>NC_140585.1:236099177-237299177 GCF_964204655.1 Triturus cristatus | reverse complement strand
GGATTGTTTTAGTGCAGGATGGGGCTTTTTCCTGCACAAAAACAGTCCTGTGATGCAGGCACCCTTGCCCACAGTGCAAGAGTGCCTGCGTTGGAGCAAGGCAGCAGACCGAGTGACTGTACAGGCAGGGAGCAGTAATGTAACATATATTTAGACATATGGTGCATTCCTGCACTCTCCCTTTCACGCAGCTCAGTTCAGGAACAGTTCAGCAAAGTGTCTTGCTGCGTTGTGTGAGTGAAAGTATGATCAAAATGCCCCTAAGGGCTTTATTTAGAGGTTGGTGGACAGCATACTCCATTGCAAATATAGGGCTCTCCCATTTGCTACAAGTGCACTGTAGCCTTGTCATATGGTGGACAGGATCTGCAGCACGTTTTCTCATACTGCACGAATCATTTGACTCTGTTAATCTGCAGTTACTGAATTGTGTCCTAAGATTTGTTCCTAAGAGATTTTCTGAGATAATCAAACAGGGAATTTGAACTATTCCATTTTTGTGTGAATTTAAGGGTTTTTTTGTGGAAGTGTATTGTTGAAGTCAGTGGCCTACTCCCAACATGTCGAAAGTTTATTTACCGGGTTAGCAAATGTAATTCTAACTTCATTTACTAAGTGTGCCAAATAAATTCTCATTAGAACATCCACAGAAAAAAACATATTTTCACTTCAAAAGAGGTGGACCTGGCAGTTCCAAGAGTAGAGAAGATGCCTTCATTTACTATTAAGTTAAATTTGAAACAAAGAGAAACTCTAATCAAGGATGGCACAGCATACAGACAGAAGATTGTGCATCATGTCAATGACACCGTATGCTACCGGAAGCAACATAAAACCTTGTGCTAAGATATAAGAATATTGCCAGAGTCCTGCTGATGGAGTAGACCTGGCTGGAGAGTGTCAAAACTCCAGTTTTTCCAAGGTAAATGTTGATGTAGTACCCACAGTTCATGATTCATAAATATATTATTAGTGCACAAAGAGAATGTCATATTTTGGCTTCTAACCAGTTTATCCAGCCTTTCTTTTAGTTTCCAGCAGCTTTTTATTCTCTGAAAATGCAGGTCATTTTTAAAGTAATCTGGATACGTGTTGTTTCACCAAGAGTAATATCCATTAAACACTCCATGATAATAAGGTATTATGGGTAGCGCTGTGTGCCCTTGAAAAAAAAACAAAGGACGATGGCGCTACCAAATGGCTGCCTAAGAAACTGTGACGTTGATGTATGTACTTGAAATAGAATTAATGGATGTTGGTTCGTCTAGTAGCCTTTACAAATGCATCAAATATATCTCCACAAACAAAAAATAATTGCTGATATTTCTCAAGATAAAGTGATGGAAAGGCATACCTGAATGTCCTCAAGGTAGTATTCGATTCCATTGATTTATAACTCATCTGTGCCGTGATAGAATGTGACCAACCCTCTTAGAGATATTTAGAAGAACCGCCACGATAAGATTTTGTAAAGGCACCCAGCTCGCATTCCTTATTTCTCATTAAGCGAGCTGCCTGCCCCCAGTGACTGGAAGTTATGAACACAAATCGTAGCAGTAGAATCCGAACCCAGCACTGGTAGGCAGGAATGAAACCTTTCTAAATGCTAGGAAGGAACAAATAGCATAGAACATCAGTAAAGGAGGAGGCGCGGAGATGGTATAACTCTCCGCCCACAGTCCCTGCAGCATGGATTCTTACCAGGGGCACTTTGTTTGTTGAGAGTGACTTTACATTTGCAAGCATTTTTAAAACCCACCAATATATGCACAGAACTAGAGTAGCACAAATCCAAACTAGCCTGTGGTGGATAAATACGAAAGCAGCAAATGTTTCAAAATCCATGGTATCAATCAATCAATCAATCATAGCATTTATAAAGCGCACTACATACCCGTGAGGGTCTCAAGGCGCCGGGGGAGGGGGGGGATGGGGGAGGCTGCTACTGTTTGAAGAGCCAGGTCTTGAGAAGTCTCCTAAAGGTTAGGAGGTCTTCGGTCTGGTGTGGCATGCATTGCAGCATGCTTGTCGGCACACACTGCAAAATATTTTTTTAAACAGCAACTTTCATTATTTGTGATGATACATGTGGTGTGCAGATACATTGCCTTGTGCATTCGTTTACTATAACTTGGGAACACGGCTAAGCGTTTGAAGAATGGTTGTAGGTAAGACTAAGTAATCCCATCCTTGAATTGACCGTCACGGGGTCAAGGGATATGAAAAGGGGTCGTGGGTATCCCTGGGACTCCTGAACCTCGCATGGAACCGTAAAAGTTGTTGACCCCACTGGGAAACGCCCATCGTCTCCCATTGGCTCATGGTGTTGGTCCTTTTGAGCAGGGACATATTTCATGCCATTTTCATAATCTTTTTTAGCATAGGTTGTTTTGTTTGCTCTTTGGTTTTGTTGACTACATCATGGATAAAGACATGACCGTGTTATGCATGCATCTGTGCCTGCCAGTCCTTCGGATCCAGACCGACGCTTCCCGTAGGAGAGCGATGGGATTAAGGAGATGGGAGTTGGATGTCATTCGTGTGTATGGAGCATCAGTCCTCTGCATGATGGAGTAGTACAGCAATGGGGTGTGAATATTGATTAAACAGGAACAGGATAAGATTTACCCTTGTGGAAAACCACAGCTGAGTTCCCTGCCTCTGAGGAAAAGGGTGGAAGCACCACTGCGTGTTCCCTGCTGGGTCAGAAGGATTTGAGCGAGTTAAGGACCACACCAGTGAAACCCGCATCACTTGAGCAGAATGCTGTGGTCAATGGTGTTGAAAGCAGCTAATACGTCTAACAAGATCAGTGCTCCGAGACCATGAAATCCACCAACCAGCGCCAGCAATCCTGCATGGATAGCACTACCATCGCAATGCTGGAAGCCTACCAGAAAAGAGGCGAGAAGCTCATTTTTCTCGGCAAATGTTTGCAGCGGTCTAAAAGGGGGCATGCATCCTGACATGTGGCATGGCATCTTTGCTTAAAGAAGACGTTTGGGACTTTGCAAGCATTTTACTGCTAGTAAACCTAAGCAAATCATTACTCATAGAGGAACAAGAGCTCTGAACTTGGCCAAACGCATCTGACCAAGTAGGTGAAAACCTTTCGGCACTCACATTACAAAGCACTGTTGTATTCTATCCGCTCATCAGTATGCGGACACTGCATGGCTCAGAAGGAATAAGTATTCCAGCAGTCACTCCATGGAGGACGCCTCAACTGTCATAGAAGACAGATGGACCTGTCCTGGACTGAGGAATGATAGCTCTTCACTCACGAAGGACAATCGCATCATCATCTCAGTAGAGCCAGACTCGCCAACCTTCGCCTGTGTAAGGAGAACACATCTTCTCTCAAAAACTGCACCCATCACACCTTACCGGTAGGAAGACAGCATGCCACCCTGCATAAAGGAACCGGTGAGCTCTCGCTCTCTGACGATAGAACATCGCGCAGCCATAGTCTGTAGGAACACTGCACGTCACCGAGCCATTTTCTGTATTAAAATAGCGCTTTCCTCAGCCAAGGCACTCCTCATGTACCTCAAGCGCATTGGAAGTCGAATGACTTCCTTTTGTTTATACATAAATCATTTGTAGACTGATCTTTCTCATGTCTTTCCCACCAGTCTTTCTATTACCCTCTGATAGTGTTCGAGTCTCCCCTTCAATGGCTTGTTTCATCAGTGGAAATTTGATTGAATTTCCTCCTACTTCATGGAACTGCTTTGGTGGCCTCACCTTGCTCGGACAGAATTTAAGGCCGGCTGACTTGTGTTGAGGGTGTCACGCCTGAATTATCTTCCCTGGGTGTCAAGCTGAAATTATCCATTGAATAAGATCAGCAACGCAGTATCCAATACATCTAATGGACATTCTTTTGGACAACATTCTCAACATTTGTAAACAAGCATTTTCCTCTTTTGGCTGCCATTGCAGCCTTGAATTACATCAGAATTATTCCTGTCGCTCATTATCTCCTTCAGAAAGGACCCAAATACTGTTTTTTTTAATTTTTTTACCAAACATTTTCTAAATAGATATATTTTGACTTAGCTGTTGATTTTTAATTTTAACTGTGTTATTACATTTTCCTTTTTCTCTGAATTTGGGAAGATGGGTTTGGAGATTTTTCTGATACGTAGTTGATTGTGGGGGTGATGTTATTGAATCCTTTGTGGTTGTTGCCCATGGTGCATGGACTAAATTTGTGACACCCAGTGGTTAATTTGTAAGAAAAAAAAAAAAGTTTTGGGTCTCTCGTTTGGAGGGTGATTTGCACCAGCCCATTTCTCGTGTTAGTGCCGCCTGAACCAGAACCAACTACTAACCATGAAAGGCAGGAGAAGATGTGGCGTAATGGCCAGAGCTGCCGACTTCAGAGCTGGGGAACCAGGTTTGAGTCTCGGCGTTGGCTCAAAATCCTGTGATTCCGGGCAAATCACATAATCTCCCTGTGCCTACCATAAATTAATGTGTCCTTACTGGTGCTCATGAAAGTGCCCCAGTGTTAATGATTAAGCGCCAGTGGTGAGTACTTGAAACCACTGGCTCAAATTAAGCACTGATAGCACCTTTTTAAAATAAATAAATGTAAGTCTACTCTTGACCTTCCCCCAATAAATTAACTTCTTGGTCTATGATCCCTGTTCATCGCTCCTTTGCTCAGGCACTCACAATCTTGGCCTGCATGAAATATACATTGCTCAGTAAAGCTGACAGTGCTAGGCCCCCATCTACACAAAGTTGGACTCACCAGTTCTCAGAGGAAACTGACTCAACTAGAGAGTGCAACAGAGTAAAAAGAGGAGTTCCCATATGTCAGATCAAAGAGGAAGCCTGTGCACCTGCTACCTTCATTGGGAAGATTACAAGTCACTCAAGGGAGGCACAATTTCAGCTCTCACCACTTCTCTGGTTGAATTGCTACTTTGGTGCAAAAGGGATGTTCATTATAAAAACATATTTTTTTGTTTGGTCCCTTTCTTCATTGACCAAGTGTTAGACCCCGGGTTCAAATCCCCTACCTCTGCCACCAAATGTTAGAACCTGGGTTCAAATCCCCTGTTTGGCTGAGGTAGGTACCCGTGTTCCAACGTCAAGGAAAGGAAGGTCACCTTCTGAGATCGCCCAGCTTACCCCCTCGGTAGCTTGGCACGAGCAGCCAGGCTTATCTTCAAGGCAAATGTGTAAAGTATTTGCAACCACGCTCACAATAATCCAATGTTGACACCACAAATAGACTCCACACGAGTTTTATAAAAACGAGTATAAACTTTATGTAAAAAGTTATACGATAAGACCACATGATATAAAACCAACATATGAGGTTGTGTAATATTTTTCCTGGCCGGTTGTTAGGCCAGCCAGCCCTTGTACGTTCAGGCGATATTAACCCCTTGAGTGCCCATGATGAGATGGTCTCGTCATGGGCCGCGGTTGCGCTGTGCCCATGACGAGACTATCTCGTCATGAACCCCGCCCGCTAATTCAACGCCCGGCACAGGGCGGGGAAAGGGCGGGGCACACAAGGGGTTAATGAGCACTTATAAACACTCTCCTGTACTCCTAATATCATATCATATAGTCGTAATGCTATAATCAGGCCCTTTTGCAATGTAAAAATACTGTAATGCGTAACACAGCAATCAGACACTCTGCAATGAAAAGAATGCAATGTGTAACGCAACAATCGGGCACCTTGCAAGGTAAAATAATGCAATGCGTAATACAACCACCAGATATGTTGTTATGCCAAAATAGGGCAATGCGTAATACACTAATCCAGTAATTCGTTAGGCAGGAATAATGCAATGCGCAATACGCTAATCAGGTAGTTTGTTATGCAGAAACAAGGCAGTGCGTCATACGACAATTAGGTAGTTTGTTATGCAGATAAAATACCATGCATCATCCATGCATCATACACTAATCAGGTCGTTCGTTATACAGGAATAATGCAATGCGTAATACTCTAATCAGGTACTCCGGTATGCAGAAATGATGCAATGTGTAATACGACAGTCAGGTACTTCATTAAGCAAAAATGGAATAATGCCTAATACACTCAGGCCCCGATCACTGGGCCATAGGTGGTCTCTCCGCCTCTCCTTCTGACTTGCAGTCAGCCTCTCACAGTTGCTCCCAACATGGTACGATGTAATCCAAAAAATGTAGCTTCGCACTCCGGGCCCTGTACCGCCACTTCCTTGGCAATATGGGCCGCAATACGAGCTGAATCAGAGGCTCGCGCTGCCAACACGAGAGAGAGCAAAGAAAACAGTTGATGGACAGAATGCAGAACAATGTCATACATTCACCCCAGTACGGAGATCTGGGCCTAAATCCATCGTTTTTTTGCTCACCATGCCGTTCCAGTTTGAACCCAGCCATATGCAAATCAGTCTTGACCCTGTGCCTCATGGGAACAGTCCAGCCCAAACTGCCAAGCCAGGTCCTCCCTGGACTGGAAACAAGCATCCTAGGACCGGTTTTAGGGTTTCACCCCTCTTCAGCCAGGGTAGCTTGATTCCAGTGGCATGGAGAGCACGGGACCCACGTCTGGGCATACCCTTCCAACTCGGGGTGACAAATGCAAAGAAAACAGTTGATGGACAGAATGCAGTACAATGTCATACATTCACCCCAGTACAGAGAGCTGGGCCTAAATCCATTGTTTGTTTGCTCACCATGCTGTTCCAGTTTGAACCCAGCCATATGCAATCAGTCTTGACCCTGTGCCTCATGGGTACAGTCCAGCCCGAACATTAATGGCTCAACGTTGCTGAGGGTTATGAACCCGAAACCGGTCCCAGGATGCTTGTTTCCGGTCCAGGGAAGACATGGCTTGGCAGTTTGAGCTGGACTGTTCCCATGAGGCACAGGGTCAGACTGATTTGCATATGGCCATGTCTGAACTGGGGTGGTGGAGTGAGCTAAAGAATGATGATGGATTAAACCCAGATCAGTTGACTGGGGGTGAGTGTTTGATTTGATCAAACGCTCCGTCCATCATCCCCTTTGGTATCGCTTTGTTCGCCCTAAGTTCGCAGGGTATGCCCAGACGAGGGTCCCTTCTCACTTTGCTACTGGATTCAAGATAGCCTGGCTGATGAGGGTTATGAACCCTAAACCGGTCCCAGGATGCTTGTTTCTGGTCCAGGGAAGACATGGCTTGGCAGTTCGGGCCGGACTGTTCCCATGAGGTACAGGGTCAGGCTGATTTGCATATGGCCATGTCTGAACTGGGGTGGTGGAGTGAGCTAAAGAATGATGATGGATTAAACCCAGATCAGTTGACTGGGGGTGAGTGTTTGATTTGCTAAAACGCTCCGTCCATCATCCCCTTTGGTATCGCTTTGTTCACCCTAAGTTGGCAGGGTATGCCCAGACGTGGGTCCCTTGCTCACTTTGCCACTGGATTCAAGATAGCCTGGCTGATGAGGGTTATGAACCCTAAACCGGTCCCAGGATGCTTGTTTCCGGTCCTGGGAAGACATGGCTTGGCAGTTCGGGCCGGACTGTTCCCATGAGGCACAGGGTCAGGCTGATTTGCATATGGCCATGTCTGAACTGGGGTGGTGGAGTGAGCTAAAGAATGATGATGGATTAAACCCAGATCAGTTGACTGGGGGTGAGTGTTTGATTTGCTCAAACGCTCCGTCCATGATCCCCTTTGGTATCGCTAACACGAGAGAGAGCCCAAGAGCGTCTCCCTTCGAGCCCGCGCCCCGCCCCAGGAGTCGATACACGTTACCTGGGGGGCGCAAAATCACTCTCCTCTCCTCGTTCATTGGCTGGACCTCCAATGCAGCTTTGTGAAGTGGCAACGGCGGCTCGGGCGGGCAACTCAGCTCCTCCGGACTGCCGGTCCAGGCCACTTCAGTTACGAAGATCTGAGGCTGCCACAAAGCACACGCACACAGCCTCGCTGAGTCTTCCTTACGCTTCGGGTGCACGATCACTGGGCACACCACGCACAGGTCTCAGGCTGCATGAAGATCACGCACACAGCGTCACTGACACTTACTTTACTCCGGTGCACACGATAACAAGGCAGATCCTCACAAAGGTCTTGCGGTGCACAACGCACCCGCACACAGCGTCGATAAGACTCACTTGGATTCCGGTGCACACGATAACAAGGCAAATCCTCACAAAGGACTCATAGTGCACAATGCACATGCACACAGCGGTGATGAGACTCACTCGGGTTCCGGTGCACACGATAACAAGGCAAATCCTCACAAAGGGGTTCAGGCTGCACAAAGTACACACACACCGCGTGGCTGATCCTTGCTTGTACTCCAGGTGCCCACAATCACAGGGCACGCCTTACGAGGCTCTCAAGCTGCATCAAGCACGCACACACCGTGTCGCTGAGACTCTCATGGAAACTTTTGTGTTCCTGTGTTTCCGAACAAGGAGCCAGCTCACCTCGGGCCCTTGGGGGTAAGTTACTTCAGGACGCAGCACACAGCAAAGTCCTTCAAGCAGGGGGACACAGCACACAGCAAAGCCCTTTAGCGTTTCCTTGGTTAAAACAGCAAACTGCAGTCCAGCCCCAGAACACACAGCAAGGGTCAGTCCTATCCTTCAGTCTCTTCAGTTGTTTCTTCCTTGGCAAAGGTCCTCTTGACCACGAAGTAGCTAAAGTCTTGTTTACACTTTATCAAGCCATTCGCCAAAGTTCAGAGGCTTCAGCTCTCATAGTTATGCCCCTCAGTGGCTCAATGGCTTTGAAGTTTTTGTGTTTCAGCGGGCACTGACCCCTGTTCAAACGAGTTCTGGGTGCCTCCCTGCCAGTGACACCTTCTTCCTTTGATTCGTGGGGTTTTGGACTCTCAATAAATCAGCAGGAGATGGGTCAATTGTTTTATAGCAGCAACCCAGGCCTCTTCACCTCTAGGGGCTTCTCCTCCCCCTACACTCCAGATGCAGGTCAGCCTGTTGCTGTCTCACCTCCTCCCCTGGGTCAAGACATTCCCCAGATCCTATCGCTTCCAAATCCAAACAGTTAATCCAAAAGCCAGGCAGAGACACACAGAAATGTCAGAGCACAAAAACTCAGCCACTTCTAAAAGAGTGGCTTCTGAACACACAATGCAAAAACCACCTACATAAAAAGATGTGTTATTACATTGTGAGTTCAGGCATACTAAACTTCACTTTTCCATCTTAAGCCTTTGGGAAGATAGGCTGGAAAACATATTACACAGCCTTCCCATTCTGTCATATGGGCAAGATGGCCTTTCAACAGTGAAAAACAAACTGGAGATTATTTCACTGTCAGGACATGACACACATCTTAGTACATGTCCTACCTTTTACATTCACTACACCCTGTCCAGGGGGTACCCTAGACCTACCATAGGGGTGTCTGATGTGCATAGAAAGGGAAGGGTAAGGTTTGAAAAGTGAGCGCACTTGGCGGAACAACATGGCAGTTTAACAAACTGCGCGGAACTGAGTTCCCTTTTAAAAGCTACTTGTGTTGGTGGCACAAATAGTGCTGCAGGCCCACTAGTAGCATTTGCATTACCAGCCCGGGCACACATAGTGCACTTTACTAGTAAGGCAAACATACCAATCATGGACAGCCAATTACCATTACACTTTATACAGGGAGCACTTGCACTTTGACACTGCTCAGCAGTGGCAAAGTGTCCAAAGTATCTAAGTTGGCAACACCATGTCAGAAAAAAGGTCTAGGGGGAAAGCCAAAGTTTAGAGACTGTAGCCAAAAAGGGCCAAGTCCTACACCAAGTATCTCTTGGAAAGAGACCATTTTCTAGATGCCAAGAGGAGAGGTGATCTGAGTCCCCTGGACTACTAAACCCTTAGCGTTTCTCTGAAAGGTTCACTTCTTTTTTATGAGAAGGAAGCTCTGCCTCCATGTTTTTCTCCTCTTTCACCTCTCCGTGGGTTGGTGACCACTTGGTGATGAGAGAGTCGCTGCGTCAATCAATGAATATGTTGCATTTCTAGGGGTGAATGGTAGCTCAGCCTACATGGCCATCTTGCCTGGTCTTTAGAAAGAGAACCGCAAACAGCGAGCTGTGGCCTAGGTGTCTGTGTGCCTGGATGCTCTGAAAGAACAGATCATATGGTGAGATTGGGACTTATGTGTGCATGTAGCCATGATCTTTAGCAGGCACTCCTCAAAGGGCAAGGTGAAGGTCATCATGCATGTGCATGCAACCAGGGCCTTTAGAAAGAGTATCTCGAAGTCTGAGAGTGGAGTTCACTCTCCATCCTCATTCTGTTTTTGGCCTTCCTTTTTAGGACATTCTCATTAAATTATTAGTGTCTCTACTTTAGAGTCTCCTCTTGTGAAGAGAGGACATCAGTGTTCCTAGTCATTAAGACTCTAGTCTGATCCTAAATCTGTCAAATCACATTCTGTGTATAGTTATTGAGGAACATTGCTCCTTCGACAGGTGAAAGGTCACCCCTTGCTTCATTGGCGTGCTGGTGCTATGTCTTCGGGTGTGTGACCATCATCTATGACACCTCGGGTATTGCTCTGCCAAATGGGGGGTGTGGGACCTGCTCGCAGTCCCATGAGCGGTGCCCCGAGAATGGGTGTGCTGTGACTGCCTGTTCTCGTTTAAAGAGGGACTGTGCCTTAAACGGGGTTAGGTGGTTAGAAGCAGTTTAAGATTGTGCACATTTAGTGGGTTTTTAAATATTTACATTACATATTAGTTATAATTCACAATTACATTACAGAAATGTACATTAGTAGGCACAGGGAGAATGGTTGACTTGCCTAGGGTCATGTTGTTTTTGACCATGTTCCAAAGCCAGATTAGAACGCAAGTCTTCAGCGTCAGAAGCATAGCGCCTAGACCATACCTGTCCTATTCAACATGCTCATTTAATTACTAGTGGGAGTCTCCTCTCATGCTACAGATGGTAAATTTCCACATTCATTCATCCACCGAGTCCTTGCATGAGTTCTTTTTAGATTGGTGGCTCATGCGCACCCGGTCTTTAGTGAGCCTATGGGAGTTAATTCTAGGTTTCCCTTGTGGTGATGACATTTGCCAAGCCATTCGTGCTCTCGGGCATGCTGGGGGCTTGGACGTGCAGTGTCCATTACCTTTGGGTGGGCTCAGACTGTTTAATACTGAGGCTAGGTCTAGAATACATTACAAAGTCCTTTCACTAAAGAGTCTGACTAGGTAAATTAATCTACTAGCTTCTGTTCAGAACCCAACCTGTCATTCTTCGACTACCCTGAGAACAGTGGTCAGTTACTGCTTCTGGAGATGTCTAATATTTTTGTTTTTAAATTGTGCCCGTTCAAGGATCCAAATTGTTGTATCTTTCATAAGCAGTCCGGTTTGGATAGTAATTATCCTGGCAGAATCGGGAAGTGATATCCCTTCCTCGGCTCTGGGAGGATGATAATGGAAGGCCCTGGGTTGCTTGTGCTCCGGTCCAGGGAGGACCTGGCCTGGTAGCTCGGGCTGGACTGTTCCCATGAGGAGCAGGGTCAAGACTGATGTGCACATGGCTGAGTCCAAACAGAGGTGGCATGGTGAGCAAAAGAATGATGGGTTGGGATGCTACCCAAAGCAATTCCCAGTGGTTTGGCAAATTGCAGGCATTCCTCCCATTACCTTTTGTGTGTTTCATGTCCTCAGAAACCTTCAGGTCTCTGCTGTTTTCCTACTGCTCGCTTTGCCTCCCGTGATCAATGGAACTAACGGTGTCACACAGAATGCCACAGTCTATCCAGTATGCTCGGCTGTCTTCCATTTCCCTTGGTTCTCGGCATCCCTCCGTTCAAAGGAAAGTATTTAGTGCGGCTCCTAAGTAGATTGTTAACGTTAAGTTTTCTTTTTTTAAAGTTAAAAATCCTGATTTTTTTTTAAAACCACCCAAAAACCCTTCACCAAAACTAGATTTGACAACATTGAAGAATTATTCTCTTATGCTGCCGAACAACTGGCATAGAATCAAGGTTCCAGTGCCTACTGGGCGCTAGTAGGGGTTGAGAACAAGGGGGGCATTGGACACAGGTACAGCTCCGATAGACCTCTAAATCAGAGTCACAAATACAGGTACTTTTGTTTCTGAAAATGGGCTGCCACCCCAGTATGTTCTAGGGCAGCGGTTATTAACCTTTTGACTTCTGTGGGAAAATACGAAAACAAGTATACACAAAGCAAACGGTTACATTTTTCAATATTTTGTTTAATTCACAATCAAATATTGAACATTTTTTCACATGTTCAAGTTTGCTCCTTTATTTGAATATGCGTTATTGTATTAATTTTCATATTTAATTCTGTAACATAGTCACAGACCCGCCTGAGTCGGCCTCGCTGACCACCTGGGGTTCTCGGACCACAGCTTAAGAACCGCTGTTCTAAGAGGTAAAACACGTTAGCGGGCTGTATCTCATGAATGCTTGACCGCTGTTCAAATTTGTGGGTGGCCGTCGGATCCATGGGGCATGGAACACACACTGGACGCAAGAGCTCCCAGTTGCTTCTGGAGATTGCCATTTACGTCTGCAAGTTCAGTAATATTTTAGTGCACAGTATTTTCAGAATTGTAAGCATGAGAGGGGCATCCAGGTGATTGTGGAATATGAGCATCGACCACCAGCTAAGCAGTCGCTAACCTAAGATGCAGGGAACAGACAACCGGTATAATGCGGGAACCAATTATATCAAAAACTACGCAGTGAGAATACAAATTAGTCACTGGCGCTGTATATAAATTTACCGAGCATCATTTATTATGACTCATTAACAAGCAGACTAAACAGTGCTTAATTTGTAAAATATCAAGTGCCAGGGCTCTGAACAGGAGGCCACTGCAGCTTGCACCACCCATCGCCCTTGTCATGGCTGCCAAAACAACTCCTAACCATCTCTCTTGCATGTAAATGCGACCAGTGCAGATTATTCCAGGTCCCCAAAGCTAAAGGAATGGCTGGGGAGGCAGGTATTAGCAATTTTTATGTATATTGTTTTCCAAAACAACTGTTATACTGCTCATCTCTAAATTACATGAGCAGCGACACCTTGTGGCATACTGCCCAAAGTGTGGTGTTGACAATTAGGTGCCAGTGCCGAGCACCGGAAACCAATTAAGTGCCGGTGCTCAGCACCGGAAAGCACCAGCTCAAATTAAGCACTGAGACTAAACCATCACTCCTGGTTTTTGTACCTACAATGTGTATAGACATAGGGCACTTATATTGTACATTTAAAAACAAACCTAAGTCCCAGCACAAAGAAAAAAACTCTTGTGTTCCCCTCAGATTAGAAAAAGAGCCTCACAGCCTCCTACAAAGTAAACCAATGGTAACAAGTGGGTAAGGGCAATACAACTCTAAACCAATCACAATCCAGAAATGTCACCAGCATGGCCTAAACTGCCTTGCAAATCAAATGTCTTGGTGTTGATTGTAACCGTCCAGGCTCTTAAGTCCTGTAGGTGACTTCTCTGCAGGCTTTAGCCAGCGATTCTAGCTCCATGACCTCCTGCTCAAGGGTAAGCTCCTATCTGCACACCAGAGAGTACAGTTTCTGCTTCCCCTGGGGCAGGTAACAAAGCCAGGTCTTAGCACAGAGTCCCAAGTTCTCAGCATTTGTAACCCTCATCCGGGTCAGATGCCCCTCTGTGCTGGTCCAGAAACCCTTAGCCTGGAGCTTTGTTAAGAGTGGAAACTCTTGTATCTGCTGGGGTGCACAAGGCCTACCCTCGAGATTAGCATAGCCAGTGCTTAATTTGAACCAGTGGTTTCTGAAGCTCAGCACCAGTACTTAATTGTCATCACCGGTGGTTTTGACAGTCTACCAAGAGGTGGTGCTGTCTGGTTAACTTCGAAATGACCACATAAACAGTCAAATATTACTTCAATATACATTAAAAATGACTATCACCTGCTGCCCAAGCTATTCTTATAGGTCTGGGGGCCTGGAATAGTTCGAAAAGTTACACCTGTAGGAGAGTGATGGCTTGTAGTTGTGTTGTTAGTATCATTGGCAGCATGGCAGGGGCAATGTGTGGTACAAACTGCAATGGCCTCCTGACCAGAGTCCTGGCACTAATTCAAAATAAGCACTGAGCAGAGCCCCATTCATATCATAGGAAGTAGCTGCTGTCTGTGCCATATGGCCTCCCTTCCCTCATTCCAATTGGCATTAGATGTGGTACTAAAATATTGCACTTCTTCTGCCACAATTTGGAGGAATACAGCACATTCTTATTTGTGCATCTCGGAATGGGGACAATGTGCAGTAATGCCACAGTAGACACGATTATGAAGCGCAGAACTTTGAAAAGAGTATTTTACTCCTAAAATAATATGTCTCTCAGCGTCAAGGTCATTGTGTAATGCTAAACCTATTGGGGCCACATGTCGGAAACCCTACACGGGCTAGAAACTTCTGGCTTTTACCAGGGATTGTTTTACAGCTCCCTTACTCCATTTGTGTATAATAAAGATATATTTCTTCTAGGAGTGATATATTTGACTGGACATTGCCTTTTATACTGGTATACAAATAATATACTCTATTAGACAGCTCGACCGCTCATATCATTGAAGAGCGAAGGAAACTTGAGGGATAATCACTGCTGTTGGTGTCTACCCGGTTGCAGACCACTTAGTCTAGAAGAAGTCTGCCACCAGACTGGAAGACATCTGGGACGGAGACAGTGGGTCTTTTTTGGGAGGAAAGCAAGGATAAAGTCCAAGTCAAGTATGGTCATGGGTTAAAGAGCAGTCGGAGAAATGGTGACATCAGAGGAACCCAGGTTTTCTGGGGCAGTCCCAGGATATTTAGACTGATTGTTCCTGCATGGCGCAACAGTTCATCGCCCTCTTCCAAGGAGCCCATGGTGGAGCGGCAGCCGCCCTTCAGAATTTGGCCATGTCTCTTTTGGCTAGTGCAGCCCGATCCCCACCAGGGTTCTGACCACAACTGGGTCACTGATCCCGTCTAGGATTCCGAACAGTGCCACTATGCGGGAGAGTTCTATCGGCCTCCCAATCACTCTGGATAGTGAGGTGAAGATTGTTTGCCAGTAATGGACAATCTGAGGGCACTCCCGTACTAGATGACAGAAATCAACTTGCGACTCTGAGCATCACCAACACAATCTTTGTCACCGCTTTATGTTGTAAACTTTACGTATGCCTAAAAAGGACAGGATCCGTATACTTTTAATTTATGTTAAAAAAAGGGCAGGTTTTATATACTTCACCTAGGTCCAAAAAGGACAGGCTTTATAGAGTATATGTATGACTTTTATAGTCTGATTTGGCTCAAGATATTTTGCACAAATAGAAGTGGAGAATTATTAGAAAATGACCCAGATTCTCTACTGATAAGAGGAATGTGGTGTCATGGTTTGTGTTGCTACCTTGGCGTCTGACCCAAAACGCTGTGTGATTCTGAGCAAGGTTTTTAGAGCCGTATCCACATAGCGATTTTTCATAGAGTAGCTATGTCTTTGGAGTGGTTTAGTCGAAAGTAAAGACAAGCTCATCTGCTCCAGACAAGTCGCCTTCTATGTGAAACATGACATAACGTGTGTATAAAGTGCACGTCTATCCTTTAGGGCATCTTGCCTCTCAAGAACAGATGTTTATTTAGCTCTGTGGTACTCGTTTTATTGATCTCAGAAGGGTGAGAGGCTGAGTAGACTTGCTTGGATTTGTTGGAGCATCCTGCAATTGTACAGGCTCCTCTTTTAGCTGAGTCGTAGAAGGTTGTACTCAAAATTTAGATAGACCTTTGTAGCGAACATGAAGCACTGAAAGACCGAAAACATCGACAATACAATTTAACTTAGGATTCTTTTTGGCAAAAAATGAAACGAAATGCAGTGTAACGGTGTCCCACATACATAAATAGATTTTAACAGTCGATAATCAATATATGTGATGTTTATTAATTTCCTTTTTCTGTTTAAAAACGGGGATATCCAAAATGTCAATAATAGTAACTTCAACTTAGTAGTGGTCAAGGTGTCGGCTCCATAGTACGAGCACGATCAAAGGGATTCCAATATTCTGGAAATTCTAAAAACCCCACCGAGTCCTGGGGAATCGTAAAGGCAAATGAAGAAGTTCCAGTGTGGAACGAAACGTGTTGGCTGTGAGTCTGTTATAAGAAAATTAAAAAAGGGAATATCAAAGATACTGTTTGGACCTGGACTTTTTTACTGGTGCACCTTCCTCTTTTGCTCTTCTTCCTTATAACTGGCCTACAGTGGAGTCGATCTACGGCGTACTCCGGAAGACTTGTGCACAGGAACTTACTTTTACCTCGAACGTTGGGATTTTAAGTGCTAAACTTGTAGTCAGCCGTAGTTTGTGTTTTTTTGTCTAAATACAATTTAACTTGTGAAGCCCACGTGACTCCACAATCAGGACCAGGAATCATTGAATATAGTTAAAGGGTTTTATTTGGATTACCAACCAATCCAGTCAATACACAAACTATATGTAGGTTCCATAAGTACAATAGGCAAAGTAAAACATCTCAGTTGGTTGAGATGCCTTAGAACAATATACAGAATTGTGACAGCCACAGTCGTATGATAGCAAATAAAAGTAAACAGGTGTTTCATAAAGAAATTTCCCTTCTCTACTCTAACATGGGTCAAATATATTGTCACCTATTAAGGGTTTCTAGTTCGGGATCATATAAGCAAAAGGTGTCAGCATGATCAAACTCCAGTTAAAGTTCAAAGAAAAGGAAAAAAAGGGTTTAGCATGAAGCCTCACACTCACATGACTAGGGAAAGCAGAGAGGTCTGTACCTCTCCAAGTCTAAAGGGATCTCACTTAACTCCACCAACTCCTCTCCAAGCTATGAGAACACCAATATAAAAGTAACGTGAGATTAAAATGTGTGTTCAAACTACCAGCATCCAATCAGAATGCCGTTCATGTGCTTCTGCAACATTGCTCTAGGTTTCCAACGCAACGGAGTAAGGCCTTAGCCTCGAACATCTTGCCATCATGGTACACGATGAACAGAAAGCTTATTTCGACTATTGATTCTCCAAGTTCATTGTCAAGTCTCTCGCAGGTCTCTCTATCAGTTGTCTAATACAGACAATTAGCTTTTCACTAACTAATTAAATAAACCTGCAAAAGAAGGGAAAAGAATGAAAGCAAGGAAAATATATTTCAACTGAGGCCTGTAGTCAGGCTAACTGAACTGCAAACTTTCGCATAAGAACACATGTTTACCTATGCAATGTAACTTGGAGTGTGAGAGTAAAACACCCAAAACACCCAAAGGGTGGGTCCTGTGTGGAGGTCAGGGAACTGGCCCCTCTGTGACTGCACATTATGGTGGATTGAGAATGACACAGCGGCGTCGTACATCCATGGTCATTTCACCGCTGCATCATCGCCTAGCCATGCATGCACGAATGGGATTAATAAATCCTTTAGTGCAATGCAGAGCCGCCCTACCTCGTAGGTACATAATATATATGGGTGGCTGGCAAGTTTTTGCAATGGTGAGGTCGGCAACTAAGCGGTGGGTGGGTGCGTGCGTACAAGCAAGGGAGTGGCAAATAATACAAAATAATGTCACGTACATTGCCTGCTCCATGTCTGATGCCCACCTCAGTCCCTCTTCTGTCGGCTTTGCGGCCTCCAGGAAATTCCACTAACCAATCCTGGCGCTATTCTCACCAGCATGGTTGGAGTGCCAGGATCTGAGGGAGCATCCTGGCTGGACGCTCCCTCAGGCCCTTAGGGCCTGTGCTTGGTCTCCACCCCGCTGTCTAAAACAGCGGGGTGCAGAGCTTCAAAGCGGGCATGTCACTTTGGCCCGCGCAAGACAGCCGACCAAAGTGACGTGCACACTTTAGGGCATCCAGTCAGCCCTGCCAATCGGCAGCAGAGGAGAGCACGCCTCCATTTCTCCCGGCTGGTAGCTACTGCGCGCTAAACGTGAAAAATAAAATGGCAATGAAATCAAGGGCGATGCTTCCCTACCATTATGAAGAAACTGCAGCTGATAATATAGGGTCGTTTTTGAAGCCAACTGGGTGGGATACGTTTTATGCATGTATAATACTGTAAGTGGCAGAAGAGAGCTCAAGGCAAAGTGGGCGAGAACTGGGACAGATAGAAAAAAAGTACATGTAAAGACCTGATGAAGGTGGGACTAGGAGGCAGCCTGTGGCTACTGCAGGCAGGCTGGAAAGGAAGTCGATGGAGATGCAAGAGCCAGGAATTGGAAGCAGGAAGGTAGCAGATACACAAGGTAAAAGTGTCTGGTGTTTACAGAGTGGACCCCTTAAGGGATGGGTAATATTTAAGGTTTTTAGACGGGTTAGAGCAGGCTTCTCCGATGAGTCACTTGTGAGCTACTGGTAGCTTTCCAGCTCAGTGCCAGATTAAACCCTGTGGAGGCCCGTAGGCAGTTGAAATTTCGAGGGCCCCCCTTGCAAATGATCTCTTAATACCCAATTCACCCGCATTTTTTTTTACAAACTGACAGCTGCCAGAAGATAAGCTTTTAAGAGACAAACTATAATGTGAATCTGATGTCTCTGGTTTATGTACTTTAAGTTGTTAATGGGTACATTACATTCATACAGTATTTTCTCTATCAAGTTTTTAATGTAACGTTTTTGTTTCTTTGAGGTTATTAATTTTTTTTCAATCGTTTGGAAACAATATTTAAGAAAGCTAGTTTGTAATTTTCTTTCAAGATCAAATCAATATTATTTTGATCCGTTGTCACGGGCCCCTAAAAGGAGTGGAACCCATAGGCCGGTGCCTACTTTGCCTATTTGGTAATCCGAAATTGCTCCACTGCCTGTTAGTAGTTCTTTGTATGCAGGACAGTCTACTAAATTAAAAGCGTTTACTTAGTTGAATTAGTATGTGTATATGCAACATTAAAAGTGTCTATTCTTGGAGACAAATACGTGTATTGTTGATGCTTGGAGAAAAATGTTAACATTTTCTAAATATATTTTAAGTTGTTACTTGAGCAATAAATCATGCGGCGTTGAGGAGACGTATTACAAATATTCTTTCCTTGGCGCCAGCGGCACTGTTGCTAAGGCTGTTGTGTATTACCCATGCCGCAGAGGCATATCACCTTGACAAAGACTTCCTTATATTCCTGCTGGCAACAATGCCTGATGAACTGATTACTGCTAGTAATTTTGCATATTTTGGCCACTATTGTAATCTTCTCTTATGTCCTCACTACTAACACAGTAATAATGTTAGTAGCTCAGGATGATTTTCATTGAACATAAGTAGCTTTTTTTTACAGAAAAGTTTGGAGACCTGTGGGTTAGAATTTGTGTTCTTTCGGGACATTTAGTGTGCGGAGCTAAGCTGAAGGGTGTTGGATATCCTGAGCTCTACTTGCTTCAAAATGAAGTGGCCTTTCACACGAAAGCAAGAACATCATAGTTATTAGGGGTAGGTGAAGAAGTCTGCTCCGCCAACGTATTTGGTTTTTTTTTTTTTTTTTACTTTTTATTGAAAAGAAGTCTCATTTCAACACAGCCTCTCGCCTACAACCCAGGGGGCCGGCAGCATGACATTTCACGATAGTATACACAGCTATTGAGCCAACAACCCAAGGGGGCAGGCAGCGTAGAGGAACCACATGCGTCACAAGATCATTCGGTTGTAGTGGTCTTGGTGCACCATATAACATCAAATGGACAACAGACGTAATTCACATTAATCAAAATTGAGCATTACCCACAGACGGGTTACAAAGGTCAGTGACCAGCGCTGGTTTTGAGTAGGCGGGATACCTTGCTTATCAATTAACGGCTGACCAAACTTTCCTCCCATGCAACTTGCCAGACGTTCCAGGGACCAGACCCCCCCATTGGCAAGGCGCTCAGGGGAGTGTCATGTAGAGTATACTGTATGCAGGAAGTCAAGTGCTAGATATGGTGTCATTATCGTCAGGAGTGCCAGGGGTTGCTCCATCAGGGCCCACGCCTTTAGTAAGTAGGTATGTAGTATATAATCCCCAGAAGTACTTATGTCTGCTCCTGGGGGGGAGTAATTCATGGAAGTTCTCAGTCTGTGTGCTGCAGTAGAGCATGTCATGCGACCATTGCGTCAATGTGGATACAGGACCTTTCAACCAGCACATTGCAACCCGTCGTTTCGCTAGAAGGAGACCCATGTCTACCAGTCTGCGGACTGCCTTAGGTAACTTTTTAGAATACCCCAAGAGGGCCAGTGCCGGATCCAGAGCGAGCTCAGTGTCAACCACCCTACCCAGTTCCAGAAAGATCGATTCCCAATATCGGTACACCTCCGGGCACTGCCAAGCCAGGTGGATAAAATCTGCAGTGTGCGCTTGGCACCTTTCACAAGCCGGGTTCTCCCTCAGTCCGTATCTGAAACTAAAATTTCAAAACCTTGTCGCTGTCCCGCTTTGGGCTATGGCTTGGAACAGGCGCGCAACACCCATTGGACTTCAGCCCCCTCCCCCCCCCCCCCGTCGTGTGTGGCGCCCGGGATGAGACAGCTTCCCGGCGCACACACAGCCGCACCCGAGCACTTCACAGGTCTTTAAAAGACCATTTGCATGGTAATGAGGCCTTGCTGTTATTTCACCCCTTCTAAGAGCCCCTGCAGTTCCACTCTGCATTATGGCTTAAAAGATTCAGCCCCCCCACCCCCCGAAATTTTTTCTTAGCCCCCCCCCCCCCCGAAATTTGGCTCTAGTTGCGCCTCTGGCCTGGAAGCCATTAGCTCCACTCCCAAAACAGTCTAAAGCCACACCCCTCAGAGTGACCCTGGTCAGATCAGGCCATGCCCTGACTCCATGATCAGCATGTATCAAAATGTTTGAGAGTGGACTCTTAGCACGAGCTCCACGGCTCCACCACAGCCATGCGGACTGTGGCCTGTAGCTCTAAGCCATGAGACGGCAAGGACGTCCCTCATTTTAATTACCGTATCCCTGAAGTCGCTTGTGATGTCACATCCAAAAGAATGACGCCACAGGAAGTGCAGATCTGCCGCCCCTTTTCCGGTGGAATTCAGGAAAGTGTTGGACTGCAGCCACGGCTCGTGTGGCGCCCTCTAATGGCCGCCATGTCTCAAGCCTGTGGGTGCGGCCCCAGGTGTACACCAAGAGTAATGGACTGGATAACAAAGCGAACAGAATGCTTGTCTTTCAGCTCTAAACTGGCGCACTGTGTCCAATTTAAACCAGCTTGTAAAATATACAAATTACACAAAACATCAAACTGACCATATAAAACATCTTCACAGAAGCTTGTTAGGCAAAATGAGTTCAATTAATCCCCAAAAGAGGCGAGCACGGCAATTAATATCTGCAGAATAATAATATAGCAATCCAGTAAACTGCAGAGAGCGCGCGATCACCGTCGTTTAGAGCAGATTTAGAGCGGCCAAGTTTGCAGATAGCTTTGCGTGACATTTCCTGGGTCTCAGTGCACTTATGAGTGACATTCAAGTCCCAGTGTATGATGCATTGGAGTGACACTTTGAGAGCAAATTCGGTCGCAGGCTGGTGTCTCATAACGCTATAATACAGAAATCTTGATTTCCAAATGTGCCAATCAGGACTTTGTATCTGTTTCTTTCTGGTTACACAGAAAACTTCAGGTAGAAAGTGTGCAGAGGGGAGTCTTTCTCCCATCTGGGATCATTGCACTTGTAGAGTTAGAATAATCGACGTGCTATTAGCAGTAGCATTTCAGCAAATAACAAAAAATTGGAAAGATTATACCAAATTATCTTATCAGGCTTGGTGGTATGCGGTTTGTTACAATCACAGATTAGACACGACTTTTGTTTACCCCTTAATCTCAGCTATTAAGCGAAGAGATTTGTGGAATCCAGTTACAGTTTTTTTTTACTTGAGTGCTCGTACCTCTTTGTCTTTATCCCCGTTACAGCAAGAAGTCTCTAAACCTCCATGACTTCCTGTTCTTTGGTAAACAAGATACTCCTTTTTCTCTTTTTTTTTTCTTTTAACTTTTCTTATGCTTGTAATGTATATCTCATATCCCTTTCAACGCCTTAATTCATACCAGTTGCCAGTTTTTGCTTATAATTATTCTCAATTTGTGATGTTTCATATTATAGCCTATGTTATTGCCATTACTTAACCTGATATATGCTTTTGTTTTTTGTCTTATCTTGTAAAATTTGAGCATTTTCTTTCAATAAAATTTTTTCTGAACTTAGAAAGTGTGCAGAGGACCTGTGGAGACGTATGCTTAGCTGCAAAAGATCTCACTCACAGGTCTGTACTGTGCCATAAGACACCAAGGGGCATATCTACAAGGCGGCAATAGAAAATTATCGCCGCTTCGGCGGCCATTTTCGGCCGAAAAGCGGCGATAATTTTATCGCCGAATTAGCAAGGCCACGCTAACGTGTGAAACCTTGCTTTAGCGCACGAAATCTTAACGCCCAGCTTTGCACCTCTAATGAGATGCAAAGTGGGCGTTCCTGACCTGACATGGCAGGAGAAATGTCGCTTTCTCCTATCAAGCCCCACGCTATGAAGCATAGCGGCAAGAAAAGTAGCGATAACCCCAGTTATCGCTACTTTCCTTACCCCTCAGGACTGACTTAGCCATGATATCCTGTGGAAGGTGGATATCATGGCTAAGTTTGTGAGGCCCTATCAACAAGCTAACGCCACATTGCGTGAGATTATCGCTGGGTTTCCAGCGATAATCTCACGTTAGGCAGTTAGCGCTAGGATTTTTATCGCTTTTGAGATAAGCGTTGCTAATAGCACGCTATCTCAGCGATAAAAATCCACATTAGCCGGCGATAATTATCCTAGCGCTAAGTGCGCTTAGCGATAATTATCGCCGGTCCTTGCTGATATGCCCCCAAGTATGTTTTAGAGACCAGTGACCTTTTTTGTAGAGCTGTATAGCACAGTCGGTGCTTCATTTGAGCCGGTGGTTTCCGGTGCTTTGTACGGCACTCAATTGTCAACGCCAGCCCTGATGAGAGTCTGCGCATGGTGGCGCTGTTTATGAGTTGTTTATGAATTCCATATCTTTCACACATGATTAATACCTGCTGCCAAAGCCATTCTTAGAGATTTGGGGTCCTGGAATATTCATAATGGTCACAATTGTAGGACTGTGATAGTTCGCAGTTGTGTTGTCACTGTAGCTGGCAGCGCTGACAGTGGTAATGGGCACTGCAAGCAGAAGTGGCTTCCCGATGTGGGCCCTGGCGCTTCTCTTTTTTCAACGGAGATTTGGCAAGGGTCCTTGTTCTACGTGGTTCCTTTTGCAACCCTGGCAGTGTGTCTTTTGCTGTGTGTTCACCACACTGCTTGCGTTATATTAAACTTTCTCTTTCTGTGTGCAACAACTCCTGGTATTTTCCTCCCTCAGAAAATATAGTTAAATTAAGCAAAGCACCCCTCTGGCTGGAAGGGCTGCCTGGTGGATGAATGCACATGCTGTAGAGATGAGTGGCCTTCAGTGCAGAAAGAATGCCTGACTTGATTGCGCTACCAGAAGTGCCCCCCCCCCCCTCCTGCTGAAGAGTGTCTGCAGGGCGGAGTTACACAGCAGTGGTCTTCCAAGCTGGGTTGGAGGGCCACTGGACTGCAGGAGCAGGCAGCGCCCATGAGGCTCAGAAGAGCTGCCGATGGTCAAGTCCTGATCTGTCAGAGCTCAGCTGTGACTGATGTCAGAGCGCTGGCAGCATATAGAAAGCCTCGAGCAGGGGTCTCCAACCTTTTCTGTAATAAGAGCTACTTTTGTTCATTGAAAATCATCATGAGCTACTAATATTAGTGTTGTAAGAGTGATCACATCAGACGAGATCACACTAGTGGCCACGATATACAAGATTACCAGCAGAGATCAGTGCCACGGGGGGTTACCAGCAGAGATCAGTGCCACGGGGGGTTACAGCAGAGATCAGTGCTGCGGGGGGTTACCAGCAGAGATCAGTGCCGCGGGGGGTTGCCAGCAGAGATCAGTGCCGCGGGGGGTTACCAGCAGAGATCAGTGCGGCGTGGGGTACCAGCAGAGATCAGTGCTGCGGGGGGGGGGTGTTGCCGGCAGAGATCAGTGTCGCGGGGGGTTACCAGCAGAGATCAGTGCCGCGGGGGGTTACCAGCAGAGATCAGTGCCGCGGGGGGGTTACCAGCAGAGATTAGTGCCGCGGGGGGGTTACCAGCAGAGATCAGTGCCGCAGGGGGGTTGCCAGCAGTAATGCAAAAAATGCCTTGTCAATTTGAAATGCCTTAAGATGGGTAATACGTAGCCATAGCTGCAATGCCCCGGGCATCAAGGTAATACTGTTAGTAATACGTCTTCCCATAGCCACATGATTTATGACTCAATATCAGCTTTAAATACATGTTGTAAATTCAACCATTTCTCGTCCAACATCCTATGAGCTCTGAAAATACACTCTCAAATAGAGACTGTTTAATTCTGGTATACACACAGGAGAGCTACTTACAGGTAGCTGGAGAGCTGCAAGCAGCTCATGAGGTACTCATTGGAGAAGCCTGGCCTAGAGCAACAGAGTTAAAAGGATCTCCCTAGGTCGTATGAGTACAGCTGCATGTGCGATGTCCTCGCCAAAAGTTCAGCAAAGGCCTGTTTGTAGAGTGTGTGTTTAGATTTCTGGATTTTACTAAAGTGCATCTAGTTCACCCTTGATAAGGGGACTCAGTCTGCTGTGGAGCATGACTGAGTTCCCAGGCATCTTCCGCTATGTTCAATACTCTGTTGCAACTTCTTGAAAGCGACTGCAACGTTTCCTGTAGGTTTCACTTCTTGCTGTCCCCCCGATGCCTGACCAGCAAACAGGAGAACAGTGCAGGGTTAACTGTGAAACAAGGTGTCAACTCTTTGGTGTCACTTCCACTGCTACTACTTCTGGCGTTGCCACCTTTGTCTGAAAAGAATAGCGTCAACGTCAGTGCTTTAAATGGAAAAAGAGAAGTGCCGGTACTCACCAAACTGATTTGGGTGGGTCTTGAGGGTCTATTAGGGGACTGTCTGGGGGAAGGTGGGGGCGTGGCTGTGAGGCAGACATTTAACAATATCAGCATTTTCTTCTACCATGTAAAGCGCTGTAGTGATATTCGGCCAAGTTCGGCTTACATGTGCAGGACGTCCTCGGTAGGATTTTTGCAGCTTTATAGAGCGTAAACTTTGCCCGAGGGCACTAGAGCACTTAACACGAGAAGCAGACGTTTTACACGAAAGCATACTTTTTTGTTTTTATCACACAGGGACATTAAGTGATTTTCCCAGAATCACAGGATGTTGCCCCGATGGTGAGATTTGACCTCCCATGCCTTACAAACAAAAAAGTATGCTTTCATGTAGAAAATGTGCTTCTCGTGTAAAGCGCTTTAATGCCATTGAGTTAAGTTCATGCTATATAAAACTACAAAAAAGTACCAATTACGCACTCCACATGTGACTCAAACTTGGCCGAAGGGTATCAGATGCTCTAACAGTAAATAGTAGTGTGGGTAGCAGCTGCAGCCTTACACTCTAACTGACAGCGCAACTGTTTGAATGTTGGGAGCTCTTGCCATTAGATCACATCTCTACGTTCCTGATGCACTGCCAATTAGAATGTAAGGCTGCATCAGGGGAAGCAGCAATTGAAATGACGGCTGCCCACGCGTTGCCGCTGCAAATGAATGCATCTTTACTACGCGTTCCTTTACCGCGCATGTTGTTAAAACGTCATACCTTAGGTAAAGCGGCATTGGACTTTAAAGTCCAACACTTTCCCTGCTGTTGCACGGACTGGAGTTGGAATAGTAAGCTATACTTTTCCAAGGTCCAGCCCTTTCCCTGAGGCAAGTTGTTGTAAAGACTTGCGTGGTAAAAGAATATATGTTTAAGACTCCTTTGTTGTTCCGACCCCGTTGTTGAGGAACGCGTGGTTCAGGCATGCGTGGTTATGTCATACAATCCTGCAGCAGCAACCCCACACTCTAATACACTGACTATTGGTGACAATCAGAGTGGTTCATAGACACACTTTCCTAATTAAGCCTCATTTTCCGCAGCACTTTCCCTGCACGTACCTGTACTACAGTACCCATACCTCAGATTCTGAGCCCAGTTGCCAACAGGAGTACCGGTACTCTCCTAGCAGAAGGAGGTGTTCCGGTATTCAAGGAGAGAACTCTGAGAAGTGCCGGTACTGAGTACCGGTGAGTACCGGCCCTTTTAAAGCACTGCCTAACGCGAAACATTAATGAAAATATTTCATTTTCAGTTGGATCACACACTGATCTTTGGCGCTGACACCCACTCGATAGATCAACGGACCCATTCGCCCTGCAGTCGAACACTTTTGGCAGAAATGTTCACGTTTTATATCAAGAAATGTTTATGCACAAGGCTTGTGGTGCTTCAAGGGTTTTAGGTGGGCCAGGTCCTGCCTGTGCTGAGCACCGGCAGTTCTAAAACACAGGTGCAGAGACGGCTCCATTTCGTGCTCTCCTTTTTTGCCCTTTGCCCTCAGGAAAAAAAGAATCTTAACTCTGCAGCAGTACCACCCTTCACTGCCTTTGATGTAACTTCAAACAGACTCGGTATAGTTCTTTCACACTCTCATCATTTCAGAATTGAATTTAAATATTCTATACAACGAAGCAATAGTTGTTGCTTGTGTAGCTTATGCAACTAACAAGCATTGGCAAAGCCAATAGTCCTTGCTTGTTGTAGGTGTAAAGTTACTTGTTTTATTATATATCTGGATGCAATGACAGAAGCAGCAAAATACCAGCTGGGCGTCACACTGTGCTAAGCACAGATTTTTAGCTTATGTGTTTTTAGGTCAAGCCTAGGCAGCACATGCGCTGCTCTGCGAGGCATGCTACATTAGAGTATGGACTTGAAGGTCCGCCCACTCTCCGCCCATGTTTTTCACTGGCTTGTGCCATTGTTCCCTGTAAATACTGGCTTCTGATTCATTAATAGGCTTGTTAGTCCCTCCTTATTACCGCTTTGTCTTCATTTGTAAGCTCCCTTGAGGACTGGCCCTTTTAGTTCTGCTGTTACACGGTATGGCTTATTTAGACTGTAAGCACTATTTTCTTTCACGAGTTTCTCTCACTGCAGGCACAACATGCTGTCCTGCAACATTTAGCGCGCCATGTGTGCTTTCACTTTCCAAGCAGCCCGGGACAATGGCGGATGCTTCTTTGAAATGAAATAGGTCTCGCATTTACAAGAGTTTGAACGATTGGCATTGTAAATAACAATGCTTTTTATTTATGTGTTAATTATCAAAACAGTTAAATAGATGGCATCGTCATTTACAATGCCAATAGTTTAATCTCTCACAAATGCGAGACCTATTGCATTGCAAATGCTTGTTTAGATACGTCCTATTTTAGAGTCTCCCCAGTTTTTTCATCTCACTTAAAGCCCAGGGTGCTTCCCTTATCCATCATCTGGTGATACTAAAGTGTCTCTGGTATGGAGCCCCTGAACTGCAATGAATAGGCTGGTGACATCGAGCTGCATAACCTTTCGAGTCAATGTGTTTCCTTACTCAGTAGTTTTGGTAATCATAATCCCATACTACCCTCAGTAAAAGGAATCTGGAGGCACGTGCCCTGAAACATAAACTGCGGAATACCTCTCAACACCTCCCTGTTTCCCCAGTGGGAAGGATCACGCATCGTGTGACACGCGAGAGGTTCTGACTGGCTGCTGGAATGAAGACTCCTCTCATACGATTGTTTTTTTATATGTAAATATTTTCAAACCACTGTCTAGAAAGTGGATATTGATCAGCCGATGCCTGTAAAAGTGCATACTCACGTTTACTAATCTTTCAGATGATTGTCCCTAAGGTTGTGTTACAAAGGTTTTATGAACTGAGCTCTCACCCAAGGTCTCTTGCCACCAGGAGGGAACGACAGTGCAACAAACTGACAGAAAGTCAAAGAAACTGAAAAGTGCATGTGCCATTCAGGTCTGGCCGGCTCTGGAGCTTTCAAGAAAGCGTTCGACTTGCCCCACCCTCCCCCCTCACTCCCCAGCCAGACCTGCCTGAGGAGAATCCCTCTGGAACCCTACCGCTGCCTCAGTGCTTCTCTGTCCCCGCCCAATCACGACACTGCTTTTACATGAGAGGAGGGTTGTGATTGGCCTGAGAGGGCTGAAATGCTGCTCAATTAGGTGTCCTGGGAGCCTGCACTGGTTCTCCACCCGACTATGCAAAACAGCCAGGTATAGAAATGCTAAGAGCACATGATGGTTTGGCCAGCCTTAGACCACCGGCCAAGCCGTCATATGCACTCAAAGTGCGCCTACCACTCCTACTCTATAGCTGACGATGCTGGAATAGAGAGGATGGCCCCACCCTCAAAGCTGTGGATGGGTAGAAAGTTACAAATAAAATAGTTTCATTATAATTTTATTTTTAGTCTGATGCCCTTCGGCAGTGGGCGATGCTCCTCCACCATAGCAGAGAAACCGTCCCTGGTAAATTGCCTGGGGCAGGCACGGGAGTGCACAGAAAGCAAAAGCGTGCACCTGGTTTTAATTATACTTGCAGCAGCTAAGTTTTGAGCAGCATTAAATGCGCAACTAATGCAGACACTAGCACAAAAATGCGTTAGTTTAACCCCTGATGCATGGCACTTGGCAGGACTGTGGATTCTATTGTAAGGAAACCAAGAACTCTAATCAGATGTAATTATCAGGGGGAGTCCTAGCTGCAAACACTAGTTGTATTTCTTGTGGGTCCTTAGACGCCCAGCCTGCTTTCAAGTCTCAGCTGTATTTTATGTGTCTGGATCCAGAGCTACGGGATGACACCTGTGTCTCTTGGTTTCTGATTCAAGAGCTCTGCCCTATCACTCATGGGGCATCTCTAGCCGGGAAGGGCCTGACTGAAGCGTTTACTACTTTTTATTTGGAGTTTCATATAGCGCAAACTCGACCCGAAGGTATCAGAGAGCTGTACATGAGCACCCGTTGTGTTACAGATGGAAATGTTCTTTTTTGTTGGGCACGGTGAGATTAAGTGATCTGCCCAGAATCACAGCATGTTGAGTGTCCCTGGTGAGACTCGAACCCAGTTGCCCAACTTGGAGATCGACCGCTCTAGCCATTAGTGCCTCTCTCCTCCTTCCTCCCAAAAGTTAGCCAATGTCCACCTTCATCATTTTTGGTCTCTTTGTTGTGTCTCCCCGATGGTCTCTCTGATCTCAACGCCTTTTATATTCTCAGTATAGATGATGATGTTTCGCTTTCCTCCCGCACCAGGAGTGTTTGAAGCAAAAACGAGGACGAGAGGAGTGGAAAGCAGGGTTGGATTGGTAACATGGGCACTCAGGAACTGGCCAAAGGGCCGGTAGATGAGTTCCAGCTGTGGGCTGCTTTTTTTGGGCAGCCTGTGGGCTGTCTGTGCTGTTAGGATGTCGCCAGCGGCCCAGTGGGTGCCTGAGTGGCCTTTCTAACGGCAGATGGGTGGAGATATCACTCCCTTTCTCTCGCTGGGCCGGCCCATTATTGTATGCTGATTGAGCAGGGGCAGCGGGCCTGAGCAGAAGTGGTCTCACTTGCACTGAGCAGTATGAACTAATCAGTGCAATTTTTTTTATCTAAGTGAAGTCAACAAAAGATGCCCCCCACCCACTTTCTTTTCATAAAACTTTCGCTGAAACAGTGTTTTGCGGAAAGGCAATACGCAAACTGACAGAAAGTCAAAGAAACTGAAAAGTGCATGTGCCATTCAGGTCTGGCCGGCTCTGGAGCTTTCAAGAAAGCGTTCGACTTGCCCCACCCTCCCCCCTCACTCCCCAGCCAGACCTGCCTGAGGAGAATCCCTCTGGAACCCTACCGCTGCCTCAGTGCTTCTCTGTCCCCGCCCAATCACGACACTGCTTTTACATGAGAGGAGGGTTGTGATTGGCCTGAGAGGGCTGAAATGCTGCTCAATTAGGTGTCCTGGGAGCCTGCACTGGTTCTCCACCCGACTATGCAAAACAGCCAGGTATAGAAATGCTAAGAGCACATGATGGTTTGGCCAGCCTTAGACCACCGGCCAAGCCGTCATACGCACTCAAAGTGCGCCTACCACTCCTACTCTATAGCTGACGATGCTGGAATAGAGAGGATGGCCCCACCCTCAAAGCTGTGGATGGGTAGAAAGTTACAAATAAAATAGTTTCATTATAATTTTATTTTTAGTCTGATGCCCTTCGGCAGTGGGCGATGCTCCTCCACCATAGCAGAGAAACCGTCCCTGGTAAATTGCCTGGGGCAGGCACAGGAGTGCACAGAAAGCAAAAGCGTGCACCTGGTTTTAATTATACTTGCAGCAGCTAAGTTTTGAGCAGCATTAAATGCGCAACTAATGCAGACACTAGCACAAAAATGCGTTAGTTTAACCCCTGATGCATGGCACTTGGCAGGACTGTGGATTCTATTGTAAGGAAACCAAGAACTCTAATCAGATGTAATTATCAGGGGGAGTCCTAGCTTCAAACACTAGTTGTATTTCTTGTGGGTCCTTAGACGCCCAGCCTGCTTTCAAGTCTCAGCTGTATTTTATGTGTCTGGATCCAGAGCTACGGGATGACACCTGTGTCTCTTGGTTTCTGATTCAAGAGCTCTGCCCTATCACTCATGGGGCATCTCTAGCCGGGAAGGGCCTGACTGAAGCGTTTACTACTTTTTATTTGGAGTTTCATATAGCGCAAACTCGACCCGAAGGTATCAGAGAGCTGTACATGAGCACCCGTTGTGTTACAGATGGAAATGTTCTTTTTTGTTGGGCACGGTGAGATTAAGTGATCTGCCCAGAATCACAGCATGTTGAGTGTCCCTGGTGAGACTCGAACCCAGTTGCCCAACTTGGAGATCGACCGCTCTAGCCATTAGTGCCTCTCTCCTCCTTCCTCCCAAAAGTTAGCCAATGTCCACCTTCATCATTTTTGGTCTCTTTGTTGTGTCTCCCCGATGGTCTCTCTGATCTCAACGCCTTTTATATTCTCAGTATAGATGATGATGTTTCGCTTTCCTCCCGCACCAGGAGTGTTTGAAGCAAAAACGAGGACGAGAGGAGTGGAAAGCAGGGTTGGATTGGTAACATGGGCACTCAGGAACTGGCCAAAGGGCCGGTAGATGAGTTCCAGCTGTGGGCTGCTTTTTTTGGGCAGCCTGTGGGCTGTCTGTGCTGTTAGGATGTCGCCAGCGGCCCAGTGGGTGCCTGAGTGGCCTTTCTAACGGCAGATGGGTGGAGATATCACTCCCTTTCTCTCGCTGGGCCGGCCCATTATTGTATGCTGATTGAGCGGGGGCAGCGGGCCTGAGCAGAAGTGGTCTCACTTGCACTGAGCAGTATGAACTAATCAGTGCAATTTTTTTTATCTAAGTGAAGTCAACAAAAGATGCCCCCCACCCACTTTCTTTTCATAAAACTTTCGCTGAAACAGTGTTTTACGGAAAGGCAATACGCAAATGTGGGCCATTTTTTTTTGCTGTGCCCGGGCTGATTTTTTATCCCAATCCAACCCTGGTGGAAAGAGATGGAAAATTCAGATCTCCTCAGTCCATTCTATGTTCCAGCTCTTGGAGACATTGTGAGGACCTCGGCTCCCAGCAGGGAGCTAGCATTCCTAATTTACTAACCCAGCTTAGATGCTTTGGAAGAAAGATGCCCTTATTCACATGGCGCTCTCGAAAGGCCTCCTGGGTAGAGTCTGATCCGCAGCGCCATGCCCTGGAGCTTGATGTCTGGAAGACCACAGATAGATGGCTCAGAATAGAAGACCTGAGAAAGAAGTGCAGAATCCACAGGAATCCGTTTCAAGAGGTGAAATGGCATGGCTGACAGAAGCGAGCATCGATAGCACGAAGTCCAACGATGGAGTGATGGTCTCGACCCACGGAAGCATCAATAGGGCGGGGAAGAGAATTCAGGCCAGGGCCCTGATAATACAGAAAATACTTCAATGAAGTGAAATTTGCTGCAGAAAGGTATTTTTTTCAGGCGCAGGTTCTTATAACTGGAATTTAATCCATGGGAAGGGGCATGCCGAAACCCAACCGAGATCCTCTTAGAGGAGTATAGTCATAATTGGAATCGCATTTACAGGGAGGGATATATGAAGAGATGTTCTTAGCATAGGAATACTATATAACACGAGCAATGCCCGTGGTGGGGTAGTGGAACTGATTTTGGAAATCGTTTGGTGAGGGAGAGAGTGTCTGTGTGGTATAATATTCACACCCATAATGACATTCAGCATTGAATAACGTTATTACAGGACGCTATAATGGCAATGGCTGCTGTAGAGATGGACATCGAAGGTGGAAATGCACTCTTGTCGGAGGAATGTTGTAATAGCAGTAGCAGCGGTCTCGCAGTAGAGTGGCGGGATGGGGGAGTTGTATGAGATGGTGGGACAGCTGACAAAATAAACAAAAAAAAGAAAATAACTTACCGCTCCTCCCCGACTGTGCTCTTCTCCTTCCTGCTGTGTACGTGCTGAGGCTTCCAGACTCCCCACGGCCAATCCCAGCGTTTCTCTCATGCTGATACCTGTATGAGAGATGTGCTGGGATTGGCCTGAGTGGGCTTGTTTACCCCTCCTCCAAAGGGGACTGGGAGGCTATGCCTGCTGTTCTCTCCACTCTGCAATACTGCTCGGTTTGGAGAGATGTTAATGAGCATGACGGTTTGGCCGTTCCTAAGATTGCTGAACAAACTGTCATGCGCACTAACAGCAGTGCTGCCCACCACTCCCCTTATGTGCCGGTATGGCATGGCCCCGCCACCAAACACTCTGCTCCGTCCAGAGGAAAAATAAAATGATAAGAATACTGTTTTATTATCATTTTATTTTTCCTTTCCCTCAGCTGGCCAGCAGGGGGGCAACGATCTGCTGCCATAGCGCAGGAGCCGCCACTGTGTAATAGAGATCACTGTGATACAGAATGTTATTGTCTCTGGGAATTTATCAAATCAGTAGAAGGTTATAATAGAAATCCCCTCCTTATGTAGGAGCATCTACTGCGGAAAGGTACTGTTTGTGGAGGAATATTGTAATAGGAATCACCTCCATTCAGAGGGGTGTGGAGTTTCTCTCGAAGGAATATAATAGGAATTATCACCAAACTGAGGGGTATCGACTGGAAATGTATTCTTATCAGAGAAATTTTGTAATAGAAATTATCTCCAAATGGAGATGTATCGACTGCGGAAATTATTCTTATGGAACTAATGTTATAGGAATCGCCTCCACACTCTGGGGCATGTGGAAATGTACTCTTATAGGAGGAATGTTGTATACAGGGTAGTAGGAATCGCCTCCTCGTTGAGGGGCACAGACTGTGGAAATGTACTCATATAGGAGGAATGTTGTATATGGGATAGTAGGAATCGCCTCCACGTGGAGGGGCACAGACTGTGGAAATTTACTCTTCTAGGAGGAATGTTGTATATATGGTAGTAGGAATCTCCTCCACGTGGAGGGGCATAGACTGGAAGTGTACTCTTCTAGGAGGAATGTTGTATATATGGTAGTAGGAATCACCTCCACGTGGAGGGGCATAAACTGTGGAAATGTACTCTTATAGGAGGAATGTTGTATACAGGGTAGTAGGAATCACCTCCACCTGGAGGGGCACAGACTGTGGAAATGGTAGTTCAGGAGCTGTGGAAAGGTGTTAAACCAGTGGAATGCTTACCTTAGATGAAATAATGTGCTATTGCTGTCAGCCCAGAAGCAGTGGAAAGATGTTTGAATCAGTGGAAGGTTGTGTTAGAGGAGTTATTGCCCTATTGCTGGCATCTCAGAAACAGTGGAAAGGTGTTTGAATCAGTGGAAGGGTTATTTATTTATTTTCAAAAGTTTTGTATAGTGCGAACAAGACCCTGATGGGTATCAGAGCACTTCACATTAATGGGTGAGGTAACAAGGTAACATTGTAAGGCAATAGTAGAGGATAACAAGATAAGCTAATAGTGTACAAGGAAGCGCACGAGAAATTTCTTGGTACAATAAGGTAGACAGTACTGGGTAATACAAGTTTTAAAGAAAACAAACTACCGATGGTTATTTACAGCAGGAACCTGTCCATTAGTAGTGTTTTTACTTCATGTTTGAAAGTAGCTGTATAAGGAATTCAGCGGATTTCCGGAGGGAGCGAGTTCCAGATCTTCGGTGCCGAGCCAGAGAAGGCTTGAAGTCTTGTTCTTTATCTGCGAGAGGTCTGGGGTTTCAGTAATAGAGAGTTAGCACTTCTTGATGGTCTGCCCCCCTTCCCCCCCCACCCCCAATTGTTCTAGTTTTTGAGCCAGGTATCTAGGCGTTTTGAGGTGGAGGGCTTTGTGCGTTAGACAGGCAATCTTTAGTTGAATTCTTGCTTCGTCGGGTAACCACTTTAGAGATCTTAAACTGGGGAGATGTGATCAGTTCTTTTTGTGTCAGTGATCAGTCTGGCAGCTGCATTCAATGATGCCCTGAGTGGAGCCAAGGTATGTTTGGGGAGGCCACACAACGTTGCGCTACCATAGTCTATTCTCGGCAGGACAAGCTCTTGAAGCACCATCTTGAGATCCTCTTGAGGGAGGAATGGTTTTAGATTTCTAAGAAGCCTCATTTAGTAGTTTGCGCCCTTACACATCATACTAATGTTTTTCTTCATGTTCAGGTGTGAGTCTAGGGTGATTCCAAGAGATTTCGCTGAATCGATGATAATAGGGAAGCAGTTGAAGGTGGTGAGGTGCTTCATCCAGAGGTCAATCTCGGGGGTGTGTTTAGGAGGGGATAAGAGAAGGAATTCAGTTTTGGCGGTGTTGAGCATGAGATGGTTCTCAGTTAGCTAGTTTTGGGTAATCCTCAGGGAGGAGTTGAGTGAGATGAGGTATTCCGACGAGTTGATTTTCAGATAGAGGTGCGTATCATCCGCGTACATATGAAAAAGAATGTTCATGGATTTAAGAGTGCTCGCTAGTGGTTCCAGGAAAATATTGAAGAGCATGGGAGAGAGTGCCAACCCTTGCGGTACCCCCATGGATACTGTGTATGTTTGGGCTAGCGTATGGTTCACCTTCACTCTTAGGGATCTATTGTGAAGGAAGGAAGCGAACTATTGCAGTACCCGACCGGAAAGGCCCATCCTGTGTTCCAGAATGGTTAAGAGGATATCGTGATAAACCGTGTCAAATGTAGAAGAAAGATCAAGGAGGATTAGTAGGCAGGATTCGTTATGGTCTAACAATTTTAGGATGTCATCCCTGATGTGAAGGAGCGCGGATTCAGTACTATGACCGCTCCTAAACCCAGATTGATGCAGATCCAAGAGATTGAAAGTCTCAATGTGCGAGCAGAATTGCGATTGGGCGCATTTTTCAAGGAGCTTAGCCAGAGTAGGGATGTTGGAGATGGGACGAAGGTTGTTGAGGTCAGATCTGTCCGCAACAGGTTTTTTGAGAATGGGTGAGACCTGAGCTGCGTTTAGACATTCTGGGATCTTGCCTTGAGATAAGGAGGCATTGACAATCTTTGTCCAAAGGGGGATAAGGGCACCCTTGATTTATTTGAAGACAGACGAGGGTAAAGGGTCAATGAAATGATTAGAGGGGTTAATGTTCAGCAGAGTTTTGTAAATGTCGTTTTCAATGAGGGAGGAGTAGGAGCTCCAGGAGGCCATGTTCTTGGTGCTAATACTATGTGGCTTTAGACTCTCAGAGAGGGCATGGTCAGCAGCACTCACCGATGGTGTAAGTAGGGCCCACTTGGGTTCAAGCTCAAGACTGATGAGCTTAATTTTTTCCGTGAAGAAGATAGCCAGATCGTTGCAGGAGGGTGAGTTGGCTGTTGATTCGAAGTGCTTGGGTGCTATAGCTGATTGATGAAAGATGTTTGAATCAGTGGAAGGTTGTGTTAGAGGAATTTTTGCCCTATTTCTGACAGCCCAGTGGCTGTGAAATGTGGTACTTATCATGGCATTGCTTTTGCTAGGAGGGTTACTGACCCACTGAGGCCAGCCAGGACTTATGGAAAAGTGTATACATTAGTTGAGTGATTTAAGTGCACGTATAGTCCGAAATGAGGACCACGCCTTAATTTCAGATTTACTCAAGCTGCAGGAACCTCCTGTGACTTTGGAAAAATGCTCCTGTCAGGGTAATGTTTGCTTTTAAAACAAATGTTGACAAAGGCAGTTGCTCTCTCCCTGCGATGTTTTAGGGGGGCACATTTTGACGTGATTGGAAAGGAAGGGAGCCTGGGGCTCTTGTTGCCCTGGGAGGAAGGAAGGCATGTGCTGGTGACTAATTGATGCCAAGGGCACAGAGTTTACAGTGTGCGACGGGTGGGGGCAAGGGAAGGGGAAGCAAGCGGGGTCCACGGGAATCCTGAGGCATGGCTGGGCTACATGTGAGGTACAGCAGTGTGTCTTCAGTGCGCATGCACATATATTACAAATACACAATGTGACATAGACGCATACTGAGCTAGGTCTTATGATGTATTTATTACAGCGCTTAGGTAAGGCGGGGTGCTCTTTACAGGGCATGCAGAACTCGTCATTCAGGATGTTGACGTCACTTCCGGCAGTTAGAGATTTGCAAAAGATGAGTGGTGTATGTCAGGCCGAAAATAAGACTTACAAAGGGATTAATTCAACTGTCAGAAGAATAGTCAGGCTAGGATGACAAAGTTCATGCCTTGCTCGGAGATCACAAAACTGGGCACTACCCTCAGTGAACCCACAAGTATACCCATAGAAGAGCACTGCTTAATGCCATGCACCCACATATGTACCCAAAGGAGCGCACCACTAAACACCATGCACCCACAAATATACCCATGGGAGCGCACCACTGAATACCGTGACCCCGCATATATACCTATAGGAGCGCACTGCCGAATACCAAGCACCGGCAAATATACCCATAGCAGAGCACCGCTTAATGCCATGCACCCACAAATATATACCCTAAGGAGCGCACCACTAAACACCATGCACCCACAAATATATACCCTAAGGAGCGCACCGCTAAATACTGGGCACCCGCAAATATACCCACAGGAGTGCACTGCTTAATACTGTGCACCCACACATATACCCATAAGAGTGCAGCGCTTAATACTGTGCACCCACAAATATACCCATAAGAGTGCAGCGCTTAATACTGTGCACCCACAAATATACCCATAGGAGTGCACAGCTTAATACTGTGCACCCAGAAATATACCCATAGGAGTTCCTGCTAAATACTGTGCACCCGCAAATATACCCATAGGAGTGCACCGCTAAATACCATGCACCCACAAATATACCCATAGGAGTGCACTGCTAAATACCATGCACCCACAAATATACCCTGTGAAGTGCACTGCTTAATACCATGCACCCACAAATATACCTATAGGAGCGCACTGCTGAATACCAAGCACCGGCAAATATACTCATAGCAGAGCACCGCTTAATGCCATGCACCCACAAATATATACCCTAAGGAGCGCACCACTAAACACCATGCACCCACAAATATATACCCTAAGGAGCGCACCGCTAAATACTGAGCACCCGCAAATATATCCATAGGAGTGAACAGCTTAATACTGTGCACCCAGAAATATACCCATAGGAGTTCCTGCTAAATACTGTGCACCCGCAAATATACCCATAGGAGTGCACCGCTAAATACCATGCACCCACAAATATACCCATAGGAGTGCACCGCTAAATACCATGCACCCACAAATATACCCTAAGAAGTGCACTGCTTAATACCATGCACCCACAAATATACCCATAGGAGTGTACCGCTGAATACTGTACGCCACCAAATACAGTAATAGGAGTGCACCGCTTAATACCGTGCACCCACAAATATACCCTAAGAAGTGCACCGCTTAATGCCATGCACCCACAAATATACCCACAGAAGAAAAACTCTAAACTCCGGTGACCCACAAACATACCCATAGGAATGCAGCACTGAACACCGTGCACCCACAAATATTCACACAGGAGTGCAGCACTGAACACCGTGCACCCACAAATATTCCCACAGGAGTGCAGCACTGAACACCGTGCACACACAAATATTCCCACAGGAGTGCAGCACTGAACACCGTGCACACACAAATATTCACACAGGAGTGCAGCACTGAATACCGTGCACCCACAAATATTCACACAGGAGTGCAGCACTGAACACCGTGCACACACAAATATTCACACAGGTGTGCAGCACTGAACACCGTGCACACACAAATATTCACACAGGAGTGCAGCACTGAACACCGTGCACACACAAATATTCCCACAGGAGTGCAGCACTGAACACCGTGCACCCACAAATATTCACACAGGTGTGCAGCACTGAACACCGTGCACACACAAATATTCACACAGGAGTGCAGCACTGAACACCGTGCACACACAAATATTCACACAGGAGTGCAGCACTGAACACCGTGCACACACAAATATTCCCACAGGAGTGCAGCACTGAACACCGTGCACCCACAAATATTCACACAGGAGTGCAGCACTGAACACCGTGCACACACAAATATTCACACAGGTGTGCAGCACTAAACACCGTGTACCCACAAATATTCACACAGGAGTGCAGCACTGAACACCGTGCACACACAAATATTCACACAGGAGTGCAGCACTGAACACCGTGCACACACAAATATTCACACAGGAGTGCAGCACTGAACACCGTGCACACACAAATATTCCCACAGGAGTGCAGCACTGAACACCGTGCACCCACAAATATTCACACAGGAGTGCAGCACTGAACACCGTGCACACACAAATATTCACACAGGTGTGCAGCACTGAACACCGTGCACCCACAAATATTCACACAGGAGTGCAGCACTGAACACCGTGCACACACAAATATTCACACAGGTGTGCAGCACTGAACACCGTGCACACACAAATATTCACACAGGAGTGCAGCACTGAACACCGTGCACCCACAAATATTCCCATAGGAGTGCACCGCTTAAGATGGTGACCACACCTGAAAACATATATGGTCATTCGAGCACACACATTATAATATCCGGCATCAAACATATTACAACAGATAAAGAACTTCATACTGTTGGGAAAAGTTGATATGAACTTTGAAAGCGATGCAGAGACTCAAGAAGGCCGCCCCAACACCAGGCGCTAATATTGTTTGTCACAGCGGTGTTTGAAGCACGCATACTGGTGGGGCTCAGGCTTGTGGCCTGCAGGTTCCACGGGCCTATGAACAGAGCACGCTGTATCCGGGTAACTCTTTCACGGCAAGTTACTCATTGATTAGAAAGAAATCAACCTGCCATTGCAAACGGGCGGAAGGCAGGTTTTATGCCACTGGCTACTTTATTCTGTGTCTCAGAGATCTGTTGATTTTGGGTCACATCACCAATCCGCAGGCGTGATCTTCAAGTGGGCTTAAAGTTGCTGTGTGAGGAATCCGGAGAGTATGATGACCACCCCATCACCAAGTAGATCTGTTGATCGAGTGAGCTGGGGTGTAATCCAGTCTGATCGTCCTGCTAGAGACCAAGCCAGTCCAGGGGACACAGATCGAGAACAGTGTCTGTCATGGCGCGTGCTGCACAGAATGCCTGGAGACTGACAGCCATCAGTCACTCTGTACCAGTACAGGGATGCCTCAAGGAAGTGCTGGATCGGGGACATGGGAGCTTTCCCCAGAACAGATCGGACATACTCTGCTCCCACGCTTAAGTACCGCGGGCACAGCGAGGCTCCACAGAACATTTAGATGTAGGAGTGTTTTGGGAATCTGCAGCAAAATGATTTCTTAGAAGCCCTTATCGACCCCAGTGGGAGGTTTGTAAGGAGGTAAGAAGGATTTAATGTGGAAACGTGTTTGTATTCGTTGTAAATCGTGGTCTCCTTGACGCTGATAACTCATGGGAACGAAAGATGTGTGTTCTCAATAGAGCCCTCCTCAGATCTTGCAGCAACAATAATGTGGCCCCATATTGTAGAGGGACTCTTTATTTTGTATATAACCAGGTATTAAAGGATAATCTAATATCATTCCCACGTTTTATCTGACACTGCTGTTAACTTTTTGTATCTGGTCTTTTGCTGTTAATCAGTGCAACGTGCGATTGTCCACATAGGACTGCACTTGGCCATTTTTCTGTTAATTAGAAATTCAGAAAGATTGGTAAAACTCTATTGTCCCGGACACCTTTCTTTTCTAATCACGTGTATTATGTAGGTGCCTTTTCCCCTAAGATAATGTGCGATATCTCCTTTATTTTAATCAATGCACTATCATGGCTAACACTGCTACTTTCATCCAGCGCTGTACTTTATCTGGACATAAACGAAGGAAAAGCAGTACCAGTCTCTGGAGCACGCTTACAAACTAGATCCACGGGTCCGGGGACTTCTTGAAGAGATGTATCAGTGTACTTAGTGACTCCTTGCTTGATCAGCAATGAAAACTGTGTTATTTATCTTTTAGATAATTTAAAGCATGTTGACAGAAATTGTATATAATATATTACCTTTTTATGGGCTTTTATGGTCCTAGTGGCCGAAATAAAGATGTTTGACTGACTGACTGACAGTGACTCTGAGGGGACCACCTCAGGCGGGAAGTGCAGGTGAAAGTTTGGAGTGACACTTGTGCGTCTGTAAGGCCTTTCTCCGCCGAGGAGCACTGGTCTGGCCTGATTATATTAGGCAAACGATGACAACCAGGAAAATAACATACTGCAGACGTTTGTCTTAAAAAACGAATGTCCCTTCTCAGAGATACACGCAAGAACGCAATGTGCCTTAGATAATGCGCGGCCAGGCCAGTGATAATAGGCGAGCTCCCTTCTTGCTCGCCACCACTTCCGGGTCTGTGGGCTCCGAAGTCCGAGACGAGGGCAGAACAGGTCAATGGAGTTTCTAAATAAACCGAGCTGATAAGCACAACTCCTGTGCCGCCTGCTGGTTTATTATGCCCCAGACCCATAGTTCATGATGATATTTCTGTACTTCCTGCTTGTCCCCTAATCCTCTTCGTAATCATCGCTTCCGCCTCTGCGCCAGCGCGTAGCCAACCAGATGCACTGGTCCATAACCGCATTGGTTATGACTTAATCAGAGGCTAAGCCAAAACCATTGTCCTGGGGGTCGGAGAATGTTGGCCAGGGCACATGACATCCTTTCCAGGAGAGCTGGGCATGGGACATGCACTGCTGGGCCTGGCTCAAGTCCTGGTACCCAGGGTGACCCCAGCAGCTGCAGCAGGGCCCCCTGCCAAGGCTGGGTCCGCTGCGGGGTCTGCAGCTGCCCCTAGGCCTGCTGAGATCCTCGCCGCATGATCATACTGTGTTACCGCCAGCGAGGGACTTCCGGCTCACCGGGCTGGTACCCAAAGGCCTACTCCTGCTCTCAGGAGGAGGGCAGAAGAGGACATGGCCTCGGATCCTTAGGAGAGGTCACTCTGAGCAGGACCAGGGCTTGGTGTCCGCACCAGTGCACCTGCGGGCTTCTGTCTGCGGGAGGCTGAGGGTGGCCTACATGGCTCCTAGCAGGAGGGATCCTTTGCATGTTAAATTAGACACAGGAGCAAATATTTCATTGGGTAAAAAAAGCTACTTAGAGAAAGAACACATAGTGGGTCTGATTCACCATGGAGTAATAGTGTCCGAGACCACACTGCGATCTTGAAGGTAGATTGATCGCCAAGGTTAGAAACCACTCTTAAAACAAATTCAATGCCAAGTTCAAACAAAGAACTGAGAAACAAAATGTAGTAATGGGCAACACAGCAAACACACCAGCAAGAGTGGATTCTAAGATTAGTGCGCACACCACCAGCATGAATTAAAGGGGAACATATCAAGAAGTTAAATTGGGAAAACTCAATGCGCATGCGCAGAGGCAATACAACTACACTGACCAAATTCAGTTATGAAAGCTTTGCGAACGGCTCAGCGGTCTGTGCAAAATAGGAACCAGCAAGCAGGGTTGGATTGGGATCAAAAATATGCCCGGGCACGCAAAAAAAGTTGCCCACATTTGCGGATTGCCTTTTTTTCTTTTTTAGAGAGTTTTATATAGTGCGAACTAGACCCGAATCGGGTATCATAGTGCTTTACACGACCACCAATTTTGTTACAGAAGGACACATTCATTTTTGTTAGGCACAGGGAGATTAAGTGATATGTCTAGAATCACAGGATGTTAAGCGTCGTAGCCGAGAACCTTCGAGGTCGACCGCTCTAGCCATAAGGCTACATCCTCTCCCCTCTTTCCACTGCTTCGGGGAAGTTTTATCAAAAGTGGGAGGGGGGCGGTGGGGGGGCTCTGACAGACGCATGTTTAAACTTTACTTAGATACGAAAAAATTCACGGATTAGTTCACACTGGTGAAACACACCTGAAACAAGTGAGGCCACTTTTGCTCAGGCCCCCTGCCCCCGCTCAATATGCATATATTAATGGGTCGGCCCAGCGAGAGAAAGGGAGTGACACCTCTGCCCCGTTGATAAAAGGGAGGTAATGGACACTCATCTGCCTCCAGAAAGACCACTCAGGCACCCACTGTGCCACTTGTGGCATCTGAACAACGCAGACACTGCCCAAATCGACCCCCGCAGGCTGCCCAAAAAAAGCAGCCCACAGCTGGAACTCTAATACCGGGCCCTCGGCCATTGCCCAAGTGCCCGCCTTACCAATCCAACCCTGCCAGCAGGACAATAACACGCAAACCTGTGCAGGCATTCAAACATGCCCAAGATCAACCATTCTCAACCACTATCAAGATGCAGCCCACAATGGGGATGTGCTGAAAATCCTAATAGCCAACTCTAGGGGCCTGTCTCAAAATAGACTCGCTTTTATATGCTCAGGAACTGCTCCAGGACATGGCTGTTGTCGTACTTGTCTGCTGACAACTGGCCGAGAGAATTAAACGCTCAGTTCTGATGTCTGCTGTCGTCTGAAGATTATATTTGAACCCCGGGGACACCAACTCAATTATCATTAATTCTAAAGTTGGTAAATGTAATAACTCCGGGTTGGATAATAGCAACGCCTGTTATTAGCACTGGATTGAAATGGTGGAAGTGCAGTAGAAATCACTATGTGAAACAAGCATTGGCAAAGTCAATAGGTAAGGCATTGGCTTCAAACCTTTTGGCTTTGTCAATGCTATATTGTTTTGTTATGGGTTTTTACAAAACATTTTTATTGGTGGTCCAACTGGTAGTAATAACAATAAAAAAGTTGACTAAACCTTAAAATAATTGCCCTCAAATAGCATGCATTGCCATAGCAGTCCCGGGCACTGAAGGAAATTACTTGGGTTTTGGGTGTGCTCCTTATGCACTAGCAGAGTACCATTAGTCACTGTGAGTTAGCAAACGACTGAGGTGGATTTTCTGATTGCCCCAGTGCTTAATGTGTAAAAAAAATAAGTGGCAGGGCACCCGTCAGTAGGCCACTGCAGCTTGCACCCCACATTGCCCCTGCCATGCTGCCAATGATAGTAACACCACAACTACCAACCATCACACTCCTACAAGTGTGACGATTCAGAGTATTCCAGGCCCCAAAAGCTATAGGAATGGCTTGGGGGTCAGGTAGTAATTATTTTTATAGTGTATTTAATTCATAATTAACTGTTGTTATGGCCATCTCTAAATTAGCCAGAGAGCGCCATCTTGTGGCAGACTGTCACAAGTTATGGTGTTGACAATTTAGTGCCGGTGCTGAGCACCGGAATCCACCGGCTCAAATTAAGCACTGGATTGCCCTTTGCTAAAAGGCTGTAGTGGGCAGGAGAAAAATGCGAATGGCACTACAATAGGCCAATGGATGAAGAGGGTTGATTGAAATCCCCTGCAAGTGAAAGTGTGTGTTTGTGTACATAGATAGATAGATAGATAGATAGATAGATAGATAGATAGATAGATAGATAGATAGATAGATAGATAGATAGATAGATCATTTTAGTAAGCTCAAGAAGTCTTGACTAATGCTAAACCTAAAAAGGTTTTATTGTTATCACCTTACACTTCAAGAGGTGTCGTGTGTGACCTGGCAGGTATTGTCAGTGGCCATTGAGGACTCGGAACCTTGTGTTGAGGACATGTTGTGTAGCAAAAAGCAGATGTGCAACAACTCCCATGACTTCTGTGATAAGATGCGTCTCCTGCCTATGCTCTGATTTACCCCAGTGCCTTGTTCCTCCCTGTACATTCTCTGTTTCTTGTTTGCCTTGATATGATGGGTATGTTATCAATAGATCTACATGGTGTGAGTGTTCTGAATAGGTGATTTGTGGTTGCGCATGTGTGCATACTGATGATCTGCTCACCTAGCAATTTCCAATTGTGGTACCAATACCTTTACATTCATGTGAAGACGCAGATGATGTCCAGTGAGCCTGGTAAGCGTTTTAAGAATGTGGTGAAGCAGAAGTAGGCATCACATCCCAAGATTGTATTGAGATTGCTATCACCTTTGTACTTAACGTAGACAAAACACATATAATGTGCTTTGGTGCCCCACAATGGAATATGAAGCGCTATATGAAAACTACAATGGTATGGTACCATAATATTATTGCCAGTGTATTGTCTACATTAGTACTTTTTCCTATAGATCACATAAAAAAATATCACTCCATTTGCGTTAATAAAAAATCTACACCCAACGAGCAGATATTTTGTAAATGAAATGTATTACACAATATTTAGATAATATTTCTGGCCATGATATTCTGACATACAACCTGCTACAATACAACACAAAACAGTGCAATACATGTGATCCTTCTACGTTCCATTGTGTACACGATTGGTGGCCTTGGCGGTGAGGGGGGAAGCCATTGATGCTATTCAGACTTCTGTGCTTGTGATTGTTTTTCCAGTGTTGACTGGGTGGACCGTGAAAGGTGACATTGTGTGCCCCTTGTGGCCTGAGTCCATTAGTAACTGACCATACTGCCCTGCATACATAAGTTTGAGTGATGCTCATATTGTCTCCAATAGTCTGGCTGATGAGGGGTGATACCCCAAAACAGGTTCCAGTATGCTTTTTTCTGGTCCAGGGAGGACTGTTCCCTTGGGGTGCAATATAATGCAAAGGAAAGTGGGAAACCCAATTAACCTTTGGAGGCTTGGGAAAGTAAACTAACACACCGCTGTCACAGCGGCGCGTACGAGGAGCAGTGCTCGATCTTGTGCCAGACGCTCGTAGGCATAAGTAAGCGCGGTTGCGCTCAGTTTCCTCTACAGACGCCGACTGTATTTACAGCGGATTGTCAGAGGAGCGGTGCCCTTTCTTGAATTTGACTTTTACAAATACGAATACCAAGCAAACTTTCAAAAGGGACCTCATAATTGGACGCCGACTGCAGGGACAGCGGCTTGTCATAGGAATAGCACCTGCTTTTTGTTTGTTTAAAAGAGCTCTTCAATAGATCGTTCTCGTTGTAATTAACCAGGAAGATTTTACCTACATAAGAGATTCAGTCGTGCTTAGACCTTCCCTAAGGATTGGTTAAAAGGGTCATACAACAGTTCAATTGATCGTCCTGAAGATGGTCTAATGGATGCAAACACCAACAAGACCGAAACGTTGACAATTGCATCTAGTTCCTTTTAGATTGGTTTTCTTTAGAAAGTGTTTTTTCTGTTTTGTTCAGACTCACTGTTCTATTGTTCTATTTATGTTTGGAATAGATGGTCACATTAATGATTTTGAAGTGTTAACAGTTCAGAATCTATTTGTAAACCTCAGTCATTTTCGTGCTGTTCTAATTCTTTGTACCCTTGCTTATTTACACCACATAAATGTGTTCTTCGAAGAATTTACACCAGTTTCATTAGTATCTTTTATAGATCCTTTAGGAAGTAAGTAACAATTGAATTGTAGATTGTTTAACTGCAGGTTACCAGTTGGAACCTGGCTGCATTGCCATTTTGAACTGTTTAACTAAGTACGCCTAAACAAATCCCTTGTAGGCACATTTACCTGTTAATTGTTCCCTTGGGGAGCAGGGTCAAGACTGATTTGCATATGGCTGGATCCAAACTGGAATGAAGTGGTGAGCAAAAAAACGATGGATTTAGGCCCAGATCTCTGTACTGGGGTGAATATTTGACATTGTTTAGCATTCCGTCTATCAATTGTTCTTTTTGCATAATGCCCCCTGTGAAACGAAGGGCACTGCATCACCACAATACTCTTGGGTGCTTCTGTAAGGACTCAATGGCAGATTCTCAAGATAACGATTGTCCAGCACAGGTTTTGCAGGTTGGATCGGTCAGATTTTCTGGATATTCCCAGGAAGATAAATTTTCATGCAATTAATCTAAACAGAAATACTTGACCTAGTGTCTAGTTATCCTGGAAACCTGTCATGGATAATACCTCTTGGACCCATGTTGGATGACCCTGCTTAAGAGACTTTCAATATAATAGCAAAGTAATGTCCCAACAGCTGACTGCTGCTACTTGAAATACTATTGCCCTTGAAAGGAAAAGACTCCTGTAACCAGGTACCAGAGATTGCAGCCTGACGGGGCCTGACTATGGAAAACAGCATTCAGTTGGTGGAGGACAAGGGTGTTAAATGCCTACATTTGAAGGCTGTAGAACAAGAAAGCCAGGTCAACAAATGGCAATAGTCTCAGAGGGAAAATGGCCTTAACAGCCTGGGTTGAGCCACGCATGCCATTCCCCTGCAAGCGGAAACCTGCTTCCCTGAACACCGCATATGCCTTGACCATGCAAATGCGTGGTTAAGGCAGTGTGCGGTTTCTATGCTGGGATGGGCGGGCATAGGAAGAGAAAGGATTGGTTTGGGGTCTAGTTTTTAAGGGTTGGGGTAGATTTTAGGGCTCAGGGTTGGGGAGTCGGTGTTGTTTTCAGGGCTGGGGGCGGGTTGTTTTTAGGGCTCGGGTGGGGTCTTTTTTTTTAGAGCTGGGGGGCCTGGGGTAGTTTTTGTGGCTGGGGAGGGGGGTTGGGGTAGTGTTAAAGACTTGGGGGGGTTCGGATAGTTTTAAAGGCTGGGGGGGTGGGGTATTTTAGGGCTCGTGAGTCAGGGTAGTTTTTACAGCTCGCAGTAGGGATAGTTTTTATGGCTCGGGCGAGGTCAGGGTAGTTTTTACAGCTCGGGGGGGGGGTCAGGGTGATTTTTAGGGTACAGGGTAGTTTTTAGGGCTCAGGCAGGGATAGTTTTTACGGCTCGGGCGGGGTCGGGGTGTTTTTACGGCTCAGGGGGTCAGGGTCGTTTTTTGGGTACCGGGTAGTTTTTAGGGCTCAGGAGGGGAGGCAGGGTAGTTTTTATGGTCTGCGGGGTACGGGGTACTTTTTAGGGTTTAGGGCTCAGGGCAGGTGGCCTCGGGTAAGATCTTTATCACACATCCCTTTAACAGTCATGCCTTTACCACAAAATTGTGTGGTAAAAGAATACGTTGTTCAGACGCATTTGTTGTTTAGGGAGCGAAGTAGAGGCACGCGTGGTCTAGCCATGCATGCCTCTGTCATACAACTGTCTCAGAGAACTTTTGCACTTTATAGATGAGTGGTGCAGCAGCATTGAGATAAACAGTCATGGTCAGTCAGACACTGAGAACCAATCTGTCACCCCATTCCCCTAGAGGAAGTTTGCGGTGAATTAGTACTGAGGTAAAAGAAACCAGAATTGGCAAAGCCAATAGGGTTAGATTTGGCTCGCATTTTGAGTACTGCCAAAATATTTTTAAAAACTGCTTAAGTGAAAAACAGTAGGTAAAGATTGGTTGCTGCATTCAAAGCATCCCTGGGATAAATAATTAAATGCGCCATGATCTAGCGTACTTTGGAAGTATGATACAGTCCCTCATGTATTCCAATGCAAGCACTTCCTGAGAGGTGCAATGATTCATTAAACAGCCACCTACTGTGACAGAGAAGCATACTTCTCGATGGAGGCAAAGCCCACTATGTGCATACTTTAAAGAATTAGTAGCCATGGGTAAAGTGATATTTATGTCAAAATTGATGCATAAAATATAGTGTGTCGAAGGATGCTGTATTTAGTTCTTAACAGTGCTTAATTTCTGTCCGTGGTTGCAGGCACTGGGCATCAGCACTCATATCTGGGGCCCGGAACTTCTATTTCATCATCAGAGTTTGACCAAGAGCAAAATAGAGAAAGGCAGAAAAGGGATAGAGGAGGAGGACAAATGTAGAAAAACAATGGCAAAGGGCGAAATTAGGGATGAGAAAGAACCTGCAGAAGGGAGATAAAGTGTAGGGTGGAGGAAGAAAGAAACGTGGTTTAGTTAAGACTAGAGAGCCTTGGTATCCAGCAGCGCCGGCATTTGGCAGCGCCGGTGGGGAGCTCCTTGGAAGAACTTTGTCGCTCAGTGTGCACATGTGCGAGTGTGTGTATTTATGTGTGCGTGTATATATATATATATATATATATATATATATAGAGAGAGAGAGAGAGAGAGAGAGAGGGATAGATAGATAGATAGATAGATAGATAGATAGATAGATATATAGATAGATAGATAGATAGATAGATAGATAGATAGATAGATAGATAGATAGATAGATAGATAGATAGATAGATAGATGTGTGTGTGTATGGTTGTTCATTTTCAGCTAGTGCAGAACGCTACTGCCAGACTGGTGATAGGTTTTCCCAAATATCACTCAGTCTCGGCCACTATCAGTAATCTGCATTGGCTTTCGCTTGGTCAGAGAATTGTATTCAAAGCCCTTTGCCTCGTTCACAAGGCTTTCGCCAATACGGGGTCAGAAGGCATTAAAAAACTCTTTCAAAGATATGTCCCCTAAAAGCAGTTAAGATCTGCTAGCAAGAACTTGCTGATAGTTCCGAGTTTCAGGAAAGGTAGATGGGGGGGTAGAGATTTCTCTTTGGCTGCGGCCAAACTCTGGAATTCCCTTCCTTCCTCAGTCTCTGGTCTGGAAATTCATTCTCTCTACCGTAAAGCCTTGAAGACCTGGCTTTTCACCCTTTCAACTCTGTAAGCCCTGTACATATTTGTACAACTGTCTCCTGACCTTTTTCCGTAGCGCCTTGACTCCCCTGGGGAAAGTTTGCGCTTTACAAAGCCAATATTTATTCATTCATTATTTTTCGCAAATTGAGCACTAGTTTTTACAGAGTAACTAAACTTGTCTGCGTTCTTAGGACCTATACATGGGAACCCCAAGATTATGAAGTCCAATTCCAGATTAAGAGCAGAGTGGAGGATATGTGCACAACCAGTGGCGGCCACCCCTAACAAAGTGGTGAGACGAGTGGGGGAGTGCGGGGGGGGGGTTAATAATTTTAAAAAAAGGAAGACTTACCTGAAGCTGCCGGCTGCCTCCCGCATCGTGCCTCCGTGTTCTTCTTCCTCGTTTCAGCAGACACTGGGACCGCATCACAGACTTCCTGTGCAAGCCCCACATTGCTTTCTTGCTCTGAGAGCAGTGCGGGGATTTGCTGAGCGGGCTGGTTTAACGCCCTGCTCGGGCACAGGGAGTCTGTGCTGTTTCTCCAACCCGGCTGTTTAGTACAGCTGGGTTGGAGAAACCTACGTTCGCTTGTGTGTTTGGCCGGGCTAAAACCGACGGCCAAACACACATGCTCACTTAGAAGTGCACCAACCAGTCCTCCTCCCCCTCCCATGGCCAAGGCAAAGCCCTCCCTACACACGCTGGCTCAGCCTGCAGGTGAAAAATAAAACAATGATAGAATATCTTTTTATTTTTCAGCTGCTGGCTCTGAGCCAGTGGGGCGACGCTCCTCCGCCATTGCAGAGGAGCCGCCCCTGTACACAACTTGCCTCCAAGGATAAAGATAGTACGGTTCGACGTGTGCTCGTAAGTACCTGTTAATCACAACAAAGTGTACCACAGAATGTTCGCACACCTGAGATCCTTTATATGCTTAGGTGCAGCAGTGCACTTTCTGCCAGATCGCCTCCCAATTCTTGTTGGGTACAATGTTACTCTCCTAGACAAGTTTATATTCCCCCGTCCGTCGTATTCACAGTATCAATAATTTCTCCTTTGTTTATATTTTTTTAGGTCAGCAGGTTCTGGGCCTTGTGGAGAACCAGAGCGACTGGTACCTGGGGAACCTCTGGAAGAATCACCGGCCTTGGCCAGCGCTTGGAAGGGGATACAACACAGGTGAGGCGCTGGGATGTGCTATTACAGTCACTGCTTCGGTTTTCTGGCCTGTCTTGTTGAGCAGATTCCACATAACGATAAACCTTTTACGTGCGGTTTTGAAAGCAGAGTATCTTTCTTCCCATAACCCGTATGTTTAATTTTTTGCATGTTAAACTGTAAATTTCAAATTCTTGGGTGTGTATCTCCTTAAGCAGCCGCTATTAAATCTCAGCTCAGAATATCTTATCTGTCCAATGTGTATGTTTAGGGCTTTGGGGTTTAACGATTGTCTTATGACACGAAATCAGAGTGTGACATGGGAAAGGTAGTCCGAAGACCCCAGCTTCCCTAAGTCAGTAGGCAGTAGAGACCGTGCCCAAAATGTCCTTCCAAGTTTTTTGTGGGATGCCGGTGCGTTCACACAGCAGGAGCAGTGCTTAATATGTACACATATAAGTGCGAGGGCCCTCGTCAAGAGGTCAATGTAGCTTGCATCACCCATTGCCCTACAGCACTGCCAAAGACAACACTAATACAACCACCAACCGCCATACCACTACAATAGGGACGATTAAGTAGGGTGACCAGATTCTCAAAACAAAAAACGGGGACAGGTCATAGACATAGAAGTAGGACTACGGTTTGCAGTAACCATCGACATAAAGGTAGGACTATTTGACAGCTGCCATGGACATAGAAAAAGGACTCTAATGACAGCTCCCTCCACAGACCGAGATGAAGCATTACAGACGACAAATCAGAGGTCTTTTATTGGCTGTAACCATTAATTCCATTTAAACAGACTTTGCCTCAACATTTGCTATAGTTGGTGACCACGGCTTTAGTGCTGGTGGCGCCCTGTGCGACAGTGTTTGTTGGCGCCCCCCAAGACCACCTCCACCACGGATTCTCTCACTAGCACCCTTTAACAGTGACCAAGTCTCCATAACCACACTCTCTCAGATGCATTGAATTAGTTATATAGCGCCACTCATACTAGTGTAGGGTGTCCGAGCACTTCGCATCACACACACATTACACAGAGACAATCAATCATGCATGTGTAATCAGTGTATAGGAAATGTTACATAAGCCAAAGGACTAAAAGTGTAGGGAGTCACATGTCATCCATACTGGTAGGCAGTATAGTTTAAGAGTGCTTTGTGTGGAGAAGCACAAACGCAGAGTCGAAAAAGAAACAGCATAGTTGGGAATTTTCTTTAATAATAAGAATCGATTTCTAGCCAAATTATCCCTTTTTGCAACATTAATCAATGCTCTAATAATGTATACTTTGCAGTGTGTATGCAGTTCTAGGATGAAAGTTAATAGCTCACTATTCTATATCAGGACTTTAAGTTATAAATTGCAAGTAACAAAAGGATATCTCTTTTGAAAGCAGTAATCTGCTGATCTGTTTACATCATACGCACTCTGTAATCTACTTGGTACAGGTTCTTTGCAGCAGGCATGTTAACCCTCTACACTAACTTCACCGAAGTCAAAACCTCAACTATACAAAATGCTGATCTCTCTCCAGGAAGATTATTAATCACACGAGTTATCTTTACATTTATGTGAGGCCTGGTAATTGCTGGGGGTAAAGAAACGCTGCAGCAGGTGCTTCAAAAGCATAATAAACTTTAAAACACGGCGCCCCCAGGAAGCCAGCACCCGGTGCGGTGGCACTCGCACCGCCCTAAAGCCGGCCCTGGACACGAAGTACAAACAGGTTACTGTTTCTAAACAAGGATATAAGCAGGTCCTGCAAGTAGGCTTTTACAAAATAAAGACATTCAAAGACGCACTGCCATCAGTAGCTGTTGGAGCAGGAGCGCTGCATTAACAAAACAAAGGTATCTCTGGAAGCACCCTAAGTGACCGGCATTCAGGTGTGAATGTATGCAGATTGCATCCTTTGACTTCTCGGCCTGGAGACAGAGGTCGCATTCAAAGCGCTGAACCTCGCGCTGTGGAATGAAAGGAGCACCTCTCCCCACCCCCCATCCCATTCAAAGCCCGATTTCCCTTCCTGCTACAACGCTCACCTAAACGTCACGCTTTAATCAGTGCAAAGAGAGCATGCACGCGCATGCTCAAACAACCGAAACAAATGAAAAACCGGGACATTTGTATGTTTAACCCGGACACTGTTTAAAAACCCGGACATTTCATTGAATTGGAGAAAAGTGTCGGGACACGGGGACACTTCTCCAAAAACGGGGACCGTCCGGGGAAAACCGGGACGTCTGGTCACCCTACGATTAAGACCATTCCAGGCCCCCAAAGCTATAAGAATGGCTTGGGTGGCAGGTATTCGTCATTTTTCATACATATGAAATTATTAAACAACTGTTGTTGTGCTACTCTCTAAATTAGACCAGCAGCGCCACCATGATGCAGACTTTCATGGGTGCAGATATTGACAGTTAAGTGCTGGTGCTGAGCACTGAGAAACACCGGCTTAAATTAATCACTGGGCAGGATGATTCTGTAATGTGCGATCCAGACATTCCATTCCAGTGAATCCCCCGTCATAAAATGGTGGAGCTGCCTGCCTGCTAAAGTGACAGTTCAGTCGTCTTATCTAGATGTGGGAGAAACGCCAGGGTGGTGGCAGCCGAGCCACCGATGGCTGCACCCCCGGAAACCTTTGACTGACAGCCCGTCCGCCGCACATCTGTCATTCAAGGTACAATGGAAGGCACGCCATATGTAGGGCTCTCTTTCAGTGTCCATTTTATTTCTGTTTTAGACTTCCAAGCATAGCCTAGTGGTCCTAAACCGGAAACAATGTAAGTGACCCCATGCTGGGAGCAAACTCCCTAATGTGCGATGGACATTTCCTTAGATTTAAAGACACAACCCTCTTTTTGGTAGTTTGTTTCTGAAAAACATAAACATTTGCCCTGGGGGCTGAAAACACGACACCTCCTCGGCTTCTCTTCTCCACAGTGGTTGCTATGGATGCAGTAAGAGTTCCTTCAGTCAGCAGGGGAGCTCACCTCATGGCCTGCAGGGTTCTCAACTGGAGAAGCTGGTCACCTTCTCAAACTGTGAACCCCTGCTGGGCAGAGCTCCTACATTTTCTAAATACTTTGGATGTTATGTTCTGAAGGTGCCCCCGCTCTCCTCCATTGGCCAAGAAATCTAACAGGCCGGTCAGTCCCTCCTCCATAACACACACGCCCTTGTATTCCTGCGCTCTTTCTGAGACTGCTTTCATGTGGGGCATTACTAGGATGATGACATTGTGGCCCGCTATCAAAAATCTCACCCAGTGCTGTAATGAGTAACGATGGGCCACAGCCAATGACCAACAACTCTCTTGTTCCTGGATTCACATTTGCACATGATCACAGGTGGACATGGTCATAGCACGTCCTGTGTAATTTCTGAATATTTTTAACTTCTACCTCCGAATAATACGTTATTTACATTGCAAAATAGTGTTTTGAAAAATACATCTGTCTGGAAGATACTTTTAATTAAGAAGTGATGCTCTGTGCATGTTTTAATTGCTTAGCTGTGTTGATCCTTTGAGACAATCATGTTGATTGACTGTTTATCTTGCTATTAAGGGGAGAGTGTATGTCTTTTTCATTGGTCTTTGGGGCCCAACCCCTCCCGTTATAGTAGAAACAGCCCCCTTTTCTCATACTGCTGATTATTTATGATTTAATTATGGTGGCGTGTGTCATTGGGGCGCCACAGAAAAGGGAGGAAGGAAGGGGCTGGTTTCCCACCATTCCACCAAACCTGTATAAGCAGGACCTTAAATCTCTGCTACTATTATTATTCTCTGTTTTGTATTGTTTGTTCTCATCTTGAAGTTGAGTTCCTGGAAGATATGGTTTTAGCACAGCAGTGGTTTGTTCTTGCTGCTCCGTAATCTGTGCCCGGTGGCATTGTCGCCCCCTTGTATGGTATCACATAAAGAAAGACCTTCCCAGCCCTCTGCATAGATGGAGCAACATTGATCATGTATAACATTGGAAGTTATAATGTCTATTGACCTTCAGTAATGACTGGGACCAGTGGAAAGGCCGCATTACAATTACATGCAATATCCTGTGTTTTTGTGGTCTCACTGGTGCCCCCTAAGTTTATGCCATTCTGTTGCTGGATGGACATGGACTTTGTTGTCAGAGAGGACGTCTGTGGCCTCCGCTCTTGTGTTCCACCTTGCCTGGATTCACTCCGCTTTTCATGAAAGGTGTGTGCTACCGATTCAGTACAGCCCATGTGTCCTAAGGATCATTGATCAGATGGATCTGTTCTGATGAACTCTTATTCCGATTTGTCCTGATAAGACCCACAGACTGATTGTGATAAGGGCCGAAACGTGTACAATACTGGCCTAAATCTATATGGACATCATCAGCATGAGAAGATGAACAAGCTGTTGCTCTACATGCTTATGCTAGATTCAGCTTGTGCTCTTCTGACACTATCGCTGTTCGCTGGTTTTACTCACCATGCTCACTTTTGTGCGCTTTGCCATCAGCACTGTGTCCACTTAAACTAAACTGCTATGAATGTATATGATTGTAAAAGATGAATGCATATGAAACCCTGAACATTGTGTTGTGGATGCAATAGGAAGTAAACAGTCTTTTCTAACTGTTGTCTTCTCTCTTTTTATACCTCAAACAATGCGTGAGTAATTGAAAGGTAGTACATTTTAATGTTTTACTTTCTCAGTAAAATGGGTCCAGCATACCTTCTACTCAAATTGGAAATACAACATTTCTGTACTATACCTACTGCCATAAAAAAGCAATTTTGGCCATTTTACAGCTCGGCAAGCATAGCACTGTTCTCATCCTATGCTTAAAGACTTTGCTGTGAAAGTGGTAAAAGACTTTGTCCCTTTCTATATCGGTGTGGATGTCACCGTGCTAATCCAATACTTAAAGACTTTGATAGAAAAGCAGACATTTGAGGTGAGCAAATTTAGAGTGTCACTGGTGTTGAGAGTGCTCTATATTGGAGCTGCTTTCCACCTAAACTTGAGAACTACCCAGAAGTCTCTGCTTCTTCCATATAATATATATATATAAAAAAAAAAATATATATATATATAGATATATATATATATATATCTATATATATATATATATTCACTGAAAAAACCATAGGTTTCACACATGTTATAGTTAGCTGGACATTTTACTGATAAAAAACCATTGAAATTCCCCCGTTATAGTTAGTGCAGGCAACTATAACTCACGCGACCGCAATCCTCTGCTGATGACATATGTGTCTTTATGAAAAAAAAATATTTGTAATATATGTATAGCTAAAAATTTATGGAAGAAGACATGGGTAAATAAGTGTCTAAATACAGTATTAGCATCAGCAGAGGATTGCGGTCGCGTGAGTTATGGTTGCCTGCACTAACTATAACGGGGGAATTTCAATGGTTTTTTATCAGTAAAATGTCCAGCTAACTATAACATGTGTGAAACCTATGGTTTTTTCAGTGAATTTGCAAGGTTTTTTAAATGCTAATTCCTAACTATAACGTGTGTGAAACCTATGGTTTTTTCAGTGAATTTGTACGGTTTTTTAAATGCTAAGTTACTTTACGCCATTCGTGGCGTGCGCGCCCACTTAACGCAGTTTTTTCAGTGAATTTGTACGGTTTTTTAAATGCTAAGTTACTTTACGCCATTCGTGGCGTGCGCGCCCACTTAACGCAGTTCGTTCCGTGCGCGCACGGTGCGCTTCGCGCACCGTGCGCGCACAGTGGGCACGCGGTGCGCTTCGCGCACCGCGCGCCCACTTTACGCAGTTAGTGCCGTGCACGCACGGTGGGCACGCGGTGCGCTACGCGCACCGCGTGCCCACGTTACGCTGGATGGGCCATGTACGCACGATGCGCTTCGTGCACCGTGCGCACATGGAGGACATATTATGCGCTTCGTTGTGAAAGGTAATGTTGGATTATTTAGGAGTATAAATAAGCCATGCACGAATGGTGCTCTTCGGGCACCATTTGCACACGGGGTGTGGAGAGAGTGGATATTTTTTTTTTTTATAGTTTTTTTTACCGTACGCGTACGGTAAGCGTAAACGGCCATTTTTCAAAAAAAATAAAATTGAATTTTTTGCCTTGGGGGTTCTTTGGGGACACTTTCATCAAGGCTAGGTGGTTGGGAGCAGTCTAAACAGCCCCTTTACATGTTTTTTGCCTTTGTATTTCCTCCCCCCCTCAGAGTGCGAGATAGAAAATGGCGGCCGCCGCTTCCTGGTTTCGACCGATTCGAATGTTTACTAAGATCTAACAGCCAATCAGAATCGCGCTCGCGCACGGCACCGTACGCGTACGGTAAGCTTACCGTAAGCGCACGGTAAGCGCACCGTAAGCTGCCACAGATATATATATTGATTTAAAGGCTATTTTCTCAGGATCTACTGAACAGATTTACACCAAACCTACAAAAGGCACTTCCTTGACCTGTAGACTACCTCTCTGCCAAATTTCAAGTAACTCTGTTCAGCCGTTCGGTCTGTAGCTGTGTCTAAAGGTCCTATGGAAAAATTCATGGGAAAAACGCGTTTTGGGACCCTCCTTTTTTCTCAGCCCCCGCTTGACGAATCCCCCCGAGACTTTCAGGGTAGGAGCGGAGCATAGCGCCCCACCTATTTTGAAAATTTCGCGAGGATTCGTCAACCGGCGCCAAAGTTATTCCAAATAAAATGTTGCGGATTTCCTATGGAAACGTGGTCCTAACTATAACTATCTACTGGCGACCGCCAGTAGATAATATATATATATATATATATCTATATATATATATATATATATATATTTATTTTTTTTCTTTTTTTTTTTCCCCAGGAGACATGTTGGATGTGACCATTTTAGGACTCAGGGACTCAGTCCGCTGTTCTCAAAAAGTTAAAACAAACACAAAGCCCCAGTACGCTTGGCAGAAATAGTTACACTTCCACCGCAAAAGTGTACAGTCTATAAGTTTAATCAGCTTGGTGCTAAAACCCTAGAGTCAAACTGCCTTACAACCCCCTTATCTCATATAAGAAATCTCTCAATGTGGAGGCATTCACCAATTCAATTCTATCCAATGATTACTCAAAACACATTTCAAATGTCCATGATGCTGAGGCACTATTATTGATCACAGGTCATCCAGTACGAAGAATTAAATGCCGTTGGTTTTAAAAAATGTATTCAGTCTTTATTCTTCATTTAAATTTCTATTCTTTAAAACCCGAAAATAACAGCCCAGCTAATGCTTTTTGTGCCCACAAGGGACTTCATAAGGGACAATGTTAAGCATGTTCCTTCTTATGAAGTGTACTGGATCAGTTATTGATCAAGCTTCAATATCATGAACATGTATCCCTGCGATGGAGTTTTAGTGGGCACACTTCATGCCGTTATCTCCCATAGCCAAAGCAGTGATATCTATTCATGATATTGAAGAAGTCTCTTGTGGGAGCGAAACATTTTAGCCGGTCTATTATTGACTGTTTTTAAAGAAGAAGAAATGAAGAATAAAGACTGAATATTTTTTATTTTATTTTACGACATCTAAGTCTCCTTGTTGAATGGCATATGATCATATTGATGACTGAATAAAAAAATTGGTATTAATAGAAGCTATCGAAAGTGTTACTCAATACACATGGAATTGCCAAATTCCTGTGTAAAGTTTTTAACAACACACTTCAATCCGGTAGTTATCCGGACATTTGGAAGAAAGCCATTGTTACACCACTTCTTAAAAAACCTAACGCTGACACCCTGGATCTGAAGAATGTTTGCCCAATATCTCTTCTCCCCACCTCTGCTAAGATCCTGGGGAAATTCATCAATAAAGAACTGATGAAATATGTTGAGTCCCAGGAGATCTTAGATCTTTCTCAGAACGGGTTCCGCGCCGGTCACAGCACTGAGTCTGCCCTTATTGTGGCTACTGACTGTATCCGTGCGCAGGTTGATCAGGGCGGGGCGGCAGTTTTGATAATGCTCGACCTATCGGTGGCCTTTGACACCATCTCCCCGGTATTTATGGTTCAGCGTTTGCGGCAAGTGGGAATCTCAGGGAAAGTCTTACAGCTTTTCCATTCATTTATGTCAAATAGGGCCTTTATTGTCAGCTGTGGAGGCTTTAGAGCCAAGGCCTTTAGTCTTCCCTATGGGGTGCCCAATGGGTCGTCCTTGAGCCTCACCCTTTTCAATCTTTATGTGACTCGCCTGACCGACTTGGTGCTGTCTTTTGGCTTTTAGGTGCTATCCGATGCTGATGATACACTAATTATCGTTTCCATCTCAAATGACCTGCAATGGGTATCTGAGAGGTTCAATCTTTGCATGTCCAGCATTATTTGCTGGATGAAGGACAACTCACTGAAGATCAATGCTGATAAGACTGAAGTGCTTCTGTTTGGCTCGCAGAACTCCATCCGGTTGAACTCTTGGTGGCCGGCGGTCTGTGGTCCCCTCCGTGTCTCTGTTAGGACAGCAAAAAACCTGGGGGTCATCTTTGATGATGGTCTGAGTTTTGATGCAAAGGTCAGCCGCACAGTCAGCACATGTTTTTTATATTCTGAGGATTTTGAAAAAGGTTATGCCTTTTATTTCCAATATTTTACAAGAACAACGGTCCTTAGCATAAACTTAATTAAGGTGACTATTACAACATAGACTTCAATGAGACCTATGTGTATTCCTCCTGTGTCCAGCCGGACAAAGGAACATTTATAATCGAATTTTACAAAATTAGAAATAGGATAATGACAAACGATGAAACAAGGGCACAATCCTGTACCAAGTTTTCAACAAAGGAAAAGAAGTAAGGTAAAAGTGGAAAGAAATGGCAGGCAAAAACTTTGGGAGCAAACATGGGGGCTTACAATACAGTAACGGACTTAGGTAAGCTCTAGCCTACAGAAACCACAATACATTTTCACAGTGGATACAATGTGGTACTGTTATGGAAAGTCGACATTTCGATCCCTAGCTCCTAATACAGTGGGATCATCCTCAGGACTTAAAATTACAAAAAGTTGCCTGATACGATTTCTACGCCTTGATTATTGCTTGTAATGGGCTCAATTGGAAAGTATTCCTTCCGCGTATGGAGCGGAGAATGGACGGCAGCAGCGGTGGCTGTCCGTGGTCAGTACGAGCTCGATAGAGTCTCGACAGAACGGTGAGGATCATCCGTTGGTGGCCTGCAATGGGACAATATTTCCAATATGCACCAGTCGATCATTATTGCTCTGTTTACCTCTCGGCTGGACTATTGCAACACTCTGTACCTGAACATCAATGGCGTCTCCCTTAATAAGCTGCACGTAGTACAGATGCGGCGGGTCACCTTATTCTGAAGATTCCCAAGCGTCGGTCAGCCAGTGATGCGTTTTTCTTCCTTCACTTGCTTCCCATCAGGAAACGTATCTGCTTTAAGACTCTGAGCATGGTATTCTAGGCTATGGATAGTAAGGGTACGCTACATCCTAAGTCTCTTTTTCAATGGTATACCCCGGGGAGGCTTTGGAGATCCTTCTCACACAAAAAACTTGTGATCCCCAGATTTTGTAGGGCCAGATAGGGTGGCCGCTCCATTTCGGTAGCGGCCACCAAGTTATGGAATTCCCTACCCACCTTCATCTCCAACGCAGGCTTTTACCTGGTTTTAAAAAACATCTGAAAACCTGGCTTCTTTGTTCTAGGGTTGCTGCTTGTGCGCTCCAAACCTGTCTCATCTTTCTCTGCCATAGCGCCTTGACACCGTTGGGTATAAGTGTGCTTTATAAGTGATATCCTATCCTATCCTATCGTTAAATTCGGGGAATTATGGCAAAAAGAAATTAGCGTTCTAAAAATGAACCTGTATATGTATTGTTTCTTTCTCCTTATGATGGAACCATTAGTATAACAGTGCCATGCAAACCTTATAAGCACATTGAGCACAGCACAGTGAAAGTGAAACTACACTTCCCATTGACAACAGGGAAGGGAAAGGAAAATGACACCGGACACTGTGTAGTAGTCTTAACAGTGAAAGAATTCTATGGTGTCACACCGTGAGCAAGTTTGTTTGAGCCTGAAACTTGTTGGGTTATTTGTGTGACAAATAAATACTGGTCCACTCAGTGAGTACACGGCAAGTTCTTTATCAGGCATGAAGTTAAGATCAAAAGGCTGCTTTATTTGAACAGTTATGTAGCTGAAACTGTATAATCATTGCAAAATAACAAACAACCTCCTCTCATAAATGCAACATACCAACCTTTCCTCTCCCACATTTAAACCTCTGCCTGCAAAAGACTCCAACATTTAACACAATCCCCCTTTCATTCACTGTCCTGTCACACCTTACCCAAGCATCCCTGCCCTGTACTCACTCTGCCAACGTCCAATCCCCGACAAGACCCCAAACCTTCTGGTCTATTGCATGAGTTCTCTGCTTGTCCGCCACCCGTCGTAAAAGCGACAACTGAAGTTTAACCTCAACCTACCTAACCTATAAAACAGCCCTGGGAAGTGAAACAAATAACCTATAATCGAGCCCAGATCATTGGTAGGGGGAAGGAAAGGAGGTAACAAAGGAGAAACTGCTCCTACACTGCCTGCAGGACCACAGCAAACCTTACAAATAGGCCTGGGCAGAGTTCACAGAGTTGCACAAGAGCATGCTGCTTCTTTCTGCCGCTCGAGTAGCTGTTCTACTTGAGCGGCAGCTTCCTCAACGCGAACGGAAGGTTTCCCAATGCGAGTGGTTGCAACCACCGGCGTTTTGAGAAATCTTGATAGGAGGTGGTCTAGCGTTGGATTATCCTCACTCGAGCATGCCAACTTAACGTTGGTGAGTGTGAGCAAGCAAAAAACTCAGCTGCGATTCACTGAGTTTTTGGGAATTCTGCAGAGTGCAAATTGCAGATAACTTAGCAAACTCTGCGAACGAAGTGGAGTTCACCGCCCGGCCTACTTTCAGTGTGCTTTCCTGCTGAGGAAGACCCTAACTGCCAGTAGCCCCTGCTGACAAACTGGTCGTCACTTTCTGCCAGGGCTTGGACTGTACCACTCGCCCGAAGTATCCTGGAGGTGGACACTGCAGGGGATGCCGTCCCCAGAAGCCCACATTCTTCCACATGCAAATATGAAATAGCCCTGGCCAAAATTGTAACTACTGTTGGTAAATTTGTGTTATTTTGCCATTCACGAAACGTGAAATTTGTGAAATTGATCAAAATGTTTTCATATACAGTGTCCTGGCATCTAAAAAGTTGTGTGATATATTGCCCCGTTCCCTGGCGACAGTGCAAAAATCCCTCATACAAAAAACGTGCCCGCCCATGAGAAAACACTGTATTGTTCCAAAACACGGTCATGTGCGATCCTCTCAAATAGAGGTAGCGTTTGTGTCACACCCACGAGGCACAACCAATATGTATTTGGGGTGCTGCCCAGTGGCCCCAGATGCCCCTGTGAAGGCCTGTCTGTTCGGAGGATACCACATCTGTGTAGCCTGCTTGAGTATTTGGGAGTGAGATTTTCCTTTTTGCCTGTGACATACAGTGGCGTAGCTGGGGGGAGGGTGGCGGGCGGCGGGCGATCCACTCCGGGCGGCACCTTTTTGGGGGCGGCGGGTGAGGAGAGCAATTTTGGTGAGCACAAGGTAATGGTTTTCTTGTTTTTAAATGTTATTTTCCCTTGTCGTCGTCTGTCAACTACCCCAGCTCTTACCTGCTCTGCCCATCACTGGCCAGCAAACTCAACAACCGCCCTGGGTGGCAAAAGCTCTAGCTACGCCACTGGTGACATATCGCCACCCTGAGACTGTAAGGATGCGTTACTACGTGCAAGGAGCCACTCGGGGAGGATGGGGGTGACTCCTTTTGATCCACTCGGTGGGGGTTTCATATGGGCATCTAAGCATGATTTTTGAGATGTGTGTGCTGCACAGCGGGACGCTGTGCCTGGCAGATACAAATATCAGATCTTGTTAACAGAGAGAAGAAACAGCCCAAATACAGAGGGAGGAGTTCATGAGAAGATATGCTGCTTTGTACACAGTCAACATTTATTAGGTGGCTAATGCACCACATGCCTAATCTGAGGAATGTTAGCGGCACAGGTAGTACCTTTCAAATGAGTACCACTTTCAGTTAGGTAAAATGCATGAATTTGTATAAGCGGAATACGGTGTAAGGAAAGTACACGGATTGAAATGTGCATGTTCTTAGATCAAAAATTGAAGAAAGGCTACCTTTTACTGTTTTCTCGATGGGGACATGCTTGTTGGGTCCCATACAAAGCCCATCTTCCATCTTATAATCTTGCACTCTGTAGCATATCTTCACAGACCGTCTTACCATGTCAGCACGCCCTAATAGACCTGCTGATGCACTTATGTGACTATGTACACTGCAGCGGAGGCTGGTGACATTTGAAAGTGGTGAGGCGTAAAAGTTGGGGTATGACTTTCATGTAGCGAGCATAGCGAGGAATCTTAATGGACAAATGTGTGATTCAAGGTAACTCCTCCTCCCGAGAATTAAAAAAAAAGATTGGCAGATGGTGCCTTTTTTAATCCAGTTAAAATTAGTGACAAAGCAAGGTTTATAAAGCAGTGGTAACATCTAGTCTTGAAATATTAAACACGTAAAAACTGCCCTATAGCTTACTGCATTGATATGTTCAAAAGTTACAGTGCTAATTGTACAGAAGAACACATTCATCCCTTTAAAATGTGTGCTTGCCCAGTGTCTTGCACTGCATGCGGCATCAACTTTGAAAGAAAATACTCGAACGAGGCTTAGGGAAGCACCCACAGCTGCTGGTTGCAGTCAGTCATACATAAATATGTGCGGACAGGTCTTTAAGTAGGATGAAAAAACTTGATGGCTCTCTAAAAGGGAACATGTAAAATACATTTCTGTGATTCCCATAGTGCTCCACCGACTGGTATTTTGTTTCTCTCTGAGATGCTATTACATCCAGATATATTACACAACAGCTGACATACACCTGAAACCTGTCAGTACGAGTGGTTGTTAGCTGTGTAAGTTAAATGAGTAACAATGATTTGTTATAAATAATTAACATTGGAAATGTTTCAATTTTGAAACAGTGAGTCTGTGAATGAAATATCTTTGAGCCCTGTGGAAGGAGGTTTGGCCTTCAGTTATGTGAGCTTTGTTGGAGATGCATGCCCTTTTTCTCTGCACATCTTCAACCTAATCTTTCCTCTTCAGCACCCTCTTTCCACTCTCCCCGGAATGCACTGCCTCGCATCTCACTCACTTCACCACCCCCAAACCTACACTGCACTCACTCACGCTTAAGCCCTTTATTTCCTTTTGCTTTTGCCTTATAACTATGTTGACATCTGTGTACACCCTTCACACACATTTACAAAGAATTTCATTTGCAATTGCAATCCATGTCCAGTGTTCTGTGTTCTGTGTGCTCCGCAGAGAGGCCAACCCACTTTGCTTTCAGCCTAAGCATCAGAGCTCACAATCAAAACCCCTTCATAGGCACCTGGCACGGCTCAACATATGCACTATGCAAGACTAATAAGACGCACAAATAAAATACAGAAACATCACATGATGAAACAGCTAGCACACTTGGGGAATGCAAGATTAATAAAACATGTCAAAAAAGAAGAATTAAATGGCTGTCTTGTATTACCTTAAAGTTTTTAACATTCATTGTTCATAAATCAATCCATGTTCTTGGCATTAATGTTAAGGGCGTGAAGAGAGGACCCAGTTTAATGCCACACTGCATGTAGCTGTCTTTACTATTAGCACATATTCATCCCTTTGTGCTAGACTCAGATATTTGGATCAACTTCACAAAGGAACGAACACCCTACTCATCTTTTGGATCAATTTCGCTGGGGAACAAATACAGGAGCTCCACTTCTAAAGGGGCCAGAGCCCTGCAGCCAGGGCCTGGGATGTCACAGTGGGGGAGGTTAGTGTGACGAGGGGTCTCAGCACAATATACATACCACAAGCTTACCATTATAACACTCACCATTACAGAGGAGAAGGCGATCACACATGCTTGCTTTCAGTCCTACCGTGTGACCAATGGGAAAGAGTGGGATCTATGCCTGTGAATGATAGACGGCTCGCCTCACGCAGGGATGCAGACTCTGACTTCCAAAACTGCGATGCTGACAGCATCACTGGCCTATAGTGGATACCACTATAGACTATAATGCCAAAAGAAGGGCGTTAGAAAGGTAAATCCTGCATTGTGCGTCACAGTAGAGAAAGTTGATTTACTGCCTGGCTGCCATCTCCTGCTTCAGATTGAGGCGGGGCAGGCAGCCTGGGGCAAACAGTCCAGGCTTAAAATACATTGATTTGGTTTAGAGATACACTTGCATCTCTAAATAAATCGATCTATTTATAATTTTCTGCGGTAAATGTGTAGAATTTCAAATCGGAGCAGCCCCAGAGCCCTACTAGAGAAACCGCCCTTCGCACACTGTAACATATGGGTGCAAATAGGTCCTAACAAAAAACAGTCACACAGACCCACACTGACAAACACACTGGTCAACATGTTTGCACACCTATTGTCGGGTGCACATACATCACTAGATGAACACAAAATTGTCCAGTTGATGGGATGTGCATTGTAGACGCACCAGACAATACTGACGTGGAACAACATGTGTAAAGAGATGTTGCACACATCACACACATCGCACACAAGCAATCCTACATATTTTAGAAAGATAGGTGGAAGGCTGAGTTTTGGGTTATATGACCTACATATATTTGTTGGCTTGTCAGTCTGGAACGGGACAGTGATTTTGCATGGCACTGTAGTGTATGTGCGACACTGACCAGGCATTGACTTCTGTACCGCCCGTTAAACCTACATCTGTGGCCGTACATAGTCAGCCAAGTCTTCTTCCAAGCTGGACAACAGGCCATCTTGAGGGGTCCATGGCTGTCCGTTCATATGGTTGGAGGTCGGAGGAATTGTGTTCTAGCTACCTTCAAACCAATCTTTGTTCATGAATCTTTAGTGCAGGCATGCTTCCAAGCAGTCTGGCTGGCTTCCTGGCAAAGTAAAGAGTTCCTGTTCTCTAAGTCAGGAGTTCTTCTTGTCATAGAATAGGAATTCCAAACGAGGAAAGAAGTTCTCCCCTAGTAACAAGTCCCCGTCATACTCGGAACGTTGGATCTCCATGGTTTGCAGAGACCGGTTTTACCAACAGATTGCCCCAGACTCCAGCACTCGGATTAGATTTCAGGATCTTCCACAAACCCTCCTTCATTAGACGGTCTCTCATTTTGACGGTTATATATGTGGTGTAGAAGGAACGTTATAATATTTGAATCACAGTGTTTGCCCATACAAGGCATAATAAGCCATAGGGTAGCGTACAATGACATGGTGATAATTGGAAGTGAACTTTGTTTCTTGCACTTTAAACATTTAATCATGTTTTGGTTGGGAATTTCAATTCAAGACAAGAATGTAATGTATATATTCCCCATTATAAGATGGCAGCTACAGTTTTGAGAACTGACAGAATTGAGGTTTGAGTGATAGACCTTCGTCGATTGTAATGAATAGTAATTCAACATCAATGTGAGTATATTTAGTGACGTCTCGTGGCTCTGAACGCCGACATTGACGAAGACGCTAGCCGAAACGCGCCTGTTTGTGCACTTGTTTATTAAAATCAAGTGAAACCCCTCCAGTGAGTGCTGGCCATCCGTTGTTGCATGGAAGCAGTGATAGATATGTAAAGGCACGCGTGGTAAAGACATTCGCATGGTAAAGGCTCCCATTGTAAAGACATTGTGTGGTTATGAATGAGTTTTGAAAGCGTGCGTTGGTTAGACATACATCCATCTTTGAATGTGGTGGAGTCTAATACATTCCGCGAGCTAGCCTAATATCTGCGTGGAGAGTGGGTGAGAGAACATTTTGAAAAAATGTAATCAAATGGCACACAATCATTAATCATAATACTAATGAAAGTACAATTTTAAAGTAAATTAACTAAAACACCATAGGCTCCAAAAGGACAGTTATTAAATATTCAAGTTTTTTTAATGTTGTGCTAAGCTAGAGAAACCTGATGCTTCCCAGGAATTGATTGAGTTTGTATTTTTCAAATTATGCTGCGAATGCCCCCATATGTCAACAAATGCTCCTTTGTGCAAGGGTCAGCATGTTGTCATGTGTGCCCCCTTATGCTAAAAATGCCATTATACTGCATGTTTACAATATGACAGTGACAGAATGTTGCTATTGATGATCTCCATATATCAAGGGTGACTCTTGCATCAACAATGATTAGTTGTATATTGGGTCAGCATTTCCCTTCTCCCATATGCCATGGAAGTCCTCCCTAAGGCCAAGAATTACCTCCAGGGTGCCTGTGCCAGCCTTTTGCTGCAGATGCCCCATATGCCAAGAATTATCTCTAGTGTGCCAATGTCAGTATTGTGCCACAGGTGCCAGTCAGTATTCCAAAGGCAGGTTTGCAAGCAGAACACTACATTCTCACTCATTCCCATTTATATTTGGCATGCCTGCCTTTGGAATAATGAACGCACATTCTTATATTCACACTCATCCTCACGCATTCATTCCAACCCACCACTCTCACCCATTCTTATTCCCCATCATTCTCATTTGCATTCCTTAATACTCTTACACACCCAAATCTCAGTGTGTAAGAGTGAATGCAAAAAAGTGAAGGTGAGCGAGAATGAGTGTGAATGAGTGAGGCTGAATGTGAATGAGTGAGAGCAAGTGAGTGTGAATGAATGAGTGAAAGTGATAGTGAAAGCGAAATAAATTTATTGTATATAGTTAATTAAAACCTTTACAATTTTTGAACCGACAATTTACAACTAACTTATAAAACAGTGAAAGAAATACACAAGCATATTGTACAGACATGTTTAAAAAGATTATCTTTAAATTCTAATAAAAATATTGTTACCATATGCTATTTTTCAGTTTTCTGTATTAAGAAACTGGCTTTCTGCAAAAATCTGGAGGCCCTACATGCTACCTGTAGCATGTTGCTGTTCAATGCAAACATGACTGCAGGCCGACATGATCTGATTTGGTGTCTACGAAATGCGTATAATATGTAAAAACGTCTCAAATTGTTCAGCAAAGGACAAATGAACAATAAATGAGTCAAAGTTTCTTCTGCTTGAGCGCATAGTCTGCAGAGTGGAGTTGGCTATGTTTGCTTCCATGCAGGCACCTGATCCTTGGAAATGAAAGCACCCATCCGGATTCGGAGTAGCGTAAGTTGCGTAGCTGTTGTGATATGATTGACTAGATATGGTTGAGGGGAACATTTCTCATATGAAGCTAATACCATCCAGCCGTGGTTTTTCTTTGCTAACGCAGCTTTATCTGTAATCCAGGCTATTTGTTTTGCCGCATTATTGGCTATTTTTTTGAAAATTGCAAAAGTATGATTAGTGTTCCATGCTTCTTTCATTTTAAGCTGTGTCAATGCCTCTTCTAAAGCAGTTTTCCAGGCGTTATTCCCTTTGGTATGGTCCATTATTTCTCGCCAACAAAGACCCATCAACGAGTGAAAATGAAGGCGAAATTATCATTCATTTGCACTCACTTGCATGCACTTACTCATTTCCGCTCTCACTCATACTCACTCATTCAAGCTTCCTCACACTAATTCTCATGCACACTCATTCTCATTCACGTTTTGCATTCACTCTAACTCACTCTGACTCACTCATACTGAGCCTTACTCATTCTCAGTCACCCTCACACTCACACACATGCTCAAACAGACGCACTGGACCTCAGGTAAGCCACACAGCTTCCTCCCTTTCCAAGCTGCCCTGAAGCAGGAAAGAGCGAGCTGCAGCATGCACAGTCTGTTTCCAGCTATCAGCCTCTGGGACTGACCTGCTAATTGCTCTGTAGCCAAATGGACTGCAAGGCTTAAGCCTGTATCCTCGAGGGCTACCCTTACCAGGGATGCTGCTTCACAAATGGGATGGTCCTGAGGCGAGGCTGGCCTCTGAGGTTATAGTTCGGACTAAAATCTGCGGAATGGCTGGGAAGGTGCCTTCATGCTTCTGCGGCAAGCATCAAACATACGTCACTGCCTATCTCAGCCTGCCTGGCTCTCGCTTTCCGCGAGGGTTGGCACTTTTGTACTGTTCTAGTAGTGAACAATAGAGTTGTATTCACTGCTGGTAAAATAGAACACAAGGGCAGAAAATAAGGGGGTGATCCCCAATGCCCCTGGAGTGTCCATGATACCCATGAGGGAAAGCTGCCCCTGATGAGCTCCAGTTACCATGGGGAGCTCGCATATGATCTGGGAGCTCCCGTACACCTGCAGAAAGGATGTCTTCACTCTGAGATAGGAGACTGATGTCTAATAAAGGCGCCTCTCTCTTGAGTAATTCAAGTGGCTTTTGGGGGCCCAGTGCTTTTAACTCTACTCCAACCTACATGCAAGGTTTGGAACAATGGAAATACAGCTGTCACTGACCTCTCAATGGAGTTTAGATTGGACATTTCACCAAAAGAAGCTGATTGCTTACCTGCTCGTATCTCAACTTTCTGGTGGTAAATGCTGGACGGCCATCTTTTCAAATATTCCCACTGCCTGCTAGTGACCCGAGAGTGAGTTCTGAAGGTGCAATTTCCATATTTTATTTCGAGGCACCTAAAGGTGTGCTGCCTTGGTTCGTAAACGTGATGACGTTTTACTCAAGCCAATAAAAGGGGTCGCCAAATGCTCTGCACAAGGATATGGCACTGACCAAGGGATCCCTGCTTGAAAGGATCTTGCCGGAGAAGAGGGAACAGGTAGGTAGACCTAGGGACACATGCTCACATGTCTTGAACTCTAGACACGAGCAAGTTCGACCCTCTTGTGAATCGGTGAATATTTTCATGATGACATCCTCCCAAGACAACGTTCTAGGGTTTCACCTCTGCTCCAAATGTCCCTCTGCTATTATTTGGGTAAGATTTTCTGCAGTCGTTCTATTCAGGACCAGCAGGGTAGATGTTGCCATCTCAATTATAATACTCTGTTGGTTTATTGCTAGGATAGTTCTTCATGCATCTGAAACATATGTACGTACATACATACATACATACATATATACACATATTTCCAAAGATTGGACTCTTCTCCTGATTTTCTTGGAAGCTTGGCTCTCAGTGTCTGAAATGTGACCTTGAGAAATGACCCTTTGGCACCGCCTTCTTCCTCAGACAGTAGGGAATTTGCGGCCTCTGTCAACAGTGCTTGTGATCAGAAGCCTCAGTTCTTGTTGGGTTTGTGAAGCAGCATCCTGCTGACTTCTCCATCTGACCTCGGCACCATTGAAGCTGCTTGCAAAGACTGCACCACTGCATGATTTGCTGAACACACAAGTGCTACAAGGATGTTCAAAAAGGACATTTGCCACAGTGTGTTCCTGTCACTGTTGTGCCTTTTAGGCTTTGCGTAGCGGAGCTTGCCATTAAATTCATTGATGGAATAGATGATCATCTTTGGCACTTGTTAGGCCAGCTTCCTGGGCACCAGGGCACTCAGGGGTTACTGCGCTTCATTTGCATCAACTGGGGTGTTCCCCACTAGTGTCCTGGGGCCTCCGTACCCAAAACTGGATTACCAAGTACTCCTCTCCAGCACTTGACTCCCTCAGGGTAGCGAGACAGAGGAGTCCGCGGCTTACTCAAGGAGGTGAGGTGGGATTAGACATTCAGAATACAGTGCACACCGTACTAACAGCTGATAAAATCAATGTCCAGTCAGTGGTTTACTTTTTATAAAACCAGCATAAACAGTAAAAACCAGATGTCTCTACAAATCTCTGGGCCAGAGTTCTGACCCAAAACGGTATTCTAGCGCACAGACGCTAAGCACTATAAAAACACAGTTTACATGTAGACAGACAATTAGCATTGCATCTCACAGAGCATTTTGCACAGGGTTGCTCTTATTCGCTAGAGCCATGATACCAATCTTTGTGTTGAAATTGTATAGTTTCAACATATGATGTGAAGTCAAAGATTTTTGATCAGCCCCATAACCCCCACCCAAACCAACAGCAGTGCCCTCCTGTCCTGAGTGAGGACACTGCTCTAGTGGCGGCAGGAATCTGATCACAGATGCCTGATGTCTTGGCACAGTCTACTGGAGTCCCACTAGTCCAGTAGCCACTGGCTGTCTGTATGAGGGTAGTGGCTGGACAGAGTCCCAGTTCACCCTCATACCACCAGCTATCACAAAAAAAGGTGGGAGGGCGCCTGTTCCACTGGACTCTATTCCCCATCTACTGCTTGCAACTGGAAGTGCCACACAGGCTACCACAACGCAGGGGAGGGGTCTGGGCAAAGTGAACTCACCTTCAAGGACTGGGTTCAAGCTTCCCCGTCTCGTCTCCGTTGATGTGCTGCAAGCTTCCTCTACTTATCCCGGGCAGCTATCTGCAATTTCCTTGTTCAAAGCGCCAGTTCCTTGAGCCTCACAAACAGCTGGTTCCCTGTCCGATGCTGCTGATGCCCTTGCTCCTCATCAACCTGGCACATTCCTTTGCAGCAGAATCCAGCAGTCAAAGAGAAACGTCCTCAAGTTCCAGACGCAGTGAGCAAGCTTCTTATCTTGCCTTCACACCCCGGGTCACGGCTGGCTTCCTTGGACGGACCCAGTGTGAGCTGCCTCTTCAGAATCATAGACCAGTCTTGAACAACTACTGACCGCTAAGGCCAGACTTTCATCACCTCAGAATGAGAGGCTGATCCAATCAGAGGGTCTGCTAGTCCTAAACCCTGGTTACCCCTCCAATCAAGGCATATTTAAGGGTGTTCACTGCGTGAACAAAGCATGCAAAGGAGGACCTACTGTGCTATTCCCTAAAGAGGAATTTTAATTAAGAAAGGCCACAGGACCCCAGGCAAGGGGAAGACTGCACAGACCTTACCAGGAGGGTGGCTAGTAACCCACCCCTCCTGATTATAGACTTACTGCTGCCACAACTATCAGTCTATCCCAGCCTGGGTAGAGAGGGCAGCATACACTTTCTGGAAAATAGGGGTGCACTAGGCTTACCCCCTTGACATCAGAGCTAAGCTCTAGGCTCTGAATCCATGTAAACAGGTAGACCCTTAGTGGACCTGCAGGATTGACAGGTTTACTGAGGCAGGGCTCTAGAAAGCATACAGTAAACTTTAAATGGCTTTCCTGGTGATCAGCATAAGGCAGGGTAATCGGACTCTCCAAAGACATGCAGAATACTTCCCGTCCCAACAGCACTCTTTCGGGTCCTCTCCTAGCAAATGTTTCTCTACTATGATAACAGATATCTAGCTGTTTTCTTCATGATCTGCCTCAACTTCTTCTCTTATTCAAAGCTTCTCCTTCAAAACACCTCTTTTTAAATATTTGACTTAAACTAACTCATGCAGACTTGTTTTGATAAACTGTAGATCTTATTTGGACTGTTGCATCTTGAAGTAAGCAGCTGTGGCTTCAAGTGAAGCCAGAGAAATACATTGTGAGCGGTGTTTCATATGGACAAAGCAACAATATGGTGAAAGGCCACCTCCAGTACCTACAGTGAAGAGCAACCAACAGATGGTGCCCGCAGTCTTCTTTTCAAGAGTCCCTGCAAGCTCTACTAAAGCAGAATAATGCTGATGATTTGAGGCTTCTCCATTAGCCACATCTGGACACAATGCTCTGATGGATGGTTATTGGACTTAAGGTACATTAAGCTGTATGTATACCAGATAGTCTTTTCCAGCAACATGAGAGAAACCTGAAAAGCAACTACCTGGGCATCATGCCTTTTGTAATTACTATTCTGCTCAAATCCGTCATCACCACACTCCACCGCCTCATCAGAACAACAAAGAAAGTAGCCATCAAGGAACGCATCAATCCCAATGCACACAACAGCAAAGAACTCTACACAGTGATCAAAGAATATGCTAAACCCAGCACAGAGGCAACAGACATCCCCATCTCAAGACGTCTGTGACAACCTCGCTACCTTCTTCCACCACAAGGTCAAGGAGATCTATGACAGCTACCCAAGACTCACCCACCTCACCCGCAAAACCGCATCCAGTGGCTCCGGCCCCCAGCAGACCTTGACACACTGGACTACCCTCACCTCTGATGACACACTTATGATCATTAAGAACATCCACTCTGGGGCCCACGCGGATCCCTACTCTCACCACATCTTCATCCGACCCATCAACTCCATCACACCTGAACTCTGCCGCACCATCAACTGCTCCATCGAGTATAACAGAGATCACCCCCCATGCTGAAGAAACCTTCTGCTGACGCGACGGACCTCAAGATCCACAGACCCATCTCTCTGCTCCCCTTCCCAGCCAAAGTCATAGAGAAAGCCATCAACGCCCAACTCTCTGAGCTCATCGAAACGAACAGCATCCAGGACCTCTCCTATTCGGGCTTTAGAAGCAACCACGGCACTGAGACCACTCTCCTCACCGCTACTGACGACATCCGCTCCCTCCTTGACTGAGGCAAGACTGCAGCCCTCATCTTCCTGGACCCCTTTGCTGCTTTTAACACCGTCTCCCACCACACCCTCTGCACAAGAGAAAGGCGTCCTCGACAAATCCCTAGAATGGATCCGCTCCTTCCTTACCTGCAGAATGCAAACAGTCAGACTTCCACCGTTCTACTCCGAACCCACAGCGGTCAGCTGTGGAGTGCCTCAGGAATCCTCCCTGAGTCCCACCTTCTTCAACATCTACATGGTCCCATTTGCAGCCACCGTCAGAAGCCACAGTCTCAACATCTTCTCCTACGCCGACGACACTGATACTCTCCCTCACAGGCGAACTCACAGCCCCCAAGAGCAACTTCCACAACACAATGAAGGCAGTCTCCACCTGGATGAAGGACAGCTGCCTCAAACTTAACTCATTGATAGGACTGCCCTTTAATGACACATTTTACATATTTTAGTTGCATCCAAACCAAAAGTTAAAAAAGGAGAAGAAATCATGTATTGCTTTGAAAGTTTCTAGAAAATGTATATGAATTGTGTATTCAAAAGAAATGAATATAAGCATACACAGATAAACACTATACAATTACATATAAAGTGAATCATGTAAAGTGAATACAGTATACATTATACAAAAAGACACATCAATATAAATCAAAAACCACATTTAGACAAAGTGTAGAGTATTTTGTCTATGTATCGGCCCAGTTTAGAATTTAATCTAATTATTATATTGTTCCAGGTTATCATTCGCACTTGATAGTTAGCATCGACGTTTCAACCCCAAGGACTATTGCGATAGTTAAATCATCTTAGGGGGGTCTTCTTCAGGACTAAAAACAATCTGTGTATAGCCTTCTATGAAGTTCCACCCTGATTCCTGTGACAGCACGACAAGTTGTTCACAGCGAATGACCTGTATCAGACGTATTTCATCATGATCTGCGGGTTCGATTAATCCAACGCACGTTATGCCTGTACATCTCCGGCGTCCAGCGCTCGGGGTTCCAACTGTAAATCTCACTTTATATCCACAATACTTTAGCGGGGCCTGCTGCCTCCACTAAACTGCTCCAAATGCCCATCCAAGGCTATTAATGCCTTTGAGAGATCTGTGGCCTTTCAAAGTTTCTTATGAGATCCTGGGATCTCAAAAGAAACTGAAACCTCGACGCTAACTATCAAGTGCAAATGATCACCTGGAACAATGGAATAATTAGATTAAATTCTAAACTGGGCCGATACATATACAAAATACTCGACACTTTGTCTAAATGTGGTTTTTGATTTATATTGATGTGTCTTTTCGTATAATGTATTCTGCATTCACTTTACGTTATTCACTTTATATGTAATTGTATAGTGTTTATCTGTGTGTGCTTATATTAGTTTCTTTTGAATAAACAATTCATATACATTTTCTAGAAACTTTCAAAGCAATACATGATTTCTTCTCCTTTTTTAACTTTTGGTTTGGATGCAACTAAAAAATGTAAAATGTGTCATTAAAGGGCAGTCCTATCAAGAGAGAAGGACACTAATTGAATTTTAGTTTTAGGCTCTTTTGAAGCTAATAAGTGGCAGAACCACCTTTCCCTTAAAGCATAAACCCCTAGGTTCTGCACGTAACTGGGTTACCCCTTTGTCTTATATTGACGATCAAGCTTAACTCAGACAAGACTGAAGTCCTCATCCTGGGCTCCTCCCCATCCTGGGATGACTATTGGTGGCCCCCAGCACTCAGAATCCCCACCCGCACTCACGGACCACGCACAAAACCTCTGCATCATCCTGGGCTCCTCGATTTCAATGAACCACCAAATCGACGCCATTTCGGCCTCCTGCTTCCACATGCTTCGCCTCCTTCATCAGATCTTCAATTGGATCCCATCCGAGTCCAGGATGACGGTCACCCAAGGGTTCATTAGCGGTAGACTCAACTACGGCAATGCACTCTATGCCGGCACCACCCAGAGATTCCTAAAAAAACTGCAGACCATCCAGAATGCCTCAGCCTGACTGATCCTGAACATCCTATGCCGCAACCACATCACCGGCCACCTGAGAGACCTTGATTGGCTACCTGTGATTAAAAGAATCACCATCAAGCTTCTCACGCATGCCTACAAAGCCCTCCACAATGCCGGACCTGTATACCTCAACCACTGCCTCTCCTTCTAAACTCCCACCCGACATTGCTGCTCTGACCAACTGGCCCTAGCCACCATCCCACGGATCCGTACGACCACGGCTGTTGGAAGATTCTTCTCCTACCTCACTGCAGAGACCTGGAACTCCCTGCCTCTGCACCTCAGGCAATCACCATCGCTGTCTCAATTCAGGATGACCTCAATACCTAGATCTTTGACTGAACCGCAGATGCCTCTCAGCGCCATGAGACCCTCACTGGTGAGTAGTCACGCTATATAAGATTACTAATTGAGATTGATTGAAACACATTTCATTGCTTGTTTTAAACCTAGACAACAAATACCTAAGACCTCAAAATGTAGCAAAGTAGTAGTTTGGGCAGATGCTTTCTAAATTGAAGTTTGTTTACATCATGGGGAATCTGACGTGCACTTTGTTACCCAGCTGTTTTTTAATTCTCATTTTGTTAGCTTGAGAGCAATGAGATTTTTATGCCAAGCCAAGTCAGAAGACCCTGGAGCCTGATGGCAGACCTCACAGCAGATGGCTCTGATGCAGGAGCTGTCACCCCCACTGACCCACACACGACTGAGCAGATGATTCTGCACGGGGGTGGCCGCGCCATGTGGAGCTGTTGGCCTGATGCCCAGGTGAAGGCTTGGCACAAGCGCTGCAGTCGCAGTCCAGATCAGCACCTGGCGCCACCATTTTACCTGCAGGATACGTTTTTTCCTCTGGTCAGTACTCACTGCCTGCCCTCTACAGAACTGAGGTCAACACAGCTGCCAAGGTCAGAGTGCATCAGAGCTGAATGGGTCCCCCATGGTGTGTTTCTGAAATTCTTACACTTACTAATATTCTTTGTGTATCAGTAATTAAACCGGCGCAGCCATCCTTGGCAACATTCACTGAGCCACCTGTAGGGTAAGCACACCTGGTAGACTCACACAACAACATGGAGACTGACATGACAAGATGATGCCAAAGATGGCCGACAGCGGCAGTGGAATGTTTTCATTTAGTATGTGGCACACACAGAATGGCTTTCGATCTTCACACAATGCAGGAGGGGTACAGGGCAAGCAACAAAGGGGTTGAGGGGTGGGAGCATCTATGGGGAGGTAGAGGAGTAAGGGTGAATTAACAACGTGCAACAGGGGTGGGGGATGGGACAAGCAGTGACAATGGGAAAACCCTGCAGGAGGGTGGCGGAGCAAGCAACAACTCAGAGTGGGAGGGGGCAAGCAAAAAAGGGTGGAGATGGTGATGAAGGTGGGCTGGGGCAAGGAACATGACGGACAGAGGAGGTGGGTCCGAGGGATAAGAATGATGGGAAGGAGAGGGCCCGCAAGCATATGTACTCTTTTTTTTTTACTTATTCATAGGATTTTAACACAAAAGAGAATCATACATACAGCCGCATTAGGAAAAAGTTGAGTTCTGCACAAGCACTGCTACAACAAAAACACTCCATGGGACTGAGGAGCTTATCTAATCTTATGGAGTGCTGGAAGTGCTAGAAAAAAGTAGCCCGGAGCCAAAAGCGCGAGCAGCGGCAGGGCATTCACTGGGTGCTGAAGCAGTACTTGGACCATGCTCCGAGGGAGGGGCAAACACCAGAAGCGGAAGGGAAGCTTCCACGGCTAACAAAACAGAAGCAATGGAATCATAGTGACGATGACGCCAATAAGTGGTAAACATTGAGGCCGGCTGTAAGCCCCCTTTAGATTCCCAATGTCATGCAAGTGACAGTGTGTGCGCTCTCAGGCAAGACCTTAAAAGGACAGATGTCCATGTCCTAGTCTGGACTGCTCATCTGGGATGGAAAGACATTGGCCTGACTCTGCGTCATTACGATCTTGAAATTGAAAGCCACTGTTCAGCATCTGCCCTGATAGCTTGACCTCCAAAAGGTGGCCACAGCCTCTCTGTGGAGACCAGGGATTTTTTTTTTAGTAACCAGCTTTATTGTAAGTTTTATGGAAAAACAATTGTTATCACCTACAGATGGAACTGTGCATAGAGTGATGCATCAAAACTAGGCATCGTCACGGCGGAGAAAAACAAGTGCATTACATCGACAGTCCATAGAAAGAGCACCATTCCCCCACACCCGTTTGTGTGTGAGGGCACCCGCGCACAGTGTAGATAGGCTTTTACTGTTGCGCTCACCAGTCCACTCCCCGACGCCAACACTGAGACCAGGGATCCGAAACCTGGTGTCACCCTCGATAAGCACACACAGCCCTTCACTTATCATAAAACGCCGAGGTTTTTGGAGGCAGCAGCCCTCGCTTAGAACAGAGTCCTGCATGCAGATGTGTTTACGTGGCTTACCTTCGAGCAGTCACCCTGGGGGCAGACAGAAGCTTGCTGTCGCTTCCATATTTTAGCATAATTCATGCATATATTTGTGGGTATTGTTAGCCCTGCATCTTACAGCGGTTGTGATGGGGCTCAGCCTTGCAGCTGCTGGCAGCCTGCCACCCCCGAGAGACCTCCTGGTCTGTGTTCATGTGCCACCACACTAATCCGCTGCCAGGCAGGCAGAGGAGCTGGGGAAAGGTTGTACCAACACGTTGCGGGTCTGCTCAACTTTTCGGTTCTTGGCGCGCGACATCAAAGGGAGCGAGAGATCCATGACAGCAGGGAAGGACAGCCTGCCTGCACGAGGGCCTGAGGGATATCACACCAGGCTCCAGCATTCTGTCGGGCTGGGAGCCTGGCGCTAGACGCAGAAGGAAGATGCAGAGTTCATGCCTCCCACCTGGTAGTTGTCTTAAGACTGGCCTGCACCCAGGAGGACTGGTTGGAAGGACCCAAGTGGTCCACGTTGGACTAGGGGTGGATTGACAGACCTCCGCGCATATAATGTATTGATGATCTATTATTGGAGGGAATGAATGAATGATTGGATTTCTCTAGGACCGTTTTGCAAACGAAATCACCTTACGAAGCTTCCTGGTAGAGGGGCCAGGTATTCAAATAGTTCTGAAAAGGCTTCTTGGTTTCTTTGTGAAAGTGAAGGTGGCTGGCTTTCATGCGGGTGGTAAAAAGGAGGGTATTCCATAGCTTTGGGGTAAAAGTGGCCTGTATGCTCTACGTTTAAAGTCATACCTGTGTATAGGTGGGCACAGGCGTAGATTGCATTTCTGTACAAATCTGCCCCACGCTGCAATGTGTGTGGACCATAGATAGCATTGTAAGAGCAGAGGCATCGCCCTCAGGTGTGGATGTGCATCAGTACCACCAAATGAGGTGAGATATAAAGGGCCTTCATCAGGTCATAATAAAGGAGCATCGTCAAGGGTGTGGGGTGCCTCGTGCTGGGTTAGCCAGTCAAGCAGCATGTTCAGATGGATTCATCAGGCCACAGCCCTCTCCCACAACCAAAAATCTTCCACCCACACCTCAGAGAGGAGAACCTGAAAACATCACCAGAAACAGGTCAGCACAAGGCAGGTGTGGTGTGGAAACGCATCTATTCAGCCACAACAGTACAAGGCCATGCTAAAGGAAGGCTTGGGAATTCCAGTACCAATAACATGGCATGCATGGGCAGACAGGGCCTTGCTGGGGTACCAGCTGATGGGGGTAAGGGTGCTGAAATGGTTCTGAGTAGGTGCTAGAGTTCATGTCGATGTGCGTTAGTGAAGCATTGTGTAGGCCAAGAAACAATTTATCAAGGAGTGCTGTGAAGAGTGCAACCGTACCCCTTAATCCAGATTCCAAAATCCCTTCTAAAAGGTGATGTGAAATTCTGTAAAATCAGTTCCATGACGCCCTTCCAAGGTGCGGCAGGTTTGCTTTTGTTCTGCCAACGATACTGGAAACTGGCCAGACTTTTAAGTGCTGTAGAAGGGTCGCAATGGAATTCCCTACCTGTCATGTCGGAGGGAGGTCAGGGTCATGGTGGATGGATAATGTCAGATCATAGTTCAAAAAAGCTGATTATCAGTAGGTCAAGAGCGAGGCGTGTTCCTATCGATGTCAACAGCAACTACCTGTGCTGTCTCTGAAGCGCCAGCTGAGGACGCTTCCCAACCTGCCGGCTTTTCAGACAAACTGGACACGTATGCTTGCCAGGAATACTTCTCCTTCTAAGGTGGCAACTCTTGGAACACTCTCTACCCACATGGAGCAAGATACCATCTGGACAGGCCACCAGTGCCGACATTCTCTCTCCACCTCTAAAACGGGCCAGAGCCTCCCGCCAACCCTATCCTCGTTATCCCTTATGGAAAGGTCTGGAGAGTGCGGTGCTGTAAACAAGCCATAGTCAGTGCATTGGGAAAGACAGACTCCAGTTGGTGGTGGTGAGCTCTTCATCGCTACCCCCAGTTGCACGCTGTGGCAGAATTGCAGCGATTCTGCTTATAGCGCCTTCCTGAAGCACTTGTGTCTAGGGTCTACACTCGAGTTTGAGTTCATCATTCCACAACCTGGGACACTCAAGGTCCTACCTCAATGTCTGAGCTGGTTGAAAGCTCATTGGATGATCACGTGTATTGTTTTTGACTGCAGCATCCTGTTGCACTAGTAATGGTGAGTGAGTTTTTGTTGGTAATGAGGACGTTTGCATTATCACCATCTTATTCATATGTAGCGCTAAACAAACTGGTCATAGGCACTAGATCACTGAAATAGACTCCGAGGACATCGCTTGGTTTAATTAATATAAATATCTTACTTAACCTCCTGAATTCTAGAAGAAAATGTTCTTATCTGTTAGACAGGTGTCCACGGTTTACTTGCATGTTTGGCTAAAAAAAATATTTCACCAGCATGTGATCTGTTTGCTCGTTGTGTCTCTAGTGCGCTTCTTGTCTTGTGGACGCAGGTTGCTCACTGGACTACGTAACTTACTTCTTTGCCTCCGATATTGCGCAGCCTGCCTATCTAGGTTTACTGAGTGATTGTTAGTAGCTTACACCTAAGGGGGAGTTCTGCTGCATTTGAAGGCTGTTCTAGTTGGGTCATGTCCATCAGGGACCACTCCACACCCGAAACAAAAGATTGTCTTGTCCTTCCACTCGGAAGCACATCCCTACCAGATGAATAATTGATGGACTGCAAATAATTTTGCCTGTGGTGTTCAAAAAGGCCCACAGAAAGAAATAAGCACTGACTGTGTTGTGACTGGTCTTAAAACTAGGACACCAAGGAATAAGAACATTTACAGGTCTAAGATGAGGTGCCTTCCTGGAGCTGCCGATGGCCAGGATTGAGGACCAGTCATCGAGCTCTCTTATTACATGTCTAGCAGGTTTGCGGCAAGTCAGGATCTGATTGGGCCCTGATAAGGTTTATAGGTACAGTATCTGCCCATGTTGCCATTTTATTTACTTTCATAGCTCTGAATTTAGACAATGTTGGTGTAGAGCAGGGAAGCTCCCCGAGCCATAAACGCAAATGAGTGCCTTCTCCAAATATGCCAATGGTGGCTGTTAAGAAGATGTTGTGTAGAGATAACCCTCTCTCCTCTGTGTTCTGATCAGTATGTTATAACTAAAGACCTGCTCCAATGTCTGGGGCATGGGGTGCATATGAATGATGAAGCACCTGCAGCTTCAGGAAAGTGAGACAACAGTTTGCCAGTGAAGCAGATATAGTGCTGTTGGCTTTCTTATGCAGTGCTGTGCTGCAAGTTATCGAAGAGGCAGGTCAGGTTGGGGAACAAGGTGGGCACCTGGAAGGCGTGCACCTGTCAGGAAGGAATGAGAAGGTTAGATAGACCATTGGGAAGAAGATATATTAGGTTACATGAGTAGAGATAAATAGCCATTTGCCGTGGGATAGATTCATTGCAGGGGTGGCCTCACTTGCACCATGCTTGAATAGACGTATGCACCACTAATTATCCCACAGTCCCCTTACAAACACTCTCATCTTTCCAGACAGCCACTGGTGATTTTTATTTTACAATCTTGAAGGTCCTTTTGAGAAGATATTTTACAATTTGGCCTTATCCCAGGGCCACTTTTTGCCCTGTTCTCTCCCCGGCCCACTTCCTCTACTTTCATAATCCTGCAGTGGTGTTCTGGTGGTACTGGTGTCCCAGCATTGGCTCTGAAGCCTGTGAAAGCAAAAGGTGGGCACGCCCGCTGCAGAGTAGACCTTGCCGGATACGACAGCGGGAGAGACTGATGGAAGACATCTAGACTGGTGGCTCACAGATATAATTGGCCGCCATCTTGGAATGCTTGCATCACCTCTAGAGCGTCCAGAAACTAAAATAAAAAGGTTTCTATCATGATTGCTGGGGGATTTTTTTCAGTATGGAGTGGAGGTAAAACTTTCCCAGTCAGGGCCACAGGACCAAGGCACCATGCCCTCTTGCATGACAATCCGGGTGCCTGCCCAGAGATGCCACTTTTTGGCTCCACCATGGAGACGAAGCTCTGGTCCTTGGGCACTGGAGCACTGCCTGTGCCGTCAGACAGACTGTTCATCCCAGAGAGGGGTTTCCTCCTTCCAGCAGAGCTCTGGCATGCGGCTACCTGGAATTCTTATGTCGCCTTATGCAAAGCGGCTCGCTCGGAGATTAGCTGTAGTAATTCCCCTAAACCAGTATCGAGATCACTGTAAGGGAATGGTAGAATTCTGCACTTCAAAAGCACCAATCGGAATTCACATTGGGTCGTACCACATGTTGGGATGAGAGGGGTAACAATCTCTTCACTTATATTTCGCAATCACTTCTGGAACATCTGATCTGCCTCTTGCGAATGAGGCCCACGTGGTAGATTCATCTCCGACCATCGTCCCATTTGAATAAACTAAGACATCTTGGTGGGTGAATGGGGGGGGGGGGGTAGGGGTCCAGGTGAGGGGGGGTGGGGGGGCTGTGCATGACTTTGCCCAGGTCACAAAAACCCAGCTTGCAGACAACGGCAGAGAAAGTATTTAAGGCATAAAACAAAAATAAAACAGAGTGTGGGAACAAGTTTCCTTTATCAAAGGTGCCACCTATGTGGTCCAAAACTGCAAATCGAAAGTGGGATATATCTATTGTCTCTGTAATAAATAATCACATCGCTTCCTTGGCAGCATTGGATCATATATAATCCTCACATCTGAAGGAGCAATCATCCTGGCAGGTATAGACGCTAAAAAATCCATTCGGACGTTTCGATTACGCATCAATAGCTCTTTATCGAACTTTCGACCTGTTTCTAAATCGAATACCAGGCCTCAATGCGGCTGGGACTTGAGTGGGAACAGTAAGTAACCCAGTCCAAAGAAGGTCCGCTGAGTTTCACTCTCTTTATGAATTTAAATGCAGGTGAGCATTTTGCAGAAAGTCTCTGGAAGTTTGTTGTGGAGTCTTATCGACCCTCCCCCCCCCCCTCCACTTCAAGGGGTGCTGAGCCAGGCTGCAGGGTTGCACAGTGATTCATTTCCCCTGCATTTATCCCTACAGCATCCACCATCCGCTCCCAGCCACAGCCCGGGCTCCTGACTCACTGGTGATCATCTAAGAGTGGGCCCTCTCACCACAGCTTCAAAGGGCTGCCAGGTTTAGAGAAATTGTCTCCTTTCTCTTTGGGACACTATCTTTGGGAGGACACTTGCCTTCTAGGACTTTCTGTTGAATGTTCTTTTCTTCCCCTTACTGTACATGGTTACTTAAAGTTGTTTACGTGTTTTCTCAATGGTTGTACTTTGTTTTGTACATCCCACTCAGCCCCCGGTTCGCCTCCATTTCTTTTCACAAGCACTTATTAAATCTGTCACAAATGTCTTCTCATTTTCATTTTTATTTGCTGGCAGAGTTTTCAATTTTCATAGACAAATAGCTACATTTTCCATTTTCCCTTTTGCCGTGTTCTGCCAGGAGCTAATTGTTCCGCCTTCCCGCCTGCTTTGATGATTTTATTTGTCCAGGTTCTACTTTACGCCCTCATGTTTTTTATCCTTTCTGCTGGTCATCTTTAAAAGGCACCTTCCGGATCCTTTATGGCACTTTCTTTGCTCTCTTTATGTCAAGCTGTGTGGAGTAATGTACATTAGTGTTGCTGTGAAATGAACTATATGTTGGTATGTGGTATTTATATAGTGCAACAGTAGCGGCTGGTATCTGGGAAAAGTGTGGGGGGGGCGGGGTGGGAGGGGGGAACCAGGGTTTGACAACAAAATTAAAAAATGAATTACCTTACCTGCATCCACGCTGCGATGTGGCTCTGATGCTCCGATCTGGCTCCATGCACTGCAGGTACAGGCTCCCAGAATCCCCTGCGGCCATTTCTGATGCTGCATGAAAGCAGCATCCGAATTGGCCTGAGCACCGTGGATTTGCGCTCCCAGGTAGGCTGGGAGCCTGTGTCTGCTCTCTCAAGCCCAGCAACGCAGCTGGAGTTGGAGAGAGCTTCAGCGCGCTTGGCGATTGGGCCACCTTGCGACGGCCGGCCAAACCATTATGCGCATTGATTTTAGTGGAAAACACTCCTCCACCATCCTGTCATCTCTTGCCCCGCCCCCGAAGCCTCGGCTCTGACAGCCAAACCAAAACACTAATAAACAGTCATTTATTATCGTTTTATTTTTCATTCTTTTGGCTGCTGGCAGAGATGGGGCCACGCTCCTCCGCCATAGCAGAGGAGCCGCCGCTGTATCGCAAACCTATTCTGAGGGCAGTGGAGAGCTGTACAGTGTCCAAAGAAGAGAGACAGTCAACATGTGATTGGACAGTCGCTGATTTCTTCCTGTAAAAGTAATCTGTCATTGCATCATGGTGCAGTATTCCTTAAACTGTGCGTTTTCCCCTTTTTCTTAAATTCGAACAAGAGTGAAGGTTATTGATGGAAAAGGGTTTTTCAGGCTGAATCTGAGAGACTTGTCATCAGGTGGACATTGGGGTTCAAATCTGTCTAGGTTCATTTCTTTGAGACAGGTTTGGGTTAGTTGCTGCTTGTTGTTGACAAACAGCAGGGATTCTGTTTTGAAGCTTAAGGTAGGCGCTAGACATCCAGGTCAGGATGAGATACAAAAATGTGTTTGAGGTGTTGGGCGTCTGGAGAAGAGGAGACCTTCAAATACAGTTGTGTGTCATTGGCAAATTGGTGAACTGTGGAGTCATCTGTGAGAAGAACTCCAAGGAGCACCATGTAGCAGTTGAAGATGATAGGGAACAAGATGGAACCGTGGCGATCTCTTCAGGGATCAGGATCTTCTGGGGCCTGTAGGTGTCCATATGAGAAAACTGTTGATAGTTGGATAAGATAAGAGAAGAACCAATATAGTTTCCCATGAATCCCATTCAAGTTGCAGGATGTGGACCAAGGAGGGTGGCCAACTGTGCTGAAGGCAGATGACAGTGGTCATCTTTATCTGTGGTCAGGAGGGCATTGTAGGAAGCTGGCTCGGTATATACTATAGCAATGTAAGGTATAGTGTGCACAGAATCCAGTGGATCTCCAGAGGCTTTCAGAGGCTTTAGTAGATAATACTAAAGGCTCTATTTGTGGTAGTGTGCTCGAGCAGTTAGGCTTATCAGAGGGCATTACACACACTCAAAGACTGAATCCAAGTCTAATTGTTAGTGTAAACAATTATTGCTTTGTTAGTTTATTTTAGAACCAAGAGTAACTCAGTTGCAGGTAAGTAGCAGTTTTAAGAATTGCAATACTTCTGAAGTACAGTAGGTATCGTGTTGAAAAGGCATAGAAATACTTTACAGTAGTAGAAATACGTTTTTGTTGTCAATCAAGAACAGTAGCAGAGCTTAGCAATTGTAAAAGATAGACATTGAATACAATAGGAAGAAATGCAGAGCAATCCTATGGGAGGAAACAGATATGCACAATTAAAGGGAAGTACCTGAATTACACATCCAGTCTTCAGGGGTTGAGACCAACATTGGGCAAGGGTCGGGCAAAGTTAGGTACCCACCACCAGCGGCACTGGGGCAGCCGGGTGCAGAGGTCACTGAGCCCAGTGTTAGTCAATGGAAACTTGGGGTACCCACAAGAGGGGCAGATTGCAGGTGGGTACCCACAGTTTCAGGCCACGGCCCGGTGAACATTCAGTTAACATTCAGTCAACGCTCATCAGAAATCTGGCTAAAAGTGTTGGGGGGGGGTCACTGCAACAGACCCTCCCTTTCCTACACACACCTTCCACCCACCCCCAAACACACAGGCCTGGATACTCAGCCAAACCTGGGAGAGTCTTCCTAGTCTGTCAGGCGAGGAAGAGTAGAGGAAGTGGCCTGAATATTGCAGGGCCTACTCTGCCTTAAATCCTTCTGTCCAGTTCAGTCTCTTTGGAGAGCTGGCCTACCTCAATAGACTCAGGACCTAGCTTCAAATCCTCTTTTTCAAACTCTTCAGTATCCTTACCCAATCATTTTAGTTTGGGGTCAGAGGTGTACACCTCTGCAAACTCTAACTTAGGCAGGACAACACCCAGCTTACCCAAAGAGGTCACCCACAACTTGAGCAACCCCACCATGACCAACAGGGTCAGGGGACCTAACCTGATACTAAGCATGGAGTCAGGCCACCATGCCAAGAATAGTTCAACCATAAAGGCTTATCCAATTAGGGACCCAGCTATTTCTAGGGGCCCTACAGCCACAGACCTAACCGTGACCTCCTCTGGGATAGTGCTTGCTCTTTTTGTTTCCCCTGGGATATACTGGTTTGAGAGTACAAGGCTGTCATGCACCACAGTGTGACTGGCACAGGCATCTCTCAGAGCAGTGGCTGGGATACCATTCACCAGTAGGTGGTGGAAGTGTCTACTCCCCTCTGGAATCCCCAACTCACCTTTTGGGCTACCTTTTCAGTTGAAGGCTAGGAGAAATTCCTGATCTAAGGAACCACCCTCAAGGGCTTCACTGGCAACCCCTGGAGCTACACTAGGGGTTTGGTTTTTAGGACAGCTAGGGTCCTTGGTGTGGTGTCCTGTCTTTTGACAGTTGTGACACCATGCCCTATTGGGAGCTCAATTTTTACCTTGGTACCCAGTTTTAGTTTGTGATGTGTCTTTGGGTCCTTCCTCCTGGACAGGTTTTTGGAGGGCTACCTGGGACTCCTTACTTTTATCTTTAGCATGTTCACCCACTTTCATCTTTCTTTTGGTCACCCTCAGTGATAGTCTTGGTTTTCCTAGTCTTGACCCAGCAATCAGCCTTCTTTCTCAATCCTTGGGCAGAAATTGGAGCTAGGTCTGCCAGATACTGATGCACCTTTTTATCAATGCAATTACTTAATATGTGTTCTTTCATAAATAGATTATAAAGCCCATCATAATCCTGTACTTCACTTGCAGTAAACCAACCAACTAGTATTTTTACTGAGTAGTCTATGAAGTCAACCCAGGACTGACTGGAGGTTTTGTGAGCCTCTCTTAATCCTGTCAGCCTTGGACAAACTCAACTTAAGGGAGCTCTCGATAATTCTAGATCTGTTGTAGGTACATTTGTCTCTGTTTTGGTCTCTGATCTTTGGTAGAAGGCTGAATTTATCTTTTTTAAAAGCTCCCTTGACAATCAAAGACTAGTCACTGTCTCTCGCAGATGATAATTCAGAGAACCACATTCTCTAGTTATTCAAGAAAACCTGTCTACAAAATGAAAGAAGGGAGCCAAAAGTTACAAAATTGTAGCATCTAGTACAAATTTATGTCTGTAACGTTGTCAGAAGACATGTATGAAACGTTAGTCCATGACCTGTAAAATCAATATCAGAATAGATTGTCCATCAATTATTGATGAAATTGCAAACCATAAACACTACCTCGCATCAGGTGATTGGTCTGCTAGACATTCCATGTTTTTATCCAATGCTGACACTTTGTTCCAAAGTTTAGAGCTACGAAAATAGGGTATATGCCCAAAAATCTAGCAGAAGTGTATCTTTTCTTCTTTCATTTTTCACGGTATTAATGCCAGCGGACCCGTCCTATGTACAATCTTGGTAACATAATTTCACTTCTTTTCCTATTTTAAAAAAATGAGTACTATTTGAATTAGTTGAATGCAAGGCTCGTAGCATTGCCTTTCACTGCTCTTAATTGAGTTTGGAAAGGTGTAACTGCCTGATTTTACTCAGTTCTCTGATACTCAAAAAGATGTAAAACAGAACAGTGCGCGTCTAAACAGTAGGTGTCTGCTCCATGTATTTCAAAATAAAATTAAACACATAAGAAAACTTGTTGAGCACTATTAGTGGGTTGAAGGAGAATATTTTTGTAATCTCTTGAGATCTTAATAGTATATTTGACTTCAGGTTAGACTATTATATCACTATTAAATATATATATATATATATATATATATATATATATATATATATATATATATATATATATATATTACCTACTGGCGGTCGCCAGTAGGTAGTTATAGTTAGGACCACGTTTCCATAGGAAAACCTCAACATTCTATTTTGAATAACTTTGGCGCCGGTCGACGAATCCTCGCGAATTTCTCAAAATAGGTGGGGCGCTACGCTCCGCTCCTACCCTGAAAGTCTCGGGGGGATCCGTCAAGCGGGGGCTGAGATAAAAGGGGGGTCCCAAAACGCGTTTTTCCCATGCATTTTTCCATAGGACCTTTAGAACGAGCTACAGCCCGAACGGCTGAACAGAATTACTCAAAATTTGGCAGAGAGGTAGTCCCTAGGTCAAGGAAGTGCCTTTTGTAGGTTTGGTGTAAATCTGTTCAGTAGATTCTGAGAAAATAGCCTTTAAATCAATATATATATCTGAGCCCGCTTACCGTACGCTTACCGTACGCTTACGGTAAGCGTACGGTGGCGTGCGCGAGCGCGATTCTGATTGGCTCTTAGATCTTAGTAAACATTCGAATCGGCCGAAACCAGGAAGCGGCGGCCGCCATTTTGTCTCTCGCACTGAGTGTTGTTTATCAAACATGATGGACAAAAACATGTTACGGGGCTGTTTTGACAACTCCCTCCCACATAGTCATGTTGAGGGAGTCCACAAACATCCCCCAAGAGCAAAAACGGTTTTATTTTTTTTCGGCAATTTCGCGGGGTACGCTTACCGTACGCTTACCGTAAGCGTACGGTAAAAAAAAAAAAAAAAAAAAACACTATCCACACTTACCCCACCCCCTGTGCTTTTGGTGGCTGAAGGCCACCAAATGTTCAGGGCTTATTGTAAGGTAAAAAAACACTATCCACACTTACCCCACCCCCTGTGCTTTTGGTGGCCGTAGGCCACCAAATGTACAGAGCTTATTATAAGGGAAAAAAACACTGTCCACACTTACCCCACCCCCTGTGCTTTTGGTGGCCGAAGGCCACCAAATGTTCAGGGCTTATTATAAGGGAAAAAAACACTATCCACACTTACCCCACCCCCTGTGCTTTTGGTGGCCGTAGGCCACCAAATGTACAGGGCTTATTATAAGGGAAAAAAACACTATCCACACTTACCCCACCCCCTGTGCTTTTGGTGGCCGTCGGCCATCAAATGTACAGGGCTTATTAATAGGTAAAAAAAACTAAATTTTGGCAACATGAAATTATAAAATCGAAATAAAAAAAACACTATGCACATTGACCCCACCCCCTGTGCTTTTGGTGGCCGAAGGCCACCAAATGTACAGGGCTTATTAAAGTTGATAAAAACCGTGCACGGAACGAACTGCGTTAAGTGGGCGCGCACGCCTCGAATGGCGTAAAGTAACTTAGCATTTAAAAAACCGTACAAATTCACTGAAAAAACCATAGGTTTCACACACGTTATAGTTAGGAATTAGCATTTAAAAAACCTTGCAAATTCACTGAAAAAACCATAGGTTTCACACATGTTATAGTTAGCGGAAATTTTACTGATAAAAAACCAGTGAAATTCCCCCGTTATAGTTAGTGCAGGCAACTATAACTCACGCGACCGCAATCTTCTGCTGATGACATATGTGTCTTTATGAAAAAAAAATATTTGTAATATATGTATAGCTAAAAATGTATGGAAGAAGACATGGGCAAATAAGTGTCTAAAAAATCTGACAAAGGGGGAAATGTGGTGGTCCTGTCCAAAGAGGCATATCTAAAGGAAGGGCTTAATCAATTACAAGATACAACCAGATAGTGGGACACGACTGAATTGACTCATTATCAAGTGCAGATTTTGCGAAATACCATCTCAGAAGACATGTTATATCTTTTTTTTGGAAATATTTGGTTAATTTTCATTATCTGCTGAGACACAGATACTCGTGATTGGTATGCCCACTAGGGCTGAACTTATCAGCAATCCGTTTATTTATTTGGTCAAACTTATCATCAAATATATCCCTTACAAGATTATTTAAAAATGATTTGGTTACCCACGGGGGCGTGAATAGCTTCTGAACCCCATTTCGGTTCTCTAAGTCAATGTTTGTAATGTCCTAAACGGAAGCGATATCTTATTAATACCAATATGTTCAACTGTGCTTTTGATTTTTTAATTTACATTATGTTCCAATCACCGACATGTATGCCCACTTGGGCTCGAATACGATTTTTGATATAATCATGTTAGTGTTTAAATACAATGCGAGAACTGCACTTTACTGCCATAGGTGGCTACTGGTAAAATGTGTTATTTCATTTGTGAGCATTGCTCATGTTTATTTTTTATTTTATTTTGTTGAAAACACAGTCTGTTTTCCCAACTCAAAAAACCCATGCATATGTAGATTCTGTTTTCACTGTCTATCACTGTGGTGTCACATGATTAATTTAAATGAAGTTGTTTCACTGACGCTCTTACTCGTGATCAAGGAGGTGTTTCTCCGAAACGCGTAGAGTGACAAAACCATCGAAATAAATGCACGCTGAGAAAAGTTTGTGGCCATTGCATCGTTTCTTGAAAAAAACGGCATAACGATTCGTTTGGATATTGGGAGTCGCTTTCCCGCCGTGGCCCGCTACTGCAAGCGGCTCTGGTCTTCGTAGCGAAACAGAAGAAGTGGATATATATATATATATATATATACACATACACACACGTATATATACAAATATAATATTATGACTATTGTAAGAAAATTATAACACAACTGTAAATAACATATGGCTCATACTGAACACCGTATTTTTATTATTTGCGCACATATTCTAACTTTACTACTCCTAAATGCCTTTTGTGAACATCGAAAGTTGTAAAGTTAGGATTTTGTCACAGTTTAGGAGTAGTAAAGTTAGGAATGCTAACTTTACTACTCCTAAATGCCTTTTGTGAATACTGAAAGGCGTTAAGTTAGGATTTTGTCTCAGATTACTTTTGTGAATGGGGACCTAAGTAATGAAAGTAAAGCAATAGGCAAGGACTCTATATTGGAATGGGTCATTGGTTTCTAATCTCATTTCCTTTCCTGGCTTTTGAGTGCAATGTTTAAGTTGTCAATTAGAACATTTGCATGTATGCCATGCTCTTAGGAGAAAGGTTTAATAGACCTTTTTTTTAAAAAAAGGGACTCAAAGATTTTGCTGATTGCCAACTCGTATCTCTTGTAGACACTGAAAAAAAAATGTTTATTGAAAGACTATTGCAACACAGGTGAGCAAAAAAGTGGCAGGTGAAACTGATTATGCAAATAGGATTTCAACACAATATTTAATAGAATTTAAATTTAATTTAATTTTTCACACATGGTCTTGTAGTCAAAATTGCCTTTAAGCCAAATGCATTATTGTAGAGAATTTAGCTAGATTTCTTTTCAGTAATTACACATTTGTATACAGTAATGAGGGTGTAGTTTACTGATAGCGCATTGACGCATAGTGCCCTGGAAAATTCAAGCTAGATAGCATGGCGTTAGTCAAGGCGGTGTTCTAGATCGTCCTTTATTTAATTTACATACCTCTGACTAATATCAGAAACTTCTTAAACCACATTATTTATCTCCAAACTTAGCAGCGTCCCAATTCACAATTTTAAGTTTATGTTCTTTATGAGACAAACATATTATTTTGTTATGCGTGTTGCTTACTCATTGATATAAAAAATTACACTATATCATAATTGGCTCTAACTTTCTCCTTTCCCGCCACTATAGTATCGGACCGGTAGACACCATCGAATCAGACAACTAGAACCCTCTTAGTGGCAGAGATGTAGAAAATCGTGAATGGATGCTGGATGGTTCTCTGCAGTGCCTTAGCTTCGTGCATTTGGTTCAGATGTTGTCTGTCATAAGCTGCGCCCCTGGGTGGTTTAATGTTGCATCTGTTTTTAGAGAGCAAATGCAGCCATGATTAGTAGCTTCTATATATTTTAAGACACTGCTACATGATACTGTCTTGGGCATTTTATAAACACTTAGGACAGTTTATAAGGTAGAGGTGTTAATCATGGCAGATAGCAGACATGAGGTGACTTCAGAGAGAACAAAAAATTGATAAGCGCACTATCCGCGTTGAGCGTTGTGGTTGGCTGTGGCGTGCTGCTGGGGTATCACTCTCTGGTCTAGAGTGTCAGAATTCAAATATGGCAAGCATCTCCTGAAGTAGGGGACGTCCCCCTGCGCACAGCAAGAACCCCTAAAGGGTTTAAAAAGTTCGATAATCAGTACACAGTGGTTTGAAAAAATAGTCGGAGACTATGTTGGGATGGTTAATTTGATGATATTTAGTTGATCATATCACAAAAGATTTATCCATGAATATTCAAGGTATCAATCCATTAGTTATAGTGAACCTTGCCCAGTGCATTTCGGTCCTATCAAGACCTTCATCAGGGGAATATCTACAAGAAAAGTTTAAAGCACATCCTGGTCTTGTTTGGGACATACAAGACTGGCAGAAGATGCCATCAGACCTTACCACGTACATCACCCACCTCAGTGTGACTTGAAACAAAATTCGGAGGTTTTTATTCTGAGGAACTGATTTGGGGCAGGCACCCACTGTATCCCACCAGATCTCCAATGGCCAGTTTCCAGAGATGCCCTTCAACTTCGAGACGTTTATCTCTAACTATAGGGCTTCTAACTGTTAATAACCAGCAAATAATTGTAAACATGATGCCTTGAACTGATCGGTCTAGTTTTGTACTTGAGTGTGGTTGGCAAACCTGTCTAATTTATGGTGAAAGAGTGGGTCCGCTTGGTGAATAGAAGCATGTAAACAATCAAAAGTAGCAGGGAAAGTGCCCTTGCTTGAAAACTCTTGTAAGGATATTGCAAATCTGAACCAAAGGAGGACATTTACCCCAAAGCGTGTAGAGAGCATTGAGTCCAACTGTGTTTGGCAGAGATCCCTGTCTGCTCCAAGCATTGTAGGAGGAACCAGTGGTTGATTGTGTGAAACAGTTGATTTTCAATAAGATCAGTGCACCAATACTGCCTCCATCAAGCTCTCTTAAGGTTGTACAACTGTAGACACCCACGGAATATGCAACCTGGTGAGACTGAAAGCCTGCTTGAACCAGTTCCAGAAGGTTATGACCTTGCAAGGAAATCTGGAGCTGCCTGATATGCTCAGTACTTAATTTGAGCCGGTGGTTGCCAGTGGGATTCACCGGCACTCATTTTTCCTAATCAGACGTTCCCCGAGATCAACAGAGGGAAAACCACGCAAACGGGAAAGAAGAGGGCAGAGAAGACAGAAAAAACGCCACAAAGGGAGAAAGCAGGAGCCTGCAGGAGTAATATGAAGGGGCAGGGGGTGTCTGTCAGTGGATTCAAGAAGTATGAGGTGGAATCAAGACTATGCAGCCTTGGCGGGGGGACATTTAATAGCGCCCCACCCCCTCTCTTTAGTGCAGTGATTTAGGCACCGGCACTCATTATGTTACAAATTAATCACTAGATATGCCCGACTGGAAATTAGGCCATGGGTCAGCTGTGGAGTTTCCCAGTGGCGGTATAACCATAGTTGGTATTCATTGTAGTGCAATGTTGCGGTGCAGAGATAAATAATGAATAATGTCACGTGGTATTGTGAGGGTCTGAAATCCTGTTCATTGGCCAAAGTCCCAAGTACAACCATAGTTTAACTTTCCCTCGTGATACAGAGAAAATCTGTATTACACTTAAACATCTTTACTTAAGTAGTGTCCTGAAGAATAGGCTGAGATACGTCTCCAAGAGTAATAAGCAGTTGGCCTTTTGGTGCATATGAAGCAGGCTGGTTCCTTAATTCATTCAGAAGAAGGAAAACACCTTCCTGTGTCTTAAAGGAGACAACTCCAAGACAACTTCTTTAGGAGTCTTGACTCCTGCCATCTCAAACACATACCTGTTTCAGATTTGGGATTAACCATTGGTTGACAAGGTCCACTCTGAGAGTACGCAGGCCAGGGAGGTGCAGCCGGACAAGCCTGTGACAAACCCCTACTGGGGGCAGGAGCCCTGGAAAACGCTGGGCACCGATTGGTCGGCGTGAATTAAGGCGACCGATCTTGGGGGGCCCACTGGGAGTGCCGAAAGGTAAAAGGGCATGGGGGTCCCCCTGAAGAATCATGTGACTTTTCTGTGGCGGTGACAGCAGTAGGAGCGCAATAGGCAAAGGCGGGGCTGCTCAAGCACGTGCCCTTGGGGCATGGGGAGCAGGCCATGGGGCAGCATGGGGTCAGCAGAGGGCGGACACGGCACTTGCAGTCCAGGGCAGGCACAAGGGCCGCCCTCAACCCTTGGCAGCAAGGTGTAGCCTAGAAGCCGCAGGAAAGGTGCTAGACCCTGACTGGGAAGTGCTTTCGCTCAGGGCTCTGTCACAAGGTGCTGTGATGGTCAACGATCTGTGAGTTTTGCATGTCAATTTGTGAGTAAAGAGGAGCTGCGGCCGTTTTGCACCATCCAAGGCTTGTTTTCATCTGTGACGGCCAGGAAGGTCGAGGGCACTCGCTCTCCTTAGAGGGGTTCGAGTATAGTCTTGAAACGCAGGAAAATGGCGCCTGGTAGCTCGTGAATAATAAAAAGAAACGTCTTGTTTCTATTTTGAGGGGTACGTGCATTGTGTGGCTCTCCAGTGTCATCCCTTCTCCCTGGAGAAAAAGAAGTATCCCAGCTGCTTTCACAGGATTTCTTCATCTAAGATGTATTGTTTTGTCAGTGAAAGGAAACCTTTTGTGAGATCTGATGTTTGATAGCAGGATTGCCTGCAACATAAAAAGAAGAATTTCTCTAAATGCTATATGTGTGCATTCACTTTCTTAGAAAATATACTGATATAAAACACCTATATTTCAGAACATCATTGGCTCGTATATTCAGGCAGCAGGACACTGATTATCAAAATAATGTTTAATTCTGTCTGTCTATATGGAAGCCACTTAGGGGAAGCATGGAGTAGCAGCTTCTCCTCTGGTACCATTGTCCTCGCTACCCCTGGTCTCAGCGATGCCGAAGGCTGGGACAGGAGCAGGGCATGAAGACCCCTCTTCACTTTCTGTAGTTTCCACTTCTTCCCTCTCCGGCTCACCCTCAAAGCACGCAGGGCGAAGGATTGGACACCACGTAACCCATGTGATAATGATTCTAGTGCTTGCATGGGAGTCAATGCCCCAGTAGGAGTGATGCTGGTACACTACCCCATGGCAGTGCTGTTTTGACTGAACAGCCTTCACTGCTGCATTGGATTCTTCATCAAGCATTGGTCACCTGTCAGGGTTTATTCATTCTTTGTGTATTTGTCTGTATAGCGGATGTGTGTCCGCGAGGGCTGTGGTGTAGAAGAGTCTGGAGTCGGCCAGTGCTGAGGCACCTGTGATGTCATCTGTAGAAAGTGAGAGACTTGAGTGAGGAGCACAGATAGAAGGGGTCCAAGTGTAGGAGCAGAGACCAGAAGCCATGGATTTTACAGGTAGCCCCAGAAGCCTCATGCCTTATGTACACAAGGCAGAGTGCATAGGGTAACATAAAGTTTGAAAAACCCAAGGCCTCTCTTAGGCTTATGCTGAGAGGGGTCCTTGATCCTGATGCCTCAGTTGGGTTTCAGCGAGGAGCTGAAGCTCCCTTCCTTGGTACAAGAGCTGCAGATGAGGGGGAGAACCTAAGAGAAATAGCAGACAGCCAGACTCCCCCTTTTACACCATGTTGAGATAACCGAGTGCTTCCCTTTATTTTTGCCTGAAGTGACCTCAAAGAATGGCCAGGCATGAACAAAACAATGGTGTATGGTGAGTGTAAAGGAACTGAAAGCAGGGACTCTCATTGGTCACCTACCTATCGACATGCGCGTCTACAGACTTGCAACAGTCGTATGGGCGTAAATACGAGTTTATAGTGAAGCACTTTAAACCCCTGTGCTCTGGTGAAGGAAATGCAGGTTTTCAAAAGGCCATGTATTCAAGATAAACTCAAAACAAGTACTTGCACTTTGGTTTAAAACCGACAAAATAACCTAACTTTATCAAGGGCACTATGAAGTCCATGAATATATGTGAATAAAATGTGGTCTAGCAAGGTCAGTGATCTGCATGTCTCAGTTGCCTATTAAAGTTTGAATAAACAAAAGAAATATTTACATCTAAATAATATGGCGTGGACAATTCTTTATGCAGTCACTGAGCAATTCACACTTTGCAATGAGCTTTGATGGTCTTGGATAGAAATGGTAAAAAAAACCATTAGAGTATTTCTGCACCAGCTATCCAAAGTGTAGGCCAAGTCAAACGAGTCTTTATTCGGCTTTGCATGAAACCATAAAAGATAACACAATAAAAAGTGTAGGCACTATTGTGTACAACTAAACGTTTGTCATTCTGAGAATAAGGCACGTTGTTCAAACACATTGTTGAGACAAGTTTACAAAGTGCTCTGGTATACTTATCCTCAGCCACATAGTGGGACCACAACTTCTTTTAATGACCTTGCCTTATCAAAAAATGTACAAAAGAAAGGGTGTGATTCACTGGCATAAGATGGCAAGCTCTAACATAGCGCCTAGATTGTTGTGAGTCAAAGTCAAACAAGAAGGTGATCATCTGTAAAGCAATGGGAATCAGAGTGCTGGATGGAACTACAATAGCATGGTGGTAAATTCACGTATATGTCAGAGTATCCACTAGAATACATCTAATCATTGTGATGCTATGTCTTGGGTATCTATCGGCTTTCCACAGCATTGTAACTTTTCTTGACTATTGGAATGAGTGAAGTTATGAGGTGTGAAGGTTACAAGGAGTAAACTTAGCCAGGGTTTCAGTAACTGGTGCAAAGGTTACGAGGAGTGAAGTTACAAGCAGGAGTCAAGAGGTGAGTTGTAAAATGTGTTAACGAGTAAAGCTATGAGGTGCAAACATTGTAAAGAGTTCAAATTACAAGTAGTACATTTAGCAAGAACAAAGTTGTGTTTGAAAAAGGCTACTCTTGATATCTGAACACTTTACAGGTTTTAGGTGTAAAATTGTATCAAAAGCATGATGCATTTTCCAGATGTGCAACACGCTTTAAATATGTTATATGAGCAAAAGCTTGCATTCGGTTTGTAACATTAAAGTATTTAAACATAATCAGAATTACTACACAACTTATCCCTACACAAAACCTACGAATGCTTTTCACTATACCACACGTTTGTTTCCTTAGGTACGCAGACAGACATAAAGGAAGCATATGGGGCATTATTTCTAGTATAACATTGAGTTGTGCACCTTGAAGACAAAGCAGCACTTTATTGCATTAGTGATTGGGGAGGGGCTTCGGATGAATGTGTGTCAGCGCGTGCGGTTGTGAGTCTGCCCAAAGGCCTCATACCATCCTTCTCAGGGGACGTGGGCGTCTGCCAGTGCTGACAGGGTAGGGCGCATTCCCAAAAAAACACTTCAGTTTCATGGCTAGGATCAGTGGTGAACATGAGATTTGAAATTCATTTTTTATATGTATTTATTATCGCTTTTGGTTCAATCAACGCTGTGTGCACAATGACATTTGTGAGTTAAAAACCTCTTAAAGAAAAAAGTGTAGGGTGCTTTAAAGTGAATATTTCCAAACAAATTGGTTTGTATTCATAAATATTTTTCTTTGCACTCTGAATGTGAATGCAAACAGAATGAACCGGCCATAGAGGCAGAGGCCCACAAGATGCGCACAGTCTAAGAGATTCTTTCTTATTTGTATCTGTCCCACTCCCGTCCTCCCCCCTTGAAGGGAGACCTTAGGATACACTCTTGTTGACAGTCCTAATTCTTTGATAAGAGGCAGCGACTGTGAATCCCAAGGACAGCCATGTCGATACTGGAAGCCTCTCGCCATCTTTCCTCCAATTTGATGCACGAGTCATGAACTTGACCATTCCTTTAGCAAAATAAGAATCAGTCTGCCAGCAAAAAAACAAGCATTTGGCAAAGCCTGTAGGTCTCGCCTATGCGAGCATTTGGCTTTGTAAATGTTTTTAGCCATGTTGCACAGCAGAACAGCTGCAGTGCAGCATGGCTAAAAGTAAAAAAGAAAAAAACTCTGGCTTCGCAATAGTGCATTTTTTTTAATTGCTGGCGGGAAGCATGTCGGAGGGAGTGCATGCAACATTGACGGTGTAGATGACTCTTGCCACGCCCTCCTGCCTGCAATAAAAAATGTGCTATGACACGACCAGTGATAGCCGCAAAAAAGCTTTTTTAAAATTTCTTCTTTTACTTTCAACCATGCTACAAAGCAGCTGTGCTGTTCAGCAACGTTGCTGAAAATATTGACAAAGCCAATAGGATTTATAGGCAAGACCTATTGGCTTTGCCAATGTTTGTTTTTTTAAACTAAGAAACCAGGTTTTGGTCCCAGCATCTGCTCAGCATCCTGTGATACTGGGCAAATTACTTATTCTCCATGTGCCTAAAAAATGAATGTATTAATTATGAACAAGGGGAAACCCGTAAGGTGAGAAGGACCTAGGGTGCTTACTATTTCAAAAAGCAAATGGTCCTTCAAAATCAATTAAATATGTGAACAATAAATATAGACCAAGATCGGCTCTATATTAGTTTGAAATGTCCAGCCGGACATATAGATTTAATAATAAGCGTAATGAATAGAATATACAACCAACAAATTAGAGTGGGACACAGTCCTGTGTCCTTCAACAAACAAAACAATTAAAGACAATCACAATTTTAAAGACATTTTTCAGGCTAAACAAACAAGCTTAACGCCGATAGAGAATAAAGGGGCAAGCTTTTTAGACGGTAAACAGTCATGCACAATTTTTAACTAATGTATTTAACATGCACGCTGTTCAACAGGTCGACGACGTTTCGATCTATTAAGGGATATATAGATCATCATCAGGACTAATTAAATGACAAGCCTGAGAGCGCACTGCCACGCGTTGCCAGGGGCTGGCCGTGGAGGGTAGGAAGTAGAAAACCGGAGATTACCGGGTGAATTGGCTTCAATGAGTTCGTTCAAGTAACCAACCTGCGGTACATGGGGAAAAATTGGTCGTAGATATTCCGGAGGATACCTGTTACAAGGGCATTCGATCAGTTAGAATAATAACCAAACTGCGGGAATTGGGGCAGAGTTGGTTAAGGGGAGACGGCGCCGATGAGAGGGATCTGGGCGTCCGTGTTGTAGATAGGCAGCTTGTCGATCAAAAGGTTGCCTCAGTGCCAGTGACTAGCGCGATCGCTGGTCGACAAGCTGCCTATCTACAACACGGACGCTCAGATCCCTCTCATCGGCGCCGTCTCCCCTTCGTCGACCTGTTGAACAGCATGCATGTTAAATACATTAGTTAAAAATTTTGCATGACTGTTTACCGTCTAAAAAGCTTGCCCCTTTATTCTCTATCGGCGTTAAGCTTGTTTGTTTAGCCTGAAAAATGTCTTTAAAATTGTGATTGTCTTTAATTGTTTTGTTTGTTGAAGGACACAGGACTGTGTCCCACTCTAATTTGTTGGTTGTATATTCTATTTATTACGCTTATTATTAAATCTATATGTCCGGCTGGACATTTCAAACTAATATAGAGCCGATCCTGGTCTATGTTTTTTGTTCACATATTTAATTGATTTTGAAGGACCATTTGTTTTTTTAAATAAAAAATGAATGTGACATTGTGTAATGTATTGGTGATCACAGAAAGTGGTCCAATGCCCTTGTGCCGAGTTCATACTAAAAGTAGATCGGAGGAGGCATAAAGCAAGGCACAAGTTGGGGAGAATCACATGGATAAGATTGCGTACTGTGGGGGTATGGAGGGTAGCAAAGGAGGTAGCATTACGGCCAGTGGTGCCGACTTTGACACGGGGAAACAAGTTTTGTGTCCTGTTGTTGGCTCAACATCTTGAGATCCTTGGCACATAAATTAACATCCCAGTGCCTAAAAATTGATTACGACCTTGTGTGACGTAACTGGTGATCACATAAAGCACTCCAATACCATTGGGCTACGTTTGCACTATATATGAACAAGCAACGGGGAGGACAGCGTAAAAGGGATGGGTCAACAAGCAATGGGGCAATAGTCAAAGTGAAAAGAGAGCGTGCATGCTGTCCTAAGAGAGGAGGGTATGAATGAGTATGCAACACTAGGCTTGTTGTAAGGAAGTGATAAAAGGAGGAACTGACGGGCTATGTAGCTTCTCCAATGTTTACAGATACCTGATTCTGCACCTAAAATTCTTTCTTTTTTTAAGAACAGTAGCTAGGATTCTTGCCAGGCTTTGGTCGAAGACCTTTCCTTCTTCCACCATAGTGTATATGAAGGTAAATCAACACCTCCCCTACTGTCCGCACAGACTGGAGATGGAATAGTAAATTATACTATTCCAACATCCAGCACCCCCCTCCGCAAGTCGTTGTTACGACTTGCGGGGTAATGGTATGCGTTGTTACAACGCGGTCGTTGTAACAACATGCGGGGTGACGGCAAGCGGAATAAAGAGGCATATTCGTATATGTCATCACCTTGTCAGCTAAAGATTCATAACTAATATCAAACTTCAGCCCCGCAGTAGGAAAACCACTTGGGAGCTGTTGTAGGTTGTTCCTAAATGTCCTTTCCTACGCTTATGCCTAGCTGCTTTATCAAAGCTACAAATTTCAGCTCCATACCTGACTGCATCACAGAAATTGTATTTATAAAATTGGCATTTTGGTCAGATATTTCATTACCATGTTTCTTCTCAAACGTAGCAAATACATCATAAGCATCAACTTTTTATAGGATTTTATAGGATGACGTTTTCCAGTTACAAATACCTAAGGTGTAATTGCATGGGGTTCTTTTTTGGTGGTTTCTCACAAATACCTTGATCTTCAATTTTGTGAGATTTATTTTCATGTGGTTTTGTACGCTGCCATTGCCAACAATTGTGCACTGAGTGTGATTGGGGTTACTGCAAGAATTATTGAGTCCACAGTCTAACAATCCTGCAACCTCAAACCCTCCTACTTTGGGAACATCTTGTGAGGCCTTGAGAACTTTAGAGAATATATATAACATGCAGTGAGAAGAGGAGTGGAGCTCGCAAAAACCTTGGTTCACTCCGGCAGATGTCTTACAGCTGGTGCTCAGTTTTCACACCCTATTTAATTTCTCTTGGGCTGATGTATTGGTGTATATGGGCATAACCATTGTAAGAAGATTCTAACCCATTCCCAAATTCCTTAGCTTCTGTTTCAGCTTTTGATTTATTCTCGATAGGCAAAGAGCATTGTACATGATTCCACTGTTTCTAGAGTCTGTAATTCTTGGTGTTTTGAGTTTACAACAGCCGCAGCCGGTGCAGGTAAGAGCAGTGGGACGGGGTGGAGTGAGTAGACAGACGACCAGGGAAAAGAAAAAAAGAAAAACACTTACCTTGCGCTCGCCGAGTCGGCAAGCGCAAGGTCAGTGGTTTTCCTTTTTTTTCCCCCCTTGTCATCGTCTGTTGACTCCTCCTCACCCCACCGCTCTTACCTGCACTGGCTTCGGCTGGTTTACAAGTATTTTCTACTGATGATATACAGCCTCTGCCTCTCTTCCGGTAAAGTTTGTAGTATCCATCCCAGTTAATGAGGCCTCGCATCTCTTTGACTTTTGTTGTTATGCTAAGTCGATTTGTTGAGCGCACTTGTCACCAGTCCTTGAGAGGGTATCCAGGCACTTGAGCAGGTGTGTAGGTCGAGCGAGAGAGGTTGTGAGTCAGCCGGAACGGATCCAGAGGTTATGTGAATAGTCTGGTCTTCACCTTCTTGCAGAGGTTTGCTAGTGAAAAAGAGGTTATGATGTGAAGGGATAGGTAGTTCAAGGTCTTGGTGGCTATGTAGAAAAAAGCGTGCGCTCCAGCTCTGCTTCTGTTGAAGCGTGGGATATGTGTGAGAGAGACAGACTTAGATCGCAGTTGTCTCGTTGGGCTAGTGGAAGTGTAGGCGGTGGTTGAGGTAGGCAGGCGCAGTGTTATGGAGGCTCTTGAATGCGTGGGTGAGTAGATTGAATTGACAGCGTTTATGAATGGAGTGCCAGTGGTGCTCTTCAAGGTGAGGCGAGATGTGGGTGCCGCGACTAAGGTGGAGAATGAGTCTGGTGGTGGTGTTCAGAGTAATCTGGAGTCTGAGTGAGGTGGCTTGGGATTCTTGCATAGAGTGAGTTGCCATGGCCAAGCCGGTTCGTGATGAGGGCTTGTGTGATGGTGCGTCTGGTGGTTTGGGGTAGCCACTTGAACACCTTGCATTTCATTCATAGGATGAGGAAGCAAGAGGTGGTGACGCATTTACCTAGAGTGCCGTTGGAGAGTTGTTTGTCCACAATGAGTCCTAGGTTCCTGGCTTGTTCTGTTGGGATTGGCATGAGTCCTAGCTCTGCTGGCCACCAGGAGGAGTCCCAGGGACAGCTCTTGTTTCAGAGGATCAGTACTTTTGTTTTGTATGTGTTGAGCTTTAGGCAGTTCAGTTGCATCCAGTCTGCCACTCTGGTCATGCAGCTTATGAAGTTGTTTCTGGTGGTGTTGGCGTCGTCTGTCAGGGATTGGATGAACTCTGTGTCATCGGCATAGGATATGATGTTGATTCCATGGACTGTGATGAAGCCTGCAAGGGGTGCCTTGTAGATGATCAGGAGCGCTGGGCTTGAGGATGATCCTTGTGTAACTCTACAAATGAGTTTCTTAGGTCCTGTGGTGTATGGTGGGAGCTTTGTATTGCCTGTAAGGGAGGAGGCTATCCGCTTTAGAGCTGGTCTTTGTATTCGGATGTGGTGTAGCCTAGAAGCTAGGGTGTAGTGAGAGACCGTTCAAGGCTGCAGAGGGATTGAGCAGGATGAGAGAGCTGTGGGGTGTCTGCAGTCAAGGATAGTTCAGATGTAATCAGTGGCTGCAAAGAGAGTGGGTTCTGTGCTGTGGTTGCTGTGGAAACCTGATTGAGTGATGTCCAGTAGATGGTGATATCTAGGCAGCTGGAGAATTGCTTGTTGATTCGCCTTCTCCATGACTTTGGCGGGAAGCAGGTGATCCCTAACAGCAAGCTAGCCCTCTCTCTCAATACTTACCAAACCAGCATTACTAATAAAATAAAATAGTGCCAATGTTTACAATAGTTAAAGTGCCTCGGTTTTCATCAAGAGTAGATTTTGCAGCAGTTAAAAAAAAAGTACCTCGGTGTTTTATTCACATGTTTGCCAACATGTCAGCATTGGGTCATTTTAGACAACATATGGTTAAAAGTGGATTTTGAAAAATATTCACAATCACATAGATTGAGAAAACATGATCTTAAGCACAGTGGCAGGGCGTTCAGATGGATATTTACATGAAGTGATGCCAGAAGAGACCATCAGCCCTGCTTATTCTACCCGTCTCACCACTAGTTACAGCAGCGAGGAACCACCCCAAATCTTTGGCTTTACAGTGGCTCCGACCAAATTCTTACTGCTGTGTTTAATGGAAGAAACTATGGGCCCAAATGAAACGTTGGCAGCATGTATAGCCCGTCGCAACAGTAATGTAGTATACATGCCACCAACAAGGTCTGCCTGCCCGATTTAAATGTGGGCGGACCTTCCGGCTGCCTACAGCAGTGACTGCTCCTTCACCACCATTGCCAAAACTCTCAGACTGCCCTACGGAGTTAGGGCTTTCGGAGAAATGGCAACATGTCCACCCGGCCCATCAGAATGGGTGAATATGTAGTTATTTTTACTGTCCATCACTGCCAGGCAAACCCTGGCGGTGAGGGAGAGTAAAAACCAAACAATGCTCCCCTACCTCAGTAGCTGGCTCCATGGCAGGGGGGAGCTTTTCTTGTTTTATTTTCAAAAAGAAAATTCCATTTTGGGATTTTCTTTTTGAAAATAAAGAATACTCTTTGGTGCAGGTTTGCGTCACGCTGACGAGGCTCTGCACCAAACAGCGGATTACATTGAGAGGAACTGCTGTGATGGCGGTTCCTGACACTGGTTTATAAATGACTGACAGTTAGGTGTCATTTAAAAATTCGGCGGTCGGGACCTCCCTCAGTGTACCAGAGGAATTTACTCAGTTGCCCTGGTGGAACAGCCTGATCGCCAATATATAAATGAGGCTCAATATTTCTCACAAAGTGCATTTCTAGAATTATCATCTGGTCTTTCCCTTTAACACTTGTCCCACCTCCAACTCGTCATAACTCGCAACCAATGACACGCCCACAAGTCCGCGGACGAGATCCACTCTTGCCACACAGTCATTCTATTGGCTCTTGGACTGTACCTTAAGAGAGCTGGTGCACTGTTGCTAGGATGAGATTACAAGCTGTTACCAGTTGTTCTCAAAGACTGATCTGGTTCTGCCAGATTGGGCAACCCAGGTTGCCAGTTCACCTCCATAAGTCAACTTACAAATCTAAGCTTTTTTCTGCACCCATCCACTCTCTCAGCTTTCATATGGAAAAGTTATGGGATGCCTTGCCTGTGCGTCCTCCCAGCTCTTCTGACCCATCATCCCGGATTCAGATCTAGACAAAGAATGATATTTCAGGCAGCAGCATGAGCCGTTGTATTAATGGTGATGGTGTAATGCCGACAGTGCACCCTCATGTTATAAACACTTTTCTGTCTTGGGACACTAGGGTCAGCCATTCATTCTAATGAGCACTAACTCTCCCTGAACTGCAACTTTGATTTACTGTGGCACAAGCCTTGATTCTGTCGAGACTTGACTATGCAAATGTCTTGTACCTTGGGATACCGGACTTCCTGATACAAAAACTCTAAAAGATACAGAACTTGGCCATCTGCTTTCTGCCTAAATGCACCTCACTCTCTCACTCAGTTACACTAGCTACCAGTGAAGAAGAGGGTTATCTTTAAAGGACTGACAGCAGCTCGCTCAGCCTTTCACAGGACAAGCCCCAAATACATAAAGGACAGATTGACCCCCGACTGTCCGAACAGACCCTGAGATCTCAATCATCCTTCCTGTTATCTGTCCCTCCTCTTAGATTAAAGAAACGGGGCGGCTCGGCCTGCTCAGTCCTTGCAGCTAAACACTGGAAGGCTCTCCTGGTTTCCCTGAGAAGCATCCAGGACCTCAAGAGCTTCCGTAAACATTTGAAAACTCACCTGTTCAAAGACTGGGTTTGTCCACATGCTGTTTGCCTAGCGCCGCAGCACTCTAGTAGAAGGAACGCTCTATAAATCCGTTGATTCATTTATTCATTTAAAGCAGGGGTCACCAAACTTTTTATAATGAGAGGTGCTTCTGATCAGTGAAAATCATTGTGAGCTGCTTAAGAACAAGTAACTTGTGCATTGTTACCAGACACCCCCTCGTCCAGCATTGACTTTAAACCTGATGTCCATGAAACCCCATACCATGACTTGAACAAATTACAGTGACTATGGGCACTATGATAGGGTTGCCATGCACAGGGGTGAGTGCATGGTCTGTGGGGCTGTACGAACATGTGTGTGATTTAATGGGATACATGTGTGTATGGGTGACTGAGAGCCTGTGTCATATGTATTTGTGGCACACAACATACCTTTCGCCATATGTGGCACCATAATATGCACAACGCAAACATACAACCAGATGTGAATATAAAGTATTTATTTATTGTATTCTGGATCCCTCTACCTTAGCTGGCAGTGGAAATTAGTGCAATAATCATTTTCTGTATATCTCATTTTATATGTTTTACTGTTTTATTATTTATGTACATGTTGCTTTTATGGTTTTTATAAACCAAAATAAAGATGTAACACAACAAAAAACAAAAAAGCATACAACCTTTTTCTCTTTTTTTTTTTAAATGAGAGAAATTTAAAGTGCTGAAAAATGTTCTTAGTAAGGAACGTTTTTCTGCACTTGATGGAACCTTTTTTGGCACTTTAAATGTATGCCATTTAAAAAAATGGCTGTATTTTTCAGTTATAAATATGGCAGCATGTCTACCAGCCACTCGGAGCAAGATGCCTGATATGTGTAAATACAACACTTTGAAATGGTAGATTTCTCAAGTGAAAAGTTAACTTTGTTTATATGCATTAAATTAAACTTTTAATTTTCTCCCATGTTAATGTGTCTTTACAAACAGCAGGCATATTACTCTCAGTGGTCTGTAGACACGGTGCCATATTTATAACAGAAAAATACAGCCATTTGTTTAAATGTTAGGTATTTAAAGTCAAGAAACATGCTTCATAAATCTGTAGGACTTAATTGGCTTAATTTAAAGTAGAGAAAAACATAAAGACAGTGTTTCATCAAAATATTTTCTCTTCACTTTAAATTTCTCCCATTTAAAAGAAAATAAGTGTACTTTCAGTTATAAATATGGCACTGTGTCTACAAGCCACTGCGAGCAAAATACCTACTGTTTGTAAATACGACACATAGAAAGGAGAACATTTAAATGAAGAGTTAACTTAATCATAAGTTAAATCTTTATTTTAATCTTGTCTCATTTAAAAGCATTCAGAAAGATCATTTTGTCCTCATGTTCCAATATAGAGTTGAGAACTACTTTTATTTAAGAGTTAAATACCTCAGTGCTTCCCTTCTGAACATCTGTGACCCACATGGGTCATAAATCTGAGTGGAGCAATGCTCATTATCAGGCTCTGCCATCTGCAGCCTGATAATAATGTAAAATAAACTTTAAATGGGAAACACAACACTTGTTTATTGCAGTTCTTAGTTAAAAATGAAACTCAAGGCTGAGGGCTACTCTGAAGGCTTCTGCTTCCTACTGGTAGCTTGTGATCGGTTGAAGACTTCTGCTTTAGCCTAACCAGCTTTGGCAAAGCTAATGGGTCTGGCTTATAACTGAAACTGCCGAGCAGACCTATTGCTTTGCCAATATTTGACTTAGTAGGAGTAAGTCAAACATGACATACTGTGCACAGAATTGTGTGAAATCTGGAGCCAGCAGCAGTGCTTAATTTGTGCCGGTGCTCAGCACAGGTACTTAATTGCCAGCACCAGCACTCATGAATATCTGCCACATGGTGGCGATGTGTGTATAATTTAGAGATGAGCTCTACAGCAATTGTTTTTTTCATTTGATACACATTAAAGATGACATACCTGATACCCACCATTCTTTTAGCTTTGGGGGCCTGAAATAGTCTCAGCTGTCACACTTGTAGGAATGTGACGATTAGTCCTTGTGTTGGTACTGTCATTGATGGTGCTAGCATGGGTAATGGGTAGTGCGAGCTTCAGTGGCCTAACAAGGGCTCTGGCAATTACTTTTCCTTTTATTTTTTACAAACTAAGCACTGGCCAGAAGCATCATTTAGGAGTTGCTGGGTCCTTTACTGAGCTTGTACGAGGTACTAGCAGAGGGCTCTACCTCCTGGCTGAAGTGCAAGCCAAGATGAAGGCGATGAAGTGCAGGTCGTGCAGAATTGACTGCGCCCCAGGTGGGGCCCAGTTTCAGACTGCATGGGCTGCTCCTTTACTCGTGCTGGGAGACAGGGGTAGGTGGAAGACTGACGGCAACAGATTTAAACTGGTGCCACAGACATGCTCTCGCACACAAAGCAGCCGTTTTAGGAGAAGGGACTCCCCAGCGTGTCATGTCTCGATGTACTGGTTGTGATGCTTGTGGCCCACTCGGTGAGACATGCATTCTCAGCAGTACCTTGGGAAAAAAATGAGGAACAAATTTAAACATATGCAAAAACAATTTTTAAACACAACCACGCACCTCCATTCCAATGCATGGACATTTCATAATCCGTGCGCAATCTTATTTCTGAGGCACATCCAGTCTTTTTCTTTTTATTCTGGCTTTTTTCCATTATTGTTTTTTCTTAAGACATTATGCAGTTTAAAGAAATTAAACAGTTGGTGTACAACAACATCAGCAAAAATGCACATAGTGGTTTACAACACATCTTAATATGAGATAGTGGTATTTGTTAACGTACTCTGAGCTAGTTCAACCAAAAGTCAATATTGTAATGTTCCTTGCCAATGCTCTTCTGCGTTGGAAGAATCTATCTGCTAAACAAGTTGTTCCATGTAGATAGTCCTGCTGCTCCAGTCAGGTCTGTATGCCAGTGGGAAAATGAGCTGAGAGTTCCATCCCATTAAAATAAGCATTGACGTATCACTCACTGAGATATCTAGATCACAATGCGCCCACATTGGTAACGTCCCATGCTCTGGCAGTGATACCAATAGACCTTCACAAATGGCCCCACTTGGTTATCTTGTGCTTCGTAAGAATAGAGTGGCCATAAATGAATGTTCCCTTGTCTGCAGGAGGCATCTTAAGCCTTCCCACTCTGCATAGAGACATGTTTTTTCAGATGCAAATTAGAGGGATTTAAACAATAACAATAGAAGAGGCAACAAAGGAGGAGACTGGTAAAATCTGGACCTGTGTGGACAAAGTGATGTTGGAAAAACGAATCAACTCTGATTTCAAAGCGGGAGGTGCAGCTCTGTTCTAGGTATGAAAACTGCTGAGCTTGCAGAAATAGCCAAGGTGTGCATGTAAGAAGCAGACGAACCAAGTGCTATTGCACAGATCAAAGAAGCCAGGAAAGTGGCTCTCATGCTCGGGCTCAACACCCCTGCTCCAGCCCAGCAAAGAACTCTTCAACTTCATCAAAGGATTCACCAACCCAACAGCAGCCTCCAACACCAGCATCCCCTAACAGACCCTCTGCAACAACCTTTCTGACTTTCCACAACAAAATACTCAAGATCTACACCAACTATACACCCCAATCTACTGTAGAGACCACCATAATGCAACCCCCTACCACCACCAGGCGCACCCACCTCCTAACTAACTCAAGTCATCGCACCACATATGGCACCTCTAGAATCATGCAGACCACCCACATCATGATAATCCATGGCAGCAACATTGGCTGCTATGCCAATGACACTCTGCTCATCCTCTCCTTCACCAACATGAACAACACCACTAGTACCAACTTCACCGTCTCCATGTACAACATGGCCACCTGTATGGGACAGAACTGCCTCAAACTCCACTTGGACCCCCACAGACCACGCCACAAACCTCAGCATCATCCTTGATGACAAACTCACAATGAACAAACAGGTCAACACTGTGGTTGCAACCTGCTGCCACTTCCTCAGACTGCTTCTCAAAATGTTCAAATCGCTCCTCACGCACACTAGGCACACAATCACCCAGGCACTCATCACCAGCAGACTCGACTATTGCAATGCACTCTACAACGGCTTCTTGAACCAACTCACGCAAAGACTCCCAACCATCCAAAACACCACCAGCACACTCATCCTAGACATCCCCAAAAGAGCTCACGTCACTCGTTACCTCGCTGAACTACTCTGGCTACCCAGCCACAAACTTTGCAAATTCAAGTTGCTCAATCACGCCTACAAAACCCTCCACCGACTCCAACCCTACCAATCCTCTAGTCCCCCGCATCCACAGAAGCAAGACAGGAGGGCGCACCTTCTCCTTCATCCCTGCCAAAAACTGGAACGAACTTCCTCCATACTTCGGGACTGCCATGCCACTTTTCAACTTCCGCAAGAAACTGAACATCTGGATGTTGAACTAAGAGCACTAACAGGCTTACCCTCCTCCTGCAGCAGCTAGATACCCTCTCGGGGCGCAATGCTGATACCTCTCTTTAGCACCTCGGTATTACTTGTCAACCTCGTAGTTTTATCTGTGATAAACTAGTCCTCTTAACTTTTACACTAAAATAGGTTTCCGTGCTCTGTGTTTCACATGCTCTGCATGCTGGCGAGACTCAAATGATGATATTATTAACCCGGTGACCCATATTGAGTGGTTACTTTGTGCAATATTCGTGAACAAAGGAAAAGTTGTGGGGTTTTTTGCCTCTCCGCTGACAGATCGCATTTAAATGTAGAGTAAATCTGTACAAAAATCCTTTACAATGTATTAATTGTGCATTTCCTCCAAACCGGTGCGGACCCTCAAAGAACTGCGATGTGTTGGTGAAGCACAGAACCTGTGGTAGCGCAAATCTCGTCAGAACAGACGATGTTGTCAGGGTAGTCGCATTGTGCCCACTGCCCCCGGAGTATTGTATTTAAAAGTGCAGCGTAAATCCCCGCCATCTGCTCGGAATCCACAGCTGGGGCCTGTTATGTGCACTAATCTGTCGCAGCGGTCGCATCCGGCTTCTGTTGACCTTCATTCAACAACACAACAGTGTCCAAAACGCATGTACTGCTACAGCACGCGCTACAATGCACCTGCGCGCGCTAGGACGCCCACGAGCGCAGCAGCCCAAGCTCCAGCGCGCCGCGCCAGGCGTGCGCGAGGCGCGATAGTCAGGAGGCCCCGCCTCTTTTACATAATATATTCAGACCAGAATGCAATCCCTCGCTCTCTCGGGATGATTATCAGAACATTCTAGGCGGTGTAAGCTTTGGCCGACGTAAAGAGGGAGGACGGGCCCACTACTGTGTTGGATGTTGTCAGTCGTATTAGTGACATCTCGTGCCACACGACATAACAAAAGTAGTGAGAGAGTAATATTATTAGAAATAGAAACATTACTAGTGGTTGATGTGTCACTTACTAATGAGAAGGCGGTGTTAACAGATGATAGTTAATGAGCTTGATTTTATGTGTGGTCCGGTGACTTGTGTTCTCATGTAACGCAATTGGTGCTATGAAAAGCGCTCTGATACCCGATCCGGTCAAGTTTGTGCTATATAAAACACTATTTAAAAAAAAAAACTTCATGTGGCATAGTTTTTTAGGGAATTGGGGGCCTTTCAAGTCTAAGTATCAGTAACATAACGGTTAGTCCCTTTGCATGGTGATTAAAGGGAAATCTGTCTCCATCAGTGTGACTAGCAACAATTACTTTTCTGCTGCTATTACTACGGCTCCGTGGGTTATCCCGGGAGGTTTTGATGTGAAAATAGGAAGACATTGAAAAGCTTTGGAAATAGCTGTTTTTCTGGTTGTTTTTAGCACCTTGTAAATATAAGCGGCAGATTTGTCTCTAATAAGAAACGTGATCACCAAATTGCCAATTCAGAGGGTGACGAACCCCATCTGCTAAGACACCAGCAGTCTCTGGGGTGCGGGCTCATCATTTGCAGAATTAGTGGGGATATCTTGGCCCGTGTTTGTCTCTGATACTGATCACTGCGTAAAGGATAGGGGGGTGTGTACAGGTGATGTCATTAAAAGCGAGTTCTACAAGAGTAAATGTTATTCTCTTTCACATTACGGATTATAGTAACACATTGCTTCACATCCATTGAAATAAAACGCAAAAGCTATTCTGCTTACACTCTATGGAAATGGACACATAAAGCTGGTTTCCATGCCATTGTTTCTTCTTCCTGTTTCCTGCTGGTGAACAGGAAGTGTTTGGTAACTGCTTCTCAGAGTCTTTGAAGTTTATTTTGCTCTTTCTATTTGGTGCATCACTGGAGTGGCACAGACCATGACTGTGCAACAGTTTTACCTTTTTCATTGTGCCTGAGGTCTCTTTCCCTGCCTATCGTACATAAAAACATATTTTGAGAGTAAAGATATGGCAGACATTTTTGGATCAAAGCGTTGTTTTGCATAAGGTCCTTACAGTGATTACAACAGCCTCGTCATGTCAGCAAGTCTATACCTAAAGCATGTCCAGTGGTGGGGTGGGGGAAGGGAAGGGGGTTGGATCTCCCCCGGATGGCACACTTACCTGCACAAACGCAGGATCCGTCCGCCCCACTCCTTTTCCTATTCCCCGGGCCGGCAGAGGCTGGGACCGCCACAGGCAGCAAAAGGCCTAGCTACGCCACTGTCCATGTCTTCATCCAACATTTGTTTCTGCTTCTTTTGTCTCCCAATTTGCCACTTTTATAACATTTGCTATCTCCGAATAGTGCCCACTTGTCTTCTTGTGTTTAGTGTCTTTTCTTGCATATCCTTTTGTTGAACCAGGCAAACCTGGTGAGTTGCACGTGATAAGCTTATTTGTTTTAACCTATTGAGGTTACATTTTAATTTCAGTTACATACTGTATTTTTCAAAAGAGGATTTTACTGAGACAGTTTTACCTTTTGGGCCAGTTTTGTTTTGCTGACTTTGTAAACAAAGGGCTCCATCACTTGGACCCACTCTTAAACAGTGTGCATAGGCCTGCATAGAAGAATTCAAGATGGAAGCCTTACATACTGCGCATATTACAAACTCATTCAGTCCTGACCTGCGGTCAGTGAAAGAATTGCATCACTCACCTAACAGGCACAGCCGGGCATCAGCAGTGCATGTTTGCCTCTCTCAGAATAGGCACACCATGTGCCTCAGTTGGCACATTTCCCATCCTCATCGCAGGACATCACAGCATACCTCACACAACAGGCACAGCCGGGCATCAGCAGTGCAGGTTTGCCTCTCTCAGAATAGGCACACCGTGTGCCTCTGTTGGCACATTTCCCATCCTCATCGCAGGACATCACAGCATACCTCACACAACAGGCACAGCCGGGCATCAGCAGCGCAGGTTTGCCTCTCTCAGAATAGGCACACCATGTGCCTCAGTTGGCACATATCCCATTGTCATCGCAGGACATCACAGCATACCTCACACAAGAGGTACAGCCGGGCATCAGCAGTGCAGGTTTGCCTCTCTCAGAATAGGCACACCGTGTGCCTCTGTTGGCACATTTCCCATCCTCATCGCAGGACATCACAGCATACCTCACACAACAGGTACAGCCGGTCATCAGCAGTGCAGGGTTGCCTCTCTCAGAATAGGCACACCATGTGCCTCAGTTGGCACATTTCCCATCCTCATCGCAGGACATCACAGCATACCTCACACAACAGGTACAGCCGGGCATCAGCAGTGCAGACTTCCATTCCTCATGGTACAGGCAGAGCATAGGGAGAAGTACAAGTCTCTCTCCTTCGCGGAACAGATACAGCATCCTAACAGCAGGGCAAGCTCCCTCCCTGGTGCTGCAGCAGCAGTAGTAGCAGTCGTACTGTCGCAGGCGAGGGAGAGCTCAGAAAGTGTCAGTGAAGCCTCCTCTCCAAAATAACAGGCACAGCCCGCAGCAGCAGTGCAAACGCCCCCGCCTGTTTCAGTATGGTTGTGTGGATGGGTAAGAGGATGGATGAGCAAGGAAAATGGTTAGGTATGGGTGGCTGAGTCTAAAAATCTATTATTTCAGAAACAAGATGCCCCAGGGGTGAACATGCACTTACAAATTCATGCCACGTTATGCTATGTGTGCATGGGTGAATTGCTTTAATAATTGTGAGTAAATGGATGGTGGTGCGAGTTGGTGGGCAGTTGGTTGGGTTGGATGCTGGATGGTTTATGAATTTATGTATTGATTAATGCTGACTTTGTGTGTACAGCTGGATGTGTAGATGAATGGAGAAGGAATATGAAAGGAAAAAGTGGATTGATGGATATTTGTGCAAGGATGGGTGAGAGTTACTTTGTTTGCATGGCTGGATTAAAGGTCACTTTTTGTAGGCAAAATATAGGTGCACGCATTAGGCCTGGGCAAAATTTAAATTACACAAGCATAAATAGATTTTTACTTTACGCTTGTAATGTGAAATCCCTGAAATTACACCATTAAGTCATGTCACATGGATGTATAGGGGGATGGATGTGTTTAAATCAACATTATGCCCCAACATTTGGATCTGCTGCCCTTGTGCACATCTCGAGAAATGGCCTAGCGACTTCGAAGGGCATGGACCTCTGGGTAATAAAGCGCGAGAAAGCTCTGTGATGGGAAAGCAATGAAGAATCCTGGAACTACCCAGTGATTGGGGGTTGTCTTATGTGCATTTAGGGGTCACACTCCTGTAATAGAAGATTTTACAACAACAAACATAATGTCTTTGGTATTACACTGTGACTTGCCCACTGCTAGCTGTAAGAGAAGCTTATGCCAGTAACATCAGTGAGCCATCTCAGAGTGATGTAAGCATGTTGTTGACATGTACTTTCGAATTGTAAGGTCGCGCTTGTAACTGTGGCTCCAGGAACCGTGTTTACCATGTGCTCCAATTTATCAGAAAATTCATTATTTACAGTGCTTCGGAATGACACAACATGAAGCACTTTCAGATCTGATGGGTGGGATGCTAATGATCGGTCACTGAACTGTACCTGTTTGTGCGGCTGGCCTCAGAGCAGATATGGGACCACCCACTGTCACCTGCAGACCCTAACAGAAGTGGGCAGTGCAGTGCTGGGTTCTGAACCTGGTAAAAGTGGACAAAGATGGATTTTGTTTGGCTAAAGATAAAATCACTGGCCTGCAGATCCTATGTCCGATACGTCTCATATAGACATGGGGATTCAGATAGAGAAAAACGGAAGCTGCGGCAGGGAGCTCTTAATTTAAGAGCCCACTTCAGTCACTGAAGGACGGTGCCTCGTTCACCCAAGCACCGCAGATGTGCCCTGAGAGGGGCTTGAATCTCCAATGCTGGGTGTGGCTTGGATCTCTGTGGTCATCATCCAAGGTGCCAGTACTTTAAGTGGGATGAAAGAGGTGGGGAGTCTCCAACAAGGGGTACTGGCGAAAGAGAGCAACTAGGAATCATTTCAAGAGGCGTGGTTTAAGGAATTAAGGGTGTGGCTGTAAAGTAAAGGTAAAATCCTGTACTTTACAGAGCATGCCACTTGGCCAGTATTTTGGGTATCTCTCCAGGTTTTATGTTATTTCATCCAGACACACAGCAAAAAGCAACAACACTGGTTTTTTTAGACTTCAGTCAACATTGCTAAGATCTGTGGAGGGAGAGGTGGTCTTCAGTGTGTCTCAATCACTTCTATTCCCCTTCATGCCACTTTCTTCTGCAGTCTCTCACTCTGTTAGACACGTACCCTTTTCTACCCACATCTTTCTGAAATCCTCCGTCTGCATATTTCACACATTATTTTCCTTTTCTGTCTTGGGACTCTTTTCTTCTGCACAAACCCCTCTTCATTACCTCACTTCACCCACACCCCAACCACCAGCTCAGCTTCAAGCACTGGGTTTTATTGTCCTTTGGGGCCGTCAATATTGTGACAGCTGTGAACCTCCATAAAAGCACAATTACAATTGGCACATATGTGACCATTACACTGTGTGCTCTGTAGAGAGGCCAAGGATTGCAGTGTTATGACCCACCGACAGGCACTGTGAGATATTCACACTGCCATCCAACGTGTCTCCGAAGCTCTCACTTGTGCCCCTCATGAACACTGCCCGACATCCAAAACCCACCCAGACGACTAGAGGCGACGCCGTTTACATAAGAGCAATATATTGCGTGAAAAAACAACGGAAACATACAAATACTCTTAGGGATTGCAAGATGAAGTTAAAATGAAATGTAAACAGTGGCTGCATCGCTGTTATGGATTAACTCCAGGCCCTGTACAGTTGTCGTCCGGTAATCAAGCTGTGTTTTTGCCTATAAACAAGATGGATTCAGGAACCAATCAGAGCCCATTTCAAAGAGAGTTTTTAATTACTGCTGCATCCGAGACCTGGTAGGACCCGAAACACTTAATGCCCTGCAGGAGCCCTCCTGATATGAAATGAGTGAAAGGCAGGGACCCAATCAGATGCCTGCCCTGTTCTAGCCAAAATCAACAAAGCCAGTGTACAGTAAATCAAAACAAAGGGCACTGTAGTCAAAACAGCACTGTAGTCAAAAGAGCACAGGTCCACAATTTCCATATAAACCGGTATGTTCACGGAAAGAAAGTAGACCTCTATGGAACAATACCCAGTTGGTATTAAAAGCCCTCACTCGCCAACCTGGTTGGTGACATGCTTCATCATTGGGCTTCCACTGGGACGACCGAATGTCATCCCAGTGTGCTGCAATGCCAGGTTACTGCGGAGCGGGGTTTTTTGTGTGGGGATAGTGAATTTAAAATCTCCAATTGAGTCAAAAATAAAACTTTAATAATTTTGCTCAATTGGAAAAGAATAAAAGGGAGTGAGGGTCAAAAAAATAAAAGACCTGGTTCACTCCGCGGCGGTCAACATGTTTCTGCCTCTATGAGTGTTAATCGGGCATTCTTCAGGACCAGAGTGGATGTGCGGAGCCCCGGTGGTGTGAACACTCTAAGGTCCACCCTACCGTGGGCTACTTATGTGAAAAATCAAAAACACTTGATAGTGAAAACTCCGCCAGTTAATGTTAGTTGTTAAGGGGAGAGGAACGAGTTTACTCTGACAATACAAAGAGACAAACAAACAGAAAGACAAAACATAAAAGAAATATCAATGTTTGTCGCAAAATCGTGCTCTACAACTCAGGAGTTAAGAACTGTTGTGCTCGGAGGACAAATGAGTGCCACTAGATCTACCTCAGGTGCCAAAATGTGAAAAATGTGCACCTAGGTATACTCAAATATCGGTGTAAGATAACAGATCGTTATCATATCGATAGTGACTAATAGTCAAATCTCGGAACGCACGTGGAATGTATAGGTGCCACTCAAAATGCGGAGAAAAGGGAGGGCTAGGGACTGTTTCAACTGCCCACGATGCTCAGTATGCACATATTAGGGTAAAATCTTACAGAGAGGCCAATCCGTTAATTGCCTCATGGATCCCGGGAGGGGGGTGGGAGCAAATTGGCACACCCTGCATCAGGAAAAGATAAAACGAAAGGGGAGTCCGGGTCAGTACCACGAACGGAGGAAAAAGCGAGAGCTCGCTTACCTTCTCGGGCGAGGAGCGATATGTGTTACTTACGCCCTTGCTGCTCAGCACCCGTGGAAAACCTACACAGCCTCTTGCTGCCGGGTCCGGATGGTAGTGATCCGGGGCCGGAGGTGTGTATAAAGATCACTCGACGCGTCCCAGGTTGGGCTCGCTGAGAGAGCTTCTACCTGATTGGATAGAATGCTCCAGCTCCGTTACTGATTGGATAAGGGAGATCCAATAGGAGCGAAGGGAAGAAAAAGGAGTCGTTCGTCGTGCTAGACAACGTGTAGAAAAAAAGGAGAAGAAAGGCACAAAACTTTAATGGCAGGTTCCATAAGGGAACACAAAGCAAACTAATACAGGGCACACGTGGAGTGTGCAGCGGGGCCTGATGTTCAGACCCGGCCCCAAGTAGGTGAAAAGAGAGTATTATGTATACGCTGAGAACAGTTCTGCTCGGGGGGACCAATCGGCAGACTCGCGTACTAGATAGTGACTAGATGTGCATAGGGGGTATAGGGCAATGTAATTCATCCCCTACTGTCTGAGATAAAAACATGTATAAAAACATGTATCCTAATTGCTGGGAAAGTGAAAAACCAAATGACAAAATTGAGTCATCGCAGCTGAGGTCTCAGGAGTTCCTAATATATAAAAAAACATGTATCGTAATTGCTGGGAAAGTGAAAAACACCAAATGACAAAATTGAGTCATAGCAGCTGAGGTCTCAGGAGTTCCTAATGAATAAAGATTAAGAAAATACTCTTCCTGTAGACTGAGAGTGTGTTAAAGAATATTAGTCCAAGGAACATTATCATTTAGCCCATGGAGGTTAGTCCCCAGGTGATAGACCCATCTCTGCTCCCTTTCAAAAAGTACTTTAGGGATGTTTCTGCCTTTTGAAATCTCTTCAATCACGGTCCATTTTAGGTCATTGGTGGTGTGGTTGACGGATAGAAAGTGTTCACTCATTTTAGTAGTAGCGCGTTTACACCTGACGTTGCTCCGGTGTTCGCATATCCGGAGTTTGACCTTCCTCGTCGTCATCCCCACGTATCGTAGACCGCAGGGGCATGTAATGAGGTAAACCACATTAGGAGTATTACAGTTCGTATGGCCTCTTTGGGTCCAGACCTTGTTAGGTTCAAGATTAAGGGTTTTAGTATGTGAGGTCAGATGGCATACGCTACAGTCAGAGCAAGGAAAATGTCCAGTGATCTTGGGGAGGCCCCATGCTTCGGTTATGGTTCTTTGTGGGGTCTCCAGTGACATCAGAGGGCGTGTATGTACAAGATTATTGCGGAGGCTCTGAGCGCGTTTGAACGAAAAGAGCGGTTTTTCCCAGTTACGATTAATGCTGTTAATTATACCCCAATGTTTGTTGATAGTTTTTTTCAGTTGGTTGGAAAGGGTACAATAGGTGGTGACGCATGTAAGTGGGATTGGAGCAGTATCTTTTGCATAGTCAGTTAGGTGTACATCCCTTGGTTGGTTCCTCGCACGTTTGTAGCTTCTGGAAAGGAGAGGGGAAGGGTACCCTCTAGCTCCCAATTTAGTTGTTAGATCGTGAGATTGGGCCTTGAAATCGCTCAGGGTGGTGCAATTTCGTCGTAGGCGGAGAAACTGTCCATAGGGTAAGTTCTCCCTCAGGGTGCGTGGGTGGAAACTAGTAAACTCGAGGAGATTGTTCCTCGAAGTAGGCTTATAATAGGTCCTGGTTTGAAAGGACCCTAGTGTCTTAGTGATCACCACATCAAGGAATACAACTTCAGATTCGTCATATGTGTGTGTAAAATTCAGGTGCGGATTCAGAGTGTTGATCCATGTGAGGAAAGACTGGAGGGTGTTGTTATTACCTTGCCAGATCAGAAGCACATCGTCTATATATCGCTTCCATAAGACTATGGAAGAGCGATATGGGTTTGAAGTAGGGAGGATGAACTTTTGTTCAAAAGCATAGATGTACAGTCCAGCTACACTGGGAGCGAAGGTACTCCCCATGGAAGTACCTGTGGTTTGGAGATACAGTTGTCCCTGGTATTCAAAAAAGTTCTTCTTCAAGGCCAAGGAAGCACATTGAATTATAAACTCTTTTGTGGTTCTGTACTCCCAGGGAGTGGAGTCAAATGACTCTTCCAGGACCCTGATGGTTTCGTCCTGGGGAATGCTCGTATACAAGCTTTCTATGTCTAATGTCGCCAGTATGGTGTGTCCTGAGCACGTGGTGTTATTGAGTAGTTTTAGAAGGTCCTTAGTGTCCTTAAGGTAAGTGGTGGATTTTTGGACCAAGGGTTTCAGGAAGTGGTCACAGAACCGTGATAGGGCCCTGTTCTAGCTTCACATGCCAAGAATTATTAATAAAGCAGCGGCCTTTGATGTAAAATACATGAGCAGGAGATACCCATCTAGAGGCTGAATTGCACAACATGAAAGTAGAAAATCTGGTATCAATCCTGACTTCCCCACTTTAACAAATTGTGTGATCTTAGGCAAATATTTTATTTCTCTGAACCTCCTTTTCCTTTATTATCACATTCAAGAGTACCTCCAAATGCGTTAATGCAGGAAGTGCTCTGTACAAATACCTCTTGTGTTTGATTTTACAGACTATAGTGTTGCTCCATCTACATTTAGCATGTAGGCCACATGTAGGGTACACGTGACAACACACTTGCCTGTGTGTTCAGTAGCGGCATTGTCGTTAGGGTGTGGGGAGCCATGAATATTTCTAAGGTCTTGTTTTAAAACTGTTACTTTTAATAAATGCCTCTCAATGCAGTGATATTAGTTTGTACTCCGCATGTTAAAGCCGTATGCCTTTAAAAAAAAGCATGAATGTGACTTTATCTTATTTTTATATGATGTTGATTGCATGATCCGCATTCCAGATATTTGGTTGGCTCGTGCAACGGCTCAAGCCAGACCCTTGTCTTGGTTTTGGCTCTGCTCTCTCTGTTAATTTATTGACTCGCCCACCTGTACCCAGTGACTTAATGCGACTGTGGCTGCAGACGGCAGATCTGACTGCACTGTCGGGACATGATCCAACTGAGAAATTATTAAGGCCCCCCCCCCCCACATCCCTTAAAGCTACAGCCCTGCATGTACATGGCAGTGTTTAATTCCCGGCTGCCAGAGAGGTGGTCTACCACAAGGGGAGCGGGGTGCATCAATGGTTCACCACTTTGGAAGCTTCACAACCTCTCTACCAGGGCCGGACTGGGAACCCAAAGCAGCCCTGGCAAGTTTGCCGGACCCTCCCCCCAGGGAGGGGGGAGGTCTTTGGGGGGAAGATGCAAGTGTGAAGCACTGCTGCTTTTGTTACTGGGGGGGCTGATATTGCACCACTGCTGCAAAACCGCCCCAGTAAGAAAACCAGCCCCCACAGCTGCAAAAACGGCCTCAGTCTTCAAGCCTCCCGGGGAAATGCCCGATGGCTGCTATGGCCAGTCCGGCCCTGCTCTCTATCCACAAACCCCTGTGTCTTCCTCTTCTATGCTATTATTTCAGTTTACGTCTAAAGGAGTAGACTAGCAAGAAGGCCCTGCAGTGGGGACAGACCCGCCCAGCTGAGACTTAGGGCCTAATTTAGATCTTGGTGGACGGGTTACTCCGTCACAACTGTGATTGATATCCGGTCCTCAGAAATATCAATCCTATAGGATATAATGGGATTAATATTTCTGCGGACGGGATATCCATCACCGTTGTGACCGATTAACCCATCCACCAAGATCTAAATCAGGCCCTTCGTTTCCAACTTCCTCTGCTTCTGTGCAGGCCGGTGATGTAGGCCACCAAACCCCCTCTTCCACCACCTCCCTCGCTACAAACACACCGGTCAATCCCATCCTACACAACTTCTTTCACGGGGCCCAGTGATGCCATTCTTGCCGTATTAACAGGACGACTTGGTGGCCAATTTCAAAATGCATGCATCCTGCAGGAATTGTACAGTGAGGTTCAAGCAAAATTTACTAGCATTTCTATTACAAAAGAATGCCCCATATGCAAACACACCCGGCAACAATCTGCATAAAGCGACCCAACGCCAGGAGACCGCGTTCTGGATCCTTCCTCGTTACGCTTCAGGCCCACCATGTTCTGGAGTCCTCTCAGTTACACGTCTGACCTAAGGTCGTTCCAAAACAACACCACTGCAGACTGGATTTCTGTTCTGTATTCAGTAATTACTTTCAGCATGCTCATACCCCTAGAGCACCAGTTGTAGTTGTCACAGCCACAAATATGATCCTCATTAAAACAAAGTTATCATCCTCAAAATATTGTTCACTACCATCCTCGGCCTGGGTTAGATTAGCCTTCGCTGGTAGAGAGCGCTGGGTCGTCCTTAGGACATTCATCTCAAAATCACAGCCAGCCACTGTGTTTCCCTGGTACTCAGGTTTCCAGCAAATGCTTAGTTTGTGCAAGATGCCCTACATGCCACAACCAGCAGGTCCTCATGCCATCTCCCCCTGTGACAATTCTGTCCAGCTTGCCTCTCTCCGCTCGTTTTGCCTGTTTTTGCCTCTTTTTGCTCATTTCTGACCTTTCATTTTCCTTTCTGCTCGTTTCGACCCGTTATTATTCCTCTTTCTGCTTGTTTCTGACCTTTATTTTTCCTCTTTCTACTTGTTTCTGACCTTTGTTTTTCCTCTTTCTGCTTGTTTTTGACCTGGCTCTTCAATGGAGACGTCTCATCCACACCGCCCAGATACCCCTAGGGGTGACAGTGCTGCGTTATACAAATGCTAATTGATTGATAGAACTCTGCAGTCATGATTTGTGCCTTTATTCCTATGTTTACAAAATCTACTCTATGCGAAGGTCGTCAGCCCCCAAGACCACGCTAGATCACGCTGTGGAAACTACGCATCCCATAACTGAGCACGAAGGCCACCTGGGAGGAGGCAGGGCTGCAACTGCTGTTGCGCTATAAAGCACTGGACAGACTCCCACCACGCGGGACACGAGAACACTGCGGAGGGGAATACGAGTCTCATCACTGAGCATTGAGGCCGCCTGGGTGGAGATGGGCCTGAAACCGGCATCGCACTACAAAGCACTGGACAGCTCCCTAATTTGCGGGACATAAGAATGCTGTGGGGGACTACGTGTCTCATAACTGAGCATTGAGGCTGCCTGGGAGGAGGCGGGGCTGCAACCGGCATCGCGGTATAAAGAGCTGGATAGACTCCCGCAACGTGCCTGGGCAAAGACCGGGTCAAGAGTAGGCCCATTTGTGCCCATCCACGACCGACCGAGGCTGGGTCAAGCCCCCTCTCGTAGCCCTTGGATGAATGAAAACTTGTAAACATAGACCCCAAGCTAGGCCTTGGCGAGTGAAGTCTATCGTAGTCAAAGACCGCATAGATGCGATACTAAGGTTAATACAAGATACTAGCACCCAAAGCAGGGCGCATCCCCATGAAGCAATTAAATATTTGACAGGGGTAGAAGTCGAAAATGCCCTGGGGGTAGGCCCCAAACTTTGACAGCAAGCCAATAATAAAGACAAAAACATCAACCCCTGTATTGTGCACATGCGGTTGGAAGACCTTCATATTAATCATGACTCCCCTAACACTGGCAGTAATAAAAAAGGAAACAGGGGGTGGGGAAAGTATAAAAGGCAGAACCAGTAAGAACCAAAACCCTGGAACATACCAGGACAGACAATGTTTGTAGAGGGACCCAACGCGACTCCTGTGTACAAACCTCAAATCTGATTGGAAAGGACGACCTTAACGCAGTAATACAGGAATATTTACAAATATTGAGATTTCACTAAGGGACTTCCATTGAGACATCATTAGACAAATAAAATCCTTAGAGGATTGAGTACAAACGTTGTCTGAAATCCATATCAAGGGTCCTATAAGTAGCACTGGCATCCAGGATACATTGCCAACACTGAGGCTTTCTCAAACCAAAAATCAGGCCGCCTCCTACAGACCGCCTAGTGTGGTGGAGTCAACAAACATCGTACATCCAGTGAATACAAAAAGCCGGTGTGCCACCCAGTGGTCCGAGTCTGTGGCCCCCCTCTCCTACTTAAAGCACCCACACCGCCTAATTGACTCTTTCTCAACCTGAGGGTCGCTTGGGTCCTCTACATATGCCCCCTGAATATGCACCGTATGTCACACATAGCTCTGGAGGGAGTGCCTACCTTGGAGGAAGGAGATCATGACTGTGAAGGTTAAAGTTTGAAGCAACCCCTGGTGCAAGAAAAATGCAGAATGGGTGATGAACATAGATGATGACATTATATGTTCCTCAGAATAGATTGGTTGGGCCGTCTATCAAAATTCACCAGGGGTGACTGTATCGTAATCAACTTCAAAAATCCACGTCTTGTGAGCTCCTTCCTGCATCGTTTACAACATCCGCAAAATCAGCGGGGCAAGATATGTCCTCTCCCCTTGGGCTATTTTTATCATCCATCCACCTTAAGGCCAAACAGGCCTAGTCGTCATCTGCCCGGTACCATAGCACCAAGCAGCCCCACACACTACATCCCTACTTTATGCCCTTATCGGGACTGTCTGACATAGAAAGACTGGCCCCTATTCTGCTTTGTCAATAAGATTTATTCCAAGGTCTACCTGTACCCAAGCATAACACTTGTCAGAGGGAACCATTAATGTTGGGTACCACACAGGATACAGAAGGAAGGTTAGCGGTTTGCAATTGCTTTCCTGGAACGTTGCGGGGGTTCGACATCTTATTCAAAACTATGATTTGGTATGTTGCCAAGAAAGATGGGCTTCAAATGACTTTCACATCTTTGGTTTCCAATCATTTTGCGCTCCAGCCATTCCTTCACTGTCAGGCAGGGCATAAGGGGGGTCGGTAGTCTTGGATTCTTTCAGTTCCTGTGATATCACTGCTGAGGAACTACTGTCCACTCCACGGTATCACATTTTAAAACTACCCCTGCCAATTCCTGCCAATGTGTTTTTAATTAACATATATTTTAATTTATTTTCCAGTTATCCAGTCTATCTAATAGAAGACCTGGATTCCCACATTTCATATTTACTCAAAAGCAACATCAATCAGGCAGACATAATTTTGGGGAGGGGATTTCAACATTGTTAGATGTACATATAGTGTAGTGCGAGTTTGTGGGGTGACGGGTGGGCAGGGAAAAGAATCCGTGCAGTTTTCTCATTTACAATATGGGGAACCTTAAATCGGTTAGTAACGAAGCATAACATATCATTCTGGATAGACACACAAGGGGAAGGAATAGCCCATTCACCATCCTTGGTGCGAAGAGATAGTACAATTTACTTCATTTTGTTATCCTCAAAGCTTATAGACAAAATTCAGAAGTTGGGCATTAGTTCTTCCAATATCAGCTACCACAGTTCCCTGACAGTAAGCTCTACACTGCCCCCCCCCCCCACAAAAAAACCTCATAAAACAGGAGGTATGCTTACACTACACCACCATTCTAACAAGGAAGTCGGCATAAAGTAGGACTATATAGACCCTTCTGGGAAAGTGGAGGGAAATAACGTTCTGTTTGTCTGGAGAGGCCACCCCAGGCTAAATCCTGGAGAGCTTTGCTGAGATATGTAACAAGGCATCCTCCATGTTGAATGTTAGAAAACCCCCGAGAGCTACCCCTGCCCAAAAATAGTTTAACCATAAATGTATGGCTGCTCTTAAAAATGCTAAAGGAGTAATCAAAAAGTCTCCGGCAAGGATAAAGAGCATCAGACTAGCTAGACATGATTATAAACTCGCCCTGGCCAAGAAACAGGAAGAAATTAGAGTGAAGGCCTGGAGGACTTGCAGGTGGCCTGGCAATTCTGGGATAACAGGGCTTTCTGGGAAATTGTCAATCAACCCTTTTTTCTGAGCAAACCGGTCACATCCCTTCAAAAGATGGGGTTTTGCACTTCTCTAAATTTTTTGACCCAGACAATCTGTTGCCCAACCAGCCATCACCTTCTGAACCCAACTCGCTGGGTGCCTTCCTCATAAGCGACTCCATCGAAGTCCGTGACACTGCTAATGCAGTCTCAAGTGGCTCACCTGGGAAAAGTCCTGGACCTTACAGAGTCACGATCAATTTCTTTAGGCACAACCCTACTTTTTGAGCTCCGCTATTAACAAATGTTTTTCGTGCTGGAATCAGGGGAGGCCTGATTAATTCATGGAGGGAGTCAATCCTTGTTCCAGACTTTAAAAAGGGAACAGAAACCTCCCGACCTGCTATCACCCCAATTTTTGATTGGATTCCTCCATGAAAATTTTAGGGAGAATAATCTTTGAGAAACTCGAAGATTAAGCCAAAGCAAATACTTTTGTTTCTGATGTGCAATACGGCTTCCACCCGGGACTGGGCATGACAGAATAATCACTAAATGTATTCCTAATAATGGGAAACAACATGAAAACCAGGAGAGATTCCTTACATATGTCCTTCATTGACTTCTCCTCTGCTTTTGCCTTGGTGAACAGAAGGAAGCTTTGGAACTTGATGGAGCCGACAGGAATTGAGACCCCCCTGATAGAGCTACTAAAGCGTTTGTACTGAGGCACAATTACTAAAGCCTGTTGTGGCCAAAACGGGAATGTACCAAGTTCATCTAGTCAAACTGAGGTGAAAGGCAAGATTGGTTTTTAGCCCCCATTATATTTTTATTTTATATCCATGCCCGCAAGTTAGAATTAGTTAAAAAAGGCAAAGATTTAGCCAAGTCTTGGTGCTGCCCAGGTCCCGTATTCCTATAAGCAGACGATGCCGTCTTAATCGCTCATATAGCAATCAGCCTCCAGATACTGCTCAACTTGTTTTAAAAAAAATGTATTTTTATTGGCAATCTTAATTTAAAGGTGAATCATCAAAAATCTTACATTCTGACCTGTGGTCCTAAAAATACCTTTACACGAAAAATAGGCAGTACGGTGATCCCCATAGCCAAGGTCAAAAATGTAAGCTATTTTGGCATCTTGTTTGATGCCAAACTTAGTTGGGATAGGCAACTTGTCCGGAGGGCACCCAAATGTTTAGGAACATGTTATAGCGTTTTGCCAGTTTAGGCACTCGCTATTAACCACTCCACACATATAGAGTAATTGTGCATGTCTTTATTCTACTGTGTGAGTCAGAAATCAACATTCTACGCCTGCCGTCAACTCATCCCTCCGATGCTTACATCACAAGCCTATGGTGTACAGTGGCAGCAAAAAGAGTTTCAGAGTCCTTTTTTTACAAGATACTACATCTGCTGCTTTGTTAAATAAATGTTACGGCTTTTCAAAATAGATAAATAAATAGCTAAATAAATTTACAAATAAATACATGGATATACAAGCAATTATAATTGCATTGAGGAACTTGAATGACACGTCATGATCGGGTCCCTGGAAACCGGGAACTGGCAGTCAAAGTGTGAGGGATCTGCACAGGTTAGTTGAAATCATTAGCAGCCACAAAGTGGTCCCAGTCTCTACACTGACATCAATGTTTGGTGAGTGATGGGTTACATGTCGATAGTGAGAGGGATCTCTCATAAGGGACTTCCCAGCACGTTAGGCATGTGCCCTTTGGTGTTAGTGATAATACAAAAGAAGCATCAGATTTTCTTTTCCTGTGTTGCCTGACAAGCACTCAAGCTCCTCTTGTAAAAATTGCCTCTATTGCATGATGTCGTCTGTCATCATATATTTTCATCTTGTTTGTGACAAAAATTTTTACTGTGAATGTCTTCCTCATTCTTGGATCTGAGGTGGGTCCATTGGGGGCTGCTTCGTCGCCATGACTCTTCCAAACATAAGAGTTGCAGGGCTTTCCTCTGTCGTTGAGTGAGGAGTCATACGGTAAGCTCAAAGAGTAGTGTTTAAAACAAGAGTCGGGACTCTCCAATGCAGCTTGCTGAACAGCTTTCTTCAGAGTACTCATGAACCATTCTACCAGACCATTGGCCTCGGGCCAAAGAGGAGTGCTTTTTGATTCTTTATATGGAGGTGATTTAGAAAGTCTTTAAATTCTCGACTATTGAAAGGGAGGCCTTTGTCAGACTTTAATACTGCAGGCACCCCCCATATCGCAAAGATGTAATCTAATTTTTAAATAACCTTTTCATGTGTAGTGAATGAATGGTCTTCCACCAATGGAAAACAGGAGTATTCATCAAAAATGACTCAAGAGGACCAAAGAAAGCAATAGCAGTTTTCTCCTTAGCAGGATGTGGCAATTCTGACATGTTCAGTGGGTGCTGAATGACTTGAGATGAAAGACAGTTGCAGATACGACAAGTCTTTAACTCTTTTTTTACCCTTTCGCCGAGAAACAGAAACCAAACTCTGTCATGGAGAGCTCTTTTAGTGACAACTATTCCTCGATGTCCCTCCTGGGCGACGTTGATTACTTGTTTTCGTAGACTCTCAGAAATAATAATTTGTGTACCTCGCAGAATGAGGCCTTCTTGAGACACAGAAGGTTCATCTCTTCCATTTTTTAACTTGAAATACTCTCTGGCATTAGTGAGAGTGCTGGTTCCAAGACTGTTGCGCAATAATGTCTTTTAACTTCATCATGTCACTATCATCACTCGTAGCGGTGACAATTTGTTCTAAAGACATGACAGCTGCTGTGCTCGATTTCACAATAAAATTACTGTAGGCCTTCATGGTCTTAGATGGGGTTCCAGGGCATTGCAACAATAATCAGAATGTTTCTGATCTTTCCCTGTACGATGTAGAATTGTATAGTTGTATTCTGGTAACCTCAAACCCCAAACGTTCAATTCGAGGAGTCATTTTTGCTTTGGAATTGCCAAATAACATTAACAGTGCTTGATGATCAGTCACTACTGTGAAGGGCTTTCTGTACAAAAACACATGGAAATATTCACAGGCCCAGACCACTGCCAAATTTTCTTTCTATGGTTGCGAGTTAGCACGTTCCATTTGTGACAGGCTTTCATTGCTGTATGCCTTGATATGTCTCCAAGCATTTGGTTGTCCGTTGTGCTGTGCAAGGATTGCGCCTAACCAAACAGGGCCAGCATCAACTTCAACCTCAGTGCGATGTTTGGGATTGAAGTGAGCAATTTCAGTGGCACTCTCAATAGCTTGCTTGATTTTTTGGAAGCTCTTTTCACATTCTCGTGACAAATGAAAAGACACACTCTTTCTTGTTCATTCTCGTAACAGTGTACTGATCTTAGCAACGTCTCTTATGTAGCTAGAACAGTAACTGGCCATTCCAAGAAATGAGAGTAACATAGAAATGTCTTGTGGGATATTTGCAGTAAAAAATGCTTGCACTTTTGCCGAATCAGGTTTCATACCCCCCATCAGAAAATACATGGAAATAGGATTTCAAGCTTTTCTTGTGGAATTCACATTTCTCAGCATTCAGAATAAGCCTGCATTGTTCAGAAAATAACATACTTGCATGTGAGCTTTGTCATACTCTTTGTGTGGGGCTCCGAAAACCAATATGTCATCACTATAGTTAAATGCATTTACTACAGGCTGAATGATATATTGAATGATGTCTGTGAAAAGTCCAGAAACCGAGTTTATACCAAAACTCTATCGCTTGTAGCAAAATAAACCAATGTGCGTAGAAAAAGTTGTAATGTATCTGGATTTTTCTTCAAGCTCCAATTGATGATATCCTTTATTTAAGCTGAGTCGTAAATTGTCCTCCGTTATGCACTATATCGACTACTGAAGGGATGTAACCTTGCATCACTTGGGTATTACACCCAGAACACATATTGTACCTCATGTGCCTAAGACTCTGTACAGGTCATAGTCTAGTGGCTTTGCCATTAAGGGGCATTTGGTCTTTCTCACTGCCCATGCGACTCTACTATATTACAATTCACTTTATGCTTTTTTGTAAGCTTTACAGCACCCCAAGATCACATTTTCTGTGCCCAGTATTGTGCCCAAAGGCTTTTCTATTGTACAAAGTTGTTTTGCTGTTCCTACAGCGCTTAGAATCTCAATCTATATGTTATGCTGCGGTTAGGTACATCTTTTGTGAGCTAAAGATTAAAAAGAAGTATATTGTGGAATGATGCACCTGTTTTAAGATCTTTATTCAGTTAACCTATAAGTTTTACATTTTACAAAATGATCTGAATTTGTATGTACATTTTTATCTGTTTGCTTTTTAAAATAGCATAGAACGTCAGTTCTTTAGATTGAATCCTTTTAGCACATACTATCCTTTTCTCACTATCATGTCGTGCTTTGATATTGGCTTTTGTAAATCTTCTTTTTATACTTTAGTTCTTAAATTACCTGTATTGGTATTATCTCATTTACTGTTTAGGTGGATGGACAGGACACTGTTGTTCGCAGTGGCCCTGATTTGACCTGTTAACATAGTGGACCCTTTTGAGATTTTTGTTGTTGGTCACATGTCTAGAGGATCCTTCCGCCTGTATAATCTGACCATCGCTTGGTCCATATTTAAATTTTGTTGCTTTGCACTTTATATCTTAAAGTATGTTTACACGTATGACTTTCTCTTCTGTTTCATGTTGTCATCTTGATATGTGCTTTTATGGTCAACATTGTCCGCATAAGGATATATTTGACTTTGACACTCTAGAGTAAGTGATAAGCAAAATTGTCTCAAACTTACACATGCAAGCTGAGGAAACTTTGATCCAGATGAGAAAACATTCTATTGATTCCCCCCTAGAGCCTATGTGATCTCTGTACTGCTATAGTGCACACTAGGTAAAAAATCAAAAAGGACTTTGCAAATGCTCTCTATGCTAGCTCTATGCTAGCGATTTACAAAAGAGGAGATGGATACTTACACAATGTGAATAGTACAACAGCAAGACTCCTCGATAGCCTAAAACGATGCTGTCTCGTGTCCGCACTGTGAGATCTGCTCTGGCTTGTCTGGAGAGGCATAATCCATTTCCCTATGGCTTTAATACAAATTGCTTTATAAGACGCAGACTCTCGAATAGGGTACTTAGAAACAAGTCTGTTTCTGTAGAAGACCCATTCTCGAGCCCTTTACCACAGCACATGCTTGCGCACATCGTCTGCCAAATCACAATTCACCGGCTCAGCTGCTAGAGAGAAGGAATTTGGCTCCATAATCATATAGCCCTTGGCTTCTCACCAGGGAATGTCAAAAGAGTTGACATTTTCAGTCAATAATCAAAAGCGAGACTTTACAACAGAGAGAGCATTATATACTTTAATCAGGGGTTTGGGAAAGGGACAAATTCACGGCTGAAAAAAAAAGAGACCCCTCTTATTTAGTGTATGATTTGTAAGCAGCTCACTGGCTGCAAGGTACCTAAAATAATATACAGAGTGTAAGAAATTGGGTTTGTTGGTTGACTGGCGTGAGCCCTGGTCGAGCAGCAAACATAATCCTTGTCAGGGTGAGGCATAAGCCAATCCCATATGTACCTGTGCTAAACCCTCTGGTAGCTTGGTATAGAGGAGCCATGGTTAACTCAGAGGCAATGTGTAAAGTATTTGTACAACATGTCAAACAGTAACAAAGTGTAAAATTCCATGCAAAAAGTATCCCACACCAGTTAATAAATAAAACAAGACCACAATTACAAATATTCAAATATTCAATCAGTAGAACCGTAGACATGTAATTTTCAGGATTTCAGTGAAAATAGCCCCAAAAAGCACAAAGCGCCAACTGTGGATATCTGTCCAACCGCGATGGAGTGCGGGCTGCCTGAAAGCGACCCAGTTAGGCTGGTGAACAAAGTACTTTACATTCCGCTTTGCACAGCGTTGCACGGATCCACGTTGAAGATGCATTGTGCAGCCAATGTGATGAGTCAAGGCTGCGATGTGAGGTCCTTCGTCGTCTTCGAGGATTCCATCGATGATGTCATCAAGGCTGCCACCAACGAGGGATGCGAGGACCTGCGCCAAGGATGCGTTGTGCAGCAAAAGTTCCGAAGACACTGCGGAGGCGATATGTGTCTTTGCAACGGGTCCAATCCACGAGGCAGTGGGGATTTGTTGGTTCTGCTCAGGGTTGTGCGGCAGAGGAGATGCTTTGGTTCCGCTGAATCCACAGAGGCTGGCAGAGCACCTTAAGCCCACTTCCAAGGGTCCAGGACTGTGGTGACACCACTTGGCAGGGTAGACTCACAGATGGCAGAGTCCATGTGCTGGGGTCAAAGATGATGCACCCTTCTTTCCCTGAGATTCAAATCAGGAGTCCAGACAACTAGGCCTTGGAGTCCACTCTGGTGGCCCTGGGTTCAACAGATGCAGGTCCATTCCTTCTCACCTAGACAAGATGGCAGCAGGTCAGCACAGTAGGGCAGCAGTCCTTCAAAGCAGCAGTCCAGCAGAGTGGCAGTCCTTTCAGCAGGTCAGCAGTCCTCCTTGGCAAAGTATCCACTAGTCCAGAAGTGTACTAAAGAGTTGGTGTCTGAAGTCCAGTATTTATACCTAGTTGTGCCCTTTAATTTTGGAGAGGCTACCTTTTAAGTGTACAGATTCCCTGCCTTCCTTTCCCTGGCACCAGACTAACTACAGGGGGTATGCAGCCCTTTGTGTGGAGCCTATTCAAGTGTAAGTGAGGCTTTGCCCAGATCCTCCCTCCCATCCTGCCAGTAATATCCCATGCAGGCACACCCACTTTCCAAAATGTGTGTGGCTGTCTAACAGTAATACACAAAGCTCAACTGTCAACTACACCCAGTCATATGACCCAGACAGGCTGCAGGCACTAAATGGCTGAGGCAGGAAAATGCAACTTTCTAAAACTGTCATATTCAAAATTGTAATTTAAATCTGGCTTCAACGCAAGTTAGGAATTTTCATTACAATTCAAAAGACACCAAACATCATCTGGTCACCTCCTCCCATTTGGAAATTACAGCTTATTAAATGTAACAAGTTAATTCCAATGTTATTCTATGGGAGAGGAAGGCCTTGAAGTAGTGAAAAACAAGTTTGAGAGTTTCTCACTACCAGGACATGTAAAACTTAAAAGTACATGTCAAACTTTTTAAATACTTTTCACCCTGCCCTCCTGTGCTGTCCAGGGTTTACACTAGGCATGACTTAAATGTATTAAAAAGGAAGGTTTGGTCCTGGCAACATGTTTATTTTCCCAGGCAGGCATGGTATTTTACTTAAGTGGGTGGCACAATCAGTGCTGCAGGTCCACCAGTAGTATTTAATGTACAGGCCCTTGGTATAGGTCGTGCCACTTTACTAAGGACTTACAAGTAAATTAAATATGCCAATTGGAATAAGCCAATTCTACCCATGTTTTAGGGAGACAGCGCAAGCACTGTAGCATTGGTTAGCAGTGGTAGAGTGTTCAGTGTTCCAAAGCCAGCAAAAACTAAGTCGGCAAACAGGAGGGTTGAAGGCAAAAAGATACAGGGAAACAAAGCCAAGGATGCCAAGAAACCAATGAGTTACCACATTTTGGGACAGAGTGAGGCACTACAATGGGCAAGGCTAATGTTTACAAACAAAATGGTAACCTTTCTATTAAAAATTAGTACAGTCCCAACCTTGGATAAAAGAAAAGCACAATAGTTTCTGAGATCTATGGAAATCTGTTTTATTTAATGCCTACTTTTATCCCTCTTTGGCTGATTCAGCTGTTCTGCCTCGAAGTACCACGTAGGGTCCAGTGCACAAACCTGTTGCTCTTGGCTACCATCAAATGATTCGAGATTCATAATCCACAAATACTTCATATCTATCCTTCATGACAAAACGAAGACTTGGTCAATTGTCTAGGAGGGCTAAATAATGCATAATAAATAGTCTAGGAAGGTTGATTTCCAAATGTATGAGGACAAATAAATGACTGCTGTGCTTAGCAGTCAAACAGTTCCTCTATAGCATGCTGGATCTTCACTCTGGTGAGCCTCACCTTGGCCTGTGATGTTACCTCCAACAACCACGAGCAGGAGCTTCCACAAGTGTCTTGAAGTGGCTGCAAGGTGTCACACCTAGCGCTTTACATATATCCGAAAAACAAAAGAGACCTCATTATACATTGCATACATCTGGGCGGTTCAGGTCACACTGTGTAGTAACTGTTTCTTCTTATTGATAGCACTAAGGGGAGAGGGTTCTCTTCCTGGCTGTCTTCAGACGAATTGAGGTAAATCCAGTGAAAAGGTGGTTGAGAGCGCATAAGAAATACAGCATTGAAAGTGGACAGGGGAAGAAGAGGAGAGAGGCATTGGTGGCACCCAATTTGTCAGTACCACCTGCCTCACCCTCATCTCAGGTGCTTGCAATCATCAACATGACTGGATGGTGCTCTCATTCTGTTCTCACCTTCAGCTCTCATTCCTAAGCTACACTTCTATCTGCATGTGTCTGTTTCCCTATCAAGATCTTCAGATTTTCAATGTAAACATTGAAGTAGCTGTTTCTTTCACAACCACTGTACTCGGAGAGTCTCTTTTTAGGTCTCCTTCCTTGATAGAAAGTCCTTGCCCCGCATTGATCCATTATCTGCTCCATTCATAGAGATGGTCTCTTTCCTGTGATTACCCTCAAATCTTGCACTTTTTTCAGAGGCGCCTGTGACCTTCCACAGTACCTTTCAACAGGACCCACGTCTCTCTAGATTTCCAATGGCTGTAGTTAGCGCTGGCTCTTAATGGCCCATCAGCTCCAATCCTCCTGAATCTCAATACCCTTCTCTAGCTCTTTCAAACACTGATAGAATCCCATCGCTGAGCTGACCCACATTAGAATGACTTTATGCCAAAAAAGCAAATGTTGAATTCGTCATCATTTTCTGGGGGCACGGGCCCCCTTTTTCAGTTAGATTCAACAGGTAGATGCTCTCTCCCCAAGCTTTCTCAGTAAAACACATTATCAAAATAATGCATATTGGTTATTGCTCAAATACAGCAGATGGATTGCGTGACACCACTGATAAGAGACAAACGTGAATGTAGAGCAGAAAAGCACAGAGAATAATGTATTCTGGAATGAGCTCATGCTGTGGTCTGCCCTGGATAAATGTGCGGTTGAACTGTGGTCAGCCATTGTTCACCATGTGTAGACCAAAAACAGCTAAGGTTTTTCCATGAACATAAACGCATTAAAGTTCCTAGAACTCGTGTTTACTGGAGTCTGAGTTCCATTCCTCTGGTTTCTTATGTTCATTTCTTTTTTTTCCCAGGGGTGATTCTGCTGCTGCTGGATAAGCTGCGGAAGATGAAGTGGGAGCAGATGTGGCGACTGACAGCGGAGCGGGAGCTGATGAGTATGCTCTCCACGTCGTTGGCCGATCAGGTGCGTGGAACTTCGATGGACTGCTGTATATTTTCCACGATAGTGCCTGGCGATGATCACGAAGGATGCGCCCTTCCTTCAGAAAGCATCCCAGAGCGAGCGATGATAAACTAAGTGATGATTCGATTTCCCGAGTTATTGAGATTTGTGATGTTATCAGTAAGGAAAACGACTGCTCACTCTCTCATTTGAGATACAACAAGCATATTGATTTCATAGCAGCAAACATATGCACTTGGGACTCAGCGCTATGGCAGAGCAGTCATATACTGGTCATGTGTGCGGTAGTGGACTTGTGGAGAATTATTGACAGCTGATCACATCAATTCACTGATCGAATTGATTTACTCTTTTGTTGATTGACGACTGGTAGATTTCCTCTCCCAGGTGACCTTATCACTGTCGATACAGCAATTTCCCACTAAGCTCCTTCCATTCATGTCCCTGCAAGGTGACCTTGGTGTGAATAGATGGGAAGCAAACATCTGACCCTGTAGACTAACCCAGAGAAAGGACATGTACATGCAGACGATGAACATTGAACGCCCTGCATCCGAACATCCCAACATTAACACAGATCACCTTTGCTGAGGGAGGCCAGGGATTACATGCACAAGCAGAATGGACTATTCCAGGGTCCTAGAGCTCACATCTTGATGAAAAGTCTACGAATGAATGTGCCTGACTCTCAAGCCCTGTCTCCCGTAGAGCTGAGGGGCCATTGGGTTGAGATAGGAGGAAGCACTGGGAACACGTGAAGGTTGTTCTCGCAGGAGAAAGATCAAACATTGAGTGTCGACTCATAATTTCACCCCAAAGACAGACTCTTTTTAGGTTAACAACTAATTAGAGAGATGAGACAAACAGTGGCTCTCTTACGGGGGGACGATGCAAGGACTCGCATGCGAAAATGTTAATTTCACCCAGTGCTCGCGATATGTGTGATCTGTAGATAAATGAAGTATTTATGCTTCTGTTCTTCTTGATCTTAGTTATAGCAGTTTTGCCGAAGCAAAATGTGAGTTAAAGTTGTACAGCATATAAAATGACAGACCTGTTTGGTGAACATTGCAGTGATGTGGCATAAGCAGTCATCATGGATTGTCCTGCTGAATGAGACCCTCTGCCTTCTTCCCATGTAGGATATCTTCAACGCCGTCATCAAGCAGAACCCGTTCCTGGTCTACCAACTTCCGTGCTTCTGGAATGTCCAACTGTCCGACCACACGCGCTCCGAGAAGTGCTACCGCGACGTCTCTGACCTAAAGGTGAGTCACCCGTTCATGTACGAGGTCTACGGCAAGAAGATATCCGCTGTGGTTTTTTTGAATCGAACAACTTTAGCACAAATCACTTTGAAGCTGCCCCTGCACCTGTGCTGGGCTTCTTGTTGTTTCTCCCAATCAGATATTTTCTGTATATATTTCTTTCAGTGGTAGAAGGCCTAGCACAAACTGGCAATGACAATAATGCTAAGTATGCCTGGCTGTGAAATAAGGTATATATTTGACATGATGATATTATATCGAGTTGATGTGGTTTAAGATTGTTGGTTATTTTTTCCAGTCTACCAAGCAGTATGCAGAAATTGAGTGTAAGTTCCTCCCCCCCCAAAAACAAAAACGCCAGGGTCTTACCACTTGCTGATCCTGAAACCTTTAGGAACCTGTAATGCTACAAAGATGAGGCAAACCAATGCCCTCTGGCTGGGGGGGTTCAGGGGAATCTGAAAAAATTCGAAAACATGGGGTTGGATACTTTTCTAGGGATACTTCAGAAGCTGCAGATTGAGCTATTAGAGGAAAAAGGATTCTTTCACTCACAGAGCCACTACTAACCTGCTGTACCTAAGAGATGGCTTCATCTGTACCATGATGGTGCCAAACATGTATTGCATTCAGTATTATATTTTTCTCCAAAGGTAAAGTTGTCCAACAGTTCCAGGCTTTCCTTGAGATTTCGTTTGGCACCCAGGGCCATGAGGGCCCGCTAGGAAGCCAGGTGTTACCGTCAGGATGAGCCTCCCGCCGCAGTGATAATCCAGCTCCTTTTTAGGCAACAGCTGCGTCTTTGATGTAAAATATTTTTGCCCCTGGTAGCGATGGGCACGAAATAGTAGACCTACCCCAAGAGAAAGCGAGTTGAGAACGCAGGCAGTGCCAATGCAACTCTTGAAACATTAAGTAAAACGAATTTAGTCAAATGGAAAAGTATTTTTTGAGTAAAATAAAGCCAACATTACAAATATTGGGCCGGTCACTTCAAAGGTATAGATTTTTGAGTACTTGTTTCAAAGTACACTGCATCTCGAGTTCAACATGAAAGTTAATAGACTTCTCTCTACATCACCTATAAGTGGCCCTGGAGGCCTCTTTCTTCTACTTCCAAGTTCACAAGAGTTCCCAGCTGCCTCTGCTTCTCCAGACAGGCTGCAAGGACAGGACAGGATCCGCCATTTTGTGCAGGCTGGTACAGACCGCAGGTTCCAAACTTCACAAAGCTCCTCCTTCGGGTCGCCTCTGCCTTGAGACTGCACTATGGCCAGTGAATCTGGGTCCTGTGTCTGTACCAACACCAGTAGATGAATCCACCTCATGCCTCTTCAATCTCCCTGCCCCATTATCTCCCTCTTGCAGGTTCCTTCTTTCTCCTTTTCTCGCAGTCTTTCCCGCCCTCCTCCTTTCTCTTGCTCTGGGTCAAAGTCTGTTGAGGCAAAATACATGCTATTTCTCAAAATGAGTGCCGGTGGGCACCACCTGCAAGCACCGGTTTAAATTAAGCACTGCTCTCATTATCCCAGTGCACAGTAAGTGGAGTCAGATTCACCACTCACTTCAAACTAGCACACTTCACAGTGCCCGGTGCCACCTAGTGAAGAGCTCTTCCTTCTGGTTTTTTGAGTCCATGAGGTAAACAAGCTTTCCTAATCCTCAGGAGAATCAGTTCTGAGGTCCACATGTACAAAATGTCAGAATTGCGACTTCCTCATTGCTATTCTTACCGAATCACAATTAAGAAATCACAATTCCTAATGTACAAAATCGTACAAGTTTGAAATAGCGATCCCTAGAGGGTCACAAATCGACCAACTTCATGATTTTTAATGAGGTATGCCACAGTTTGCCATTAGGAGTTGCAGTCATCACAGGAATGGTGGCCTGCTGGGGTGAGTTGACCAACATGTCTGTGATTGCTTCTTATATAAAGCATTTAAAACAAAATATATATCCCAATTTCCTGAGACGAAAACGGAATGCGTTTAAGAAAATAAAATTAAATGTTTAAGTTACACTTTTTTAAGAGTAGGCCATGGTCCTTTTAAACGCTGTTTGCACTTAAAAAATCTTTATTTCACCAGTCACAAAGGGGAAGGGGTCCCGTTGGAAACCCTTCCCATTAGCGAATGGTTACCACCACCTTTGTGGTGTCTGTAAAAAACGAATGTATTACGACAGTAATTCAGTCGCAAAACACTCATACATAGCATTGCAGTAAGGTATGTGGAAGGGATGCCCTAAAGATGCCCCTTCTAAATACTGAACCGCTAAACACAAATTGCGACTCAGTTACATGTTATCGAATCACAGTTTGTGCTCTGTACCTATGAAAAACATTTTTGCAGTCACAAACGGCCCGGTTCGCATCGCAAATATGCTTTTGTACATATGGCCCTTATTTCTGTGGTCAACCAGCAGTCCTGTCCCAGAAAGATTAGAGCAGACTCCTTCTTGCTGTCCCCATTTCTGTCCCACGTGCCTTTGCGGCCTGGTCATTTTCACAGCGTGCTGATTCCAGGTGTACTCTGACTCTCGACGCTAGGTTCTCTTAATTATGTTATACTCCAAACATAGCAGTGGTTGGTGGATGACCCTTGGCCTGCTCTCCACCATCATCCCGTCTGCTGTTGGCTACAGTTTTCTTCACTCACGGCCAAAACCCTTTCATACAGGAGACATTCCTGAGCTCTTCAAAATGTCACACCTCCAACAGGCTCCACCCCCATGGGTTGTTTGATATTTGATCGTCTCCTTCACCTCACTCAAATGCTTCCGTAAGAGAGTACTGGCAACTGTCACTCATGCACCTGAGAACCCGGAAATGAAATGCGTATGTTGATTTATACATCTCTCATTGTCTTATTCAGATGCGCAGACATTCAAGGTGGACTTAAAAATCTGGCTCTTTTAGGTGGTGCAAATTTACCCCCATACGGGGCCTTTTCTATGTATAAGGGGAAAGCACGCGCACTGAGAGTCCACGACGTGGTCTCCCAATGTCCAGGGTCAAAAATGCCATCAAAATCTGGGAAATAAGGAAATTGTGGGAAAAACAGATTTGTCAATATTACACATCGAAGTTTCCTATAAGCTCTTTTTGTTACCTCTAGTCAACCGAGTTAATTCATGAAAGATAAGGTATATCATATTTGTACCTAGGATGTGCAGTCTTAGTGTCAGAATTTTTTTGTAACAGTTTGAATAAGATTAGTCAATTAATTTTGAGATCTTATGATATCTAATGCAGGCTTCGAAAATGTACTGGAGAGCTGGCATTAGCGAATGAGTCACTGTATGTGCTAAGCAGCTTGACCTCTTTGCTCATCCAGACCGGCACATGGGACCTCATTACATGTCCATCGTATTTCTGAGTGGTAAAACCACCCAGGAAAATAAGATTTGCATATTAATGAAAACTGTTTAGTCAAGTAGAAAAGCCTGCTAATAACTCTATTAGGGTACTCAAGTTGTGGGTCCATTGAACTAAAAAAATTAAGGTTTTATTAGGTTTTTTCTCTATAGGACATAACACAAAAATATTCAATTGTGATTCACAGTGGAGAACGTATCACATATTAGAACACTGGAATGTTGGGACCTCCGTTGAAAACAGTGGACTGATCTGGGCTTCTAATGGGCGGTAAAAGCCCAGAGCTCCAAAAGTCCAATTTTTGTCGTTCACAGCAGTCGCTTTGAACAAAGGCCTCATAGAGCCGAGGGGATTTAAACTCACTTTGGCCTTGGTTTTATTTGTTAGAACATTCTGCCCTCTAGTAGCAGAATTTTCGAATAGCCTTATAGTCGGCCGTAGCTGGGCTGTACAGGCCAATAAAATGAAAGGCCTGCTCCCTTGTTAAAGGCCCAAGCCGAGCAGGCCTTTAACGGCCGGTATAGCCTGTTACGACGGGCTATAAGGCTATATTGTTTGTAAAAATCACATAAGACCACAACACATATCTGTTCAAGTTATCCAGTAAGCGGATCAGGCTCCCAAGCTAATCTTCTGGGTGGAAAGGAGGGTACTTCCGTAACGTTTTCAAAAATTCCTTTAGAAGTTCCCTCCAGTCTCCGAGATTTACTGTCAGCATATCATCCGTGCCGATCAAGGCCGCTCTGCGTTCCTCTGCTACAGCCCATTCCCCTTTATCTATCTGCTGTTTTCAAAATTCTAGCCAGTGGGCGACAAGTGGGTATTCTCATACATCTTTTGGCGGGTACTATATGCAATGCTATAAATACATCTTTATTTCAGTCTTTTTTTTCTGGGCTTGGGTATAACCCCCAAGGTAGAGTGCCACAGTACACACTGTGTCACATCTTCCTCAACTCCCTACAAATTCTCCGCTAGTGCTTCCTTCCTAAAACTGGATCCTTGCAGGGCAATTCCGAATCATAAGTAGGAAGCCTGCCTGTGGGCAATTACATCTTGGACAAGTTCTTGGTCTATGTGTGTGTCCTTTAAGCATAGCTATAGTTATGTAGTATACCCTGTGTAAATATATCCATTGTGTAAGCTGAAATCGGGCATTGTACATAGATTAGTTGTTTTTAGAAACATTCCTCCTCGTTCTGAATAAGTTAAAGGGTTGGTTAAGTTATTGTGACAGGAGGCGCCCGGCCTGTCGCTCTCCCCGTAGAGATCAATTGAAGACTGAAAAAAGACATGGTCGCCCTCTTCTAGTTGGATCAGTTCTGAACGCATGCCTAACTCAGTGGGTCTGCCCTGGAAGCAATTCCATCCCACATTAGTGATGCAGTAATGGCACCCATGTGTACTAACCTCCTAACACCAGTCTGTCATCGGAGTAACATAAATGATTCTCACAGACACGCCACAGATAAGCCTTCACAGATCAATTGAAGCTGCACCAATGCACCAGGCTCCGCTCGCAACAGATTACACGCTGAAGCCGCTGTGGTAAATATTTTATTTATGAACTGAAGACGGCGTGCGCGTTTCCACTTTATAATGTGGCACATATTTATAACACGCCTCCCTCAGGGTTACAGTCTGCCTCATCACTATCTTTTTAGAATGGAACACAAGACCCCTCCTGGCCTCTATTAGGAAATTGGGTCTTGTCTTGACTCCTACATAGACAACGCGCAGCTGTACTTGCGCGTCACAGGGGGCTTCCCTGATGAACAGATGTTTTCTGTCTCTCAGCGGGCGATTGAAAACTCAATGAAGAGGAGCTGGCTTCAGTATAATAAAGACATAAAACTGAAATTTTATTGCTTGCCTCAGGTGCCTCTATGTGGAATTATGATCTGTTATTGCTGTATCTCAATTGCCTTTGCCCTGCCTTAGAGAGTCAAAATACAGATGGGAGATTCGGCCTTATTTGGGAGGGTGCCTTAGATGGCCATGCAAGCGGCGGTTATTGCTGTAGTTGGTGCATTATTTCAACTCCGCTGCTTATGTTTGCTCTCTTCTTTAAGTGACAGTAGGACCATGGTGGCTACTTATGTGATGGACCATGGTGGCTACTTATGTGATGGACCATGGTGGCTACTTATGTGATGGACCATGGTGGCTACTTATGTTTTGAACAATTACTTGGAAAACGAGAACCCTGCTGTTCTTAGGTCATAGTGCTGTTCAGATGATTTTGCAAAGGTTTTTTTATTGCCCGGCACATCGGATGGTCCTGCGAAAGAAGACACTATGTATCTCCTAACTCTGAGAAACATACCTTGGCTTCCTATTAAGGCACATACTCTTACAAAGTATCCTGTCTGCTCTATTGTTGCTAGTAGGAGTCATGAGGCATCTGGCGCAGCCAATTATATTACTTCTGCCAACACAGTCCATATAATGATACCCTGTTAAAATGTGATTTAAGGAAAATGCCGGTTTCGATACCGTTGACCTAGTTGCAGAGGCCACTTGGTTGCTTTGTGGAGAGATTTAATATGGGTCTTACTCATGTATGTGCAATTTGTGCGGCGCAAACCTAAGGAAAAGGCTTCTGGGCGCCATACAAGATCAAAGGCAAATATACAAGTGATTGGAGGGGAACCCGGTTCTACATGTGTGTTTTGACCATGAGCGTACAAGTGTCCATCACCTTACGAATGTGTACACGAACAGAGAACTCCACTTGATTGGTTCGTTAATAGTTCTCTGCAGATTCTTGGATGAAACGCAAGGTGGTCAGGTCAATGAATATTATCTACTTTCAAGGGATTCGTGAGTCGCAAAACAATATTGGCTGGTGTTTCTGAATGTTATTCTATGCAATCATTTGATTTTGCTTTTAATAGTGGATTTGAAATGCCATGGACTGAGAAAACTCTCATCAGAAATTTGTTATTATAAATTTCTAGTTGGACCATTATTAAAGAATAACAGTATACAGCCAACGTCAGCCGGACTGCTTTGCAGTCTGAGGCGACACTCGCGAGTCCACACAATTGGTTTTCCATGTTTCGGTACACCCACAGAGTGGTTTATGACTTTATTTACACCACAATGGTTCTACTAAGTTCGTATTTGGCAAAAATGTTTGCAAATCCCAAAGTGCAATGTGTGAGGTGCAGTGTTATGCTACATGTATTTGATTTGCTAATACCTGCCATTTGTATCATCCCATCCGGCTTTCAGAATCCCAAAACCCTTAATGTTCTGTGGATTTTCCTTGGCTGGCATCCTGTGGTATGCTAATGTTATATTTGGCTGTGTTTCTCATTGTTTGCATTTGAGTCATATGTTATAGAGACTAATGTACTGTTTAGTGATGGTCCAATGGGTTATATTGGATCCAGGCCATTTAGGTCCTTTAATTTATCTGTATGGAGCAGATTGTGTATGGATAACGTGTGTGCTGAAGGTCATTGCGTGAAGCCAAAGGTTATACATCTAGGAAGCCCACAATGGAAGGGTGGTAGCGGAGATTGTGCGACTTTGCAGTGTGCGTACATGTGTGCTAGGACTCGTATTCCAGGCTCATCTATCCCCTCAGATTGCTTGTCAGAAGGCAGTAGTCATTCATGGGCTCGTCAGTTTCCCTTCTGCCTCCACCCTCATCATTTAGCCTCGTAACTAGCCAGCAGCGGCTACTGCCAAAATAAAATGGTGGGGCAGTAATTTTTTTTAAAAACGCACTTACCTGCTTCTCCCGTTGCTGCTCTGTCTTCCGGATGCCTCAGTGCTCCTCTTCCGGAAGTCCTGGGCTAGCACAGGCTCCCAGACTCCCCGCCCAATCCAGACACTGCTCTCATGCTGTGAGAGCAGCGCCTGAATTGATCTGAGCAGCCTGGTTAGGCACTCACAAAGGGACTGGGAGTCTGTGCCATTTCTCCACCCGCTGTACAATACAGCTGGGTGGAGAAATTCTAGATGCGCATGTTTGTTTGGCCGGCCTAAGACAGCCAGCCAGCCAAACAAACATGCAGTAGGAAAGACGGATCTGCTTTTATGGTTCCCTCCACTTTTTTCTGGTTTCAGTGTTTTTGAGTAGTCTGACTGGGATCCTACTATCGCCCTAAATTTGACATGGTATCTACTTCTGTACCTCCAAAATTGGCTACTGGTGTACCCTTATAGGTCCCTAGTATATGGTGCTGAGGTACCGAGGGCATAGGTACACTAGGTGTCTCCCATGGGCTGCAGCATGTATTGTACCACCCATGAGAGACTACTCAAACTGTGACTACAGGCCTGCCATCACATCCTGTGTAAGCTGGTGCTAGCACCACTTACGACAGATATAGGTTTTAATTCTATCTGAGGTCAATAAACTTAAAATCTATAAGTCACCCCTCAGGCAGGCCTTTCAATCCTGAAGGCAGGGTGCCTGGTTATAAGTGTGTGGGTGCCCCTGAATGAACAGGACACCCCTACAAATGCCGGAGTCGCTTCTCCAGGCTTTGTAAGTACGGCCAGCCATTTTGATACAGATAGTGAGCATCTGTCACTACGCAATGGCTAACTATATAGTAGATGTGTCGAATCTGGGCATGTTTGGTATCAAATATGTTTGGATCATACCCCTACATTGTTACTGGAGGTATGAATCCATGCACTGGGCTCCTCCTCCGGGAAGCCCCCAGTACTCCCGGTAAAACCCTTCCTGGGTCTGCTTGCAAGCTAGTGCTGCTGCTGACCCCAGATTCAATAATGCCCTCCTGCTGCTGAGCTCGCTCGAGCAGAGAAGGTAGAACAATAGGTTTTCTGTCACAGGGAGGTGTTACCATCTCCCAGACAGGACTTAGTGTATTGGGCTGGGGTGGGGGTGCGTGCCAGCGCCACCAGACTGCTTTGAAGGGCACATTTGGTGCCCTCCTTGTATACTCTAGTTTGAACCAGTTCAAGTAGTTCTTGGCCCCCGTTCTGGCACAAAACTAAACAAAGGACATTGGAGTATCCTCCCCTCTGTCCAGCCCCTCCTCTAGGAGGGACCCCTGAGCCGTCCTAACCCCTTTCCTAGGGTATTGAACGGCTTACCTGTGGGTGAGTCCTCAGATTCCTTGTGGGACAAAACTCAAGCCTGAAACCATGTCACTCTTTGATCGTCTGGACACTTGGACTTTTCTGAACTTCACCTGAAACCGAGACTGCATCACAGAAGACTCATGGTGCTCCTGGTCTCGCTGTTCTGCAAGTCTTCTTCATCGTCTGTGTCTGTGCTTCTTCCAAGATCTTCACCAGACCAGTGGGCATCAAGGATACCCGAAGTAATCTCCCTTGGAGTGAAGCAGTCAGTCCCCTGCATCTGCAGGCACCGTAACAAAGCTGACTGGTCTGCTGCCTCAAATGTCTCACAGTCTTTGAAAGGCTCAGCAACACAGGTGGTGATTCTGCAACTTCCTCAAGACCTGACCTTTCCTCTCTACAATTGTAAGGCCAGTATCCCTTGTCGGAACCGCTGGGACCAAACTACCTGAGCACCAGGTCGACTTGCCGTTGCCAAGGCTTGTTGCCTCTGCACTCCAAAGATCTTCAGGCTACAAGAAGCCCCAGCCTCCAATATCTCTTCCTGCCAAGATCAGCGCCCTCACCGCATCCTTTGTACCGTGGGCCTTCATCTTTAGAGAGGTGCTTAAACTCCTCTTGCGACTCTTGTGCCTTCGGCCTGTGGGTCCTCTTGAGGGTATTCTTCTGTGCCAGTTAGCTCAGCTGCCTGCTTGGGGCCTGCTCTGACTCTCCTGCTTGTGATGAGGCCCATGGACCTTGCTGGTCCCAACGTTGCTCCTCTTCGCTTTCACACCTGTTGCAGCTGCCAAGGCTTGTTGGTGGTCCAGCCAGACACTGACCCCTCTGGTTCTCGACTTCCAACAAGGGACAGCACGTGCATGGCTCCTGTTCTTCCTCAGCGTCGCCTGCTCCTCACACCTGCAGCGACAATGTCACCGTCATCACTCCTGAACCTTTCGACATCGGTGGGCATTGCTCTTCCGTGCCTCTTGGTCACTTATGAGTGGCATAAACTATGTCTCCTCTGCTTGCAGGCTCTCCCCTTCAAGAATCCACCCTTAGCTTCCACCAGACTCTTGCACAGGCTTTTCCAGCGGCATCTTTTCTGAAGTCCTTCATTGTGGTCTATGGCAGTTTCCTCCATCACTTCGCACCTATGCACCCGTCTTACCTGGTGAAGGTATCCTGGTTCCTGGGGTATCCACGGGTGGGGTGACTCTCCCACCTTCTGTCTCCCTCAGGGCTTTTTAGGGTCCACTGCAACTGGTCCATCTTCTTCAAAACTGCAACAACGACTTTTCTGTTGATTTCTGTTGATTACACAACTGTGTTTCCATTCTGCACACAGCCTCCGTGGGGTTCCTGGGTACTTACCTTGAGTGGTTCATTGTGTCCCCAGCTCCTCTGAGTCTCCTAGTCCAAGTCCCGACTTTGGTCGCAGTTCGCATTCCACTTTTTTAGTATACGGTTTGGTCTCCCCTGGAGACCACTGTATTTTTTGCTACTTACCTTATTTGCAATTTAAGTATTATTGTGTATTTGTGTTGATATCTCAGGATAGGAGATATACCAATGCGTTAGTAAGTGTTGTGTAATAAAATGACATAATTTTGTACATACTTTGTGTGGTTCTTTTTCATTTAACCTACACTACATGATTTGATCTGGTAAAACAAGCTGCTTAACACTCCTTCTGGATAAGCCACTGCTACCACTTAGACAGCTTTCTATGGTTGTCTAAGACCACTAAAATCACCATAAGGGTTGCCTGGATTAGTGCAAGGTGCTTCACTTAGATAACTAAGCCAGCCTCCTACACATGCACACTTACAAGTGCCCTCCTCTCCTCCTTCCAGTCCCTCGCTAGTGTCAAGAGGATTACCTGGCCCACCCCTACACTCGGCAGCATCGGCTGCCAGTGAAAAATAAAATCCCAATAAAATGGTTTTATTGTTTTATTTTTCATTTTCAGTAGGGCGACACCCCTCCGCCATTGATGAGGAGCCACCGCTTTAACTAGCCCCAGGTCCATCTGTCAAGGCTGAGCTTGGATATGGGACTTATTCCCCACAGTCTGTATACACTGATGTTCCTACAGTTATCTCAATTCGACCCTATTCTAAGACCGCCACCACCTTAGGGTTTCAAAGCACCAGGCATCTTGGAATTGTGCACATTCCTATGCAGCATAAGGGCAATCCTTCACAAGTCAACTGAACTAACCAATTTAATTTGAAATATTTGTCCTATTCAAGAGTTCATACATTTTCAAGTGCATTCAAATACATTATTATTTGAACAGCGAAGTCATTTCTGACTTTGTGTTTGCTTTTATATTTAATCCATTTCCAGGAGTGTCGCATCTTCCCCAAGAGAGAACACGTACTCTGACCTTGCAGTTCCATTACCATAAAAAACAACTTAAAACGACGGCGGAAAAGAGGGCCGAGTTGTTGAGCTTGGAACTGTGGGACATTATGTAGTAAATAAGCTGAGATAAATAAACCGAGAACGTCAGCTTGTAAAATATGTCTTTATTTGAGACAAAATTCGTAGGTTTTCCAGTGCTAACTGACTCGCGCTGGAACATCCACATTTAAAAGTAAAGGTGCCCTATTAACGGAACGTGTCTCACATTTCAACATTTAAAGGTTATAACACAACTCCTTTCTTCACATTAAACGAAGGTGACAGAGGTAATGAAATGCATACATGAAAATTAAGGAAAAGAGCCAGAGTAAAAAATGGAGAACAAAAACAAAAAGAAAAAACAAGTCTTGAAGATGTCTTTATTTGAGAGTCAGTTCAGTGGAGTGGTGTCTTTAGACCAGAGAGTTGCCTGGTAGTCCCACCCTTAGCATTCCACGTGACATAGTACATAGTAATAGAGCGCGCCTCACATTCCAACACCTAAAGATTACAACACATTACTATGGGGAATCACCATCAACATGGCTGCCTCTGCTCCTACCTACACTCATGGTGTAACTACCCCGAATTACTTTCGGGTGTGATTCCAGCTGGTCTTTAAAATTGAATTAGGACTAAGACAGTAACTAGTCATTCTAAGATGGCAAAGCACCTATTTGTAAACAAGAAGAATTATGTCCTAAGGGTAACATCCAGGTGCTCTTTGCCACACATGTACAACACAAGCACTCCCTGGTACCGCATGGATATGCAAAGCACTGTCTAACTTACTGCATTATGGCATCATTTCTGGAAATACATCACTTTAAACTCTTGCCACTTTGAAATGTCGCTCATTTTCACATCGGCAGCCCTGGCTCCCTCTCTGTCCATTCTGAGTCTCTGACATAGTAATATCTTCATCACTGCTATAAGTAGCTAGCATTATGCTATCCAGATTTGTTGAGTCCACTATCATCCGAAAGGGTATCCGGGCACTGAGCAGGTGTGAGTCTAGGCACACCTAAGGCTTTGTGGGACTACTCTAAAGGCCAGGTCTTCAACTTTTTGCAGAATTCAACAAGTGAGGAGGTGGTGTAGGGCTCTTCATTTATTTTATGTAGATTGCTCGTGGAGGTATGTATGTTGATTGCTTCGGGGAAATGAATTCGTCTGAAAGAGTTTGTCCTGGCTTCACATGTGAGTAAAGGGGTTATTGAGGAGAGCCTGATGGCTGATGGTGTTGAAAGTCGCAGGGAAGCCTGGTAGCACAGTAGGCATGAGTTACTTCTGTTGAGCATGCAAATAGCCTTGCCGCTACCTGGATGGCGGTCATATACTACACAACTTCACTGCTCATGTGGACAGGCCATTCCATCATCCACTTCACCACACCTCATGGCAAACACCCACCAGCCTCAGCCTACCAAGCCGCAGCTGGGGGAAAATCTCAGAAGCAGACAGGCTCAACGGCCTCAACATGGACCAACGCAACATCAGCAACAACCTCAACGAGGACATCACACGAGGACATCACCAACTTCAATAAGTTCGGTTCATGAACTGCGCAGACCCACTTGCACCCATGAAAACCACCAGACAAAGAATGGCCACAACAAACAAGCCAGCTGGTACACAGACGACCTCCAAGAATCTAAATGTCACTGCAAACAGTTAGAAAGAAAATGGAGCACCAACCACAAGACCAAATCCAGAACCGCATACAAAGCTGCACTCAGATGTTTCTACCAAATCCGAAGAAAACACCAAAAAATAGAGCACTAGCTGAAAGCATCAAGGCAACCGCCAACAGCTGCACGGAAATTGTCTCCATTTTGAAAGACTTCACTAGATTCGAGGCCGCAGTCAATAGCATCACCCCCTCACAAGAGCTCTGTGATTTCTTATCTAATTCCTTCCACAGCAAAATAGCATGCATCTGCAGTAACTTTGAACACCAACTGAACCCCAGAGACTGCATCACTAACCTGCACCCACCAACTAAGACAGACAATTGACCGAAAGGAAGCCAATTACCAGGGAAGACACAGAAGCAATTATGCAGACATTCCACTGTGGGGCCTCAACAGACCCATGCCCCCACCACATCTACAACATGCGGGGATCACCGATCAGCAACACACTCACCAACATCATGAACACCTCGATCAGAACCCACACTTTCCTGGAAGACTGGAAACATGTAGCAGTCAAAGCCTTACTCAAAATGCCATGGACCGAACCATACAAGCAGAGCAATTTCCAGGCCATGTTACTGCTACCCTGCCCAGCCAAAGTGATGAAGAAGGCCATTAACAAGCAACTCACCAGGCACCTCAAACTACACCACCAAGTAGACCACTCTGAATCAAGATTCAGAAGTACCATAGCATTGAAACTATACTCATCGTGGCCACAGATAACATACAAACCATACTGGACCGTGGAGAGACTGCAGCCCTCGTCCTACTTTGCAGCCTTTAACATTGTTTCCCATCACACACGCTTCAGAAGACTCCACGAAATCGGCATCCAAGGACCGGCCCTCAACTGGATAGGCTCCTTCCTCATGGAAAGAACTCAAAGTTGGACTACCACCCTACACATCGGAATCTATGTACCTGATCTGCAGAGTTCCTATGGACTCCTCTCTCGGTAAGACCTTGTTCAATATATGTATGACTCCGTTCTCCAACATTTTCAGATCCCAAGGCATAACCATCATATCCTACACGACAACACCCACCTCATCCTATAGTTTTCCGACAAGACAACAACCACAGGAACCAACTTAACCAACTGCATGATCAAGATAACAGAATGGATGAGAAGCAACTGCCTGAAGCTCATCTGCAGCTAGATGTAAGTGCTGGTCTTCAACAATAAACCTTTCCCTGGAATTCAACCTGGTAGCCACCAGAGCTGAGACCCACACCAAAATCCACTGACCATGCCAGAAACTTGGCAATCGCCCTAGACTATAAACTCAACATCACAGCACACGTCAATGCAGGCAGCTCCTCCTTCCACATCCTATGCAAGATTTTCAAATAACTGCCCAGAACACCAGACAAACCATTACACAAGCACTCATCACTAGTGGACTTGACAACCGCAATGCACTCCGCACAGTGACTTCCAGCCAGCTACCATGCAGACCCCATACCATCCAAAATGCTTCAGCAAGACTCATCCTCAACCTCTCGGGTAGCACCCACACACTCCACACCTCCAAGAACTCCACTGGCTCCCCATACACAAACACAGCCAATTCAAGCTCCTCACGCACACAAACAAAGCACGTACTGCACAACATTGGAACAGCATACCTGAAGAACTGCTTATACTTTCACTAGCCAAGCAGACACCTACGCTCAGCCACACACTTACTTGTACACATACCCCACATCCACAAAAGCAGAACTGGAGGTCGCTCATTCTCCTACATCACACCCAAACCTAGAACAACCTCACTCAACACATCAGAGGCTCCTCCTCACTCTTTGAATTCTGCATGAAGCTGAAGACCTCCCAGTCCGACTAGCCCTGCGGAGCCCCGCGCCTACATACCCTCTCAGCACCTGGATACCCACAGGGGTGATTAGCACACTGCACAAATCTGCAGAACATAAAATAACATTACACATCTGTTCCGTCAGCGAGAGGGACGGTAACCAGGTGTAATGAGCCCCCCCCCCGTCTTCATGCCCCTGCCTCACCTCCCCCCGCCTTCTTCATGCGCATCCTCCATTTGCTGAAATGCAGGTGATAAATGGTACCGACGTCTTGCAGGAAAGAATCATTTTCGTTTTGACAGCACTTTTTGGTGTTAATTAGCATTGTCTCTTAAAAGTGGGTCAGGCAGAAGAACAGTCAGGCCTCATACTGAGCTCTGCCTTCAAGCACATTAGCATAATGTACCAGAAATGTGTGCAAGAAAACCAAGGAAACTGAGACACGTGCGTATGAAGAGAATTCATGGCAGAGATTTAACATCACTAAAAGAGGGGCTGGGTGTGCGAAGCCTCGACACAGGGCCTGGTCCTCCGGTCCAGAACAGTACCAAGGACTCTAGAAAGATGAAGTCTGTTGAATTTGTGCAGTCAAACGGCATAAAAAAAGGCTTCTGAAACAGGGGTGTCCAACATAGGTCCAGGAGAGCAATCTCTATGGAAGATTAAGACTTTCTTTATGGGCTGTGTTGGAAAAAACAATGTGAGTCCTTAATCCAGGTGCAATGGGGATGCCAAGAATCTCACGTGACCAGGATACTGCCTTTTTGCCTTCAGGCGCCTGTTTCACTTCAAGCAATACATACGTGCTTATGTCTGCTATATGCATCTACAAAGATGGGGCAAAGCGTGGATTGCAGATAGATTGGTTGGTAGAACTAGTCCACTAGGTTGCAGTCCCTAGCATATTAGTGTGAGGGTTGGGTTTGTTGACCAGCGAATAATACAAGCATTAGCTACGCCAATAGATGGGGCTGTAATGGCAATATGAAACATTACAAGTAGTTCGCATAGGAATGGATCTGTATTCATGTGGAAGCAAAGAACTGTATAATATTAGTGTGGATTAAAAGGTCAGGTGGCAGTTGCTCTGTCAAGCCAGACCAAAAAATCCATGTAGGTTGATGACTGCCCTCCTGTAATCTGTGCTGCTGCCAGAGAAAACACCTTGAAAGATCTAGTCATCTAAGAGACTTGCATAGCATTACAATGTCAGGATTCTGCCCCTGAAAGTTCAAGCTCAGGCAGCTGGACAAGTAAACAACATGATCACAGACGCGTGGAGGGCAAGCACTTTTATGCGGAAGCATATCACGTTTGCCCAATCAAAACATGTACTCTTGGGCCCACATATGGGCGGAGCCAATGCCACGCACCAGTGATGCTCACATAATTGTCTGGCAACAACTGCACGGTCGAGACAGCCACTGAATTGTGTAATGCTTGTTTTTCTCTGCCACATTCATCGTGAATGTCTTAAATATCTGAGTGCGTTCTACTGTTCGGTAGGTGACTACACTCGCCCTGTTTTGTTTACCGTATTGAACTTGTAGTGGGGGAGCGGGGCCCATCCTTGTGTCCTTTGGGGGAGGTGGTTAGTCTTCGCTTCCAGGCTGCTGTAGATGGATGCGTGAGCTGCAACAGGAACAGATGAAAGTGTTCACGCGTCGAGGCGGCTGCCGGCTTCCCTTTCCCGTTTGAGCCTGCTTTCCCCCTGTCTGCGAGGCTGCCCTAGGCAGCGGCTTGCCAGGGCACTCCTCATCCTCGCAGTCTTTCATGTGCGCCTTTAATCTTGTTATGAAGCTCTTCATGGATTCTAAATTGAAAAACCCATCTTTCGCGGTTCATCTTTTTGAGGCGCGAGGTGTAGTTTTTGTGGCTGGTTCGGAGTTCTTCTTACGCACACTCCAAGGAGATGCCACATTCAACACTGTGTATGGAAAGGCTCCCTTTTTTTACCCATTAAAGATTCCGAAGTGCTTAATTTGTAAATAAAAAACAAAACAAAAAAAAAGTGCCAGGGCCCTCAACAGGAGGCCATTGGTGCTGGCACCAGTCCTTGCCGCTGCCAGTGACAGTACCAACACAACCACGAACCCTCACACTCCTACATGTGTGAAAAATCAGACTATTCCAGGCTCCCAAAGCTATTAGAATAGTTTGGCTGGCAGATATTAGTCATCTTTAAAGTATATTGAATTATTTAAAAAAAAGTTGTTGTGCTTTTCTTTAAATTAGACAAACAGCATCACTATGCGGCCGATTGCCATAACGTTCTGGTGTTGACAATTGAGTGCCGGAGCCAAGCACCGGAAACCTCTGGCTCAAATTAAGCTCTAAATTTACTGCTGTCAATGGTAATATGAATTTTGCGACTCGTAGGGATGGTAAATGGGCTTTTAGGAAAATGCGCTCTTCCTCGCAGCGATGGAGACACTGTCCAGCCACGCAGATATATGGCTGGCATGGGTGCAGCACGGGCACATTCACCCCTTACAATTTCTATATTTCACTACCCCAACAGCAGTCAAGGGGGCGATTTTCCTTGACTGCACCAAGGCTTGTGGCAACCTTGCTACGCTACTGCAGCCGAATTGCTCTTTTTGTGACAAGCTCCAGAGATTCCTTTATCTGTGGGTTGCACACTTTCAGGTGTCGTTATTATAGTCTTCTCTGAATACAACTGCAGAGTTCCTTGCATGTCCAGCTGTTTTCAGGCAGCAATAAAAATGTCAAGAAAACTCTGATCTAATGTTTCTGCTGGAAAGAGATCAGAGTTTTGTCTGGAGACAGATTGGACTCGTCATAAAGTAGGGCAGAAGGGTTGATGTGCCTGCTGCAAAGAACGTGTGCCATGCATATCACAGAACTGTATTTTATGCGGCTAGCTCAGAAGGTTACTGCTTTTGTCTCAGAGATCCTTTTGTTATGTGGAGCTCACAAGTTACAATCCTAATATAGCACAACACCTATGAACTGTCATCAAAGAGCTGCATGCAAACTGCATGGTATAGGTTTGAACGTTACGTTTTTTCCCCCAGTCTTTCATTATCCTAATGTTGCTAAAAAGGTTAGTTTGGGTAGAAAAAATGCGTTCTTATTAATAAATCCAACCCAACCACGATGGGAAGTTTTAAATACTGAGCTTGCTCTTCTCCAGACCAAGCACTCTTAAATACACTATCTACTAGTATGGATGACACGTGATTCCTGCACCTTATGATTCTCATTGTCTTGCGTAACATTTCCTATAGACTGATTTACACACACATGATTCATTGGCTCTGTATAATGTGTGTGTGTGATCTAAAGCTCCCTGACACCCTACCCTGGCTTGAGCAGCACTATAAAACAAATGAATGCATGTGAGAGAGGAGCTAAGGAGAGATAAGGGGCACTCTTGGAGGGTGGTAGGGAGGGAATCCATGGAAAAGCAGGTCATCGGGGGGGACGCCAAAAAAGATTGTTGCACCGGGCTCCACCAGCGCTAAAGCAGGCCCGGCAGGGCATTAGTTGAGTATAAAATGACTTGAGAATGAGAACAGTTACCCTTAGGTCAGTCATCAGAATTGACGTTAATGGGACCAGAAAATATTTTTCTATTCCCTTTCTATTGATAACCACATAAAGGCAGCATCCAAGTCAACTATATTATGGATCCACCATCTGCCCCGGTTTACGTGTCTGGTAGTCCTGAAAATCCACCACGCTTACGCCCCCTCTATTTGTATCTGTGGACAGGATTATACTTTAAATGAATGTAACTTTTATTACCCTCAGGAATGGTTAAGGTTTGTTCACTGCACTCCCATCACTGTATAATTTATATCTTGCACCTGCACATGCCTTCGAGAGTAGCAGTAGTGCAGTCATTATGAGATTTCTTCTTTTTTTTATTTTCCCACCTGGTTTCCTTTTTCTTTTCTCTAGTCTTTTCTTCCTTTGCTTTACCTCTAGCATACTTGTTACAAATAATACACAACAGACCAGGAGGCCTGAAGTCCAACTAGCCCTTAATGCAAAATAGCGAGCAGCAAAAGACCAAAGCCAATAGACAACTTAGATCTACGACTCTCAACCAACTAGTGGTCCCACGCTCTAAAACAGTTTCCTGGGGTGATCGCCGCTTTTCAGTTGCGGCACCCAAGATCTGGAACACGTTGCCACAACAAATCAGAACTAGTCCTTCACTCTATCAGTTTCGTAAGAATCTGAAAACCTGGCTGTTTAACCAGTAATTTTGCCCTGGTCCCTCCACTGCTGGGGAGAGTCAGCTGCTTAGTCTAGCGCCGAGACGCCCATGGGTATTCGTTCGTGCTCAATAAATGTCAGAAATAAATAAATAAATAAATTGTCATTTCAACTGACCACAGCTCCCACTAGAAAGCGGTCATTTGGAGCATGGACCAAAATTCATAGAACCTTAACTCAGTATATATGTATGTTTTCTCTCCTTGAAATACAGAGGCGAATAATCACGTGCTACAAACTTGTCACTCTCAGCAAAAACCAGCGAGGATACACTGGTACTAATGCGCAAGAAACAACCCTGAGCCCCATGGCTTCTGGGCCCACTAGAGTCATGGAAATTAGAATCAATGTTCAATGTCACAAAGAGACTCAAACCAATATCAAATGACACCCATTATTGATTCAAATAGTTGATACATTCAGATCTATATGTGTGGTTATTAACACAGCAGGATATGAGAGTATATTAGCGTAACAGAGACAAGATGTTATGGTTATTTTCACATCGGGATATGATTAAATGCGACTTACAAGATTGAACATGTCATGAGACACAGATGAACTTGGAGCATGTGTGAAAAGCAGACTAACCAGCACTAAACATTAGATTACTCTAAATTAGAAGTTCATTCTAATGTATCTCTCAATTCTGAAAAATGCATTACTTTTCTTCATGTGTACTAATGCTCTGCATGAGCTCGTGTACTCTTTCTGGCAGTATGAAAACTGCAGCAGAGGTGGGGTTTGCTTAGGAAATGTGTCCCTGACCTGCCTATTTCTTAAGCCTTGGAGAAGGAGTCCGTTTTGGCCCTTCATTTGTTTTACGTCGGTGCAAGATTGCGTCCGCAGACCTCCGTCCTCCAGACCGGCTTGCCACGCTACCTCTGAGTACCAAACTGTATAGGGGGCCCTGTATGGCCTCTCCGAGCGCTCTATTCCTGTATGTAGGTTATTGCAGGATCTGGGATCAAATACTGTGGGAGGAGCGCCTGCAATTCATGGCAGGAAAATGTGCTGCAGTCTTTGCATAATTAATTGGCACATTATGAATGATGCTGTCGCGTGTTCCCCTGCAATGATCACTGCAGGCTTTCATGAAAGACTATTGAAAGCAGCATTACAACTCTGTCCTCTTATTTACTTCTCAGCACAAAAAGTTATTAGGCCTGGGCGAAATTTTAATTACACCGTAGTAATCAGAGTAATCTCCGTAATTACACATTAGTCTTGCGATGCAAAGTTACCAAAATTACGCAATTATGCCAGCATGAGTAATGTGGGGCAAAAGTCCTACCGCAGGTGCACAGGAACAACGAGCCAAGAGAGAGTGAGCGACTGCTGGCTGCTGCTGTTTATGTGCTGTAGCATTTAGTGCTGTTTTCTTAGCGCAAAATGCATACTAAGGCCCATTTTGGACGCGAGGGTTAATTTTGCTAGAAAATAGCGCTAAATACCAGATTACACTTCTCGCACAATTATGCATAATTCTTAGTAATTCTGCAGTAATTACAAGTAGTTACACTAGAGACAATTATGCCTGTTACTCCCCTAAAAGATATATCTGTGTGTAAATAGACAGCTAGGCAAGACGGTTGCCTGACTGTTGCCCATTTTCTAAATGGGTCTAATTTACATTGTGTTCTCAACTTTTTTGTGTTCTTCAGTTTCATTAGTGGAGCGGGCGTGCTACTTTTTCTGCGTATTCTACTGCCAGGTCCCAGGGCAGGTGAGAGACAGCCATCTTAAGGTAAGCATTAGTAGGATTTATAGAATAGGAGACACATGAAGACAGCTGGAGAAAGGCTGCAACCTCCCTACCTGCCACCTTCGACCACCGGTAAGTACCATCCCGAATGACCCCAGAGTCACCCATTACTGCATCCCAGAAGACCCACATTAGTAAGTATAATGTGGTTTAGTTAGGACACATGATCTAGGGATAGTTCTCTCTAACCAATAGTCGCCACCTTCAAGGGTTCCAGAAGGTCTCTTTGTTGGATGCCCTGTTTGGAAGCGAGAAGATTGTTGCATCGTTCACTTGATGACCCTTTGGGTGCTTTCCTTGGAGAGGTGACCGGTCATAGTTCCTATTCTGCTTTTCATGGAATAGATATGAGACATAATCCATCTAGATAACACACATGTCTTTGGAATAGTTTCAGACTGTTCAGTACCAATGTATGGATTCTACTGATAGTGCCTGCTGCCTGTACGCGGTGACTTTCCATTTCTATGTGTAATATGAAATAGGGATATGTGCATGAATATATGCCCCAGACAGCATTGTGTCTCCCCATCACGCTCTCCTGCTCCCCCTCCCCCAGACTAGATAATCAGATTGAAAAATGGCAGAAAGAGAGAGGTCACAGATGCCAGACAACTGAAGGCGCAAGAGAGCTGCTAACTGCAGAAGAACTCCTTTCTCCACCCCCATTCCCGAGGCAAGAGAAATGGCCGGAAAACGCTGATATAAAGGCAGTCGCAGGCTCCTGCTGAGATCAGATACTTTTCTTAACTGTTTCTACTTTTTCCTAGTTTTGAGCTCTTCCTCCAAACACAGAGATGCTGTCTGCAGTTTTTGCTGGACTACCCTGGGACTTTGACTGCAGAAGTCCCCCTCAGGCTGCTGAGCTCTTGCTGCTGCAGGAGGGCTTAATATTCTGAGCATCATGTGTTCGGCTGAGGAGGGCAAGGCTCCCACTGAGCAAGGATGCTGAAGCATCTTTTCAAGCCTCCCCGCTTCAGGCACTTCACCCCCTACTCCGCTCGACTGGCTAGCAATGGAGAGGGTGGGTGGCTCTGACATGCACACCAGCGATGCTCTGTTGAAGAACGCCAGCATCCCCGCTTGCAAAGACTCGCTGGTGGACAGGAAGCACGGTGGAGGTCCTCTCTCTGCAGAACGGGCTAGATTGAAAAGTACCACTGTGAACCCTCTGTGTGCATGCCAAGACCTCCAGAGAGGCCGCCTTGGCAAGACCCACAGAAGGTAAGCTACAGGACATTATCAGACTTGCTCTGTAGGCAGTGGATACAGGAAGTGGGACCAAGTACTCACTTGTTTCTTGGAACTGAGCCAAGCAAACGAGACCCTAGTCCTAGTAAAGGACTGATTGATTGATTGATTGATTGATTGATTGATTGAAGGAGTCGGGCCAGAAACCAAAATCAGCCCAGGCAAAATTAGTCACACCAGCCCACCACTGTAGGACGCCGTGGGTAGAATGATGCTGTGGGGACTGGATGGGCCATGGCTGGTCGTGCTGATTTGAAAGCAGCTCCCTGGCCTGCAGCCCTCTGGCAAGATGCCAGAGTGACCCCAAATACACACCATAATGCTCTTGTCTGCCAGTTATATATGAAACCCATTATCCCTCAGTGGTGTCACTGTGTTGACCATGGCATCTGGAAGAGGTAAATTATTATGGGATGGCACGGCCACTGGTATTAGCAGCTAGCACAACATTTTTAGGACTTTGAACAATAATGGCAGATTTTTGATATATATAATGGTCAACTGTTAAATACATAAAGGGTCCAGAACGATAAAGGAGTAATCTGAAAAAAATATTTCTGTATTCTTAAAATTTCAAGACCTCTTTTGTAGTCCCAACTCCCTCTTTGACCAGCATCATTGAGGAGAGGCTTCAGATTACATCTCTATTACTTTATAATTATCTGCCAGCAGAGCTATGAAAGGACGCAACTTAGTTTGACTCCTTTTTGTAAACATTTGTAAAAATGTTTTCTTCCAATAAATCAATTTTGGCTACTGAATCACATCCTTACTCCAGAATGTTGATCAACGCTCTGAGATGGTCCAGTCGTCGTAAGAGCACTATGTATGTGTTGGTATCTCATTCATGTAGTCAGGAGACCTCAACTTTCTTTAAAGTTAGAAAATAATGAGTAATACCCAAAGAGCACCCCGAAAACGATCTAACCAGGCTCAATCTGAAAGGATGATGCAAAGAAGTGTAGCAAACTTGCATTTATGTTCAGAAACAAAATGTAAAGATAAAGGTAATTTGGAAGGACAGGTTGTAGAAAATTGGGTGGAAGAAAACAAAACAGGTTCATTACGATAGAGAGAATAAGCATTTGCAAGAGTTAGGGCTATTGGCATTTTAAATGACAGTGTCTTTTGCCCATGTGTTTTGGTTTGAAGTGTAGTGGATGTATGTGGTTTGGAGTGGAATTTTGTGGGTTGAATTGGAATTGTTTGTTGTGGTATTGTGTGGTGTGTAGCGTATTTCTGTAGTGGAATTATGTGGTATGGTGAATAGATGGGGTGAGAGCTGCACAGAATAGATAGATAGGGATAGGTAGTTTGTGCATGCTCGTCTCCGTTACTGTCTGTCTACATCCCAAGTTCACCCGAAGGGGTTCTAGAAATGAAGCGCACTACAAAATGAGCCCATGGGCTACAATATATTCAATGCATTAGGCAAATTAAAAAAATAGTTGTGTTATAACCTGTGGTTTGCCCCGCTTTTCCCCCTCCACCTTCTGCCAAATGGTACTCCCCTCCCTTTGTTCCCAACATTCTATTGCTGCCGCTTTGGGTCCTGTTTGACTAGAAGGCGATGGACTGCGTTGGTGGTGGATAATAAAGTACGTTCTTACCTGAGTACTTCGGTTCTTCATAACAAGTACACATTTTATTTTTTAATTGGTTTCAAGAAGCTTTCTTTTGTGAAACACATGAACACATTTTTTATACACTTGTCAGTGCATAATATTCCAACAATGTTACATGGCATTATTATTGGCTTTGAATACATTCCTAAAGTTATTAACAGAAAGGCAAATCATGACTTGTGTGTAATTACCAATGCATATCGGGTTATTCCACCCTTCTTCAGGGGAAGCTGTAAAAAATAATAATATTGCAATTACCATATTGTAAGGAACGTGACTCGTTTCTAAAATAATCTAGTTCGAGGAGAAAGAGAGAAATGCCCGGAACAGTGTAGCAAACCAACTCTGCTAATCAGTCATCATGCACTGTAAATATTCAGCACACGACCAGTATGTGCTTAGAACCATATGCTCAGACACGAACGTTATAGTGCCGCACCTCGTTTGAGTACCCCAAAAACACCGTAATGACTCACAAATGTAAGTAAAAGAAACAAAACCCTTGCAACCAGTACTACTAATTTTATAGAAAAGAGATGTCTTTTTGATACGGGGTGCAGCATACTACAAGATCCAGCATGCATCAGAAATCTTACTTGTACACTGAATCGTGCTGCCTGAATCTCAATGCAAAAACTTGGCGTGTCGTCGTGCACTACAAGCATACATTGTTAGCCTCTGGAAAAAAGAACTGCACCTTGTATGTATCTCACTCCCCAATATAATCCTGGTAAGTAAATACTTAATGCGAAAGCACTGAAACCGTGAGCGAGCCCAAAAGCGCTCAACTGTCCCGTACCCGTCTGATGACCGGATTGAGTTTTGTAAAAGAAGAAAATAATCAGATGCCGTCCTAGCTACCGTCACCATTTTGCACGAGTTCCCAATAATGCAGTTCCCCTGGTTTGAAGTGTCCATTCTCTGTTATGTGAAGCGGTAACGGAAGCCCTCCCCCCCCTCGTCCTTAGAGAAACGGAAGTGCCCGATCATGTTATGTGCTACCCTATAAACATCAAAAACAGACTATCTGGACCAATCAGTCCTGTCCGACGCTGCGAACTTCAAAGCTAACTCAAATAAGCATTTGCAATGCAATAGGTCTTGCATTTACGCAATACCAATTGCATTGCAAATAGTAGGCATCACGGACAAAGGGAGGGTGGGAAGAATGCACGGACAGCGGGAGGGAGGGTGGCGGCGGAGGGGGGAAGGCACGGACAATGGGAAGGAAGATGGGGAGGTGGCGAAGGCACGGACAACAGGAGGGTGGGGAGGAGGGGAGAAGAAGGCACAGACAACGGGAGGGAGGGAGGGCGGGGGGTGGAAAAGAAGGCACAGACAACCGGAGGGAGGTGGGGAGAAGGCACTGACAATGAGAGGGAGGGCGGGCGGTGGAAAAGAAGGCACCAAAGAATGTTGTGCCTGCAGTAGGAGAACCTTATTAAAGAAAATATTGCTCACAATATAAATAACACGTACCGTGTGTAGGAGAGTAGGATCTGCCTCTTATGGTTACCCCCACTTTTTGCTGGTGTTTCACTGTTTTTCGACTTTAGTCTGGCTGGGGCCCTGCTATTCAGGACCCCATCCTAGCTGCTTCCTCTCTAAAATGATTGCATGTACTTTAGGTACCCTTGTGAGTCCCTAGTATATGGTATACTATGTACCCAGGTCATAGGTACCCCAGAGGCCTACCAGGGGCTGAAGCATGTATTGTGCCACCCCTGGAAAGCCCTTCAAAATGACACCACAGGTCTGCTACTACAGCCTGGGTAAGGTGGTGCATGCACCCCTTACTGAGGTATAGGTTCACTATACCTCCTCTATCACTGCACATAGTAACCTATCAGTCACCCCTATAGCAGGACTTATCAGTCCTGAAGGCAGGGTGCTTGGTTATATGTGAGAGGGTGCCCAGGCATGAGCTGAGCCCCTCTGCAGCCTTCGGAATCTCTTCCCCGGGGTTGTCAGTGGTGCAGCCTGACCATATACTCTTAAATGCATTACATCTAAAACGGTTAATGGTAACTTTGGACTGGCTGCACGGAAACATATCGTGTTTGGTGTCGAACACCTTGGAATCATACCCCCACATCAATTCCTGATGTGAGGATATGATCCCACCCTTCTAGAGGGAGAGTCATGGCAGTACTGGTATACCCGGTAGAAATCTAACAGAGCCCTGGCATCACAAAATGGATGCTGCAGCCACAGACACGGGTCTGGCCTCCTGCTGCTGACCGAAACTCCGGCAGGGGAGGCCTGGACAATAGGTTTCCTGTCACAGGGAGGTGTAACCACCTTCCAGACAGGCGTATGTGTATTGCGGCTGGGTGGGAGTACTCTCTGAGTGCTTTGAAGTCCTGCACTGGGGGCACATTTGGTGTCCCTGTGCATAGTCCAGCTCACACCGGTTCAGGGGCTTCCAGCCCCTGTTCTGGCGTGAAACTGGACAAAGGAAATGGGTGTAGCCACCCCTCTTTCCAAACCCTCCCATAGGTGGGTCCTTAGAGCTAGTCCAACCCCTTGCTTAGGTATAAGTAAGGAACCTCTGTAACCAGAACCTTAGAAATCCCTGGACGAAACTCTGAAGCTAAATCCTGGAACTTCGATGCTCTACTAAAGACTAGAGGACTGAAGAAATCTCCCTTGGGGTCAAGGAGTGACTCCCCTGCTTGGCAGACACCAACAAAGTATTTTGCCGGTCTGCATCTCCGAAGCTCCCACCGGACTCTGAAGTATTTGCAGCCCAGGAAGAGGATTTCCCGACATCTCACAGGCCGACCCAAGTCTCCAGCAAAGTTGAGACCCTCAGCCCTCGTGAGTAGCGTGGAACCGGATCTCCTGGCCACTGGGCACTTTTGCAAGTGCATTGACGTCTCGACATCTCTTGAAGTCGTGCTTGGGGTTACTTGTAGCCCCCACCTTGAGCAGAGAATCCACTGAAGATTGTCAGCCTAGTCACCCCGAGTGACCCGTGAGCCGCCATTTTGTGTTTCCTCTTGGGGTCCCTTTGTGATTCCTGGTCCGTCGACTGGTGGGTCTCTGAGAAGGTAACATTGATTTTCTTTGAGCTTCCCTGGTTGCTCCAGATGTGCCCCAACACCCCACCAAGTGGTGAGTCCCTCAGACCTTGCTGGTCTGCACCGAAGCATTTCTTCTCTTTCTGCGTGGGTTGCTGTTGCTAAGGCTTGTTGTGTCCAATCTGGGCACCGACGCTGCAGCACTCGACATCCTTCATAGGACAGCTCGAATCCAGCTCCTGGTCGTCCTCAACACCTCCTGGTCCTCGTGGCTGAAGAGTCAAGCTTCACCTTCTTCACCTGAAATCACCCAACATCGGTGGGCATCCGCCTATCGTCCTCCTGGTCACTGGCTAGTGACCCAGACTCTGTCCCCTCTGCTTTCAGGTTCTTCTCGACTTTGATCCAGACTTGGATCTCTTCGGACGCTTCGCATCTTCTCGGCAGCAGCACTTCTTTACCAGCTCCCATTGAAATCGACGATGCGACCCGACACCATTTGAAACCTATGCACCCCGCTTACCTGGGTGAGGTAACACAAGTACTCCGGTGCTTCCTTGGGTGTTGACCCTAGAACTTCCTAAGTGCCAAAGGGTTTGGTCCTGACTCATTTCTAAGTGTCCCTAATCTTTACAAATCTATCCGCGACTTTCCCCATAGAAGCTAATGGGAGCTCGCGGCTGTGTTCACACACTGCACACGGCCCCCATGGGTCCCCTGTGTCACTACCTTGGGTGGTTCCTTGGGGTCCCACCGATTCGACAGGCTCTAGGACTCGTGTCTAGTTAAGTTGTGGTTCTTATACCTCTATTTTAGTATATGGTTTGGCTAGTCCCTAGGGCCTGACGTGTATTTGTGCTATTTTACTGTTATATTTGAAGTGTAACTTATATGTTTTGACCTCTAACCTCATAAAGAGACTAGGAGGGTGTGTTTAGAAATAAATACATATATTTTATATATATACCTGCTGTGGGTGCCTTTCAATTAGCCATTCAAGTGATTATAGACTGCTAAAACAAGCTGCTTTACATTCCTTCAAGACTTAGCCTGAAGGCTGCTCTCCATAGCTACCACTAGGATAGCTTTTAATAAAGGTTGTCTTTAACCTATCATCAATAAGGGATTATTTGGACTGGTACAGGGTGCCCATTATAACTAGTGGACAGCATATACCAGGCCAACTTCTCACACCGTGTAACAGCCGAAGTAAAGGGGCCAGTCGCCATGGGAGGTGACAAATGAAGAGGAGGCAGTACTAAGGAGGGACTAACAAGCCTATTGATGAATCAGAAGCCAGCATTTAGGACATACAAGGACACAAACCAATAGCAAATATGAGCAGAGATAAGGGTGCAGCTTCTATTCACCTACTCCTCTACAATAAGTCTTGCAGAGCAGCGCATGCGCGCTAGCTTTAGGCTCGACCTAATAAGGGCCACAGCCTTGATGGATGTAATCTCTGACTCTGCTCCCACATGGCCCTTGCCCAGAGAATTTGACCCCTAATAGCTAAACTGATTTCTGTGAGGAACTGCTGGATCACTCTTCATAACTTGCTCATATGTGATTTTCCGAGAAATACATGTGGTACATGTGCAACAAACCAAAACTCTATCACGGTAAATTAAAAAACATACCTTAAATAGTCATAGCCATTTCGGTTTTTTTATCAATAATTAAAACAATTTTATAAGTAAAATGCCTCAGAAAAGAATACAATCTGAAGCAAGGATCAAAAGTTATGACAGAAGACAATATTAATGTGCATCATTAAAAAAATTAGATATGGAAATTGCTCCAAATGAAAATGCGAAAGAAATTGGTTCCTCATACAGATTACCTCAGAAACCAGTTCTTGTGTCATATTCACAGCAAAGTGTGATTTCTCTGCAGCCACAGTTAAAAGGGACCAGTCGGTGAAATAAATTTAATATAGAATGAGTCAACAGACGGCGATGATGGCAAGGCATATCCCAGGTCAGATACGGTTCAATATTACTAACTGTTTTCAGCAGCAACGCGTGCCGCATAGAATGTTTTGTTAAAGCGACATCTTCATGTTCTGACCTGAGCTTATCAATGAGTGCAGATTCAACCCATTTACCATCCGTGCGAGTTATGCTTGTAGTGTTGACAAACATATCCGGCCTCCCTATAGCCCTCAGGATATGTGCAACGTACGCCAACCAGGGGCTCTGTAGCTGCTTATCTAATAGTAAGCTGTCTTGCAGGATCAGTCTGATAAAACCCAACTCCTCCTTTGTCCAAATAGAGTTCCAAAGTTGTAATGGACTAAGGCGAAGCTTATCAGTTAAATAATCCACACATAGTTCCTCATGAACAATTTTATAAGGTGTGCTTTGACCAACGCCCAAGAGACTCCTTAAAAACGTATTTTCTACAACTTGGAGTGGGGCCACCTGGCCGTATCGCCAGATTCCACTGCCATAGCACACTAAGGGGATACATTTAGCCCTGTAAATCTCCAAAAGCGATTGGATATGAGTGCGCCACAATCGGCGGGAAAAATCCTTGACACCAAATACCGCCCTGCTAAAAGAAGAAACATTTTGATTAATGAGCGAGTGCCAACTGAACTCCGAATCCCGTTGTATTCCCAGATACTTGAACTCATCCACCTTCCTAATGTGCTGGCCATCTATTGTATACTTCATTGTTGCCGAAATTCATCACGTGTGATTTAGAAAAGTTGGTGGATAGGTCAAGACTTTTCATAAAGTTAATAAAAAGAGAGAGAAGCTTGTTCAGACTTTTAGCAGTACAGGCCATTAAAACTGTTTCGTCCACATACAGTAGAGCAGGAATGGGGCAGCCACCTACCGCAAGGAATTCATTAAGACTATATCAACATCCATCTGTTCCATCATCGACCAAAGCTTAGAGCGATTGACTCTATCAAAGGTGTGTAGTGCACAAACGCTCGCGTTTGCTCTGTGACATTCTCGAGGGCTGGAAGCCCTTGAACTGCGTTTTTAACCTTTAACTGCTGCTATTTTATTTTACATTGTTGTTGTAATCTTTGTTGAGCATTCTTTTTTAAAATTGCACTCTTAAACCTTGCTGCTTCTATTTTTTTTAAAACCGATGGAACAATACTGGCCTACTTTACCCTTCAACCCTGATCAGCTAGTGTAGTGGGCGCCTGGTAAGCGGGTGTACGGCTCACAGCTTTGTTATCCCAATAAAATGAAGCAGTTAATGGATTATGATCGCTCAGATGATGATGTAAAACCTCAAAGTCTAAAAGTTTTGGCGAACAGACAACCAGAGACAGATATATAGTTGATTACACGACAATGGCCTCCCCCTCAAACGTGGGCACGTAAGCCTCCGCAGGGTCATCTTTAGTCAATAATAAATGAACCAGTCATTAAACACAAAACATGGGCTGGTGGGAAAACACACGCTAATTCTTTAGGTGCAAGAGAGATCGTGCTTACTCCACACCCTGTACAATTGTGCACAACTTCGTACACAACTCAAGCTGACTAACTGAGGTGCCAGCCATGGCAGCGATAGAGTGAAAACGTCCTTTTGAAGCAGAGCCCACGTAGCTGGGGGTCTCTTCAACAGACCTCAGCTATTCCAGACATCAAAATGCCCAATGTGCTGTTCGTAAAATGAATCAAAGGTGGAACACTGCCAAAAAGATGTATTTCCTCTCACAAATATTTCTGGGACCAGTTTTTAGTTGGAAGGAAGGATCAGGAAAGAAGAAAGGGAAGGATGCTTCTGAGTCAGTTAGCGGTATTCTACAGGTATGAACAGAACGCACTGGGCTCTGCACATACATGTAAGAAAAAATCAGGTTAACGAAGCTTCAGTGGTCTATTTATTCCTCACAACCCAAGCTTGAGATTTATCAAAACTAAGGAAAGACATGTTCCGTTTAAGCAGTACATTAAAATTGAGAATAGTTAAATCCGCATTCTAACTAATTTCATGAACCTCTAGGGCATTTTAGAAATCTTCAGAATAAGAACACGAAGGATCCACTTGCTCATAAAGCCCGCCAATTCTTTACTCGGATTAGGATTTTTATATACCAAGGTTTACAAGGAGATGCAAATGGCAGCTATAGATCGAGCTGTCTCAAAAAGAGAAACCGAAAATGTCACTCTAGTTATGCACTTCAGAATGAGGGTCTGTTGTGATATGAGACAATACATTTATAGTGTGTGAATGTGTAGACTAAGGGCCAGTTGTACAATGCTATATTGTGCAGTTTGTGACCACAAAGGCATTGTGCAGTTTGCAGCCACTGTTTGCAACCTGTCCCTTTGTACACCAGGCCCCTAATATCTGTTAGATTCCATAAGGGCTCGAGTGCCCTAATTCCTGGCCTGTATCTGCAATTTACGTGAACCTTTCCTATTAGAGCTTCATTGTAGCCCCTAAATCAGCACTTTCAACATACAACGGATCTCCCAACACTCCAGCCTATATTGCCTGCTCCTGTGCTGCGTAAGGGATTCTATCGCAGTCATTTATTTAACAATGTCAATCATTCCAGTGGACGAGAGAATGAAGTCTTGAGAGCCCGCCCCGCTCTGGCTGCAAGACTACAGGCACGAATAATACACTTCCTTTCAACTTTCTGTTTGCATAGAAGACTCTACTTTCTTAAATGAAACATATGTTTACACAGGTTAATCAGGTACAAGAAGTGCTGTTGCACAGGTTGAGAGGGTTATAAGCTTTTCTAGACTTGTTTAATTGCAGTTTGACCCCCCCCCTCCCCCGATGCCCATGACTAATGATCAACAGCAAACACGTATTTCCTTCTAAAGAAGCTTGCTCTCAAGAAAGGTTTTAGGTTAGAGTTTCTTGGAAGCTCCAAACTTTCTCCATGACATGACAGTATGGAGTGACGTCAGAGAACTGCTATGAGATCAGCCACCGCCAAAGCAGTGTTAGGAAGGTCACTCAGCATCCTTGATCTTCTGTAACTTACAGCACATTTCATCACACAGAGAAGGTCAGAGTGGTGGTCGGAAGTGCCCAGAAATATATTAGGTCCTTCCCTTCCACCTGCAAAAAGCGAATCAGATTCCGTTCCTCCATCACATCTGAAGTCCTCCGTGCTTGTTTTCGATCACCACTTCCCGTCCCAGCATAGGCCTTGTCCCAAAATCAGTTCTAGGGCCGAAGGAATGATGCTGAGACTCAAATTCACCTTTCAAAGTATGAAAAAGCGGTGGAAATGCAAACGAGTGCCTAAGGCGCGTCTTCTTTTAGAAGGCGCGTCTTCTTTTAGAGAAGAACTTGAGCATGAATGGTGCTTGTGATGAGCGACACCGTCTAGAATTCCATACCTTTCCAGTTAGCCCCATCATCTTGACAGCCGCCTTATTACCAATTCAGATTGGAAAGAGTGTGCTCATTTTGGTCAATTAAGGTTTTCTAAACCTACAAATGCCCTCAGTTCCTTAACGATGCTCTGGATGAACCCAAACCCTTCCAGAAGCCATCCGCAATCGCACTACAGCATTCCTGTATTGGCATATAATCCATAGTGGCCTGGGCTTACAACAGGTGTTTGCACTCTGCTCTGTGTGCCATAGGGCACTTTGGTATTACAGAATGGGCCCCAGATGTTTATGCCACTTCTTCCCTAATATTGATTATTCTAAATGAGCTGGTGTGATCCCTAGAGGGAGTGTCCCTTTATTAACATGTGGGCGTGGCCCCAACTTTTTACCTTTGCTACCATGCCATACTACAGACATGAGCACAAGGGCAAAAAAACTGTGAAAAGACACAATCATAGTGTACCACATATTTGGTAACACAGTTTGTCCCCTGGGATTGCCCCGTTTATTGGGGATTGGAAGGGTCCTAGGGACTCTGCAAGCGCTACCAACGCCCCACGTTCCCTCAGACAGGTGGGAACGCTACTCATCTCTGAATTCTGGTGATGTCGTGTGTGTCTCCGGTGACCGATGGAGCTGCAGCTCCAAACTGCGACTCTTTCACTAATGCACTTTTCCCAGTGCAAGCGTTCTAATAGTTTTCTATAATCAATGGCACAGTCCATGGTTTGTGTTAGGTGCCCCTAGTTAAGTGTACACCATGGCGTAAACTCGGACAGTGTGCCCGATGTGTCATTCAGCACTGGGTGAATTTCAGGGGCATAAAAAGCTAGAGACAGACCTTGTCTATGGACATTCACCGTAAGGTTTAGCCCCCCTGATCCTCCTCACCCCCAATAAATAAGTGGAATAGGCCCTCTTCATGCATGCCTTCTCCTAACAGATGTAAGTTAATGGAACTGCCTTCTTTTCTGAGTGATCTACCCCACCAACTAGATGACATACACAGTGGCCTAGATGGGCCAAAACTGATACAAAAGACACCAAAGGACTGCATCTGTGAGTACTGCTCTTGCCAGAGGAAGCTACCAAACATGCATGTCCTCAATAAATAGAGCAAGTAATGCAAGGGTACATGCATGGCCTCAATAAATAGAGCAAGTAATGCAAAGGAACATGCATTTTCTCAATGAATAGAGCAAGTAATGCAAAGGAACATGCATGGCCTCAATGAATAGAGCAAGTAATGCAAAGGAACATGCATTTTCTCAATGAACAGAGCAAGTAATGCAAAGGAACATGCATGGCCTCAATGAATAGAGCAAGTAATGCAAAGGAACATGCATTTTCTCAATGAATAGAGCAAGTAATGCAAAGGAACATGCATTTTCTCAATGAATAGAGCAAGTAATGCAAAGGAACATGCATGGCCTCAATGAATAGAGCAAGTAATGCAAAGGAGCATGCATTTTCTTAATGAATAGAGCAAGTAATGCAAAGGAGCATGCATTTTCTCAATGAATAGAGCAAGTAATGCAAAGGAACATGCATAGCCTCAATGAATAGAGCAAGTAATGCACAGGAACATGCATTTTCTCAATGAATAGAGCAAGTAATGCAAAGGAACATGCATGGCCTCAATGAATAGAGCAAGTAATGCACAGGAACATGCATTTTCTCAATGAATAGAGCAAGTAATGCAAAGGAACATGCATGGCCTTAATGAATAGAGCAAGTAATGCAAAGGAACATGCATTTTCTCAATGAATAGAGCAAGTAATGCAAAGGAACATGCATTTTCTCAATGAATAGAGCAAGTAATGCAAAGGAACATGCATTTTCTCAATGAATAGAGCAAGTAATGCAAAGGAGCATGCATTTTCTCAATGAATAGAGCAAGTAATGCAAAGGAACATGCATTTTCTCAATGAATAGAGCAAGTAATGCAAAGGAACATGCATTTTCTCAATGAATAGAGCAAGTAATGCAAAGGAACATGCATTTTCTCAATGAATAGAGCAAGTAATGCAAAGGAACATGCATTTTCTCAATGAATAGAGCAAGTAATGCAAAGGAACATGCATTTTCTCAATGAATAGAGCAAGTAATGCAAAGGAACATGCATGGCCTCAATGAATAAAACAAGTAATGCAAAGGAACATGCATTTTCTCAATGAATAGAGCAAGTAATGCAAAGGAACATGCATTTTCTCAATGAACAGAGCAAGTAATGCAAAGGAACATGCATGGCCTCAATGAGTAGAGCAAGTAATGCAAAGGAACATGCATTTTCTCAATGAATAGAGCAAGTAATGCAAAGGAACATGCATTTTCTCAATGAACAGAGCAAGTAATGCAAAGGAACACGCATAGCCTCAATGAATAGAGCAAGTAATGCAAAGGAGCATGCATTTTCTCAATGAATAGAGCAAGTAATGCAAAGGAACATGCATTTTCTCAATGAATAGAGCAAGTAATGCAAAGGAGCATGCATTTTCTCAATGAATAGAGCAAGTAATGCAAAGGAACATGCATTTTCTCAATGAATAGAGCAAGTAATGCAAAGGAGCATGCATTTTCTCAATGAATAGAGCAAGTAATGCAAAGGAACATGCATAGCCTCAATGAATAGAGCAAGTAATGCAAAGGAACATGCATTTTCTCAATGAATAGAGCAAGTAATGCAAAGGAACATGCATGGCCTCAATGAATAGAGCAAGTAATGCAAAGGAGCATGCATTTTCTCAAAGAATAGAGCAAGTAATGCAAAGGAACATGCATTTTCTCAAAGAATAGAGCAAGTAATGCAAAGGAACATGCTTGCCCTCAATAAACAGATCATGTATTGGAAATGAACATGCGTGCCCTCAATCAAAAGAGCAAATAATGCAGAGGACATGCATGTCCTCAATAAATTGAACAAGTGATGCAAATGTTTCCTACACTGTTCGGGCTCCCTGGTCCCTCCTTTAAAGTGCACTGAGTGTTACTGCCGAATATGGTTCGTATATGTCTGCACCTGGATTCACACCTGTCACTTGGTATGAATATTTTCTTTAGTTGTTCGCCACATTGACAACCCTAATCCATCAAATATGTTCTTACGTTAAGCTTTTCAGACCCAAGCCACGTCTTAAACAATATAGATTTGACATCATACAGCTCTCAATCTGCTTTAATGTTGCATTTAACCCTTAAGGTGCTGTTTGATGATCGAAAAACCAGCCAGTGGCATTACTGGGGCGTGAGTTCATGGGCTGTGACCACCTGCGACTTCAAATAGAAAGTGATGACGTGCGTCTCCAGAAATCATTGGAACACATCTGAAAATCTACAACTTAATATATATTACTACTTGCATTCAGTTGATAAACATATTTGACCCATCAACAGATATAATGAAGTCACCTTTAAATGTTTGTTGTCTCTAAGCATAATATGTGCTCAATTCTGCAGTGTTCACCCAACTTGTTCCTTCTAGATGGGTTCCCGACTTCTGGCATCAGTAATTTGTAACTTTCAGAACAATTTTTTGGCAATAAATCTGCTTATCAAATGCCTCCTCAGCACACGTGCAGCACAAAAGATATGTTGTATGACACTGGGCAGGAATACGAGTATGCATCTCGGATGCTGGGGCTCCTATGTCTGCTACATGTGAGCGCCGAGTCCCAGCAAAGACGCTTTAATAAGCGGCAGTAGGATAACCTATCGCCACAGAGATGTGTGTGGGCAGCCTGCAGATCAGTTTCATGTATTGCCATTGTCAACTCCGCCTTTCATCTTTCAGAAGGCGGTGAAATGAGTACCGTTTTAGCTAGGGTTATAATAGTTGCATGAAAAAAGTTCTAATACTAGAGATTTGGATGAAAGCAACAGAGCACTTTTTAGGTCGAGGACTACCGGTCTGCCGAAAGGCAGAACCGGAAGTCGGAGATTTTATGACTTGGAGAAGAGGGGCTTTAACCCGCCCCTCTTCTCCCCTGTTCTCCATTGGCTGGCCTCGTAAATGCTGGCCAGCCACTGGAGAAGAGGTCAGTCACTCCGATTAGGCCCCGTCCTTTTCGGATCGGGGGGCGTGTTTTTTGCGAGAAGTCTCAAGGAGGAGACATCAGCAAAACACACCCCCGAATCCGAAAAGGACGCTGCGGTGGTGTCTTCCGGTGCCCTCGGCTTGTTGGTGACGCAGGGAGGCCGGGACTCGTGCTGTGGCCAACCTGTTTGAGGCAGCTCAGCTGCTTAACCATCCGGCGAGAGTGCGGGCATCCCGCCTCCTCCCCACTGGAGGAAGGAAGGGGGCCGGTGCAGACTCGTGCCAGTGGTGGGCTATGCCTGGCTTTGGAGAATGATGAGGGTGATCGAACGCCTACTTGTCAGAAGTGCATACAGCAGGAGCGCATCCTTCGAAGCTTATGACGTCACAAACTGGCGAGGGAATGAAGCGGTCTAAGCTCCTGACATCACAAGCACCGTTTGGAATGAAACCTGTTCATCTCATGACATCACAAACAGCCATTACAAGGAAACGTACCAAGCTTATGACATCACAAACAACCATTACAATGAAGCGTTCTAAGCTTATGACATCACAAACAGCCATTATAATGAAGCGTTCCAAGCGTATGACATCACAAGCCGTCGATTGAATGAAGCGGTCTAACCTCATGACATCACAAACAATTACAATGAAGCGTTCTAAGCTTATGACATCACAAACCACCAGTGGAATGATTCGTTCTAAACTCATCAAATCACAAACAGCCGTTGGAATGGAGCATTTTAAGCCTATGACATCACAGCCAGTGGGCGGTACGGTGTAAGCCTACCTGACATCTCAAAGCCAGTGTAATGTAGCGTTGTGAGCTATGACATCACGAGTCATTGGAACGTAGCGTTCTAAGCCTATGCCATCATTCATTAGAAGGTAGCGTCCTAAGCCCATTGCATCACAAACAGCCACTGTAACAAGGTATTCTCCATTTATGACGTCACAGCCAGGCTACTGAATGTAACCTGCACAGCCCGAGGAGTGTAAAAGCCGCCTCGCCATACCCACGCTTTCTATGAGAGAGGGACACAAAAGGTGGGGGGTCGTCCTTGAAACGCCTGCGTCTTCACTACTGACTTCACGCTCGGTGGGCACGCCCCTTCCGTAATTGCCGACGATCCACCTGCAGCAGGTGATGTTTACACTGAGGGTTGGAGCAGACCGGAGCAGGACTGGTGGAGAGCCGCCGCATGCCGTGCAGGGGTGATATCCGGCCGGTTAACACCCGGCGGGGTGACGGGGTCTAGATACGGACTGTAGTCTAGGACCGTGACGTCAGCACGGTGAGAGTGGAAAGTTGGCTCGGGGAGGGAAGAGAAACACGGCCCCAGACCGGCAGTGCTTGTGCCTTTTATCTAGTCACTGAAGTCTTAGTCACCGACCCCGCAGGCAGAGGCGTGTGAAGGGCAGGCAGCCTGACTGCCCCACAGCCCAGGTTGTGCGACCCTCCATGCAATCCAGCCAGCGAAGCAGCTCAGTATATCCATGCACCTGTGGCAGGGGTATTTCATTAATATTCCGACCTCGGTTGCTGCGTCCAGCAGGGCTGGCACGGCGTTTCATCCTCCCTGGGACACTGACGCCCATCCCAAGCTGTGCCTGTTCTTTATAGCGCTTCACGGATGAAGCTGCAAGCGCTGTTTAACACAAGTCCCGTGTGGCCTCGTCCCCAGCTCGCAGTGCCCGATCTCCCCTCATGCCACCGTTTGAGCGGGAGTCTGTCTTTAGTCTAGACTCTAGACTGACATCACATTTTCCCTCAGAAGCCTGGCCGCAAAGGCGAGTAGAATGTACTTATTTGAAAACATGAATAGGAAACGGCAACGCAGAAAGAACTTAAAATAGAGTAAAACCAAACGCTGCATGAAATAATGGAGAGGGCGAAGCCACAAACCTGGTTACCCTGACAGACTGCCGCGCCGGAGAAAGCAGCGGGGAGCTGACGCGCAGAGAAGGCGCTTAGAGTCAGACTCTTGGCAGCACATTCCCATGCGACTGACGCGAGATGGCAGGTGGCTGAGCGCAGCTCTCTGTTTCCAGGCGCTAGAAAGCAGGGTTGGATTGGGGCAGAAAACCGGCACAGGCAATAACATAAAAGCGACCCCATTAGCGACTCAGTCACATAGACAACAAGCATTTACAATGCAATGGTCTCGGCATTGGTAAAGTTAGAGCTATTGGCATTGCTCATGACATTATTTTTGTTTATGTTTTTCTTTTTAAAACATTTAAAGAAACGGCATTGTCACAAGCAATGCCAATAGCTCTAACTTTAACAATGCCGAGACCGTTGCATTGTAAATGCTTGTTATTATAAGAGAAAGTGTTGTTCTGGTGAAAGTGTAAGGCTTTTCCTCTTGCAGAGCAGAGCATCGCTCAGCCCTGTGGAGAGGCATTGTCACCTCCTGGAGGCTTGAATCGAGCGATGAGAGTGACTGGTTGGCTGTGCCCTGTGTGTACACAGAAGAGAAGCGGAGCGACCGCCATTTTAAGCCCTTTCCAGAGAGGAAGTATAGTACGCGCACAACGTGACATTCACTCTTCCCAGTTGCCCAAGAACTCTCAGAAACAGAGCGTGTTGTTCATGGCGTAGCCTTTTTATTCACGAAACAGGTAATTCACCAGTGACCAACACGAGAGTAACAGTATCCCTTTTGGATATAAAATTATTAAAGCATCACTCTTTAGCGGCATTAACATGACGAAGGCTGCATGCATTGCCTTTCAAACACGGCCCTTTTGCCTCGTTGGCATGTTCTTGCGCAACCGGCAAATAACTTAATAAAATGCAGAATATAAACCATGACATACTATGCTGAATGCAGGCTGTATGTTACCGAGCCTTATTTTTTACCCGGTTTACTTAAATACACGGCACAAATGAACGAGCCATGTATTAACAAGAGACGAAAGCACTCACCCTAGAGTCACTATCGCCCGTATATCATGCGTCCCCCCGTCCGTGAAACCAGCTGCAAGCCGCCATTACCGCGCCCCGTCCTACATAAGGGCACAGCCCTTTATCAACGAGCTTCACATCCCACCTTAATGAAAACTTTCGACCATCACTGCCTCTCCGCGAACACAGGCGCGTCCCCCGCATACGCCGCAGGACTTAAACCATTGCTCTCCGCGCTCACCGCCTGCAGTGACCTCAAAAATCTCATAAATAATCTTATATATTTAATGATTATTACACTATAAAAACCTACACGCTACGCCTAGGCCCCCTCAAACCTCCTGTGCCACACTGCACGCCGCCGACCGGAAACCTCGCTCCCCGTCGACGATGTGCCCCTGCAGCTTGCCGGAGATCCAAGGGGACAAAGAGGCTGAAGATCGCAGGGCGCGGACTTAAATATCCTTCCAGCGCACCCCGATGATGTCACCTCATCCAGCCCCCTTTTCGGCCCTGGGGAAGGCCCAGTCCCGTGGCGCTACTAAGGGCGCCCCTCCTCTAGGCACGGGGGGCGCCTCTCAGTTTCTGCCTCGGTAGTTAAAATGTACTTTGTGAGGCCGCACAAGGTTTGGGACTTACACGCGGCTCTGCAGCGGGCACATTAACTGCTCCTTTTTTTTTAATTATGATGAATCAAAGCTGTGAATCCAGTTTTAACACAGATCTCCCCAGTAAATGCATCACACATGTTATCATATCAGCATTTTAGCCTGAAATTTGCTGAGGATTCATAGTTCTCAGCAGGAGGTGCTGTAACCCACAGCACTGTTTTAAAATGCAGTCTAGCTGTGATCAGCTAAACAAGTCCCTTTTGGCAGTGACACGTTTTGCAGGGTTATCCTCAAACGTTTTGCTACTACCTCCTATTTTTTCTGACCTGTTTTTGCTGGCTTTAAGACTCTGGGCACTATACTACTGCTAATCCGTGTTCAAGGTCATATGCTCAGAGCAAGTAATGCAAAGGGACATGCTTGTCCTCAATAAACAGAGCAAGTAATGCAAAGGAACATGCTTGTCCTCAATAAACAGAGCAAGTAACGCAAAGGAACATGCTTGACCACCATAAACAGAGCAAGTAATGCAAAGGAACATGCTTGCCCTCCATAGGCAGAGCAAGTAATGCAAAGGAACATGCTTGCCCTCCATAGGCAGAGCAAGTAACGCAAAGGAACATGCTTGTCCTCAATAAACAGAGCAAGTAACGCAAAGGAACATGCTTGCCCTCAATAAACAGAGCAAGTAATGCAAAGGAACATGCTTGTCCTCAATAAACAGAGCAAGTAATGCAAAGGAACATGCTTGTCCTCAATAAATAGAGCAAGTAACGCAAAGGAACATGCTTGCCCACCATAAACAGAGCAAGTAATGCAAAGGAACATGCTTGCCCACCATAAACAGAGCAAGTAATGCAAAGGAACATGCTTGTCCTCCATAAACAGAGCAAGTAACGGAAAGGAACATGCTTGCCCACCATAAACAGAGCAAGTAATGCAAAGGAACATGCTTGCCCACCATAAACAGAGCAAGTAATGCAAAGGAACATGCTTGCCCACCATAAACAGAGCAAGTAATGCAAATGAACATGCTTGTCCTCAATTGTACTCATTTAGAGTAGTGGGAGCAGTTTTCCTTGCACCTGAATAGGGCTTGTCTGCCTTGCACAATATTGTCTCCACCCCCTGTGGTCATACAGCACCAGCACCAGTGAGGACTGACCTGGTTTGGACTGGGCTCATAGACCCTTGCACAAAAAAGAACAAAGACAAAATGGGGTATAAGTAGTGGACCTTAAACCCCAGAACTTTAGATCACTTCTGGACTCGAGAGGAGCCTTTGCCAAGGAGACGAGCTGGAGAGCTGTAAGGAGGAGTGCTGACCCCTTTGCTGTGTGTGCATTGCTGGGTTGGCCTGCAGTTGCTGCTTTTGCCATGGACAGAACAAAGACTGGAACTTTGCTGAGAACTTGCTTGAAGAAGAATCTCCAAGGGCTTGTGTGTGTTTGGCCTCTTGTTCTGAAGTCTCAGGGACACAAAGACTCTTGGATTTTCTGTCATTTTGGTCTTGCTGAGTTAAAAATACGTTATTTTTCTAAACTGGTGTGGTGTCCATTTGTGGTGTTATCACTGTATTACTGTGTATTTTGAGTACAAATACTTTACACATTGCCATTGGGATAAGCCTGTCTGATCGTGGCCAGCTACCAAGGGGGTGAGCAGAGGTTATCTAAAGTATGTATCCCCCTTACCCTGACTAGAAGCAAGGGTCCCTACTTGGACAACGGCGCTTACCTCAATCAGAGACCTCCATCTAACAGTTCCCAATTTATGGGTTCCTGGAGAATGCAGGTTCTAAAAAAAATTCTAAGAACACTGATGATCCCCTTTAAGGTCAAAGAAGAGAAATAATTCTAGGAACGTGATAGGTTTTTGTAAAGACACTGAGCCCATTGAAGCCTGGGAGTAAATGTTGCTTGTTCCACAGTCACGATGTAGAAAGAAAAAACCTTTTTAGGGGTTCACTGATGCATCTGGTCCTTAAACCAACAAAGAAGAGATTGGCACGGAAGCTGGAATATCAAAACAATTATTTATTAACCTCACATGAGGGAGACTGCGTCAATACAGTACCCTCAGGCCACTGTATGAGGCAGTCTAAGGAGTACAGAGATCATAGGTCTTACATACTGTATTTACCGCTGAGCATGCATGGAGACTCAAAAAGAGGCAGTACACGTGTGCACATGAATAGCTAGTTACATATAAGGATACAAAAGAATCGCTTAGTCAACAGAGTAGGAGGGGTTACAATATTGCTGACATTAGTTAAAATAGCCTGACAGTGCTCTTAGAGCAGGTGCATTCGGCTACAGGTCTTTCTGAGCATGTGCAGTGCTCTGGCTCAGTGCTGAAGGAGTTAACTAACTGATGACACAAGCAGAATACAAGGGCAGGCAATAGTGAAGAGGGAGAAAGCACATGGCGAGCACATGGCTAACTAAAATGGCCGCCAAAAACAAAATGACTTCAGCTGATGCTAACAGCCATTGCAGCTAGTTTCCGCAGATGGCCGTTTTAGCATTAGCTGAAGGCATCCGCTATGAATTAAAAGAAGCATGGAAGTTATCCTGCACATCTATCCTCATAATCCATTAATATCCTGCTCCATTGCTAGGTGGGCATTTATATTCTAAACATTGTTAAGCAGACATATATAAGGTATAGACAGAAGCACAAAAGGGAACAGAGCATTGGGTCATAATGAACACACAGATAGCAGGAGAAAATAATGACTATTGTTACAAACAGAACAATATTTTCCAACTGCAAGCAGAAAGCAAATCCTAAAATCACCCAGTCCAATTCTATGTTTCAGGGCTCTGATATATTTCAGTGACCATCTATTTCAATTTCAGAATAGCCAAAAGCACATATATAATGTGGTATCTTAATAATAAAAAAAACTTTTTTTTAATAGACCTTTCCAATGTTCTTTTCATGAGGGCTAGAGTACCAATTAATATATTCAGGAAGAACAAAACGTTTCTCTTGCAGAATAAACATTATTCCAAATATGAATATTAAAGAAAATACAAGGATCATTACAAAAACAATCTTTGCTTCAGGGGACCAGGAGGACCAAACGTGGCCATGGGAATTAGGACGAGGAGCCGCAAAGGGCTGCTCCTCCTCAAAAATGGGATGACCAATGGGGTACATTGCTAAAAAGTACTTAAAGAATAGAAGCGGCTGTACAACCAGCCAGAGGGGAGTCTTCTCCCTGTGTCCGTCTGAGCCTCACAGGCAGGCTCCTATTGTTCATCCAACGGTGGAGCTGCACAGCTTGCAACTCAAGAAAACAATCTCGGCCCAGTTTTAACCCTCAGCGATCCTGTCCAGTGTCTCAGGCAGTGCACCAGTTTTCTTCACTTTAATCTAACAGGCACCAAAGGCACAGCACCTGTACCCTGAACTCAAGTCCTTCCCTAACTCCTGTGTTGCTCTGCTGACGCACTGCTCTTTTATTGTGGCCAAAGATTGTACCCAGTGTGCTCAGGAATTCCTTGATCAACAAACAGAGGTGCAGACTTGCATTCACTTAGGGGCCAGGACTTGGAGGCCTGATGATGAGATATCTGAAACACCCTTGTTTCAAAGGGGGTCACCTCAAGCAAAAGCCTCCTTGCCATCCTTGTCGGTCTGTGACTCTCTCATCTGGGCATCAAAAACTGGATCCACAAAAGGATCGGTCTGTGACCCCGTCTTTCACCCTAGACAGTGGCAGGGGTACACACTTCACGTCCCAGTGCTTCCAGCCAGTCTACCTTCACTGAGGTCCTAGTTGCCAGCAATGCCTGTGCTGGTTACCTTCACCTTGGCTTCAAGCTGGACTGGCACTGACTCCCCAGGATGGATCTGATGTCCGGGCCCCTCTGGCAATGGTTGTAGGGCAGCAAATATGTATTGGTGGACAGAACAAAAGATCTTTAGACAAGGCATACAAATAATCTATAAACAGAGGATAGTCTCAGAATACTTCCTTAGTCTTGGAGCGCCCCATACGTTAGCAAGGCACCCAAAAACCACTTTATCTATCTGAGAGTAAAAAAAAAAACCTGGACCTATTACACTATTTGAAGCAGCCAAGGAAGTCTATGTTTATTTACTAAATTCTGAGGGAAAAAGAAAAACAGTACAGACATACTCCAAATCCTTACATTTGTGTATTCCTATACTATTCATCTGAAGAACCGCAAGAAAGAGAATTTTTAGAACAAGCATTCTTTTGTGCTTCTTGTCTTGACAAGCTTGTGTTTCATAAGTCATAACCTTTCACTACTTGTACAGGACTGCAAACACTTCTAAAATGATTTTTCTTACGTAAAAGCACCTACATTTTACACTTAGGACCATGCTCTCATGTTTTAGGTGCAGTGGGAAATTCTAAAAACTGCTAATTTAACAGGGATTGTTATTACATAAAGAACTAAAAAAAACTCAATATAGTGGGTACATGACGTTCACCAGCTATTCACCAGCTCTAATAAGGGCTGTCAGCTCAATTAGACAGACTAATAAGAGACTAGCAATGCCCTTGCAAAACTGTATGTAGCATGAGAATAACATAAACAATAATGGTGTTATCACCTGAGAATTTTAGAACAAAACTACCCACATATAGTTCCCCTTTAAAGGTCAAATAAGGGAACAGCAACCTAGACTCATCCTTTCATAATTTCATCAGACGGGATTGGCAGTAACATGGCATATTTTTTTATTCATTTTATTAATTCTAACAATTTCAAAACAGTATTACTGAATAGCCAATTACATGTCTCATGGCCGATCCCAAGAGAGAGTGAGAAAAAAAGAGAGAGAGAGCGCACATAAAGCAAGAAAAATGACAATGTGGTACTTAATTTTAGTTACCCTTAATTTACCCAGGAGCTAATCTCCTCCCCCATTCGACAGTAGGTAACCTAAAACAGGTGATCTTCTGTCGACACTGTTTACCCCTATTTTTGGCAGATGGACACAAACAAACTTGTAGGAGGTAAATAGCACATTGAGCTAGCTAGAAAACATTAATAACCAACTACCAATTCCTTTAGCAATTGTAATAGTGTAACATGTGGGCGCATGAATGCAAATTTTATTTCATAGCCTTTTGATCTGGCCCTAGCACAACAATTTTAAGTAGTGTTTCTGTATGTATGGCAGAGCTATTCTCTGCACATGGCCTACAGACGCTGCTGTCCCTTGATAATGTTATTCAATAGAATAAACCCCACCTGCATATCTCCTACACTTGTATTATTTTGCAAAACAAGACAGTGATATCCCCGTGTGCTCCTAACAGACTTTGCAATATGTGCTGTAGCTAATGTTACCTAAAACAGATCTGTGGTGTCCAATATTGTTCCAGGAAGGCTTAATCAGGGCCATAAGTGCATTGAAACAACTAAGAAAATTCTACAATTTCTTAAATGTAGTTACAAGCTTTCATAGTGTAATGTTAGAAATCACATACTGACAGTGGCTCCCTGCATGGAAATTTCACGTTCAGTAGGGCTGGTCAGTTCTAAAAACAGACCTTGGCCTCTGACCCTTAAACCTGTTGTCCCCTGTCTGAGAAAGGCTATTTCCAGGCAACCTTTCCAATTCAAAGTAACTCTGGAGAATCACAGCTGAAAGGCAGTCCTGTTCCGTACCTGTGTGCTAATAATTTTAAAGGTAGGATAATAACTTCTTCTGGTTTTATTATACTTATTTTTATGCGTCTGCAGTGTGTTGTGTGCTTTCTAGCAGTTTAGAGGCCAGCTGTTTGTTTTGCAGTTGCATGTGTGCACTGCTGAAGCCTGAGATCAGTTTGAAAACAGCCCTTGGGTGCCAGAACTGCCTTCCAAAAGTAAATTGTGCCCAAACTCGACTTTGGTAGTAGGGGCACTTAAATATGGATAACCTACAATGTTTTGGCATATTAGGGACCCCCAGGATCTCCCCTAGATATCCCAGGGGTGGGGGGGGGGGGTCAGAAAGGTATAAGGTACACCCTTATAAATGAGTTTTTATACGCCTGGGTAAAGTGAAATTTCACATATCACTCCCCACATTGTGGTAAAGTGCTGCTCAAATTCAACTTGGATGCTAGGAGCTTATATATTGTTCACAGTAGGATTATTAGACATTATGAATGCAAAAAACGATTTTAGTGCAATTATTTTTCTTTTCTCATGTACTCCCTTTTTTTTAAAAATAATGATCACTAACTATTTTGATGTTTCCACATATGAAAAGCAAGCCTCATTCCTTTCCTTTTGCCTTTAAATGCATGTATTTATAACACTAAGCTCAGAAGCTGTACTGAAACAGAAAATAGTCTGTGCCACTTTTTAAAGGGCAGTAATTATTTACCATAAAAACCACTGATGTGCTTATGTAAAAAAGCAACAAGAAAGAAAGTTCTATACTTTTAATCCTTTCTATTTTATCCAAAATAATGAAGTTGTATTTCTAACTTTCAAAAATCAGTAGTTGTTAATGCACGTGCTAATTTAAAACCTAGTTCCCACAGCTGATCTGTAGCCTGTGGCCCGGTATAGTCATGTGTTGTTTACTCAGCTGCTCTTTTAGGACCAGCAGGCATCAACTTTAGAACAAAAAACCCTTTTCAGTAGTGTAATGTCCTGAAAAAGTTTGATCTTCGTCTGTTTTGACAGACAGCTTCCTCTGAGTCAAACAGCGTTGAACAGCTGTCTAAAAGCTCTTTTTCTGGTGCTAACATTTGAGCACGGTGCAGTCTATTTAAAACACAGGCATTCCAAGCCAGCACAAGTCTATTGTCTTGTAGTGTGGAAAAAAAGCGCATTTATTTCAGCAGCAACCAATTTACTCAGATGACGTGAATGCCTTCTAATATTAATATTTAAGGATAATGCTGTAACATTTTGTATTGAGTCCTAGTTACTACAAAGCACACAATTTTGTTTTTTCCCTTTCTATGAGGCCTATTTTTTTTCCTATTGAGTGATAATTCTAATTTTTCTTTACCATTGTGGCAATATTTACACATCTAAACTGTGTTACTGTTTTACTTCTAATGGTAGCGTGCAGCTATTTAGCATAAGTTGCATAATTAAATCCTTGAATTTTAAAATGTAGTTCTTACAATGACATTTGCATAACAGAATGACGACAAAAAAAAAACAAATTGAGGTCATTCCAGACATTTTCAAGAAGGGGGTCATACACTCAGAACACACAACACTGCCTGTTAAAGCAAGACATTCTCACACAAAGAACATAGTCACTACTTTACTGAAACAAGTACTTCACAAGTATGTCAGTCCACAACCACATAGACACTCCACAAAAACAATTAACCCACAAATCAACACTTAGGACAAAAACAAGAGACAGGCCAGAGACTGTACTCAAACAAAACCATTTGTAAATACCAATTGTAAGTCATATTTACAAACGAAAGGACTCTAAAAAAAAGGTACAGAGATGATACCAAGACAAATAGACAGCCGAAAGACTGCCATGTTCAAAAAGACAGACGCAAGCCTGAGACCTTTTTCAAAAGTACACCAAATTACCAATTGGGCAGCAGAACACTCAAAAGCGTTCCGCATCACCACTTATGAACTTTAATAAGTGCGCACATCAGGATCCTTTGTATATATATATTTTGTTCCATGTTGTACTAGTCATCATGGAAGAAATACCCTTTTTTAATATACCTAAAACTATTTAGGTATCCCCTCTAGGGGAATCAGCTGAGTACTTTCTAAATCCATATTGGTACCTCCAAGACAGCAACACTTTCTACGAAGTGTGCTAGAAGCAGGCATGCCAAAGATATTATAGCATATATAATATTATCTCCAAGTGACAGTTAACACAATTTGTGCAGTTCAAGACTTCAAAAATTAGAGAAAAATCTCCTCATTACTGGCCTTCATTTGCTGCAGCAAACAAACAAACAAACCAAAATCTTGGCCAAGTCATTCCAAACAAAGTGTTGCTACAGCAACCTTACCAAACCAAAGTCTCCAGCTTCCAACTGCCAAGTTCTGAGTGACCTAACAGTCATTTTAACCCCTTAGCTGCCAGGCCTTTTCCCCCTCCTGTGCCACGCCCTTTTTTGGCTATTTGGGGCAGTGCGCGCTGAGGCCCCTGTACCTTTTTGACCACATAAGGTATCCACGCCAAATTTGCGACCTTTTCTTCCAACATCATGGGGATTCTGAGGGTACTCAGGGTTTGTGGATTCCCCTGAAGGGGTCACAGAAATGAGCCAAAATACAGCAAAATGTAGGTTTTTTGGGGGGAAAATGGGAAAAACGGGCTGCAAATTAAAGCATCTGGGTTTTTTCCTGCAAGTGTTATCAAAAAAGGGTTTGTGGGGCTGAAATCACCATTTTCCCAGCTTTTAGGGGATATCAGACTTTTGTCAGAAACCCAACATTTTTTACACAGTTTTGGCATTTTTCTGGGACATAGCCTATTTTTGCTATTTTTTAAGCTTTCGACCTCCTTCCAGTAAATGGTAGAAATGGGTACAAAAGCAATAATGGATCCTGGAAAGCTATACATTTTGGAGAAGTAGACAAAATTCTGAATTCAGCAAGGGATCATTTGTGTAGATCCATCAAGGTTTCTTTATAGAAACTAACAGTTAAATATAGGATAAATTGAAAATTTGTTGAAAAAAAGCGCCTTTTGTGTCAACGTTTTCACCTGTAACTTCTTCTAATTTTGACAGCTCTTTGAAAGCAATATACCGTTACATCCGATGGACATTTCTGGTTGTGGGGATATATAGGACTTATAGGTTCACCAAGAACCCGACGAACCCAGAGCCAAAAACTGAGCAGCAACTTGCAATGGTTTTTTATTATGTACCAGGTATATAGTAATTATTCTGTAAAAATGTGTACATGGAAAAATCGGTATGAAAGACACCTATGTATTTCTGAAATGGGAACAAAATATAGAGTTTAGAAACAGTAGATATTTGCACATTTCCGAAATTGGGAATACTCATACTAGCATGAGAATTATCAGTCATTTTTTAGAATGACTTCTTTTTTTACACAATGTCTTTCATTTGGAAGGCAGAAATGCATCGAAAGTCAATAGGTAATAACCGTTCCTTTACAAATCTTCATTACCCTAAGTCTCCCGATAAAAATGGTACCTCACTTGTAGGGGTAGGCATAGTGCCCACGACAGGGAATGGCTCAAAACCCAACGTGAACACACCACATTTTCACAATGCAAAATTACCCTTTTTTAGCAAAGTGCCTAGCTGTAGTTTTTTAACCCTAGCTCTGCCGGCACCTAGGGAAACCTAGCAAACCTATACATTTTTTAAACCTAGACACCCAGGGGAATCCAGGATGGGGTGACTTGACTGCCTCCCACCACGTTCTGTTACCCAGAATCCCTTGCAAACCTAAAAAATTGCCCAAAAAAACACTTTTCCCCCACATTTCTCTGGTGGAAAGTTCTGGAATCTGCATGGATCCACACATTTCCACACACCCCGCGGTCCCCAAAGTCTTCCGAGAAAAATGGTACCTCACTTGTGTGGGTCAGCCTAGTGCCCGCGACAGGAAACGGCGCAAAACGCAACGTGGACACACCTCAATTTCGCTGTGAAAAATGACCCTTTTTTGGCAAAGTGCCTAGCTGTAGTTTTTTAACCATAGCTCTGCCGGAACCTAGGGAAACCTAGCAAACCTATACATTTTTGAAAACTAGACACCCAGGGGAATCCAGGATGGGGTGACTTGACTGCCTCCCACCAGGTTCTGTTACCCAGAATCCCTTGCAAACCTAACAAATTGCCAAAAAAAAGACTTTTCCCCCACATTTCGCTGGTGGAAAGTTCTGGAATCTGCGTGGATCCACAAATTTTCACCCACCCCGCATTCCCCAAAGTCTTCCGAGAAAAATGGTACCTCACTTGTGTGGGTCGGCCTAGTGCCCGCGACAGGAAACGGCGCAAAACGTAACGTGGACACACCTCAATTTCACAGCGAAAAATGACCCTTTTTTGGCAAAGTGCCTAGCTGTAGTTTTTGAACCATAGCTCTGCCGTCACCTAGGGAAACCTAGCAAACCTATACATTTTTGAAAACTAGACACCCAGGGGAATCCAGGATGGGGTGACTTGACTGCCTCCCACCAGGTTCTGTTACCCAGAATCCCTTGCAAACCTAAAAAATTGCCAAAAAAAAGACTTTTCCCCCACATTTCTCTGGTGGAAAGTTCTGGAATCTGCGTGGATCCACAAATTTTCACCCACCCCGCATTCCCCAAAGTCTTCCGAGAAAAATGGTACCTCACTTGTGTGGGTCGGCCTAGTGCCCGCGACAGGAAACGGCGCAAAACGTAACGTGGACACACCTCAATTTCACAGCGAAAAATGACCCTTTTTTGGCAAAGTGCCTAGCTGTAGTTTTTGAACCATAGCTCTGCCGTCACCTAGGGAAACCTAGCAAACCTATACATTTTTGAAAACTAGACACCCAGGGGAATCCAGGATGGGGTGACTTGACTGCCTCCCACCAGGTTCTGTTACCCGGAATCCCTTGTAAACCTAAAAAATTGCCAAAAAAAACACTTTTTCTCCACATTTCTCTGGTGGAAAGTTCTGAAATCTGCGTGGATCCACAAATTTCCACCCACCCCGCGTTCCCCAAAGTCTTCCGAGAAAAATGGTACCTCACTTGTGTGGGTCGGCCTAGTGCCCGCGACAGGAAACGGCGCAAAACGCAACGTGGAAACACCTCAATTTCGCTGTGAAAAATGACCCTTTTTTGTCAAAGTGCCTAGCTGTAGTTTTTGAACCATAGCTCTGCCGGCACCTAGGGAAACCTAGCAAACCTATACATTTTTGAAAACTAGACACCCAGGGGAATCCAGGATGGGGTGACTTGACTGCCTCCCACCAGGGTCTGTTACCCAGAATCCCTTGCAAACCTCAAATTTAGCTGAAACAAATCACCTTTTTCACACATTTTTGTGTGGGAAAGTTGTGGCATCAGTGGGCTGACACAAATTTCCTACCACCCAGCGTTCCCCCGGGTCTCCCGATAAAAACTGTGCCTCACTCGTGTGGGAGGCCCAAGTACCCGCGACAGGCAAGGGCCCAAAACGTATTGAGGCGACATGAAAATTGCCTACATCAAAACGACCTGGTTTTGCAAGGGGGATCACCTGGGTTTTTGGCCCGGTGCTCGGCGGCCACCTAGGGGAACCTACCAAACCCACACATTTCTGAAATCTAGACACCTGGGGGATTCCAGGTAGGTATGGCTTGCGTGGATCCCCCAACGTTTCCTTACCCAGAATGCCCTGCAAACCTCAAATTTAGGCAAAAAATACACATTTTTCACATATTTTTGTGTGGGAAAGTTGTGGCATCAGCGGGCTGACACAAATTCCCTACCACCCAGCTTCCCCCGGGTCTCCCGATAAAAACGGTGCCTCACTCGTGTGGGAGGCCCAAGTAACCGCGACAGGCAAGGGCCCACAACGTAGTGAGGCAACATAAAAATTGCCTACCTCAAAACGACCTGGTTTTGCACGGGGGTCACCTGGGTTTTTGGCCCGGTGCTCGGCGGCCACCTAGGGGAACCTACCAAACCCACACATTTCTGAAAACTAGACACCCGGGGGATTCCAGGGAGGAATGGCTTGCGTGGATCCCCCAACGTTTCCCTACCCAGAATGCCCTGCAAACCTCAAATTTAGCTGAAAAAATCACGTTTTTCACACATTTTTGTGTGGGAAAATTTCCTACCACCCAGCGTTCCCCTGTGTCTCCCGATAAAAACGGTGCCTCACTCGTGTGGGAGGCACCGTTTTTATCGGGAGACCCGGGGGAAAGCTAGGTTGTAGGATTTTTGTGTCAGCCCGGTGATGCCACAACTTTCCCACACAAAAGTGTTTGAAAAAGGTGATTTTTTTCTGCTAAATTTGAGGTTTGCAGGGCATTCTGGGTAAGGAAACGTTGGGGGATCCACGCAAGCCATACCTCCCTGGAATCCCCCGGTGTCTAGTTTTCAGAAATGTGTGGGTTTGGTAGGTTCCCCTAGGTGGCCGCCGAGCACCGGGCCAAAAACCCAGGTGACCCCCCTTTCAAAACCAGGTCGTTTTGAGGTAGGCAATTTTCATGTCGCCTCAATACGTTTTGGGCCCTTGCCTGTCGCGGGTACTTGGGCCTCCCACACGAGTGAGGCACTGTTTTTATAGGGAGACCCGAGGGAACGCTGGGTGGTAGGAAATTTGTGTCAGCCTGGTGATGCCACAACTTTCCCACACACAAATATGTGAAAAAGGTGATTTTTTCAGCTAAATTTGAGGTTTGCAGGCCATTCTGGGTAAGGAAACGTTGGGGGATCCACGCAAGCCACACCTCCCTGGAATCCCCTGGGTGCCTAGTTTTCAGAAATGTGTGGGTTTGGTAGGTTCCCCTAGGTGGCCGCCGAGCACCGGGCCAAAAACCCAGGTTACCCCCTTGCAAAACCAGGTCGTTTTGAGGTAGGCAATTTTCATGTCGCCTCAATACGTTTTGGGCCCTTGCCTGTCGCGGGTAATTGGGCCTCCCACACGAGTGAGGCACCGTTTTTATCGAGAGACCCGGGGGAACGCTGGGTGGTAGGAAATTTGTGTCAGCCCGGTGATGCCATAACTTTCCCACACACAAATATGTGAAAAAGGTGATTTTTTCTGCTAAATTTGAGGTTTTCTGGGCATTCTGGGTAAGGAAACTTTAGGGTATCTACGCAAGCCATACCTCCCTGGAATCCCCCGGGTGTCTAGTTTTCAGAAATGTGTGGGTTAGGTAGGTTCCCCTAGGTGGCCGCCGAGCACCGGGCCAAAAATCCAGGTGACCCCCCTTGCAAAACCAGGTCGTTTTGAGGTAGGCAATTTTCATGTCGCCCTTAATACGTTGTGGGCCTTGCCTGTCGCGGGTAATTGGGCCTCCCACACGAGTGAGGTACCGTTTTTATCGGGAGACCCGGGGGAACGCTGGGTGGTAGGAAATTTGTGTCAGCCCGGTGATGCCACAACTTTCCTACACACAAATATGTGAAAAAGGTGATTTTTTCAGCTAAATTTGAGGTTTGCAGGGCATTCTGGGTAAGGAAACGTTCTGGGATCCATGCAAGCCATACCTCCCTGGAATCCCCCGGGTGTCTAGTTTTCAGAAATGTGTGGGTTTGATAGGTTTCCCTAGGTGGCCGCCAAGCCCGGGGCCAAAAACTCATAGGACCCCCTTTGCAAAACCAGGTTGTTTTGTGATAGGTCATTTTGATGTCTCCTCAATAGGTTTTGGGCCCTTGCCTGACGCGGGCACTAGGCCTACCCACGCAAGTGAGGTACCATTTTTCTCTGAAGACTTTGGGGAACGCAGGGTGGGTGGAAGTTTGTGGACCCACGCAGATTCCAGAACTTTCCACCACAGAAATGTGAGGAAAATGTGTTATTTTGGACACATTTTTAGGTTTGCAATGGATTCTGGGTAACAGAACCTGGTGAGAGCCAGTGAAGTCACCCCATCCAGGATTCCCCTCGGTGTCTAGTTGTAATGAATGTACAGGTTTGCTAGGTTTGCATACGTGCTAACTGCGCTAGGGCCCAAAATCCACAGGTATGCACATTGCTAAAAAAAATCCGGAGCCCAGTGGCCTTTCTGCCGCTCTGGGGGGGAATCGGAGAAGGGGGTTTCATCCTGATATGCCCCTAAAGGGGCAGAAAGACTGTGGCTATTTTTTGTGGGGGTGGGGGCACTGGTATGACCATTTTGGGCAGCCCCCACCCCCGCGCATAAAAAAAGCCTGCATACTCGCTGGCGCCTAGTGGGCTTTCTGCCCCCCCAGGGGGCAGAGATCAGGGGCCACTGCCACCATCTGCCCTCCCGGGGGGGCAGAGAGACTGGAATTTCTCTGGGGGTGGGGTGGGGTATTGGCATGCCCATTTTGGGGAGCCCCTATCCCATCACTAATAAAACAAAAAAATCCATGGTTTCTAGTGGGCATTCTGCGCCCCCAGGGGGGGCTAGATTGGGGGCTACAGCTCCCATCTGCCTCCTGGGGGGCAGAAAAACTGTCATTTTTGTGGGGGGGAGGGTGGAGGCATTGGCGTGCCCGTTTCGGGCATCCCACACCCTAAAAACAATTGCGTAAAAAAAATCCCTGGCGTTTAGTTGGCTTTCTGCCCCCCCCCCTTGAGGGGCAGATTAGGGGCCGATGCCCCATCTGCCCCCCGGGGGGGCAGATAGACTGTAATAATTGGGGGGGTGGGGTAGGGTGGGGGCATGGGCCAGCCCGTTTTGGGCAACCCCCACCCCTATTTGGTTTTTTTTTACAATTCCCTGGTGTCTAGTGGTCTTTTTGCCCCCCCGGGGGGGGCAGATTGAGGGCCAATGCCCCATCTGCCCCCCAGGGGGGGCAGAAAGGCTGTAATGGTGGCGGGTGGGTGGGGGCATTGGCGTGCCCGTTTTGGGCAGCCCCCACCCTAAAAAAAACTGAAAATAAATCCCTGGTGTATAGTGGGCTTTCTGCCCCCCCGAAGGGGCAGATTAGGGGCCAATGCCCCATCTGCCCCCCGGGGGGGCAGAAAGACTGTGATAACTGGGGGGTGGGGTGGGGTGGGGGCATGGGCCTGTCTGTTTTGGGCAGCCCCCACCCCTATTTTTATTGTCAAAAAAAATCCCTGCCCCCATCTGCCCCCCAGGGGGGGCAAAAAGACTAAATGTGCCCAAAATTATTTGGGGGGAGCAAAGGCCCTTGCCCAAGGGGCCGCTTCCCCCTCCCTGGTGTCTAGTGGCTGGATCCCTGCTTGGGGATCGCCCTCCTGTGGCGATCCCCAAGCAGGGATCCACTGGGGAGGGGAGATTCTCCCCTTTCCAACGATACCTCTCCCGTCTTTCTACGTGCTCAGGGGGCTGAGATAGCCCCCTGAGCACGTACAAAGTAAAACCTGAAATGAGCCTCTTGGCTCATTTCAGTTTCACTTTCACTGTAATGACGTCGACGCGACGTGCGCGCCGATCGTCATTACAGTGAAAGGGACCTCGGGAGCTGGGGAAGCTCTTCCCCAGCTCCCGAGGCTATTTTGGTTTAGGGAATGCCTCATGACGAGCTGGACTCGTCATGGGACAGCGCGACTGTGCTCCATGACGAGCCCAGCTCGTCATGGGCATACAAGGGGTTAAAATACTCACACCAAAGAAGATCTTAGTCAGGAGCGGCCAAAACCTGGAGGGTCAGATCGGGAAAATCGGAAAACACGTTGGTCTGCAAAGACAAAGGGTCTCCTCATGCAGGGTACCTTCCTCAGTGGATTCCTGCCTTCCGTCATGACCACACTCTTGGATGGCCGCTTCTCAGATGAGGTCCACGTTCAGGTGCCAATTTGTAGAAAGAAAAAACTTTTTAGGGGTTCACTAATGCACCTGGTCCTTAAACCAACAAAGAGGAGATTGGCACGGAAGCTGGAATATCAAAACAATAATTTATTAACCTCACATGAGGGAGACTGCGTCAATACGGTACCCTCAGGCCACTGTATGAGACAGTCTAAAGAGTGCAGAGATCATAGGTTTTATATACTGTATTTATCGCTGAGCATGCAGGGAGACTCAAAAAGAGGCTGTAGAAGTGTGCACATGAATAGCTAGTTACATATAAGGATACAAAAGAACCGCTTAGTCAACAGAGTATGAGGGGTTACAATATTGCTGACATTAGTTTAAATAGCCTGACAGTTCTCTAAGAGTAGGTGCATTCTGGCAGCTACAGGTCTTACAGAGCATGTGCAGTGCTCTGGCTCAGTGCTGAAGGAGTTAACTAACTGATGACACAAGCGGAATACAAGGGCAGGCAATAGTGAAGAGGGAGAAAGCACATGGCGAGCACATGGCTAACTAAAATGGCTGCCAAAAACAAAATTGCTTCAGCTGATGCTAACAGCCATTGCAGCTAGTTTCCACATTGATGAACCCCCTGCCACCCTTACAATATGTGGCATTTGCTGCCAGTCCTGACTTTCTATTGAACAACACTTTATTCTTGGGAGGGGTTTCAGCCAAGCTTTAAATTAAAGGGAATGTAATTGTTAATGTCAAGACTAGCTGAAAGCTTCATAGAGGAGATGGGGGTTAGCCTGCACCTGTTCGGAGGGGAGAACATTATCACGGTCCCAGTGGGGTGAGATGACAGGCATGGAGTAAATGGTTGCCTGGCACAATGTGACATCACTGCCTGGCTCACGTTATAGGGACATCAGCCATCTTCAGGATACAAGTAAGCGGGTGGTGCCTTTCACCCCTGCCCACACGCCACTTCTGCCCTGGATGCTCTATATTATTTGCCAAACTGTAGTTCCACGGTGAACCCACAGTAGAATGAAATGCAAACGTAGCATTTGCAGTGCGATTATAGATACGGACTTGCGCTTCTAGGCACGGTACACAGGGTTTAACATCACATTGGTGCTCATTTCCTTAACGTCACATTGGTGCTCATTTCCTTAACGTCACATTGGTGCTCATTTCCTTAACGTCACAATGGTGCTCATTTTTTTCTTAACTGCAGAGGAAGACAAACAGGTTGCGCCTGCTGGGATTTTATACTCTAGCACACAGGTTTCCAAACTTTTCATGCTGGTGACACACTTTTTTGACATTCCTGCTTTAGTGACACGGTAATGCGAGCGAGCGTAGCGAGTGAGCCGGAATCACCACAGAGGTGTTCGGGGGGTTTAAAAAATAGTGGGCAAATGGTGCATTTTCAATCAAATTGGAGAAAGCAAGAAGGTTTAATAAAGCAATTGTGAATCTGTTTTTAACAAAGACAGTGACTGGCAAAACAGGGAGTAAGGTTAGGTTTGTGCCTGAAACAAGAATATAATCATGCACACATCGACACATGCCCCAGGGATTTACAGCACAAAAAGGGCACCCCCACAGCATATGGAGTGTTGGTTTTGGCAAACGTTTCTTCCTTCTTAAATACTAAAAAGAAACATGTGAATCAAATTAGAATAATTCCCAGTTAAAAAAAACAAGGCAGTACATTAGATCAACTGTCGGTTGGGTTGTGGAGTTTTTGTTTCGCCACGTTATCAAAAGAAAACCTATTTCCTGTATTGGGCCAAATATTAAGTTGCTGGTGAGCTATTATATAATAATCAACTTTAAGCATGTTGGCCTTGTTTGTCATATTCTGTCCTTTTTTTTTTAGGTCCCGTCTAGGCTGCGCATGTGCTGTCTCGAACAGCATGTTTTCAATCTGTGGGCTTCAGCCCGCCCATTGCCTTACCACTTGTTTGCTCCATCGTGCTCTCATATCCGTCGTTCCCGTTAGTCCATAGCATAAAAGCGTCATGCTTCTTCCTGTGTTTGACCCTCCCCCTGAACATGGACCAAGTGCTTGCGTCCATCCACTACTCCCGTTATAGGAGCTACTATTTTCTATGTCTTTGAGCACTCCACACGAGTGCTGGTGTTTTCACTCACTCCATCTCCTCCCACCCGCCCCAACCCTGTTGATTCGTTTTCTTTGTAGATCGGCTTTATTATTCACCTCACTCACCGAGCCAGCAAAATGATAAGTGATGTGTACTTACCCCTTTGAGCTCATCCACTTACGCACAGATCAAGAAAATAAATGGCCTTCCTGCTAGTTAGGAGCTTGGGCCTCAGTTTTCTAAATGCACCTGTTTTAACTAGCATATTAATAATTTCCTAAACACCGCTTCATGGTTCGTTGTAAAGGAAATGTACTATGTACCTATCTACTAACTTACACTGCAAAGATCTCTTGCCCTCGCTTTTCAGTATTAGGGAACACAGGTGAACTAGCAATAGCTGCTACATAGCGTCAAGAGATGCACATGCATCTCTTGGCACTATGTAGTAGACCGGGCACAAGTTGAGGGTAGACTGAGTCTATCCACTCTTTTCACAGGGTGATCGCAGTCTACCCTGCTATGAGATTGGGCCCCACAGAAATATGGTAAACTTGTCTTGGTTCAATTTTTAGACACCGGGACACATTCAACAGTGCCTGCACATTGTTTGCTTTTGTTCCAAGCAGCAATGTACAGACGGGGAAGGGGCTTATCAGATTCCAGCTGGGCCTATAACAAAGGTCGAAGTTAAGGGGCCATCAGGTCTCCTTTTCTTGGAGTATCCAGGCTGGGAGCTATCAGGAGCCTCACATCTAAATGAAATGGAGGAGAAACAAAGGCACATAGCTTATCACATCACATCACACAAGAGGCAGGCATGCTTTTGACTTTGTTCAGTCCTTTTATATAAGAGATATGCATGTGTGTAGGAATGTCAGATTTGTTAGTCTGTCCCAGTATTTACACAAACAATTTAAATGCCACTATTTTGTTTTGTTTCTTTTACAGCGCTATAGTGCTACTAATCCCATTGTAGTGTCAGAGTGCTTTATACATACACATTATACATTGACAATAAATGATGTGTGTAAATCAAGGGAGTGTTACATAAGATGGGGAGAGTTACAAGGTGTAGGAGCCACATGTCCTTCTTGGCTCACTGTGCTATATTAGAAGAATTACAATGTATGAACTGCAAGTAACAAAAGGATCTCTGTGTTCAAAGCGCTAACTCACTTGCCCATTTACATACAGTAAAAATCTGTCATCTGCGCGTTACATAATGTGCTTTCCAGGAGACCTATTAACCCTCAATGCTACTTTGATCCAAAACTGGGACTAGACAAAACACAAACCTCTCCAGCAAATAGTTATTTTACCATTATTATTATTCCCTGAGCTTTACTGAGCACACAAAGATCTCTGCCACAGGTGCCTTAACCCCATGATATTTTAAAATACAGACTTTGCAACCAGTTGAGTAGAACAGATTTACTGCCACATTTCTCCTTGTTGCCAGTTTCTTTGTGGCAGGATTTAAAAAAATAAATACATGTTAAGGCCCTGATTTTGCATCGGGGTTGCATAATTTTTTTGCACAACCCCGAAGCAAAATCTAATTTGTTAAATATTGTAATGAGCTCAAATGTACTTACGATAGACCTGCTAAACAAACATATAACTTTCATGTTTGGTTTCTTGTGCTACTGGCAGTGACTAATATTGATTTTTAGTTTTTGTTTTCAGGGGCAGTCATTAAAGCTGTGAGATAATTGAGAGGATTTGTTAAATAATTGATAGTTGTCATTTTGCTTTGTCGGGTTATTACCTGGTAAAAGTAATACAGTTGTTCAACTCATCGTTCAGTGGGAAAAGCCTGTGGTTTTAGTTCAGCTTTTTGTATACAGCCGGGTGCAGGGGGGAGAGTATTGCCTGAAACAGCTTGAAGCAGTAACTGCTAAAGAGCAGTGAACATGTTGCATTAGCCGTGCGTTAGGGATTGTTTAATGACATGTCTTAACCAAAAGGGTTGGGGTGTTGGGTGTGTGTAAGTGAGAGAGGGACATGGAATAAGGTAGAAAAGGGCTGGTAAAAATGGCCCCATGGCCTGCGACCTCTTATTTAATTATCCTGATCAGGCCCGGCTCCAGGAATTTTTATTTGGGTGGGCCAAGGGTGCATTTGGGGGGGCCACTGCGGGATCGATTTGTCGCATATATGTCTAGGCAGGCCTGCTTCAGTGCCCTCCTTTATCTCTTCTTAGTCTTACAAGGCCCAGTAAAACGCACTCTTTTCCAAATCTCTTTCTAAATATTATCACTCTCAAAAAGTGTTTTTTCTATGAAATGTTCCTTTGATGGGAAAAGGAGGTTCCTGAGGTGGTAGTATCAGGCAACTGACACTACTCGGGCTCCCTCTGAGCGAGCCTTCAGGGAGAATCCCTCTTCATTACTACCTCCACCTGACCCCGGACTCTGCAACGCACTCCCTTACAGGCTTGATTATCCACTACTCCTCTCCAGTGCACCTTATCTCACAGCTGACCTTGGGCCCTAGCCCCATATCAGGCACCATCGGGCTCCACTTTCATTTTTCACGGTAAAAACAATAGTAAAATCTCCTTCAAACTTAAAACATTGAATAAAGCAGTAAATATAATTAGCACGCACTTTAAAGTATGTTCCACAGTAGCCTGTATGACCAGACTGCTAATTAAACAAAAACAGAAAGGCCATGACAGGGCCGGGTTTAGCGCTGATGCGAAAGTCTTTTTTGGCGCCACACTAATAACCCCTTTCTCCGTAAATACCTTTACTACCACCTTCCAACAGTGCCCCTCATCCCTCCATGGCCCCCCTATTGACCTCTTCCTCGGATTCCCTCACTGCCACACTCCACAAGTGCCCCTGATCTCCCCATAGCCCCTCCCCCTCGTGACCTCCTCCTCGGATTCCCTCACTGTCACCCTCCACCAGTGCCCCTCATCTCTCTGTAGCCCCTCCCCCTCATGACCTCCTCCTCAGACTCCCTCTCTACCACCCTCCACCAGTGCTCCTCGTCTCTCCCTAGCTCCCCCCCTCCACCCCATGACCTCTTCCTCGGATTCCCTCACTGCCGCCCTCCAACAGTGCCCCTCATTGCTCCATAGCCCCTCCCACCACCACCTCCTCCTCAGATTCCCTCGCTGCCACCCTCCAACAGTGCCCCTCATCTTTACGTAGCCCCTCTCTCATATGCATTTCATTTGTTGTACAGCGCTACTCATGTCAGTGTAGTGTGTGTCAGTACTTTACACCACGCACACATTATACAGAGACAATGAGTCATACAAGTATGTAAATCAGTCTACAGGGAATGTCACATAAGCAATGAGGATTACAAGGTGTATGAATCACGTCATCCATACTGGTGGGCAATATATTTTAAGAGGGTTTGGTCTGGGGAAACAACTTTAGGATTTAAAGAGTATTACATGGGGGTCAGCTTTACTGATAAAAATGTATATCTGCCCAAACATACTCATTTCAGCAACATTAGAATAATGAAAGACTGAGGAAGTTCTAACTACATCACAAAACAAAAATAAGCGAAGTTCTAACTACACCATTCATGTTTGTACGCAGCTCTTTGGTGACAGTTCATTGGTCACTGCCCTATGTTAGGATTGTAACTTCTGAACTGCAAGTAGCACAAGGATCTCTGTGACAAAGGCAGTAACCCACTGAGCTATCCACATAAAACACAGTTCATCTGCATTTAAAAACTACGGACAGACAAACGATTGCCCTCCAGCGGATCATTAATCACCAGCGTTATCTGGGCATGTTGTGTTGTCTTATTTTATCCTGCATCGGTCATGATAATGATAAAAAAATTGTTTAAATGAAGCACGCACAAAGTATGTGTCCTGCTGGTCCTGTGCACATTTTAAATCGAAAAACAAATAGTGACAAATTCTCCTACCTACTTTATTAGTCAAACTGTGTCACAGCCTGGTGTGATAAACTGCTGCAGGGGTCGGGAAAGGTGACAGGAATAAACAAACTTCTTTTCTCCTGCACTGCATAGAAAAGGAAATATCCACGCAGCAGGACAGTCGGCAAAGGTTACCGGTGCCAAACAAAGGATTTGTCCCTTTCGCCATGTGGAGATGGAGGGGTGAAAAAAAAAACAAAGCCTCGTTAATGGTCTTGTAAAGACCTGTGAAGTACCCGGGTGCGGCTGCGATAATCTCAAAGCTGTCTGTGTGTGTGGGAAGCTGTCTCAGCCTGGGCGCGCGCACACACAGACAGCTCTTTGAGCTCAATTCCGTTGCGCCCCTGCCTTCAAGCCCTCACTGCGAGGGCCAAGGCTCCTGTTGCGCGACACACCCACGAAGGTCAGGCGACACAGTAACGTGTCGCGACACATACTTTGGAAAGCTCTGTAGCAGGTTTATCAGCATGTGCTTAACCCACTGACCTACTTGACTTTACCTTAAGTGACATTGCAAATGTCCAGGGAGTAATGTTATTGGTCATAACATTGATGAAACCTAAAGTAAATGTTTTACAATAGAAACTGCCCGCTCTGCGCATGCTGTATTAACGCAGACGAGGCGCTGGCTTTCGGTGCGGCGAGTAGAAGCGAGGATCCTCAGTTAGGGTGACCAACCGTCCATAAATTTCACGGACCGCCCATTATTTGGCCCTCTTGTCTGTTGTCCGTGGGGAATTCTTTCACGGCTGCCTTTTGTCCGTAATTTTGGCCATTAGAGCGAGCTGTCGCCCAGCAAGCAGCCTGAGAGTTCTTTAACTCTCACAGCAGGGGCCAGCTCGCGCACCTGCTGTGATCTTAAGGGCCTGCAGCAGCCCCACTCTCCCCGCACTGCAGGGTCAGAATGGGACCAATCACCATAAAGATTTTTTTTTTTAAAGTCTCACTCTCGTTTAATTATATTATGTTTAGGTAGTACGGTGCCACATTTCAGATAATATGGTAGACAGTACATTTTACGGAAAACTGGGACAGCAGAAATGGGTAAAATTGTATATAACTTTTAAAGGGAGCTTTACATGAATATGCATGTTTTCTACAGTGATTTTGGGACATGAGTGGCTAATCGCTCATTTTAAAGCATGTTCGGCCTATATCATTGGTGAATACAAAGGAATGGTAGACAATTCAATATCAGGCAGGGGGGATGGGCGTTCTCCTCCAATGCATTTTAGTAATAAACATGGTGATAAATAGTGCGATTGTCTCAACCTGATATAAACTTATTTTTTCTTGTACTTGTGCTGGTTGTCTATTTACTTATGCAATATTGTGCAACCTCCTCTAATGCATACATGTCAATAGACCCGATTCAGGCGACTACCCATTTGTCAAGCCAAAAAAGGTTTTATTTTAGCTGTCACCCGCCTGAAATTGAATTTTCTACAATAGCAGTCAATGGGGAATTGTCATTCTCACGATTTTTTTATTTTAAATCTTCCACCTCCCTGTCCTAAAATGTCGGCATGTATGCTAATGTGTCTGCAAAACTGATCTTTTGTCCCGAATTTTTTACCGTAATTTTGACCTTCTGCCCTGAATTTTTACACTCATTATCCTGAATGTGCATCCAGGCCAGTTTGTCACCCTATCCTCAGTTCGCATGTTCGGGTGCCCCCGGGGTTTTGGCTCTGACGCGAGGCTCCCCAGTCAGCATGTTCCGGTACCCCCGGGGATTCTGCTCTGACGCGAGGCTCCCCGGTCTGCACGTTCCAGTGCCCCCGGGGATTCGGCTCTCCCCGCATCTCCGAGCGCTTCGCTTCTTCTGGGTGACGCACTCTGCTGCTCTTCCAACCTATTCTATTTTTCAGCAGTTTCCCTCTAACGATGTATTACAAACTGTCCACAATCACTCTCTCATCTATTATTTACGCTGCTCTGCAGACAGTACCACTTGGGGCCGGCGAGGAGTGCTTCCTGCGCAGTGCAGATTCTACAATGTGCCGTCACTAATGCATGAACAGGGATGCAACGAGACACAACTACAGCAATGTCTCTACAAATATTCACGGATCGCACAACTTTTCAGGTCTGCAGGGTCTGATTAAGATTTCAGTGCTAACTGAATCCCCTCAGCCCCCAATATCTGGCGATAATGCTAAGCACAGAGTTTAATCGCGCATCGCAGTGATGGAGGAAATTGTCTCCGTTGATTCTAGTGCTAGCCTTGGTCATAGAAGTGCTAGGAACCAGGGGTATCTGTGCGCCAGGACAAAACCAGGGACCGATGTCTGAACCCATCAAACTTACTAGCACAGCTCAGTCACATCAAGAGAGGCCTTCCCACTCCCTGCGACCTGGATCTTTCTCCGCAATGCTGGGCCCTCCAGCAACCCACAGTCCGGGGACATCCAAGGCCTTTCTCGGCCATAGAAACCTCTTTCTTCGGTTCAAACCTGGCTGATAAACAGCAGCGGCGTAACATAACTTGAGGGCCCTCCCTGCAAAGTACACGGAGCCCCCTCCTCCCTTGCCCACCACCTATCACTTTTGCTGAGGGGGCCCCCTGGAGCTCGGGCCCCCGCTCTGCGGGGGCTTATGTTACGCAACTGATAAACAGCCATGAGAACTGGAGTCCAGGATTGTACACAGTCACAGATCTGGTGAGCTGACCATGTACTGATGATCCTGGTTCATACATTATGTTACATGACTCAATGTTGCAGTAAAACCTCATTTTAGGGACCCCGTTCTCTCAGTCGTGAATAACTCTCTACCCTCTCACAAGTCACCCTCACACCCTGGTCCTCCTCGGCTCTTGATAAGGCATGTTTGTGTGCATGGATATCTAGTCTCTATCCACTCTGTCCTAAATCAACTTTACACAGCTACTTGTTTCTTTAACTACCATACAAATTATTATCCTATTGGTCTTGCTTATGTCTTATGTACACGACAAATGAATAACTGCCGTGGTATGTGGCCAGTAATCCAGTAAGCTCCCGGCCTATTCCAAGTATACCGCATTATTCCTTCGAACTAATAGAAGAGGCCACAGAGCATTTGGATAACTTTTTAGAAAGAGGTCATCTTAGGAATGACCCTCAGATTGGGTTCTGTTTGAGCAGAGTGAACTCTTGGTTGCTCCATTATGGAGGTACAGACTGATCCCAGTCGGCATCATGATGTTAGTGTGATTGGCGATCTGAAGCAGTCAACCACCAGAGAAGGGCGACTTGCATTGTTGGATGGTGATTGGGCACCCAACATAGATCCGTGAACTCAAGAGCAATGTCTGTTTTTTTAGGATAGTCCGGACTTTGACCACCACTTAAGCTATTTAACTTGGAGGAAGGGCCTAGCGTTGGGAATGGTGCTGCGGCCAAGAACATCTACATCTGATTGCAAATGAGACCTTTGAAGCTAATGGAAAGTCACCCACACATCCACAAGCACTACAAAGCAAAACTAATGGCAAGCTGCACGTTATACAAGCGACAATAGCATAACCCATATCTCCAAATGTGCCAAGATGATTTATTTCTTCTAGTGTGCAAACTGAGACTTGTGATGCTCCTTCCTATATGGTTTAAAGGTCTTTCAAAAGATGCTCAAGATGTGTATGTGGGTAGAGGTGAGTCATGTTGGTAGGAATGGGATGAGCGGAATGGATGGGCCAGATATTGCACAGGTGCTGTGTTAGTCTTACAGAGGGAAAATGGTTGATTGTGTGTCCTTATGATTTCGATTCTTCCGAAACGTGTTCAATTCAGCAGTGGCTTTATGTTCAATTCTATTTTGCCGTTGCAAAGGTTTCAATTTGCAAAATCTGAGTCTTTGCAACAGAAAAATAGTTTTTCGGTATGTACAAAACCCAAAGTGCGATTTAATAACTTGTTTCTGTATCACAAAACAGGTCAGCGACTACATACCAAATCGCAGTTTGAAAGGGGCATGTTTAGAGCATCCTTTCTTCCAATTTGCAATTCCCAATGGTAGGCACCAATTGCGTTTGCAAATCATTGATGGGTTACCGACAAGTCAAAAGTGACCCACTTGCCAATGGGAAGGGGTCCATTACGGACCCCACACGCTTTGTTGATGTTGTATAAAAAAAAAAAACATTTTTAGGAGTAGGCAGTCGTCTCTGGGACCACTGCTTACTCGTAAAAAAAAGTTTAGAAACTTTTCTGGTTTTAGAACACATCCCTTTATTCTTTAAGGAAAACACGCTGCATTAAAAAAAAATGCTGTATTTAAAACCAATCACACACATAGGGTTCACAGCAGCCCATCATTCCTTTGATGGCAGCGCTTCCTAGTGAGTCTCAATTTATGACCTACCACATCCATATTAATCAGGAAAATCAAATTCCAAGCCCCTACGAATTGCAATTTTGTGAACCAACATGTTTGAACATATTTTGGCAAAATAAGAATGCACTTGGTAAACGTCGGTGTGCAAATTGCAACCACTTTTATTGGATGTGATATACGACCATAAGGCCCCACTGCAATGCACATGGGGTCCTTGCAGGATAATATTAAGGGGGTCCAAGTGTCATGTGCTATAGGTGCATTTCTGTTTTCTTGCACCCAGTTTCTGGGGGTTCTAACTGCAGACATAGCAGGAGATTGCTCATCATGCTGGTCACAGCAGCAGTGCACAGAAGCAGAGGAAGAGTCCATTAGCTCTGCTCCTAGCCTTTTCATGTCTCATTCAGCATTGGGCACAAAATGTGCCCTCGATGAAATGTTATTTTTTGATAGGGATGTCCAGTTACTGGTTGTCGAGCGGCCGCCTCGCGTGTAGAGTGCCTGGTGAAGACGCGCTCTGGCTGTCCCCGTTTTCAGTCAAAAAACCTTTAATGTTCTCTCACTGCCACTTGTGCTGAAGTGCAGATTGCACTTGGATATCGAAGTCTTGTTATTGATGAGGTATGGATTAACCTCGATTTGTCACAAGGCATCAATTGAAATTCCACTGAAAAGCACTCTGCAGCAGGTATATCATTGAGGTGATGGCCCTACAAGCGTTGTTCAGATGTCTCTAAAATAAAACACATTTGTGGGCCGAGACTAGTGTGCAGATGTCTACTCTACATATCACTTAATGCATTCCCAGAAGACCACTGTTATTGAAGTATTTAAAGTTATATATGTTCTCTTGTAATCACCAAACAGTACTTTATGAAAGCTGATATCGAGGTCAGATGTACACTGGAGGCCTCGGTACTTGGGGGCAGATCTACAAGAAAGTGCCGCAGCGTGGTACCGCAAGCCCTTTGGCTGCGCCACGCTGCGGCACTTTCAGAGCACAGGAATGCGACATATTTACAAGAATATGTCGCATCTCTGTGCTTCCCCTGCGCTGGCGCACAAACAGCTGCCAAGCGCCGGCGCAGACACCCTTGCACCGTGGTGCAAGGATGCCTGCGCCATGGGGAGATTGTTTTTGTGCAGGAAGGGGCACCTTTCTGCACAAAAACAATCACTAAAGGCTTTTTCCTCTTTCAATACGTGTTGTAGAATGCAGCACGCATTGAAAGAGGAAAAAACGAGGAGAAATTAAAACATTTCTCCTCGTTGCGCCTCGCAACGCCACCTCTAGGGTGGCATAGCATTCAGACGCATCTCCAGATTTACAATTTCTCGTAAATCTGGAGGTGTGTCTTGTTCCATGGGTGTTGCGAGGGAACACCCACAGCAACACCCATGGAACGCCCCTTCAACGCAAAGTGCTGCGTGTGAAGGGGCCGTATTTACAAGGAGAGGAAATGTCACGCAGGGTGGCTTTTCCTGTCCTTGTAAATATGGAGGAGCCCCCTGCGCCACCAGTACGTCACGAAAAGTGACGGACTGGTGGCGCAGGGGGCTTGCAAATCTGCCCCTTGATCTCTATGTAGGCAGTGGGGGCTAGTGTATGGTGCTGCTGGAATTTGAATCTAAGATGGATCTTTGTGAATAGTCCTAGGATGGGCAGTAGAGGTGAGGAGGGATAGTAAACAATGTTTCTTCAGTCCAGGCATTAAGCTAATCCATGAGACCTGGCGAGGAAATGCACTGCCTGACCTGAATGATTTCTGTGAACACGTAATTTATTTTATGCTGGCGCTGAAATAATGAAAATTGCATTTTTTGTTGAAAGAATGCTGTTCATAAGCAATACTCTATTCCTGAAGCATGAATCTGGCAGCTCAGTCTCAAAGACAGGAAACCATCTTCCCTCTTCTGGGCAATGACATGTCTGAATGCTACTTTGCACTTTTTCTAAAAGCAAACATTAAAATGATCGAATGAAAGTTACACATCCTCAAGGATCTCGGGGATTTGGGACCTGCTTTGTAATGTTACCAGATGTGCCCAGTGGCATTGCTTGTATCATAGACATTGTCATGGACGAAAATGTGTCTCAGAAGCCTTTCTGAGAAGGATAACCCAATTGGGCAACATCACACACCTTGTTAAAGATGATGAATGGAAAAGAGAAACTGCTAGACACGTTCACATGACCGACAAAAGCAGGCATGGAAAGCAACAGGATGACGCTCATAACTAACGGGCAGCTGCACATAAATATGACCTTGTGGTGACCTTTTGTTTGAGAATTAGTATAAGTGCATTGCTAATGGGACTCAGTTGTAAAGAACATATTAGGGTTTCTTTTGAGGGTCTTAATGGGCTTACACTGTGTTAGAGATTTTGTTCTAAGGATGTTGTGGAAGGTAAAGGTGGGTAGAGGTGGAAGAGATGCTCTAGTTGAAGAGTGCTCAAACCTAGAGGCTTACAGCCTGGAGACTTTGCGAGGTTTGCCTCACCGTTGGTATTGTAGGCCGAGCCCAAAGCCTTCTCTCTACCAAAGATGCTGGGGGAGATACGAGTCAAAATGCTCATTTACTATCAAGTTAAAGCATTGTGTACAAAACCTCAGGCAAATGATGTATTAAAACATATTTTGTTATCAAACCCTATGAGACTGTAAAGCTCTGTTAAAGTCTATAGACGCATGCAAGCAAGTTGCATACCATGAGATTGTACACTTTTGGTTCTTAGCCTCAAGCCTGAAATACAAGGGCAGATCAGACGCCAAAAAGCCGTGGCTGACCAAAAGCAATAAATGGGCCTTTTTGGAGAAGTCAAGGGTTTCATTGTCTTGGATTGGAGCCTGCTTCATCAACACTTGTCTCAATAGGGGAGGAGGAAGGATCTTGAGTCTTCATACATTGAGCTGGGTCTTATATGAAAGTGCAAAGCATGTATTGCATGACTACAAAATATTGACAAAGCCAATTGCTCTTGTAGGTGAGACTTGTTTATTTTGCCAATGCTTGTTTCTTCTATGAAGTGCCTCTGTTGAGTGATCCTTTCAAGATCCTGCAGCTTTTTCCTTCTCTTGTCTCATAGGGTTGGTTGGGCTGGCACGAGTTCACATATACGGATGTTTTGTAACGCACAACATGTCGCTGGTTCACATTAGCGAGGAGATAGTCTCATCCCCCAAACTGTTAGGATAAACTACTGAGCAGCCAGTGTTTCAACTTAATGTACATGTGTATCCAGCCCAGAGTTCAGGTCTGAGCACTCTATTTAACCCCTCATTCATTCTTCCACCTGAGTCCTCATTCCTTTTAAGATGCTGGTTATGTTGCCTATTCATTACATTATATTGTTTATTGGAAGTTAATTCAGACTGACTCCTGAATGTTTAAGAAGGCACGGATTCATGAAAAAAGGGCTGAAGCAAAGCAAAAGGCCTTTCGTGGTTTGTAGCTGAGCTGGTGCTAAGAGAAAGCAGAAGCGGTAAAGGTGGATGGGAAACACAAGACTTCTGTTTACTTAACTGAACTCCCAAGTGGTGTACCAAATGCCTCAAAAACCAAGAGCGCACAAGCCCAGTGGATGGATTGCAAGATCTGACTGGTCAGCCAATCAAAAACCATCATTTTTGACCAGTGTAGTCCCTTGGACTTTAACACTTTTGATGGGCCCACAGGAATATCACTGACCCTTTGGTGTATATCCATTTCCAAGACACTTCACACCGTCCTCAAGAAGGTATAACGACTGGTCACTAGCTGGGGAGAAAGAGAAGAGAGGCAGGGTACCAATAGGAACAGGGGGAGGGTGACGAAAGAGTGGAAATGTACTGATGGTGACAAGTTAAGGTGTGGGGTATGGTCTGAAATCAAAGACAACTTTTTAACGATGAGGTCTGAGGTGCATATACGAAGTAGTTGGTGTTTCTTTTAAGTCTGTCCTTTGATAGCACATGTGCTAGTGCATGCAAGAGATATTGTATACAAGGAGCTTGCAGCCCTTACCATTCATTAGCTTCAGTGCCACTCATTTGCCTGCTTCTAATTTTTGTTATTATTATTTCTTCCTCCCCCTCCCACCCTCTTGTCTGTGTTGCTTTCCCCTCTCAACCCATCCATGCTGCTTCTTCTCCTTCCACCCGTGTTGCTTCTTCCCCTCTCTCCCCACCCATGTTGCTTCTTCCCCTCCCACCCCTGTCCGTGTTGCTATTCCCCTACCACACCGTCTGTGTTGCGTCTATGCCTGTGTTGCTTCTCTCCCTCCCACCACCATCCATGTCGCTTCTTCCCCTCCCACCCTGTCTGTTTTGAGTTGCTTCTTCCCCCTCACCCCATTGAGTTGCTTATTACCCTCCCACTCTGTCCGTGTTACTTCTTCCCCTCTAACCCCATGTCTGTGTTGGTTCTCCAAAAACCGTACCATGTTGCTTCTCCTCCCCACCCCGTCCATGTTGCTTCTCCCCTCCCACCCATCCCTGTTGTTTATTCCTTCCCACCCATCCCTGTTGCTTCTTCCCCTGCTACCCATCCCTGTTGCTTCTTTCCCTCCCACCTTTCTTCCATGTTGCTTCTTCCCCTCCCACCCCTGTCCGTGTTGCTATTCCCCTACCACACCATCTGTGTTGCGTCTATGCCTGTGTTGCTTCTCTCCCTCCCACCACCATCCATGTCGCTTCTTCCCCTCCCACCCAGTCTGTTTTGAGTTGCTTCTTCCCTCTCACCCCCATTGTCTGAGTTGCTTATTACCCTCCCACTCTCTGTCCGTGTTACTTCTTCCCCTCTAACCCCATGTCTGTGTTGGTTCTCCCCACCCCTACCATGTTGCTTCTCCTCCCCCACCCCCGTCCATGTTGCTTCTCCCCTCCCACCCATCCCTGTTGTTTAATCCCTCCCACCCATCCCTGTTGCTTCTCCCCTCCCACCCATTCCTGTTGCTTCTTTCCCTCCCACCCTTCTTCCATGTTGCTTCTTCCCCTCTCGCCCTTCGTCTGTGTTGCTTCTTCCCCTCCCACCCACAGCCTGTGTTGCTTCTTCCCCTTTCACCCCTGTCCATGTTGCTTCTTCCCCTCCCACCGCCCTGTCTGCGTTGCTTCTTCCCCTCCCACCTACCCTGTCTGTGTTGCTTCTTCCCCTCCCACCCACCCTGTCTGTGTTGCTTCTTCCCCTCCCACCCACCCTGTCTGTGTTGCTTCTTCCCCTCCCACCCACCATGCCTGTATTGCTTCTTTCCATTCCACCCACAATGTCTGTTACTTCTTCCCCTCATGTCCACCCTGTCCGTGTTGTCTCTTCCCATCCTGCCAACTCTGCCCATGTTGCTTCTTCAGTCCGTGTTGCTTCTTCCCCTCATGTCCACCCTGTCCGTGTTGCTTCTTCCCCTCCCGCCCACCCTGTCCGTTTTGCTTCTTCCCCTCTAGTCCACCCTGTCTGTGCTGCTTTTTCCCCTTCCGCCCACCCTGTCGGCTAGGTTTCTAAACTCTTTGTGTAGTGAAGTTGCCACCCTTGAGGCAGACTGCTCTGTACGGAGGCACTTGAAGAGGGTATTTTGGACAAGTGGAAACCTGAAGGGTGGCCTGATGCCCAGAGATCCGAGCATGCTGGGGAGGCCCATGATCAGACGAGCGGCTGCATTCTGGCCTGCTTAGTGTCTGGTTGAAGCATACTCCGGAGACACAATAGAAGGGAGATACAATAATCTACCTAGGACAGGAAAGCAGCTTAAATCATCTTTTTGTAGTCACCACCCAGAAAATGAATACCCTTTTTCAGACCTATGAGAAGAAAAGAGACGTAGCAAATACCTTACTGACATGGGGTTGAAATTAAAAGAGAGCATGTTGTTAAAATGACGCATAAATTCCTTGACGTTTCAGGTTTGTTTCCTTGGCTATTGAAGAAGAAACTTAGCACAGAGGAGAGTGGGTTAGCGATGAAATAAAGTGCATGGTGGCGGAAGCACACCACTGCAGAATAATAGTTGTGAAGAGCTGCTGCTACAAAATTGGCATCTGGGTGAGAGTTTGAATGTGTGATTACTTGTGTTAATAGTGAGAGGACAGGCTGTTCCCAAAGGCAGCCTGGTAACTCAAGATGGAAATGGATGGACTGGAATGCGACTGGCCAGGTGTAGTGGACTGGCAGTCCGGCAATAAAGCAGGCTGTAACAAGGATGGGGCATGGCAGGAATCTTTGCTCTCTAGATGTGGACCAGGGGAAATTTAACTAGAATTGTACCAGAAAGTTGTTGGAGGAAGTTGTGTGACAGAGGAGGCAAAGTGAAGGCTTGGAGCAGCAAGGACGGCAGTCTGTTCACCCTTTCAGTAGCAGGGCATCAAGTTAGACGAAGACATACAGAAACGTGACATTGGTGGAGCCTGCTCGATGTAGTGTCCTGAGGAGTGGACACTATGACCTGGGAGAGGGCAATGCCAGGGCAGGTCACCGGACACCAGTTCCGGTCAGGGGGAGGCCAAGGGGCAGTACACAGGAAGGGATGACGAGGAGCAGACGTGCGGCATGGTAGCTGCCTAATGTAGAGAATAAAGAATACTTGCACCTACTGCGAGGTGGTGGTCATTACAGGGCAAGCGCCGCGACAACTGGCGACGAGGCGGGATCCAAATCCACGCGTCGCGGCGACTGTCGGAGCCCACCCGGTCGCGGAAATCAACTCGGAGCCAGGAGCCCACCCTGGTCCGAAGGGCCCAGCAGAGAAAGAACATCGGTGCGGGAGCCCACCCCGGCGCTGCTGACACAAGTAAGCACAGCGCGAAACTGACCGAGCAGCCGAGAAAAGGAAATATGTTTTCTAGTGATCTTGATTTTTTGGGGAAGGGGTTTTGTGTGTATTATTGAATGTCAGAGGCCATCTTTCTTGGGGTATTCTGGGAGCGAAAGGGGAAAGACTGAAGATAAATGTTGTATTACTTCATCGGTGAATAAAGTTCTGAGTTATTTAGCTATACAGAGTATAGATGCTGTATCTCTCTTACTTAGCATGTGCACAATGTGCCCCTCTCTCCATGGCAATAGAGCTCAAGGGTGTGCTTCCTAGCAACCCGCCCTCAGCCATCTTTGAAATCTGTCGGCCATTTTGGACCAGTTTTTCAGATTCTCTACACACCGAGGCCTGCCAGGAAAAGGTCAAGCAGCCATGATACACAACAAATGTAATTCATTTAGCCTTTGTCGGTCGATGAAAGCTAAATAAATTTAGTTTGTGCAGAACCTCGAGATTCCTGACCTTTTCTTGTGATGTGTCAAGCGGCCGCAAGCTGCAACAGCCGACACCTGGTGCGCGTGCACGGGGCTTAGTCTTTCAGCCGGAAACTGCGTTTTCAGCACCACTGAAAGGAGAAAATCCGCTCCGTCAGTCCTTCCAGGAACCCACGCTCTTGGAACAGAACGTGTCAAGAGGCTGCAGGTTTTTCATCAACTGCAGTAAAATGAAGAGCTCTGTGCTGCTATTGGAAAATCGCTGCATCCTTGAGTTTTTTCCAGGAAATTGAAAACAAATTTGTATCTTTTATTTTCATTAAAAGTGGAAAGAAACTCGACAACTTCATTGATTTGACATCTTGACACGCACACTCCGCAATATGTGAGATACATATCCGGCAGCTCCTATAGATCTATAAATCTTTCAAGGGATTCTGGTGGCATGAGTCTAAACCCGAGGAGAACAGGCAGACAATGTTTTTAATCTCGCCAGAATCCACCGATGCTTGTGTTGCATCGTGTCGTGAAGGAGATTATGTTTTAGTTCAGTTCATTATACAAGATACATATTGGTTGTTTTAAAAAAGGAACAATGTTTTTTAAAATAGTTCAATTCAGTACTATTTAGCACTAAAAAGAATAAATGTATATATACTTTTTGTCAAAAGGTAGATTTTTTTATTGAATCTTTTCGCTGCTTAAAAATTCGTATTTTTCTGTTTGCACTGCAAGGGTCTGCAGCTCCTCTTCTGAGTGCTCAGCTTACTGTGTGTTACTGAGCACAATAAACATGTTGAAATATTTACTTTTTATTGAGAGAATGCAGATTAAACGGGGACAAATTGTTCTCCACTATAGGTTGAGTGATGTCTCTTTCATTATTTAAAGACATTGGCTGTGCGTAGGAACTCTGGGGAGAGTTGTGGAGGAATATAAACTCTCAGATTTTGTAGTGGGGGGTACAGATTTTGGAGTGCAGTCGAAATTGAAGACTAGACCGTGGCAGAGCATGCCTCGAAAGCCATGCTTCACACCACAGAAGTCTCCTTCAAGCGCTGTAACCGAGTTGGAACCCAGGCGAGGTCTCAGTGACCATTTATTCAGCAGCGGCCGGTCCATAAGTGCTGAGGGGCCATGCCCGCACCTTTTTGACATAAAGAGTGTCTGTCAGGCTGATCAAAAATCAGCTTGACAGACACTCTTTATTTACAGGTCAGGCAGCCAGGAGCTAGAAATGCACTAAATGCCTGGCTGCCTGAGCTGAATTTTGATGGACTGGGGATGTCACAGCTCCCATGGGCGTGACCTCCTCAGCTCAGCAAAGGTCCTCGAGGCCCTCCCCCTCATGACGAGAGGGGGCGTCAGTGATAGCTTCGAACTTGAGCTCCTCAGTTTTAGGCCCTGAAGTGCCCAGGGCAGAGTGTCTATCCCTGACACCTATTCAACACAAAATCCTAGTCACAGAGTGGGGTGGGGTCAGCAGTCTCTCTGACCCCATCCAATTCAGTGACAAGGTAGGGACTGCTGCCTTCCCTCATTGGCTACCCTAGGTCTCCCCTCCAGCCAATGAGGGAAAACAGCAGTCTCATCCATCCTGGCGAAGCCTCAGAGGTGCCAAGAGGGTTGGGACTACTGTCTCTCCTCATTAGCTGACCTAAGGCCAGCCAATAAGGGGAGCGGGCAGTTTCAACCCTCCTGGCACCTCCAAGACTTCCCTCCCTGAGAGCTGCAGCAGGTAAGTTTTGTGTTTTAATTTACCGTTTTGTACAAGAATGTATGTGTATTTGTGAGTGAGTGTTGTAAATAGATGTGTGTGCGCGCGTGTCTGCAAGTGAATGCATGGGTGTGTGTGTGCGCACCCCGCTGCCCCTCTCTGAGCTATACTTACAGGTCGCCTCTGCATTTTGTTTTTTTCTTTTGTTAATTATTTAATTGCAGTCATTGAGGTGTTGAGCCCCCCCTTAAAATCATTTTATTTGCCAAGTGAGGTCAGTGGAGCCATCAGTGACATAAAAATAACAAGCATTGGCAAAACCAATGTGTCTTGTGTTGGCTGCCAGGCTTTTAACATTTTCAGTGCTTGTTTTGTCATAGATTTTGTAATTCTTTATTGTTGGAGAAGTTTCTGGGTCTTCACTGATATCGAAGAATACATTGACTAAAACAAAAAAAAATTGGGTCTCAAAAAGCACACATTATCCTAGTAGTCTTTGGCACCGAAGGAAACTACCATGTGTGCAGCTCCTTGTGAAAGAGCTGAATGTTGTCACTCCCTGGGAAGTTTGCTGGTGGCTGGAGTGGGCTGACCATTTGCCCCTTGCTGGGAAGGACACACCAGCAGTCCAATGGATGAAGAGGGCAGGCTTTAGACTTTTATAAGTATATTATGTGTATAATTGTATTAATATCAAAAGGTCTAGGCTAATGCCAGACCTAAAAGTAGCATGTTTTGCCTTCCCTTACACTTAACTTATTTTTATGTGTGTGTGTGTGTGTGTGTGTGTGTGTGTGTATGTGTATGTACACACAAAATACAGCCCAAGTAATTTTACTCAGAATATCAAGTTTCCAGAATTTCTTGGAGGTGGTTCAGTTTGCATGAGAATGGCATTATTTTCCAGAAGTAAAGACAGGGGGTGATAGTTTTAGGTTAATGTCCCTATGACTCGCCTCGCTTAACAGACAGAGCAATTTTAGGTGAAGGTCAACACCTCTAGCATCTCAGTTAAGTACTTAGCACAACGAAGAAGTCTTGGAGCCTCAGTGAGCTTGCTCTTTGGGTCACAGCACTTGAAAAAGACACGGGATGTGTATCTTGGTTTCAGACAGGCAATTTCTATCCCTATGTTTCATCTTCAGTTTCTATGGAAACATACATCTTATGACTATGCATGATGCCAGTTTGATCTAAGATGAGATAAGTGTATTTATTGACCCACGTGAAATAATTGTACTGATCTTTGATGCTAAACAGAAGAGAGAAGGATGTAACCCTACAACGCTTGAATTGCACAGTTTACAAACAGGGCCAGAATCCCAGCTGCTCCACTTGACCAAATTGTGTGATCCGCTGCATATTACTTTACTTCACTATGTATCATTTTCCTTAACCAACCAATCAAGAGTGCATGCTTACATAATACAATTCTGAATCTATGCTAAGGCGCTATACAAAAACCTACGTTTTATCTGGTTAATATAACATAATCTTGCTTCACATTTAATAACGATATAGCCCATATAAACAGAGAACATGACAAACTGGCATGTCTTGAGTAATTGGTGGTAATGTTGCCAGGGCATGGAGGTATTCTAGAATGTTTCTTGTTCAAAAAATATTAATTTATCTAAATGTCATTTAATTCATGATATAGTCATGAGTACTCCATTGAGATGCACAGAAATATCTCAATTTTCTTTTTTAATTTTCTAAAGACTTTATCATAATTTTCGAGTACATTTTTTGCCTTACACTTTTTAATAGCTATGCAGGCTCTCGATGTCCTCCCTTCCTTTAGGTTTAGGATTAGGGATTTATAGAGCTCATGGCTACCCGCAGGCATCCCAGCGCTATAACAGGTAGAGAAAGCTATCTGGAACAAGAGTTAGGGGAACAGCCAGGTTTTAAGTTTCTTTTTTGAAGGCCTGTTCGTTTTCGATCGATAGTAACTCTGGGTCCATGCTATTCCAGAGTTTGGGTGCCAGATGTGAAAAGGATCTTCCACCCCATCTTGACCTCTTAATTCTGGTGGTGTTCCTCTAGAAATTCGACCCTGACCTAAGATAGCGGCGAGGTGCGTAGTGGGAGATCAGGGTTCGCAACATGATTAAACCTCTCCCATACATGGTTCTATGTGCCAGACAGAGGGACTTAAATTTGATTCTGGTATGGACAGGGAGTCAGTGTAGCTCTCTAAGGGATGCTCTAGCTGACTGATTCCTAGGTATATTGAGAAACAGTCTCGCTGCCAGAGTCTGTACAATCTGTAGCTTATTGGTAACATATTTGGGTGATCCGAGGTATAGTGAGTTTCCATAGTCGAGTCTTGACACAACGAGGGCTTGTACCAATGTCCTTCTCGATTTCTCCGGGAGTAGGCCAAGGATTTTCCTGAGCATCTGAAGGATGCCGAAGTATGTACCAGCTAGTTTTTTGGCTTGCGTATCTATCGTTAGATTCTCATCGATCCACATACCCAGATTTTTTATGGCGCATTTAGAGGTTGGAGGAGGACCCCAGGTGGCTGGCCAAGGAATTTCTAACCGAGGGTTGGAATTGCCACCCAGGATCATAAGCTCAGTTTTATCCCCATTCAGCTTCAGGCTGCAGTCCGCCATCCAAGTTCCTATCCTCTCCAGACACAGGGTAAGTTGTTTATGGTCGGAGTTCAGGGAATCGGCTACAGAAGCAACTAATTGTGTGTCATCGGCATATGACACAATGGAGAGTCCATACTCCTGGACTATGTGGGCTAGTGGGCTCAAATATACATTAAAGAGGGTCGGGTTCAGGGAGGAACCCTGAGGTACTCCCCATGGAGCCGAAAGGGTGTCTGACAAAATGCCAGCCTCCATGCACTGAAAGGACCTGTCGCTCAAAACCGAGGCCACCCATTGGTTGGCTGTGCCTTTGATTCCAATGTTTTCGAGTCTGTTGACAAGGATTTTGTGGTCTACCGTGTCGAATGCCACGATTAGATCTAGTAACACAATGGCAGCGGTCCTTCCCTGATCTAATATGCTCTTTAATTTTTCGGTGACTATGAGTAGCACTGACTCCGTATTATGCTCTGGCCGAAAACCCATCTTTGAAATGTAGCCTCTCCTATGCCCTTGCAAATTGGCATATTTTGAGACTACATATGATTTATCCATAAATTATGGTAAATAATTAATGGGTGTGGCGTCATTTCTTAGAAATGTGAGTTTTGAAGCCACTGCATAAATTCTCAGTAGCTATCGCTAAACACTTAACTTCAATAAACAATCACACACATATTTGCTATAGAATAGGCAATGATTTTTCTGTAGCAAATGCATTTTTTGATTCTGCAAGACGTTTGACATAGACCAGTGTTCATGACGACCTTCATGAGTGAAGAAAGGAGAACCAATTATTTTATGATGGAAACAAAAACGTCAACAGCTAGCCCGTGTGTCTGTGTGCTAACCTCAGGCGAAAATTAAAGTATCACAACCACAATGCAGGTTTTTGATCGCTGAAGCTCTTACAAATGCTGCACGGAAAGCCATATGAATAAGTAGTCATTTTTGTTGGACAATCCAGCATGGTTATAATTGTAACTGTTACAAAAAAACAATTTAACAAATATTTTTAGAAAAGTTTGTAAGTCAGGTTGCAAATTTTAATTTCAAACCAAAAATTAATCTGACTGGCTAGCAAAGTGGGAGAGAAGGCAGAGGGCGCAGCCCCAGATAATGGTTTGTAGACAACACCTACAACCCACTGTGTGCTCGTGGGCAGAGCGACTGTCCAAGGGCATCCACTGTGTATGTTCTGGGCAGGGAGGAAAACTCATCTTAAGAAGATCTGTGACCAGTGTCCTGCGGGCTCATGGCGCCGCTGGACTAGGTGTATAGGCACAGTTGAAGACCAGTGGCCAACAGGCTTTGTAGTCAAAGGGTCAGAAGGCAGGGCATGGCGAAAGGGCACAGCCTTTACCAGCCACAGGTGCAGACTGAGCCAGGGCATAGTTTGGAGAAAAACGCAGAAAATCCGCTGAAAAATGTCAGCCATAGTGATGATATGGCTATGATCGAAAACCTAAAATTCAAACAAGTTAGCCAGCTGTGTTGAGTCACATAAAACATTATACCATTTGTGATGTCATCTGTGTTAATGCCAAAATTAAAATGCCAAGTCACAAAATTCAAACTGCTGTCGACTAAAAGTCAAGGCCTGGTTATAAGTATAACAAGCATTGGCATAGCCAATAGGTCTCGCTTTTGGGACCTTATAAGTGTTTAGCCATGCAACAGTTGCATAACTAAATACTTATAAGGTCCCAAAAGCGAGGCCTATTGGCTATGCCAATGCTTGTTTCTGTTTATTACTGCTCTGCAGTAATGGCTGCGCAAGGGTGCCACCATTACTACATAGAAGTAATAAACAGGAAGAACTCACGGCTTACGGAGAACATCAAAGCGGCCGCGAAAGTGAAAGTGATCGCGATCAAACATCAAAGCGGCCGTGCGGCCGAAAAAGTGAGGCACGCGTGCCCGCGCACATGCACTGTAGCTCTAGGCTACAGTGGTAGCACTTTATTGAGCCCTCACAAAAAGTCTCGCCAGACCAGCGCATGCGCTGGGTCAGGCGAGACCTAAAAAACTGGAGTATTTCGGCGTTAGATTTCAGTTTTTCCCTCCAAAACATGTCTGACCCTGGAGGGCAGTTTTACAAGCCCCTTGCGCCACTTTTGCGTCACTTTTAACATGGGAAAAATGACGCAAAAGTGGCGCAAGGGGCTTGTAAATCTGCCCCTGGGTGTCCAGGATAATGAATACCTCCTGATTCTGAAGCGCCATCTCTTACACTGTCAATTTCCACCTAGTAAGCCTCCCCACTGGTCAAGATGGTGTCATAATTCTTCTCTCACCATGAATGGTTAATAAACATGACCAAAGCCAAAAGGTATGGCTTGCACGGAGAGTCCTTTAAAAAAGTTTCTTCAGTGGGAAAACAACAAAAATGCTTTCTGTATACAATGCATCTATGAGATAAAGAACTTAGGGCCAGACGTACGAAGTTTTTTTCAGGTCGCAAATGGCCTGATTCACAGAACGGGGTCACTTGCTAGCGGAAAAAAGCATTTTCCTATGTACCAAATCGTTTTGTGATTAGGTAATCCATTCTCAAATCCCAAAATAGGTTTGCGATTCGGTATTAGAGAGGAGCGTGTTTAGGGTATCCCTTTCTAATAGCAGCTCGCAGTGGTTTGTGTGAATATATTGTGACCGAAATGCGCTTGAAAAACATTCATATTTTTTTAACAACAGATTTTATTGATGTTCTGTAGCACTGAGTGGGCAGAACCCAATAAGCATCATATATGCACATGACATATTGTAAAGACTGTCGGTACTGGAAATTTCCGCCCCAGAAGGTCTGCGGAACATCAGACCGAACAACCCGTCCCTCCCAACCCAACCCCAAACATTCATATTTTACCGCTAACTCTGAGTTCTCCCTTTGTGAATGGTTGTAAAAACGTTTTTTAAGAGCAGGCAGTAGTCACAGACATGATGGTCTGCTGACCCCAGCAGGCCAACATCCCTCTGATTTTAGCAATGCCCACTGGGTCGCAAATCATGACCTACCTACTGGGTATCGCAAACACTATAAAACACACTATTGTACATCGCTGTTTGTGATTACCTAATAGCGAATCGCAAAACCCCGATTTCCTACATCTGGCCCTTAATATGCTGTGATTCCAGTTACTTATTAGTTGTAAAAGAGTCCCTCATACACTGAAATGTAAGCATTCCATAGAGAGCTCATTTATACACCAAACAGCCAATAGCATGTGCTAAGGGGAAAACACTGCTCTGGTAGAAGCCATTGCACACACAATGTACATATTAAAGTTTACAATAATAGATCTTGAAGACCGTTGCGTTGCAAAGCCAGACCTAAAAAATGGCTACACTCTAGAAGTTATTGATCTGCAAAGGCAAGAACCAAAAAAGTGTTTACTGGCTGACTCCCCGTAATGCTATGAAGGACTGCCGCACGCAAGACACCCCAGGAAGGGGTTGTGTGGGTATCCATATTCATGCACAGCACTATTCTTAAGACATGAAAAGAAGCTGCATATTCATGTGAGTAAGTGTGTGAAGCATGGGCATCCATAGCTTGGTTCATCAAGCCAGCTCCACTATGCACCAGGCGTCACTATGCAGAATGTATGCCCTTCCTCACACCAGGGCCAGACTTACAGTCCAGGCGCTCTGTCCACGTGTGCGCAGTGGCGCACTCTTCACTGGGGGAGCTTGAAGCAGACACGGGCAGTGTAACCATTTACGAAAAAGTGCTGTTCACGATACAACCAGAAATCCGCAGCTGCACTGTGAACAACTTCTGCAAGGCAGGCCAGCTGTTTAAAGCAGCTGCTCTCGTTTCCACTGCAGATGGACACTCAGGCTCACTTTGAAGAGGGGCCAGGGGTTCCCTGTAGGCAGGTGCAGGGTGTAACTGTCCTGCCTGCAGGGGGTTGGCTGCAGGGGTCCCCTCCACCCCCACGGTCATTCTCAGGACTGTGCTCCACCTCGCGTGGCACGTACTCAGTGCCCCTGTGACAGCCTCTCTTTCCTTGCACCACAATCTGTGATATGTCATGGGCTCAAAGGGTTGCTTCAGTTGCATGAAGTCACACCCCCATGCAGATGAGCATGCATGTCCAGCGTTGATGCAAGCCATATTTCATAAGGGACCTCGCACGCACCTGAGAATACTTGTTTAATACCAAAGTGCCCCGGGTATGCATAAAGTGGGCGTGCACGCCTTCTGCACCCTAGGGGCACTCTCTGTAATGGTCACTAGTCTCTGACCATACGTGCACATCTGCTTGCATGGAGCGTCACCTTCATGTTGATCGCTGGCCATATCCCAGGTGATCACAAGTATAGTGCCCAGCTGTACACTGCAAGTGTGTCCACAAGGGTCTTTATGTGTTTTAAAATAACGCATTGCCCCGAAATCCTTTTTAGAAGCCTGCTGCTAACTGCCAGATTCCAGGACAGCTGGTGCCTTGGATTACCAGATATCTAAGCTCCTAAACATTGATTCCACCTCATGCCTCTTTCTTCCACCACCCTGCACTTCCTATTTATTTAACATGCACGGTTTTTTCGTCCCCTTGTCATTGTGTGTTTTTCTTTCTCTTCAAAGTCCTGTCTCCCTTTTTCCCTTCCTCTCTCGGTCAAAGTCTGATGATGAAAAATGCGTTCAGGTCCCCAGTAGTGAGTGCCGGGGCCCACCACCTGTAACCACCTAAAATAATAAAGCACTTTGTCACAGCTGAGATAGGAGGTCGACTTGGCGACAGTCGAGCTGCACCTGATACCACTTTCCAACAGCAACACTTTAACACCACCCACACTGTGCCTATTACATGCTCTAATTCCAACCCCTTAACCTCACTGGATAATCCCAGACGAGGCCCTCTGCTCCTCATATCTTTCACACCCTGACCTCGCCCACCTGACCCCCAGCACTTAGCTCTCTGGCCCAGGAGGCACTGCGATGGGTAAAATATTAAAGAATTAAAATCAGAAAAAAGGAAATAAGACTTTCAGGTGATGAACACCGGGGGTTTGTCTGATTTTGAACAGGGAGAATTTCTGTACCTGAAGGATTGTGCTCGAAATTGGCCCCGCCTGTGGGGCGAGGGAGCCCAGGCATAGCCAAATGTCCCAAACAGGGGGCGCGAGGCTCTGGCCTAGAGAGTTGGCCGGCCGTGCAGATTTAAGGGTTCCTTTTCGCCTATGGGGCAGTATGACATATACTGACGTGTTGTAGACTTCCGTGTGGTTCTGATTATTCTCTTTCTCTCACCAGGTCATCCATTGGAACTCGCCCAAGAAGCTGCGGGTGAAAAACAAGCACGTGGAGTTCTTTCGCAACCTCTACTTGACCTTTCTGGAGTATGACGGCAATCTCCTGCGGAGGGAGCTCTTCGGCTGCCCCAGTGAGGCTGACCTCAACAGTGAGAATGTACGTCTGACACCCCCATCTCATCCCTCATAACTAGTTTCTCCGCACCCCCGTCACTCATCCCCCGCCGCCTTCCCTCCCTCATAGACCTACTTGCCACTGCTTTAAATGGGATGAAAAGGGGGTGGGGCCCTCAAACAGGTGCGGTTCTTGAAAAGCCTTTACCCAAGGTGTTGCATATAAAAATAATATAGCCTTATAGCCCGCCGTAGCGGGGTATACCCACTATTAAAGGCCCGCTGCAGCGTTAAAGGCCCGAGCCGAAGGCGAGGGACTTTAACAAGGCAGCGGGACTTTAATAGCCGGTATAGCCCTGCTACGAAGGGCTATAAGGCTATTAGAACATTCTGCCTCTAGAGGGCAGAATGTTCTAACAAATTAAACAAAGTCTTCAGGGAGCGCGAGGGGATATAAATCCCTCCATGCTCCCTGAAGCCTTTGTTCACAGCCACAAAGAAGCATTGGAATGTTAGAGCTCCGGGCCTATACCAGCCATAATAAGCACAGAGCACTCCATTATTTTCAATGGAGCTTCCAACATTCCAATGTTCTAATTGAAATTAAATAATGCTTTAGGCCAGGGAACACCAATGATAAAACAGTAGCCACCTGTCACTCAGTCCTTGTGTCACAAAAGGCACTCCTGGTGACATTGCGTTGTAGCACTAGCATGTGGCGGGAAGGAAGGGCGGAAGATTTTTTTTCCTTCAGTTGGTGAATGACAGAAATAGAGTGCCCCATTGTGTCCTGGTTCAGTGCCCATTTCTTGGGTTTGCCAGGCAGACCCTGGCCCATTTGGAGTGATACTCCTTGGACAGCTATGCGTGTGAGGCTTGTGCCTGGGGGGTGCTGCTGTTTGCTGCTATGTGTAACCTCTTGCTCTTCCGGGCTAAGGTGCCCAGACACCTGACCCCCTGCTACACCCAAGGATTCATTCTATGGATTTACTCACCCGGAGTAAACCACCTCATCCTACCTTGTGACAGTGTTGAGATGCATTGGCGGAGCCGCCTATCAAAAGGTGGGAAGGTAACGACCTCAATAGAGGTTGTTTTGGTAGAGTTTGACAGGTGGGACTGACAGAATTGAGATTCACTGGTAAATAATTTGTACTTGTAAAGCGCAAACATATTACCCCTCAAGGGTTTCAAGGCGCTGGGGGGCGTCGGGGAGATTAAGTGAGCCATTGCCCAGAGACCCATGATATTGAGCTGAGCTGCCACCAGGGATCGAACGCAGGCGCCAGGGATCAAACGCAGGCGCCAGGGATCAAACGCAGGCGCCAGGGATCGAACGCAGGCACAAGGGATCGAACGCGGGCGCCAGGGATCGAACGCAGGCACCAGGGATCGAACGTGGGCCCGTGCTCCATATTCAGCCGCTCTGTCCCCTGCACCACACCTCTCGTGTGGCGGTGAGCGTAAATGTTCTGCTAAGAAAAAGGTGCATTGAATTTGACAGAGGAGTGGAGGCAAAGGGGGGGTATTTGGCAGAAAGGGCAGTACAGCAGTATGGTGCCCTGGCAGAGCTGAGGGGTGTTCCTTAGATGGGTGTCTAGCTGTGTGCGACCTCTGGTAGTGTTCAGGTACATTGGCCTTTAATACTTCTGACTGGAGGCACTTTGGCTTGGCCGCTTTTTTTCTCTAGGAAACCCGAGGTGTATTGTCAGTTCTGTTTACCTCCGGCCGCACTCTTAGGTGCCTCTGACAGGGGTACGGTGCGCTGACAGAACGGCGAGGCTCTTCTCGCAGGAATGAGGTGCATTGAGCGAGCTGTTCTGGTTCAGTGCCGCCGCGGCTGCTTTCCTCACCTTCACGCACAAGTGATTTCAGTTTAATAATGAAACGGAGGTCAGGCAGAGCAGGAGTGAGAGAAACAGAATTCAATAAGAGGCGGTGACCGAGGAGATGATGAAAGGTGTGTGTGGGCACGGGCCACGGCGCTTGTCCAGTCTGGGAGTCTTTGTAAACCCCTTTCATCTCCCTGCGCCTCGTACTTGGCCTCTGAACCCTCCCTCCCTGACTGTGTTATTATCAATGGCAGAGGCCTCGTGAGCACTGTGGGCGGGCCCTGGAAGGGATCGCGCATGCGCGGCTTCTCGCGTTGCACAAATTGCATCTTTCCTTTAGAATGGAGAGGGAGATCTCTGGAGACCACTAGATCTGACCCCCTTCAAACCAAGCCAGTGGTTCCCAAACAATTTTGACCCACGACTCCCTTGACCTATTGGTCAGTGGCCATTATGTTACTTTTTTTTGGCAGGTAGGGTAATGTGAGCCTGGCCTCAGCTGATTTCATTTTTCTCCCTGAAAATAATTGGGTTGAAGCTGCTACAGGTATTATAATCAAATGGGGGTACATGGGGACACACACATGAAGAGCAAACATGGGAATCTTGTCTCCTGCACTAGGCAAGGCACAGGAACCCCATTCCAAACAGAAAGCCAGAGAAAGGGGGTTACTGCTGCAATTGTGGGTGTTCTAAAATAGGAATCTCCTGCCACCGCTGGCTATCTGCGCCCTCTAGTGTGTGAAGTTGGGGGTGCGTCCCCTGTCCGCTCGCTGCAGGGTGCCCTGGGTCTGCGTGCTCTGGATATCGCACACGCCAGGAGAATGAGGCAATGACGAGAAACGGAGAGCCACAAATTCCGTCTGGAGTTTCTAAGAAAGAGGCAGAATTGGGCGCGAGCTTCCGGAGCACCGAGGCCCGATATGCGCATGCGGCGAATATGTAAGGGAGCAAGTGAGAAGGGAGAGATGAGAGCAAGGGGAATACAGAGTATAGTGAGCCTTGCTCCAAGCATTAACAGAAGAAGCGTGTGAGACAATAAGAGAAGCGTTCCCCATATTATTGTTCTGGAATAGCACGGGCGGTATGACAGACATGCTGGTTGTCTGTTTTCTCCTAGTACAGGTGGTACTAGTGAGGTCCTGATTCCCTGCGCAGTATTTTCCTAAGGTGGTTAGGGTTGCGTAGGTGGTACTTACCTGTGACCAGTAGTTACTGGTTGTGTGCTATATATGTTATTTTGTACTACAGTATTTTATATCCTATGTGCTAATTTCTAAGAGTGCTAATTTCGGACAGTGGTCCATGTGGCCCTGTCCCCTGTACATATAATCCCTTGTACATTCTGCCCGTGCCTGTTGGCACATTGTAAAGTGTGTGTTTTTATCTGATGTGTTGTGTATAATACAAAGGCTATTTTTATATAATACCTTGTGTGGAGTTTCCTTTGTGGTGGGCCTTGGGTGTTGTTGCTGGGTGCGCGCGCAAACGCTTTAAACATCGCCTCAGGGATAAGCCTGTCTGCTCGTGCCAAGCTACCAAGGGGGTGAGCAGGGGTTATCTTTGGCGTGTAACTTCCTTGCCCTGACTAGAGTGGTGGTTTCTGCCTGACTTTGGCGCAAGCCTGAGCCTGAGTCTCCTCCTGTGCACGGTAAACATTGCGCTGTGAGTGAAAGACAAGCAAGTTTAGCATGAAACAGACCAGCATACAGAGATCAGGAATATCAAAACGAAACGGAAGGCTGAGTTTATCAGGGCAACAGTAGTAATTTAAAAAGCAAATGCAAGGCAGTGCTCACCTCAGAGAGCAGGCGTATATTATTAGTTTTCTAGAATCCCAGTTGTTTAGAAATAAAAAAAGGGTCTGCCACGGTCCTAATGTCTGGTGATGTCAAATACAAGATGTCTGAGGCCTGCACATTAAATTGAGACATTTTCATTTGGCCATAAATACATGATTCTTACTGTGGGCGATGATGTCACAGGTCTCATGACGGCTGATCTGACAGTGCTGTGTCTATGACATCACATGGATGTCTAACTCACACTTCATCCATGTCCGGAATGGAGGCATTCTCCCTATTCTTCCATTGACATGGTTGGAAGCCCCAGCAGGGAAGCATGGGTTCAGTTTTTAGCTCACTAGATTGAAATATCATGGGATCGTAGGGAAACTATTTTAACTCTTTTTAGCCCTGCCATAAAGTGGAGAGTTAAGAAACTGACTCCAGCTCGCGTTCTGTGGTAGAGGAGATTCCATATTTCCATGCCATCATCAAGTTCAAGTGATGTTCTTCTTGCCGCCACCTCACTGCCCTGAGCGCCCTTAGGGGCTGCGTTAAATCCCTGTCTTTGCTCATCACAACTGTACCCACCCCCTTCTGCCCTGCGAGACCGGGTCTCGTGACTGGCGGATACTTTGCGGGCACCTCTGTTTCAGGCCTCTGAACTAGAACCCCATAACAGCCAAGCAATTGCCAGTTTTTAGATTTAGCCCTCATCTAAAGAGTTGCTACCCCTGGGGTTGTGCACAGCACGCACCTGCAATGCTGAAATATTTGGCAGGTGGACTCCACAAATTCGGTTCACGCGCTCTTCCGGTGAGCGGTAAATTCCACGCCAAGATACCAGAGTAGTCTCTGCTGACTAACTTCCGTGAGCTGCCCTCCCTGCTTTTAACCAGAATGCATGCAAACCAGCACCAACAAAGAGACAATAGCGGCAATAAATGTACACACACGCGCCAAAAATGCAAACAATCTCAATGTTGTTTAAAAGCATTCTATTCGTTTTCGCTTTTTTCTGAAACTCACCATAGAGACAATGAAATGAATGGAGAATTGATGGGAAAAACAGGCATACAAAGACGGAAAATGCATCATAGACACATAGCAATGCTGAAAATCATCCTATGATAGGCACAATGGTAAAGGGGATTAACATATATTAACTATTCCGTGTTATTGCCGCCAATACGCGTTATTTGGTTGCGAGCACTTTTTCAGTCGTGTGGGAATGAGGAAGCTGGTTGTTCCCTTTTTTCTTACAAGAGTAACATGCAGAATAGCATCACAACATAGACCGATCAGGACCCATGTGTGGGCCGAAGAGCAGCTCTTTACCGGGCATTGTGCCAGTACATAGCCCAGAACCAGCTGAGGCAACCACAGGGTCACCGAGGAAAGAGCCACCATTGGACCTGCAGCACAGGCCTGAGGCAACCACAGGGTCACCGAGGAAAGAGCCACCATTGGACCTGCAGCACAGGCCTGAGGCAACCACAGGGTCACCGAGGAAAGAGCCACCATTGGACCTGCAGCACAGGCCTGAGGCAACCACAGGGTCACCGAGGAAAGAGCCACCATTGGACCTGCAGCACAGGCCGGAGGCAGCCACAGGGTCACCGAGGAAAGAGCCACCATTGGACCAGTAGCACAGGCCGGAGGCAGCCACAGGGTCACCGAGGAAAGAGCCCCCATTGGACCTGCAGCACAGGCCTGAGGCAACCACAGGGTCACCGAGGAAAGAGCCACCATTGGACCTGCAGCACAGGCCTGAGGCAACCACAGGGTCACCGAGGAAAGAGCCACCATTGGACCTGCAGCACAGGCCTGAGGCAACCACAGGGTCACCGAGGAAAGAGCCCCCATTGGACCAGTAGCACAGGCCTGAGGCAACCACAGGGTCACCGAGGAAAGAGCCCCCATTGGACCAGTAGCACAGGCCGGAGGCAGCCACAGGGTCACCGAGGAAAGAGCCACCATTGGACCTGCAGCACAGGCCGGAGGCAGCCACAGGGTCACCGAGGAAAGAGCCACCATTGGACCAGTAGCACAGGCCGGAGGCAGCCACAGGGTCACCGAGGAAAGAGCCCCCATTGGACCTGCAGCACAGGCCTGAGGCAACCACAAGGTCACCGAGGAAAGAGCCACCATTGGACCTGCAGCACAGGCCTGAGGCAACCACAGGGTCACCGAGGAAAGAGCCCCCATTGGACCTGCAGCACAGGCCTGAGGCAACCACGGGGTCACCGAGGAAAGAGCCCCCATTGGACCTGCAGCACAGGCCGGAGGCAACCACGGGGTCACCGAGGAAAGAGCCCCCATTGGACCTGCAGCACAGGCCGGAGGCAACCACAGGGTCACCGAGGAAAGAGCCCCCATTGGACCTGCAGCACAGGCCTGAGGCCACCACAGGGTCACCGAGGAAAGAGCCCCCATTGGACCTGCAGCACAGGCCTGAGGCAACCACAGGGTCACCGAGGAAAGAGCCCCCATTGGACCAGTAGCACAGGCCGGAGGCAGCCACAGGGTCACCGAGGAAAGAGCCCCCATTGGACCTGCAGCACAGGCCGGAGGCAACCACAGGGTCACCGAGGAAAGAGCCCCCATTGGACCTGCAGCACAGGCCGGAGGCAGCCACAGGGTCACCGAGGAAAGAGCCCCCATTGGACCTGCAGCACAGGCCGGAGGCAACCACAGGGTAACCGAGGAAAGAGCCCCCATTTTACCAGTAGCACAGGCCTGAGGCAGCCACAGGGTCACCGAGGAAAGAGCCACCATTGGACCAGTAGCACAGGCCGGAGGCAGCCACAGGGTCACCGAGGAAAGAGCCCCCATTGGACCTGCAGCACAGGCCTGAGGCAGCCACAGGGTCACCGAGGAAAGAGCCACCATTGGACCAGTAGCACAGGCCGGAGGCAGCCACAGGGTCACCGAGGAAAGAGCCACCATTGGACCAGTAGCACAGGCCGGAGGCAGCCACAGGGTCACCGAGGAAAGAGCCACCATTGGACCTGCAGCACAGGCCGGAGGCAACCACAGGGTCACCGAGGAAAGAGCCACCATTGGACCTGCAGCACAGGCCGGAGGCAACCACAGGGTCACCGAGGAAAGAGCCACCATTGGACCTGCAGCACAGGCCTGAGGCAACCACAGGGTCACCGAGGAAAGAGCCCCCATTGGACCTGCAGCACAGGCCTGAGGCAACCACAGGGTCACCGAGGAAAGAGCCACCATTGGACCAGTAGCACAGGCCTGAGGCAACCACAGGGTCACCGAGGAAAGAGTCCCCATTGGACCTGCAGCACAGGCCTGAGGCAGCCACAGGGTCACCGAGGAAAGAGCCACCATTGGACCAGTAGCACAGGCCTGAGGCAACCACAGGGTCACCGAGGAAAGAGCCCCCATTGGACCAGTAGCACAGGCCGGAGGCAGCCACAGGGTCACCGAGGAAAGAGCCACCATTGGACCTGCAGCACAGGCCGGAGGCAACCACAGGGTCACCGAGGAAAGAGCCACCATTGGACCTGCAGCACAGGCCGGAGGCAACCACAGGGTCACCGAGGAAAGAGCCACCATTGGACCAGTAGCACAGGCCGGAGGCAACCACAGGGTCACCGAGGAAAGAGCCCCCATTGGACCAGTAGCACAGGCCGGAGGCAGCCACAGGGTCACCGAGGAAAGAGCCACCATTGGACCTGCAGCACAGGCCGGAGGCAGCCACAGGGTCACCGAGGAAAGAGCCACCATTGGACCAGTAGCACAGGCCGGAGGCAACCACAGGGTCACCGAGGAAAGAGCCCCCATTGGACCTGCAGCACAGGCCGGAGGCAACCACAGGGTCACCGAGGAAAGAGCCCCCATTGGACCTGCAGCACAGGCCTGAGGCAACCACAGGGTCACCGAGGAAAGAGCCCCCATTGGACCTGCAGCACAGGCCTGAGGCAACCACAGGGTCACCGAGGAAAGAGCCCCCATTGGTCCAGTAGCGGCCAGTCGCTGTCTACCAGGCTCCGTCAGCCTTTGAGGGCACAAAGCAGAAGGGCGACGCCCGTCTGGTGCCTCTGCCTGCCGTGGGTGGCCTGTGGCGGAGCCCCCATGCAGTCCGCTTGTGATATTGCCTTAGAGCACTAATGAAGGAGAGTCCGCCCACTGGGCTCTCCAAGTAGAAGTGCTTTTGACTTTGAATTTGCCATTTTTCAAAAAGGAATAAGGCAGCGCTGGATACATAGGAATGTGTGCCGTGTTCTTGGTAGAAATGTAGGGACCGGTGACAGAGCTGATGTGCATCAGTGTGCGGCGCCCCTGGCTACAGTGGATGGCGCACCGGGGTGGAGCGGCGCACAGACTGGGAACTGCTGACCCAGGCCATTGCTGTTCATGACTTCTGACCCTGCCTTTCACACAGTGGGAGAGTCTGTGGCAGACAGAGTTGGGCTGTGGTCCCTGCCCTGTCCTCTAAGTACATCGGTCCATGGGTTCCGGCTCCGAGAGCTGTCAGCACTCACTAGACACTAGTTTGGTGCCCTTTGTAGTGCCCAGCTGGTCACGTTCTAGTGTTTCTTGATCATTTGTTTCCAACAGCCACACCCAGAGGGCTGACTTCCACACTCACCCCACACCCATCCATCACAGGTTTCACAGGACATGTGCCCCTGTCAATAAAGGGGCCCGGCGCACGTGCCCAGGGCCAGTTTCTGATGCCATACCATCATGTCTGTGTGGTAATTACTTAGGTGAATGGTGGCCTATGGCCCAAGCCATTACACATGTATGGTGATCTGTGACCACACACGAGTGATCCTACTACTGCGCTGTTTACTCTCAGAATACCTACTCTCGATGTCATTTCCAGCAGGGTTTCCTGTGAAAGACATAGCTTTTGGCAAGCTGTAGCCTGCCCCCTGTTGGAATGCCGGGGGCGATGTTGAAGGAGCGCCTCGAGGCAGCCGAGGGGAACCACTTCCATGGTGTGAGCACAGATAACCAGCTCACGTGGCAAGTTCTGCTCCGGCAGAGGGTTTTCGGTCACCTGCACTCCTTCCTGCAACCCTCCCTCCTTCCTGCAACCCTTCCTCCTTCCTTCCATCCCTCCCTCCTTGCATCTCTCCCTCCTTCCTGGCATCGCTCCCTCCTTCCTGGCATCCCTCCCTTGTTCCTGGCGTCACTACCTCCTTCCTGGCGTGACTCCCTCCTTCCTGGCATCACTCCCTCCTTCCTGGGGTCGCCTCCTCCTTCCTTGACCCCTTCCTCCTTTGTGGCACCGTTCCCTCCCTCCCTCATTCCATCTCTCCCTCATTCCTAGCATCCCTCCCTCCTCCCTGGCATCGTACCCTCCTCCCTGGCATCGTACCCTCCTCCCTGGCATTGTTCCCTCCTCCCTGGCATACCTCCCTCCTAGCATCCCTCCCTCCTTCCTGGCACTGTTCCCTCCTTCCTGGCAGCACTGCCTCCTTCATGGCACCCCTCCCTCCTTCTTGGCATGCCCCCCTCCTTCCATCTCTCCTTCCTGGAATCCTTCCCTCCTTCCTGGCATCTTTCCCTCCTTCCATTCCCCCCCTCCTTCCTAGCATCTCTCCCTCCTTCCTCCCCTCCCTCCTTCCTGGCATCTCCCCCTCCTTCCACCCCCCCTCCTTCCCCCTCCCTCCTTCCCCCTACCTCCTTCCTGGCATCTCTCCCTCCTTCCAACCCTTCCTCCATCCTAGCATCCCTCCTTCCGGGCTTTACTTCCTGGCATCCCTCCCTCCTTCCTCCCATCCCTCCCTCCTCCCCTGCACCCATCCCTCCCTCCTTCCTTCCATCCCTCCCTCCTCCCTTGCACCCATCCTTCCCTCCTTCCTTCCCTCCCTCCTCCTCTGCACCCATCCCTCCCTCCTTCCTTCCATCCCTTTCTCCTCCCCTGCACCCATCCTTCCCTCCTTCCTCCCATCCCTCCCTCCTCCCCTGCACCCACCCCTCCCTCCTTCCTTCCATCCCTCCCTCCTCCCTTGCACCCATCCTTCCCTCCTTCCTCCCATCCCTCCCTTCTCCCCTGCACCCATCCTTCCCTCCTTCCTTCCATCCCTCCCTCCTCCCCTGCACCCACCCCTCCCTCCTTCCTTCCATCCCTCCCTCCTCCCTTGCACCCATCCTTCCCTCCTTCCTTCCCTCCCTCCTCCTCTGCACCCATCCCTCCCTCCTTCCTTCCATCCCTTTCTCCTCCCCTGCACCCATCCTTCCCTCCTTCCTCCCATCCCTCCCTCCTCCCCTGCACCCACCCCTCCCTCCTTCCTTCCTTCCATCCCTCCCTCCTCCCTTGCACCCATCCTTCCCTCCTTCCTCCCATCCCTCCCTTCTCCCCTGCACCCATCCTTCCCTCCTTCCTTCCATCCCTCCCTCCTCCCCTGCACCCACCCCTCCCTCCTTCCTTCCTTCCCTCCCTCCTCCTTTAGTACGTACAAGAGTGGGATAGAGACAGTCCAAGCAGAGGGGGTGGTTGGTACATGTCCTCACCCCCACTTTCCCGAGGCTGGACGGACTCCATCACTTCAGCGGGCTGTGGGGCGGTCCTCTCCCCACCGTCCGTGCCCCAGTCCTTCCAGTTTAGTGTGAGGCCGAGGCCGCCCCCGGTTCCAGTCCAGGTCAGGGAGCCGGTGTCGCCGCGGGGTGTGCAGTTAGTAAACGGTAACACACCGCTGTGAGTGCATTAAGACGGCAAGTAAGACACAGCCGGGTGGGCATGAATAACCCAGCGCTGCACCTCAGGCTGGGCAGGAAGGGAGCTGTGGCGCTTTGCAAGGTGTGCGCTTGGTGGGGGCGCTGTGAAGGGGGCCCGAGGCTAGGATGCGTCTAATAACCCTGGAAGGAGGCAGCGTGGGGGTGGTCTTCACTTCTGTCCCCCCGCCTCCCCTTGGGTCTGTACATTCTTTCCTGGGTCCTTTGTGCCTTTCTGGGTGACTTGAAGTAACTGGTACCTTACACAGCCATCAGTTCATGAATGTGACGTCATTAACTCCCGCGTGCTTCTCCACAGCTCCAGAAACAGCTCTCGGAGCTGGACGAAGACGACCCCTGCTACGAGTTCCGGAGGGAGCGCTTCACGGTGCACCGCACCCACCTCTACTTCCTGCACTACGAGTACGTGGCGGCGGCCGACGGCACCGACGTGACCCTCGTGGCCCAGCTCTCCATGGACAGGTAAAGCGCCTCGACCGCAGAGCAGCCGCTAGCAAACTCTGGAGAATCAGACTGAGGCCGGCGGTAGGGCCGGGGTAAAGTCCCGTACGAGTCGGACATGGGAGGGACTCTGCCCCAGCCCTGTCTGCTCTGAGAAGCAGTAGAGCAGTTTGTCCGTAACTTTCCTAGAAAGCTGACTTGCATTGTGTGCTTTTATGAATTTGATGCGCCTATAAGTGATCAGGTTTGTGATGAGTGCAGTGCAATGCCATTGGTTAAGCACATCTGCTTTTGCACACACCGCCCCTCACGCTCCAATCAAACATGTTTAAAGATGGAAAAGGCGTAGCGCGCGCCTGTGTCGTCATCTCAAGATGCAATCATCAATGTGCAATACAAGAGTAAAACTTAAAAGCACAAAGCAACCGCCGAATTAAAATGGAGTTTGTTACCATTTCCTTCAAACTTTTCACCCTGATTGTCTGAAAGGAGTGAGTCCTAGTAAGCAACTAATATTCCTGCATTGGTTTCGTATCCTTCTTAAAATCAGGATGTTTCCCTGTCCAGCTCTGCTACAGGAATTCATGACTCCCCTCCTTTGCTAGTCACCCCTGAGATGAGCAGATAGGCAATGTGTCCTACCCAAGCCCCCCTCTCCTGACAACATTGAAGCAACTTTTTTCTTGGGGTGGGTGTCTCGAGTGAGTGCATCTGGGTATTTCTCTTAAAGAACAACATATTCCCTCCCTCCCCCAGAGTGCCTGAGACCTGTCTAGAAGGGTCGTGTGTATAATGATTTCTCACCGCATAAAACAATGCCATGTGCTCAAGCAAGGCCAGATGTTCCCCAGCCAGGGCGCCCGCTGTGCCACATGTACTGAGCTGGCATTCTCCAACTGGGTCTGGAGCACTTTCTCACATTAGATAGACATGTACAGAATTAGGACCACGTGTGCACACTGGTGCCCACCCTTCTTAGACCCTGGCTACCTTCACCTGCTCCCCAGTGCGGATAACCTCTTTCAGGGCAACCCTCATCGAGTTCCCAGCTGGGGGTGTTGCCTGACTGACTACGTCACAAACCTACACACCTGCACACATACCCTCTCGGGTGATTAGGGTGCTATACAAATCAATATAACAAATAACTGGCTGAGTGTGATCCTGGGCAACTAGAAGTCTGCTTCTGCCCCCCTCAGACACTATCCAGGACGTTCCGTGAATGCCTCACAGCTCTTAGTAAAGTAGGGGTGACATTGTAGGGCCCTCTCGTTTTCTTGCTCAGCAGTGGGCGACCGGAAGCACAGCCTCCTCAGGGCGTCTGCGAATGGTGCCCATAGACACGGGGTCTGGCTACCGCCAGAGGGGCTGGGGAACTGGAAGATATTCAAGAAGAAGCATTTGCAAGACGAGGAGTGGCAGCAACTCAGGGTGTAGGTATGTTTCTGTGGTGTGTGCAGCCAAACCATGAAGTTCACCCAGGGACCCCCTTTACCCTTACACTTTCCATGTTGTACCCACCTCTTCTCCCTGCCCTTTAGTGCTTTTCACCACCCAAATAGCACTTGCCGAATCTCTTGTTAAAACAATGGGGCTCTGTCATGGGTATCAGTAACAAGGTCTTCTAAGCCCGCCTTGGACTCTCAGCATAGGCGCCTCATCATCACCAAAACCAAGGAATGACATGTTCCCCTTTTTTATTTTTTTTGGGGGGAGGGGAATTTTATATAACGTAAACCCAACCCGAAGGTATCAGAGCACTTTACTTGAGCACCAGTTACGTTACAGACAGACAGACACACTTATTTTGTTAGGCATGGGGAGATTAAGTAATTTGCCCAGAATCGCAGTATGTTGAGCGTCCCTGGTGAGATTCGAACCTGGTTCCCCAGTGTCAAGTTCAACCATTCTAGCTGTTAAGCCACATCATCTCCCTTTGTTTTCTCACTAGACTTAGTGTGTCTCTCACGAGCAGCACGCGCTTGCAGATTCATGGATGGATGGAGTCGAACTGTGGAGGTGAGGAAGTGGGTAGAACCAGTGACCGAGTTAGCAGTCGCTCTACATTAATTGCACAGAGTGTAGGGTGAAACGCAGAGCTGGGGCACGCAGAGCTGGGGCACGCAGAGCTGGGGCACACATTACAGTGGCATAAGGCAGGTGGGCACATGTGGAAGCAGTGCTTTACGATTGTGGAGTGATGGAGTAGTCATGGTTTTTGGAGGATGCTGAAGCTATGTGTAGTGACTAAAGCCCTGTGTCATTGGCCATCAGTCTGAATGCCCCTCCCGTCTCTCCTTCCAGGCTCCAGATGCTGGAGGCTATTTGCAAGCACTGGGAGGGACCCATCAGCCTGGCCCTCTACCTGTCCGACGCCGAGGCCCAGCAGTTCCTGCGCTACGCCCAAGGCTCCGAGGTTCTGCTGAATCGCCAAAATGTGGGCTACCACATTGTCTACAAGGAAGGCCAGTTTTACCCAGTGAACCTGCTGCGCAATGTGGCAATGAAGAGGGTGACCACGCCGTACATGTTCCTCTCGGACATCGACTTCCTGCCAATGTATGGTCTCTATGAGAGCCTCAGGTAAAGGAGTGGGGGGTGCATGAGCTTGCAATAGACTGTGAAAGCATGTATTTGTTTTATGCAAGGGACCTAGGAGACAAGAGATCCAAAATGGCCCGGGGCAGGGGTAAGATATACGTTTGGGGCTTTGCATTGTCCCAGTGGTGACTGACTTGTCTTGAGGGTGGTGGAGCAAGGGGCACACAAAAATAGATTTACCTTCCTAACTTACAGCATGACATTCTCGCCCCCTGGTGTCTTCTGGAAGCTCTGGAGGTAGGAAAGGAAACGTCACTACCCAATCCTGCAGCTGCTCTCACAGCATTGGATGGAGCAGGCACTCTCAGCGCTCCTGAGAGCAACGGAGGCCTGCACTTTCTCAAACTCAGCTGTCAAAGACAGCCAGGTTAGAGAACTTTAGAATGCGCAAGTCTATCTGGCCGTCCCAAGAGACATACACATTTTAAAGCACACAGCTCCATTCTGCCACTAGGTCTGGGCCGAGTTTGCGGAGTTTCGCAAGTGGTGGAGTGTGGCGTGTACTACTGTTTGTGCTGTTCTTTCTGCTGCTCAGGTAGAAATTCTACCCGAGCGCCATCTCGCGCTTGCCCACTTACCGTTGGTGAGGGCGAGCAGGGAAAACACTCTGCTGCGCTACGCGAAGTGGAGTTTTCTGAACTCCGTGAGCTCCGCGAAGTGCAGAAAACTCCGTGAACGCAGTGGAGTTCACAGCACAGGCCTAGCTGCCACTCAGCAGCACTGGCCGCCCGTACTGACACTTAGTTCAGGATGGGTTGCTCAAAAATAATATGGTAATAATTAATTTATTAGCATTTTATTTTTCAGCTCTGGGGCTTGTGGGGCGACACTCCTCCGCCCAAATGGAGGAGTCGCCTCTGCATCGTCCTGAACTCTAAAGGCGTTGCACACAGGTGTGGAATCCAATGTTAGAATCGTGGTTGGACAAAGATGAATTGTGCTGGTTTCCCTCCAAGGAGATGTGGTGTGACGTGCACCGGATTAGATGTTGCATTCTCAATTTTCTGAAGCCAATGGCCCAGGCTGTAGATGTACTGAGCATCCACTCCAGGCTTCTCCCGCGAGTAGCTTGTGAGCCACTGGCAGCTCTCCAGCGCGCTGTAAGTGACTCTCCTGTGTGCAGCCCAGGGAAGTAAATTGGACGACTGTGCTTCATCGAATTCATATATGTACCCCGAAATCGAAAAGCATAGACTTCAAATCAAAATATGTGTATTTTCAGAACTCTTGCGCTGATACTTAGAGAAAAATGATTGAATTTCCAAAATATCTATTGAAGCTATACATACGATTATAAAGCTATAAACTATAAAGCTATGTGAGTGATACAAATCAAACTGTGTTGAGCAGAATTCTGACAAATATTGTAACCTTGGTGCCAGGGACCTTGCAGCAAGGGGGGTTATGCATTGCTCATGGAGAGACATTCCACATTGACAAAGCATTTTTTACTTTGCTGCTGACCACGTGCCCAATGCACCGAGATGATTGACATGGATGTCATTTAGGGGTCGCCAGTGGTCAGAGCTGTTCCCCCTAGCTTGCCCCTTGTGACCCCTGACGTCAGAGGTAGCAACATCAGTGCCAAGATATCAGAGGCTGCACACCCTTATTGACATCGCGCTCCCCCTTCATTTACTGTCCATTGTTTTATTACACTACTTGTGAATAATAGTTTAACAAGACCCTCCATGACAGATGTTGAAGGTAAAAAAAAGAAGTGTTTTTAAATGTCAAATCAGTTTATCTCCCAGTTTCTTGCTTATTTTATCTAGCAAGGCTAATACACAGCTTCCAGTTGAATATATCCAGGTCCAAAATATCAAGTCTCTTGACAATAGCCTTTTTGATTGATTCAAAATTCCTTTGGCACATTTCATTCCTCCTTAATTTTGTCTTGTTTTGAGAAGTTGTCTTTGTTTTCTGCAAACTTATATACATACCTGGAAAAGAAGTCGGATAGATCTAGATAAGACCTCACATCATCTCTGCTTGTTGGAGCTGGAGAATGACTTATTGCTTCAACTATGGGAGTTTTAGGCTCAAGTCCCTCTTCAGGTCCCCTGTGCGCCAAGGACGTGGCTTTGTTCTCGGCAAGACCTAGAATGTTCTACACTAGGACCATTCTCATTTAAAACGCCAAGAACCCTTTCTAATCTCGAATTATGTTGCATCAAATTCAAACACAAGTATATTATCCTGGGAGCCAAAAAACCCTTTGAATTGACCAAGGATTTTCACATACGAGTTCCACACTAAAATCTTCCTAATCATAAGATTAATTTCAGAATGAGAGTACTGAAAATACAATCGGCTAAAAAGACATATGGTATGTTCCAGTATGTAGTGTGGGTTTATTGTCCAGGCCGCTGCAAGCTACAGCTTGCCGCCAAATTGAAGTAATGATGCACGGGGACGGACGGTACATGACCAGTAATTTATTTGCGACCTGAACACAGCGAAATCAATCAATCGAACAGCATTTGTAGAATACATGACTGTCACCCCAAGGGGTATTTGGGCGCTGTGTCTGTGTCGAAGAGCCAGGTCTTGAGTCTCTTTCTGAAGTCTGCCAGCGAGGGGGCCGTACGGAGCTGGAGGGAAAGGTCATTCCAAGTCTTGGCAGTGATGTAGGAGAATAGCAGCTATTGCTGCATCTGCAACAGATGCGGGAGGTGTGTGTGAGGGTGAGTGTCGAGGAGCTCAGGTGTCTAGCTGGTTGTTGGAAGTTCAGTCGATGGTTGATATAGGCAGGTCCTACGTCTTGAAGGGCTTTGTAGACATGCGTGAGGATCGTGAACTCGCATCTCTTCTGGATGGGGAGCCAGTGGAGGTCTGTCAGGTGGGGGGTGATGTGGGTTCATTTGGGGATGTCCAGGATGAGCCTGGAGTTTTATGAGGAGCTGGGTGGAGATGCATGTGTAGAGGGTGTTGCCGTAGTCGAGGTGGTTGGTGGCGAGGGCAACACTCCTTCACCCACAACCTCCCATCTACATACACCCCTTGGAACTACAGCAGCCTGATTCTAGAATGGCAATGTAACAAAAGCATGGGGGCGAGCTGTGCAATAATAGAATGATGAGACATACCGTACACTGTGTTGGCTGATGACACAAACAGTAATGCAGCTTACACAGCAGGATGTCTGCTTTTTAAGCCTCCCATGTTCTGTAAATGACCATGAATCGTACACCTGGGCTCTGCCTTTTTCAGCATGGCATTGCCTCTTGGGCAGGTTTGCACTGCACAAGTACTGGAGTGGTGCAATACATACACAAAATACATGCTGGCTCATCCACCAATCTATAGCACTGCATCTTTGTATCTGTCCACATATACCTTCACTGCTGTGGCTGTCTTCTTTGCTATACTTTCTTAGTAAGGCGCGCCTGTTTCTGTTCTTGGATCTAAGCCATATAAAATTAAAAGAATGGTGGGGACGCAGGTAGGGGCATTGTGCTGAGCAGTTCTTAATTTGTAAAATAATATGTGGCAGGGCCCTGACCAGGAGGCCGCCACTGCAGCTTGCACCACCCATTGCCCCGTCATCGCTACCAATGACGGTACCAAAACAGCTACTAACCATCTCTCTCACCTGCAAGTGCAACAGTTCAGATTATTCTAGCTCCCCAAAGCTAAAGGAATGGCTGGGGTGGCAGGTATTAGTATTTTTTAATCTATATTGTATTTGTAAACAACCGTTGTTTTGCTCATCTCTAAATTAGATGAGCAGCGCCACCATGTGGCAGAGTGTCATAAGTGTGGTGATAACAATTAAGTGCTGGTTCTGAGCACCTGAAACTAAATAAGTGCCCGTGCCGAGCACCCGGAATCCACTGCCTCAAATTAAGCACTGGTGCTAAGAGTAATGCAGAAGGATTTAAAGCACAGGTAACTGCTTCGAAATCAGCAGCAGTCGCCTGGCAGCCTCAAACCTACCCCGGTGTCTAGCGGGGAATCTTCAGAACCCTATGACAGATGGGATAATAGGTAACTCACACGAAACACTGAGGACTTTATCGTTTGTGGGAACTTTCATACTGCGGACTCTGGGGAGCTGCAGTACTCGCGCCCTCTGTGAGTACCAAACCAGAGGCAAGGACACAGTCTGAGGCAGCGCTGGAGGTTGTTGATTGAGGAATCTGTCCCATTCAAATGAGGCACAATTAAATCTATTTTCGTGCCTTGCGTCAGGCCTCGAACGCAGGCGGCATGCATTTGCAGGTGCATTGTGCAAGCGATGTGAATCGACGACACAGCATAGGCATATGCGGCTTGTTGTTGCATCATCAGCGACCCCAGGGCATATTTACCATGGTGCCTCGTTGCAGGCCATTGGCAGCTGGTGTGGCTCTGTTCGCCTCTGAGGATGGCAGAGGAAAGTCACAGTCTAGCTCAATCATAAACTTTTAACAGATCTGGCACCATACGCACCTCCATTCTAGACGTTGCCAAGTCGTGTCACAGGTCCCTGGCCCTGCTGAAGTCAATATGACCCACAATGTAGTTAGAAAGCCAGGAGGGCGCATTGTAATCCATTCACTCACCCTTTATATCGAAACTGCTTGATAGTCAAATGGTGCCATATGGAATTCCTGCTTGTAAGAAGTGGATGAGCACTGGCTTGTGATGGCAACGCGGCCACATCAGCCTCTGATGCTGCAAGACACCTTGTGCCTTTCCCACTGCAAGCACCATCCAGTGGCAGGGAGAAGGTGGGACGTTGAACTCAGTAGAAGATCATTCCTTGCAAAACGTTAGTGTTCCCCTCAACACCAGGGTCCCTACTGTCGGAATTGCCCAGGGGTGCAACGGGCATCTGCGCCTGCTTCGTGCACCTCTGGGCACTATGGTACTAGAGAATGGGCTGCAGACACTTGTGCATCCCCTTCCTTCTTTAATACAGAAAGCGATGGTGCACATGAGGCGCTAGCGCTACTGTGGAACTGCGTTCTTTCATTTGCATGGGACCATTACCCATGCAAGTGAAGTAATCACTTTGTGCCCACATCTGTAATACGGGCGCCAAGGTAGAGACAAACATGCCCGTAGGAGGCACACTGTCAGTACGCCCCCTGAGGTCCGCCTCCCATGGAACCCCCAAAGACCCCCTTGTAGTGGTGTCCATTCACTCACTGCACCCCCCCCCCCCCCCCCCTGCGAGGGGATCTCTGATCCCTCTTCAAAGAGCAGGCAGGTTGCTGTCTGCATTGTGAACCAAAGAGCAGTTTTGAATCAGCCTCTCTGTTTCACTTAATGTGCTGCTGTAGGGACAGAACGAGTTTGTGGCTGCACTGGGGGCAACAGATTCACTGTACTAGGATGCACTATCCCTGTACAGCTGCTCCGTGGTGTGAAAAGGTAAAGTGCATCCGATTAGTAACATGGGCCCAGGTAGTTTCTGCCTAAAAGTTAGGATAGCGCCATCTTTTGACTTTCTTTCCATGAATGTCTCAACGTGACTGGTAAGTGACTTCTCATTATACTGGTCAGTGGAGATCTACACTGCACCAGGTCAGTGGGAGCCATGCAGTTGACCCTTCAGCATGCAGGACAACTCCTGTCCAAACTTTATCTCTATATTTACAGAAATCAGAGAATTATATTGCCTCAGAATACCAGACAGACGGTCATGCAAGCACTCCTCATCAGCAGGGTGGACTACGGCAACACTCAGTGCTGAAATCTCCAAACAACTCCTACACAAAATCCAGACCATCCAGAATACTGATGCAAAACGCATACTCTACCTCCCATGGCGCACCTCAGGAAGCTTCACTGACTCCCCATTTACAAGCGCAGCCAATTCAAACTTCATGCACACATACAAATCCATATACAACACAGACCCAGAATACCAGAACAGCTGCATACGCTTTCACAAACCCACCAGACACCTATGCTTTGCCTCACTCTCCCTCGCCCTCACTCCCGCATCCGTAAAAGCAAAACTGAAGGACCGTCATTCTCCTACATCGCACCCAAGACATGGAACAACCGCCCTCAACACTTCAGGGCCACCTCCTCACATCTTGAGTTCCACAAGAAGCTGAAGACCTGGCTCTTCTTAAAAGCACCCTAGGAACTACACACCTGCCCAAGCACATGGATACCCTCTCTGGTGATTAGTGCGCTATACAAATGAACATAACGTAACATATATTCATCACATACATTTATGATTATACTAATTTTTTGGGATATGGTGGTGGTTGTAATCCCACAAGTAATCCAAAAGTAAAGGACTCCAGTAGTTCTAGTTTGAAGATGTACTTTATTGCAAGTGGTAACAAGAAACCCACAGCACATGTATAGCCTGGATGAAGTCCCACCGACAATTGCTCTCAAACTATAAACAAACATTCCATGTGGAACCTTGATCTGAGAATACCACTTAAAGGGGACAGACCGGCATATAATAACTTAACATACCACACATCTCCCTCCCAAGGCTCCACATGACCAACAACAAATATCAGCTCATTAGATAACACACAAAGACACGCAAAGCAATAACCAACAACAAGATAATAAACATCTACACAAATAAAAAATACAACATTGAGTAAAGAAATTCTCAATGGATATAAATATCATGAGATATCAAAATACAAGATGGCAAACACCATCCTCATTTAACAACAATATTGCTGAAATTCCAAATCCTCCCACCTTCCAATTGAACGGACCTGTTACTCACTTTAACAACTTTCTGGTGGACACTATACTTGCTGTACCCTTTCCTTCCCTTTGGTAACTCCACATGAACCATATCACCAACCCTGACTATCCAGATTTTCACATTTCATTTTCTGTCAATATATTATTTGTGCTTGAATTGTTCTCAGCAACTGCTCTCAAACCATAAACAAACATTCCATGTAGAACCTTGATCTGAGAACACAGCTTAAAGGAAACAGACCAACATATAAAAACCTAACATACCACAGTGGTCTTCAGGACGGATCTTCGTTACTGTCGGAAAGTGGTGTCTCATTTTTGCCTGTATCTGCCGGTGGTTCTTGCATTGTTTTTCCCCTCGTCTGAGGTAGACCCCCATAATCGGAGTATGAGAAACACTTGGAACGTTAACTGTAGGTTGTTGAGTCCTTGCGCCCTGTTTTTTGGGGGGGGGTGTGGTAAGGTTAGTAGCCCGGGTATGACTGATCTGTTCTAGCACTGAGTGATGACTACAGCATACTTTGAACATTGAACCTCCTGGCTGGTAATGGCTTGTTCTAGTGCATCAATGGCTGCTTCCTTAACGTTCAACAGAAATGTATCTGTGTTGAATCGCACTAGGCTGCCTTTTGTGTCATTAATATATTTATATGGAGCATTGTTGCATGAACTTTAACATTGTGTTTCATAGAACATAGGTTCTGCGAAGTGGTAATTGGCCACATTTTCCAAAAAACATCACCAGAGGGATTTTTCTCTCCTACCTTATAAAACAAATTACATTGAACGTTAAAAAGAACTTGCAGTATCAATTTTACAGAATTCTTTCACTGAGCGAGTGGATAATGTAACAGATGCGACTCTTGAACTGTTCCAGCAGAGATTCATTGTTGCAGTTTGGAGGTAAGTGTAACTTTTTATTCACGGTAATAGGAGGGTGGTAGATGGTGCGCTTCCCTGGAGAAGGGCACGGTGGACGGAAACGTCGACAGAATGTTAAACTGTTTGGGCGGGCACTGGGGAGCCATCGCGCCTTGAAAGCAAGGGTAAAGCAAGCGATCAAGTAGCGAATGTAGTCCAGCGTTCGCGTGCGCTAATAAATGGGCTAACTAGATGAGCTGAACATTACAGCACCGCAGGCACCTTTGTGATGATGGACTATTGACTTAGTCTCTTGTGAAAATTAATTTTATTATGCAAGCTTGAAGAGTGGGTGGTGGATATTTAGAAACCAGTTTTAAGATAAAAATGATGTCGACCTTTGTTTTATGCTAAACAACTAAGTGCATACTTCAGCTCTTAGAGGCAGATGTATTATGGTAATTGTTTGTCATTACCAAATAGCACATTTTTGCAATTTGCTATTTCTTTATTGCAAACAGCCATATACACATGTGTGTTTAACACATTTTGCGATTCCCTGTGGGTCGCAAATAGACCTACCTCATTAATATTCATGAGGTTGGTCTCGGTTTGCGACCCATTGGGAATCACAATAATCACAGGGATAGTGGCCTGCTGGTGTCAGCAGGCCACCATGTCTGTGATTGCTTTATAATAAAACTTTTTTTTTTTAAATGCAGTCTGTTTTCCTTAAAGGAAAACGGGATGCTTTTCAAAAAGGAAAATTAAAACTTATCCTTTCTTTTTTTAAGAGCAGGCAATGGTCCATGGGACCACTTCCTGCCCTTAAAAAATGTTTTTCCAAATATTCACATAGGGAAAGGGGCTTCTTGGGGACCCCTCCCCATTTACGAATAGTTACCACCTACTTTGAGTTGGCAGTAAAATGCGAATGATTGTGACTGCATTTCGGTTGCACAACATTTAGACATTCCACTGCAATATGGCATTAGGAAGGGACATCATAAATACACTCTCCATCTAGTACAAAATCGCAAACTCAATTTGCGATTCGGTAATAGGTTACCAAATCTCAAATTGGATCTTTGTACATTCAAAACCACCTTTTGGAGTTTCAACCGGACTCCTGATGAGCACAGTTGGTATCCACATTTCCGTTTGCCTCTCTCCTCACCCCTCTTTCTTCTGTGGTTGTTGTAGCCACCAGATCTGTATGACTAGCCTTTTTGTGTCAATAACTACTGGCTGCTTCTTTTGAGCAAAAAATAAACAAATGCAGAAGTTGATGCGTGAAAGTTTCCGAAATACGTCAATAATTAATGACGTTCTAGCAGGATTTTAGAAAATGCACAAAACTTCGGAAATTGAGTATACCTGCAAATACTGTGAGTTCTACAGCATTATTGTGTATTTTCTTCTGTGTCACTGTCAGTGCAGAATGGGCCAAGATCTGCTAGACTGGTGTCTACAGCTCATTGTTAGTGTGTAGCTATATGAAATGATTTATTCAGAGTACCCTCCTCATATACAGAGCTGGCTCCATGTGGCTTCTCTCGTGGACGGTCAGTAGTCGTATGTTTATGAAAAACAGCTGGATGTCGTACAAAAGAAGGTGCTAATTGGACATTGGAATCCCTATAAGGGGGCGAATCTACAAACGATTCCAGAAGCGAGGAGATCACTATTTAATGAAGCTTGACTTAGTTGTTTGTGATATCTCCAAGGGTAGTCGATATAGACTCATAGGCCATTGCTAAGGGCTATAGCAATAGTTAATGGCCCTGAACCTGAGTTCTTGGCCCGAAGCGGGAGGCTATAACGAGCTAGAGGGTCTTTAACCCCTTTGATGCGTGCGTCGGCCAATGGCCGTCGTGAGCACTACCTCCATAGTGCTGCGCACGTCCGTTGGCTGACGCGGCCCCGCCCGCGCACGGAAACGCCCGCACTGCGGCAGATTTTACGCCGCGGTAAACGGGTTAACAGCCGGTATAGCTGGAGGCAAAAGGGCTATAAGGTTGTTAGAACATGCCACCCACTAAGGGTAGAATGTTTGAAATTAAAAAGAGAGGAACATGAAGCTCCGGGCTTATACGAGCCATTATAACCGCTGGATCTACTCCATTGTCTTTGATGTAGCTCCCAACATTCCAATGCTCTAATACAGCTTTAGAGTCCTCTGTAGAGGGCTCTACTGGCCATTAAAGGCCCGCTCAAGTGTTAGAGGGCCTTCATCAAGGGAGCGGGCCTTAAATGGCTGGTAGAGCCTTAGAGCCTGCTACGGAGGGCTCTAAGGCTGTATTAGAGCATTCCACCCCTAGAGGACATAATGTTCTAATTTGTAAAGCAAAGGTCCCCACAGAGCCTGAGGGTACCGAAATCCCCTCAGGCTCCGTGAGGCCTTTTTGTTCACAGCATTAGCTGTGAACAAACATTGGAATGTTGGAGCTCTGGGCGTCTACCGGCCATTAGAAGCCCAGAGCCCTCTATTGTTTTCAATGGAGCTCCCAAGACTCCAATATGCTAATATGTTGTATGTGTCTCAGACGTCATTGATGGTTCAGTGGACTGAGCCAGGGAGTCCCCTCCACAACTCTTTGAAATCTTGTACTTAAGTTAGGTGAGATGCCTTCACCCGGAAGGGTGCCACCTAAAGTGAGGACATAAGACAGATCCCTGCCACAGTTTTGGACCCGACTGGTGACTTAGTTACACAGCTGGAATACTGGTATTTATGCCTTATGCAGTGGTAAATAGTGGATTGCCACTTGAAATGTAAGAGAAGTTGGATGACACTGTAGTAGCATTTGGTGTTATCTTTAAAATAAACAGAACACATTGCACTGACATAATGCAAAGCAAAATAACACAACAAAAACGTAACAGGCCACAACCCAATAAAACAGAAGGCTTCGCAACAACAATAGCACAACACAACAATGCAAATATGCAGCACAAAAACTCAACAGCACAAAAAACACAACACTTCACAACCATAACAAAATGCAAAACAGTATGCACAAACCTTCTGGTCACGTTACCACCTCCACAATTCTGCTTTCATAATATGGCGGTAAAAGGTATTTGCTCCAAGCCCTTCTCTAGCACCAAGGTCAAGAATGTTTTGTGATCCGGCCCTAATCTGAGTTTATTCAATGAAACCATAGGTTTGGGGCACTGTTCCTGATGACGTGGTCATCTGATAAAATGGCCTCTTACAAATAGACTGGCGCGTGGGGTCTCCAGCTCTGTACTTGTAGTAACCCAGGCATTCCTCGTTAATGGTCCGCGCCCACCCGCCTCTTGTCATTGGCCAGCCACAGGTTGAAATGACTGAGTTTGTGATTGGCCCAGCCACAGGTTGAAATGACTCTGAGTTTGTGATGGTCTCGGTGTAATTGGCTTGATAAGTCCTTCAGGGCTTTAGTTTTCGTGCAGTGTCGTTCTTGGATTATTTTTAGCAATGCTCGTCAGAGTAGGTTGTTTCTCACAATCTGCAAGAAGGCTCAGTAATGAGGCAAAGCTAATGGGGGGTGGGGGGGTCTGGTAACCTAATCAGAGGTAAGGCCGCCCGGCCTCATCAGCGATGCTCCGCAGCAAGCATCCGACGCTAGTGTGGGACGTACATAAGGAGTGATTGTACTCAGAATATTTCCCTGTTGTCGCAGGATCAGAGAAGCACTTCTGTTAATGCGGTTTCACTTCCGGGTTGGGACGTCATCGACGGACAGCTCACCAGTTGTGGAGCGCTGGACTATAAGACTACGGAGTGTCTCCTGGTCTCCAAATGCCAGATGGATGAGTGCCAGCAGAGGCATTGTCTGCTCCAGATTCACGTCACAGTGGTTCTGGTGACCAGGCCCACTCTCCTTGTTCATTTACAGAACGTAGGTGTGGAGACAGGAAATTGATCATTTAATAGTAATCTTTTTTGGGGGACTGGAATGACGTCTTGCACTTGCTCCTTGGCTGTTTCCTGTATTTGCTACAGATGTGGCTGAGCTCTTGGTCTTCATTCTGTCTCATCTTTATGATACATATGTGTCTGTTCTCTTGCTGATGGTACAGAGGGACTGTTCCCATGAGGCACAGGGTCAGACTGATTTGCATATGGCCATGTCTGAACTGGGGTGGCAGAGTGGGCTAAAGAATGATGATGGATCAAACCCAGATCAGTTGACTGGGGGTGAGTGTTTGATCTGCTCAAGCGCTCCATCCATCATCCCCTTTGGTATCGGGATGGTACAGATGTGACAAGGCTTTTGCTGATGGTACAGATGTGGTTGTGTTCTTGCTGTTGGCACAGATGTGGCAATGCTGTTGCTGATGAGACAGATGTTACTGTGGTCTTGCTGATGATACAGATGTAGTTTGTGTTTTAGCTGATTGCACAAATGTGGTGGTGCTTTTGCTGTTGGTAGAGCTGTAGTTGTACTCTTGCTATTGGTACAAATATAGTGGTGGTTTTGCTGATGTTACAGATATGGTGGTACTCTTGCTGATGATGCAGATGTAGCTGTGCTCTTGCTGATGGTACATATGAAGCTGTGTTACTGTTGATGGTACAGATATTGGTGCACTTGTGCTGATGGTACAGATGTGGGGATGCTTTTACTGATGGTACAGGTGTTGGTGCACTCTTGCTGATGGTACAGATGAAGCTGTGCTCTTGCTGATGGTACAGGTGTTGGTGCACTCATGCTGATGGTACAGATGTGGTGATGCTTTTACTGATGGTACAGGTGTAGCTGTGCTCTTGCTGATGGTACAGGTGTTGGTGCACTCTTGCTGATGGTACAGATGAAGCTGCGCTCTTGCTGATGGCAGAGGTGTGGTGATGCTCTTGCTGATGGTACAGATGTAGCTCTGCTGATGGTACAGATGTGGTGATGCTTTTACTGATGGTACAGGTGTTGGTGCACTCTTGCTGATGGTACAGGTGTAGCTGTACTCGTGCTGATGGTACAGGTGTTGTTGCACTCTTGCTGATGGTACAGGTGTTGGTGCGCTCTTGCTGATGGTACAGGTGTTGGTGCGCTCGTGCTGATGGTACAGATGTGGTGATGCTTTTACCGATGGTACAGGTGTTGCTGCACTTGTGCTGATGGTACAGATGTTGGTGCACTCGTGCTGACGGTACAGATGTGGTGATGCTTTTACCCATGGTACAGGTGTTGGTGCACTCTTGCTGATGGTACAGGTGTTGGTGCACTCTTGCTGATGGTACAGGTGTTGGTGCACTCTTGCTGACGGTACAGGTGTTGGTGCACTCGTGCTGACGGTACAGATGTGGTGATGCTCTTGCTGATGGTACAGGTGTTGGTGCACTCATGCTGATTTTACAGATGTTGTGATGCTTTTACCGATGGTACAGGTGTTGGTGCACTCTTGCTAATGGTTCCAGATGTAGCTGTGCTCTTGCTGATGGTACAGGTGTGGCATAGCTGTTACTGATGGTACAGGTGTGGTGATGTTGTTGCTGATGGTAGAGATGTTGGTGTACTCGTGCTGACGGTACAGATGTGGTGATGCTTTTGCTGATGTTACAGATGTTGATGCACTCATGCTGATGGTACAGATGTGGTGATGCTTTTACTGATGGTACAGGTGTTGGTGCACTCTTGCTGATGGTACAGATGTTGGTGCACTCGTCCTGTTGGTACAGATGTGGTGATGCTTATGCTGATGGTACAGATGTTGGTGCACTCGTGCTGATGGTACAGATGTGATTATGCTTTTACTGATGGTACAGGTGTTGGTGCACTTGGGCTGTTGGTACAGATGTGGTGATGCTTTTACTGATGGTACAGATGTTGGTGTACTTGTGCTGATGGCACAGATTTGGTGATGCTTTTACTGATGGTACAGGTGTTGGTGCACTCTTGCTGATGGTCCAGATGTTGGTGCACTCGTGCTGTTGGTACAGATGTGGTGATGCCTATGCTGATGGTACAGATGTTGGTGCACTTGTGCTGATGGTACAGATGTGATTATGCTCTGACTGATGGTACAGGTGTTGGTGCACTCGTGCTGTTGGTACAGATGTGGTGATGCTTTTACTGATGGTACAGATGTTGATGTACTTGTGCTGATGGTACAGATTTGGTGATGCTTTTACTGATGGTACAGGTGTTGGTACACTCGTGCTGTTGGTACAGGTGTTGGTGCACTCGTGCTGTTGGTACAGATGTGGTGATGCTCTTTGTGATGGTACAGGTGTTGGTGCACTCGTGCTGATGGTACAGATGTGGGGATACTTTTACTGATGGTACAGGTGTTGGTGCACTCGTGCTGTTGGTGTAGCTGTGGTGATGCTCTTGCTGATGGTACAGGTGCGGCGAAGCTGTTGCTGATGGTACAGATGTGGTGATGCTTTTACTGATGGTACATGTGTTTGTGCACACCTGCTGATGGTACAGATGTGGTGATGCTCTTGCTGATGGTACAGGTGGTGGTGCACTCGTGCTGTTGGTACAGATGTGGTGATGCTCTTGCTGATGGTACAGGTGTTGGTGCACTCGTGCTGTTGGTACAGATGTGGTGATGCTCTTGCTGATGGTACAGGTGTAGTTGTGCTCTTGCTGATGGTACAGATGTTGGTGCACTCGTGCTGTTGGTACAGATGTTGGTGAACTCGTGCTGTTGGTACAGATGTGGCGATGCTCTTGCTGATGGTACAGGTGTAGTTGTGCTCTTGCTGATGGTACAGGTGTAGTTGTGCTCTTGCTGATGGTACAGGTGTTGGTGCACTCGTGCTGTTGGTACAGATGTGGTGATGCTTTTACTGATGGTACAGATGTTGGTGTACTTGTGCTGATGGCACAGATTTGGTGATGCTTTTACTGATGGTACAGGTGTTGGTGCACTCTTGCTGATGGTCCAGATGTTGGTGCACTCGTGCTGTTGGTACAGATGTGGTGATGCCTATGCTGATGGCACAGATGTTGGTGCACTTGTGCTGATGGTACAGATGTGATTATGCTCTGACTGATGGTACAGGTGTTGGTGCACTCGTGCTGTTGGTACAGATGTGGTGATGCTTTTACTGATGGTACAGATGTTGGTGTACTTGTGCTGATGGTACAGATTTGGTGATGCTTTTACTGATGGTACAGGTGTTGGTACACTCGTGCTGTTGGTACAGGTGTTGGTGCACTCGTGCTGATGGTACAGATGTGGGGATACTTTTACTGATGGTACAGGTGTTGGTACACTCGTGCTGTTGGTACAGGTGTTGGTGCACTCGTGCTGTTGGTGTAGCTGTGGTGATGCTCTTGCTGATGGTACAGGTGCGGCGAAGCTGTTGCTGACGGTACAGATGTGGTGATGCTTTTACTGATGGTACATGTGTTTGTGCACACCTGCTGATGGTACAGATGTGGTGATGCTCTTGCTGATGGTACAGGTGTTGGTGCACTCGTGCTGTTGGTACAGATGTGGTGATGCTCTTGCTGATGGTACAGGTGTTGGTGCACTCGTGCTGTTGGTACAGATGTGGTGATGCTCTTGCTGATGGTACAGGTGTAGTTGTGCTCTTGCTGATGGTACAGGTGTAGTTGTGCTCTTGCTGATGGTACAGATGTTGGTGCACTCGTGCTGTTGGTACAGATGTTGGTGAACTCGTGCTGTTGGTACAGATGTGGCGATGCTCTTGCTGATGGTACAGGTGTAGTTGTGCTCTTGCTGATGGTACAGGTGTTGGTACACTCGTGCTGTTGGTACAGATGTTGGTGGACTCGTGCTGTTGGTACAGATGTGGCGATGCTCTTGCTGATGGTACAGGTGTAGTTGTGCTCTTGCTGATGGTACAGGTGTTGGTGCACTCGTGCTGTTGGTACAGATGTTGGTGATGCTCTTTGTGATGGTACAGGTGTTGGTACACTCGTGCTGTTGGTACAGATGTTGGTGGACTCGTGCTGTTGGTACAGATGTGGTGATGCTCTTGCTGATGGTACAGGTGTTGGTACAGATGTGGTGATGCTCTTGCTGATGGTACAGGTGCTGGTGCACTCGTGCTGTTGGTACAGATGTGATGATGCTCTTTGTGATGGTACAGGTGTTGGTACACTCGTGCTGTTGGTACAGATGTGGTGATGCTCTTGCTGATGGTACAGGTGTAGTTGTGCTCTTGCTGATGGTACAGGTGTTGGTACACTCGTGCTGTTGGTACAGATGTTGGTGGACTCGTGCTGTTGGTACAGATGTGGCGATGCTCTTGCTGATGGTACAGGTGTAGTTGTGCTCTTGCTGATGGTACAGGTGTTGGTGCACTCGTGCTGTTGGTACAGATGTTGGTGATGCTCTTTGTGATGGTACAGGTGTTGGTACACTCGTGCTGTTGGTACAGATGTTGGTGGACTCGTGCTGTTGGTACAGATGTGGTGATGCTCTTGCTGATGGTACAGGTGTTGGTACAGATGTGGTGATGCTCTTGCTGATGGTACAGGTGCTGGTGCACTCGTGCTGTTGGTACAGATGTGATGATGCTCTTTGTGATGGTACAGGTGTTGGTACACTCGTGCTGTTGGTACAGATGTGGTGATGCTCTTGCTGATGGTACAGGTGTAGTTGTGCTCTTGCTGATGGTACAGGTGTTGGTGCACTCGTGCTGTTGGTACAGATGTTGGTGAGCTCGTGCTGTTTGTACAGATGTGGTGATGCTCTTGCTGATGGTACAGATGTGGTGATGTTCTTGCTGATGGTACAGGTGGAGTTGTGCTCTTGCTGATCCGATAGATGTAGCAAAGTTCCTGCTGGTGGTCAGCTGTGGCAGGTCCTTTGCTCTTCGGCGGATCTCTTGCTCTCTGCCTCTATGTTGGACACTGCAGCACTCCCCATCTACCGCATCCCTGCGGCCACTGGTGGATCCGGGCGCTCCCGAAGGATGCTGCCCTGCACCTCACCGCATCCGCACCGTTTCCGCCATGTCTTAAATGAACACGGAATGGTTTTGGCTCACTAAACTGCAGGCTCGTTGAGTCGGTTTCACAGCGAGAATTTGTCACGTCCCGAAGGGTTTTGACTTAAAAATAGCATGTTTAATGTATTATGTAGTTATGGCTGGTTTCATGTCCGCACAAAAATGCATTTAAAAAATCAAGTCACCTTTGGCGACACCCCCACCTAGTGGCACGCTTGCAGCTTTCACGCGAATTTAGACGAACCTGATGTTTGCAAACTAATTTTGTGCCGTTTGTGCACCAACTGGTTTGCAACTGGAAGTGCAAACCGCAGAACACTCTATATGCTTGTAGTCGCATCACAAATTGTCCGTTTGCAGGGAGTTGCAAAATGTCCCGCCTTTTGGGTACTATTGAGGCAGGTCATCATTTGCGACTCACTGTGGCAGATTTCCAATAGAGGGACAGCAGACCTCCCTCTGTGTCTGCATTCACAACAGGAGCCATGTTTTCTTTTATTAAAGAGCCCGTGTCCCTTAAATGGACTGGTGTTCCTTAAAAAAAAGGGTACCCCTCTCACTGGGAGAGATTCCCCTTGTGAATCAAGTACCACCCCACCTCAGGAGTTAGTAACTGATCTGTGGTTTGCGACTGCAAGTGCAACCACAAGGCCCTAAACTGTTTGCCAAACAGATATTCTGTGTATGTGTTGCACGCTCAGAGAAATAAAAATCACTGAGCGCTGCGCTGGCAGCGCCTCGACAACGCTTCTTGCAACTCAGCTTCATTTCGTGATTCATTCCTGGGTCTGTCTCGCCTGCAGGCACATGTTTTCCTATGTCAGGCCATCAGTATATGCAGAAAGTAGATTACCCAAAACTGGTCTTCATGCACTGAAGCACCTCTGTTCTTAAGAGGGATTCTCCTGGCACCTCTGTTCTTAAGAGGGACTCTCCTGGCACCTCTGTTCTTAAGAGGGACTCTCCTTGCACCTCTGTTCTTAAGAAGGACTCTCCTGGCACCTCTGTTCTTAAGAAGGACTCTCCTGGCACCTCTTTTCTTAAGAGGGACTCTCCTGGCACCTCTGTTCTTAAGAAGGACTCTCCTGGCACCTCTGTTCTTAAGAAGGACTCTCCTGGCACCTCTGTTCTTAAGAAGGACTCTCCTGGCACCTCTTTTCTTAAGAGGGACTCTCCTGGCACCTCTGTCTCTCCTGGCACCTCTGTTCTTAAGAGGGACTCTCCTGGCACCTCTGTTCTTGAGAAGGACTCTCCTGGCACCTCTGTTCTTGAGAAGGACTCTCCTGGCACCTCTGTTTTTGAGAGGGACTCTCCTGGCACCTCTGTTCTTAAGAGGGACTGTCCTGGCACCTCTTTTCTTGAGAGGGACTCTCCTGGCACCTCTGTTCTTAAGAGGGACTCTCCTGGAAGTGGTGTAAATAAAGGGCAGCGCGCACTCTTCACCGCAGGCCAACCACAGCTGAGCTGACTCACTGAATGGAACCTTTACACTGACATCTGCTTCAACCTGCAGGTCATGAGGTGACATCACAACAAAGCAAAGTCATCCTCCCACACTTACGAGGTCCGTAAATTAAGGTACGATGGATCATAGTGACGTATGTAGGATCTGCAAACACAACCAAGAGTACCCCAGAGACCATAAATAGAAAAATATTCACTTCGAGTCTAGACACTGTACGTTGCCTAAACTTAAGTTCCACTACAGAACATCATTGCATCAAGAAAAACTTTTTTTACAACTGTGAGTCTAGGTATACATAAACCTATTACCATCACCACTAAGATTTTATCCAAAAGGTTATTTTTTATTCAATTATTCATAACCATAGTCTCTTTTTTATTTCTTTTTAAGAAAATATAATTTTTGTTATTACAAAAATTAAAACTCCACAAGAAACATTATTAATTCCTAATTGATATATAAATAGTGAAATGTACACAAATTCTTGACATCTTTTTGGTCCTAAGGTTTAGAGAAACCAGATATGTATCATACATCAGGAAAATCATACAACATTGTTTCCTCGATTGGATTTTGATTTTAACAGTCCAAAAAGTGGGAGGTAAGAGATAGGGCCCGATTCACAGAACTAACTTAAGACAAAATCCTAAACTTACTACCATTTTGGTATTCACAGAAGGCACTTACTCATTTTGGTATTCACAGAACGAACTTACTCATTTCGGTATTCACAGAATTTAGGAGTCCTAACTTTAGGACTCCTAAATGCCTTCTGTGAATACCGAAAGCCTTAAAATTAGGATTTTTCTCAGTTTAGTAGTAGTACAGTTAGGACTCCTAACTTTAGGACTCCTAAATGCCTTCTGTGAATACCGAAAGTCTTAAAATTAGGATTTTTCTCAATTTAGTAGTAGTAAAGTTAGGAGTCCTAACTTTAGGACTCCTAAACTGAGAAAAATCCTAATTTTCAGACTTTCGGTATTCACAGAAGGCATTTAGGAGTCCTAAAGTTAGGACTCCTAACTTCTGTGAATACCGAAATGAGTAAGTGCCTTCTGTGAATACCAAAATGGTAGTAAGTTTAGGATTTTGTCTTAAGTTAGTTCTGTGAATCGGGCCCATAGCATTGGAATAGATTGTGAACAGTTATACCGCAATTAATTCAGTACACTTTGATATTACATAAAAGTCTCCAAAACTTATATCCTGTTGCTGCTCTTGACCTCGTGCGTGAAGAAAGAAGAGGGTTGTGAGAAGTTGAGAAGGTGTGATTAAACCAAAAAGTAAGCCGACGCGTTTCGACCTTCAAGTGTGCGGACCACAATAATTTTCTAGGAAGGTCTTCCTCAGGGCTGTACCACTTTGTGAATGACCAGGCCGAGGTCCTGCTCGGGCCAGTGGAGTGCAGGGTTTCTGTCACAGCAGCGGGGCATTATTCCTCACCCAAAACTGCCCATTCTGCACCTCCAGGCATGAAGACTGAGCGACGGCAGTTGACTGCATTCAGTCTACCACTAGAGGTTGTGGATGTCATCCTTGTGGCCAGGTTCCCATCTATTAAGACCCATAAGGGTGTGTGGTTTGCGCTTTACAAATACGGATTAAGTACAATTTGTGCTGGCCACTGGGACAGATTTGTAGCCTGGTGCGGAGTCTGAAACACAAACAGCCTACAAGCCAAACTGTCTGATGTTTAATTGTTTTTGGCACAGCAAGGTCTTGCAGGTGGCACTATTGTAGGTTATTTGTCAACTCTTTCAGGCTCTTTACATTTCCCAGACCATCTGTCCTTGTTTAAATCGCCTGTTGTGATGTAGTTCATTAGAGGTTTGGCACATGTTCTCTTCCAACCCACAGTGCCACAGAGGGAACATAATTTGGCCCTGACCTTCCTCATGTGCGCCTGCTTTAAGCCAATTTACGTCTGCTCATTGCATCTGCTGACTTAAAGGTGTCTCCCTCATTACTATCTCTTCTGCTCATTGCATAAGTGAGCTCCAAACCCTCTCAGTGCAGATGCCCCACATCTCCTTTTTTCCGGGGTAACTGGTGTTGAGGATCAGGGGGGCCTTTTTGCAAAAAGTTGTGACTCATTTTCACACTGGGCAATCAACTGTCCATGCGATGTTCTTAGCTTTAACCGCAAAAGAGGAGGTGAGACAACATTGGCTTGACCCCAAAATAGCCTTAAGCAGTCCATCAACAGCTCCAAAGACCATCGGAAGGAGATCGGCTTTTTGAGGGACTTTTGGAGACAAACAAGACTGAGATGGTACAGAAACAGTCCTCAGCTTTAAAATCGGCTACGCACTGGCCAAGAAGTAGCCTCTGGAATGTCTGAGGGTTCACTCCACCAGGACCAAGGCTGCTACCACTGTGTTTGCACAAGAGGTGCCTGTTCTTAGTGTCTGTCAGAACGCGACATCGGCGCCAGTGCACATGTTGATTAAGCACTACTGCCTTGACAGCCAGGTCCAAAGGGAAGGGTATTTGCCTGTTTAGTCCTGCAGGACGTTTTGGCCTCAGCACACTCCTACTACCCTTGGGAGGTACTGCTTTGGGATCTATTCTACAGTTGAGGAACCTGTGGTTGGAAGTACTCATCAGGAGAACAAGTTATTTATCTCCTACAACACTTTTTCTGGTGGATACTCTCATCTAACCCCAGATTCCTCACTGCCCTCCCACCTCTCAAATTTTTTTACCATCTTAAAAAGGTCCCAACTTGGAAATCTGCACACCGGTATGGACAAATGGTTTGTGCTCTGTATCCAATGGTGCAGAAAGAGTCAAGCAAGGAACTGATGTTAATGCGCTGAGATGGTGCTTATATGCGGCCAATTAGCAGCGCACATGACCACTGCTGTGAAAATGTCCCGATCCAGTCTGGTGCCTGTGGACTATTCTGAAGGTGAGGAATCTACGGGAAGATAGAGTGTCTGCCAGAAAAAGCATTAGCACAGGTAAGTAACTTGTTCTTCTCTTCTCCTCCAGTGAAACCATCTCTTCCTTTTGGGGATATCTCTCTTGTCCTCAAAGTTACCCACAGTTTGAGCCTGTTTACAACATGGACTAAAAACATCTAACATTTAAGGTGTTTTTCTGGTGACTGTTACCTCAGACGTAGATTGGGGGATCTGGAGTTTTTATCAATTAGTCCTCTGTATTTAAAAATCTTTCCAGACTGACTGGTCTTACACAGGGAACTGGCTTTCACCCCAAAGTGCATTCCTCTTTCCGTTCGGAACTGGAAATTATCATTCCTTCATTTTTTTTCTTTCTCCTTGAAGAAGAGTTATGGCAAAATTGGATGTAGCCAAAGCTGTTCAGGTTGAACTTGATATATCTTATGACTACAGACAATGCAAAAAAAACTGCTTGTAAATTTGGATACCTTTAGGCAGATGAAAAAGGCTGTGTCATCTTTTGGTCCACAGACTAGGAGCCTTATTTCCTTGTTCCGCAAGGATGTGCCCTTCCAGGGTCAGTTGAGGGCAGATATACTCGAGGGGTAGCTACATCTTGGGGGAAAAGCAACGTGTGCCTCTATCCATGACATCTGAGGGACGGCCACCTGGGCCACGCCATATTTATTTATTTATTTATTTATTTATAATTTTATATAGCGCTGAATCACCCCTAAGGGTATCTCTGCGCTTGCGACAGCAGACTATCTTGAGCTAGAAGAGGTATGTTTTCATCAGCTTTCTAAAACAGAGGAGGGACATTTTCATGCGAAGATAATGGGGGAGGCTGTTCCAAAACAAAGGAGCCAAGTACGAAAAGGCCCTGCCGCCAGAACGGGCTTTATATACTCTAGGAACAGCGAGAAGAGTTTTTGATCCTGATCTAAGTGAGGATATAGGATTGTAGGCCTTGAATTTCATTGTTAGATAGCAGGGACTCAGCTCATTTAGAGCCTTGAAAATCATGCAACCTGTTTTAAATTGCACTCTTTTTTTTAATTGGCAACCAATGTAATTCATGCAATAAGGGCAAAGAGGGGGTTCTGGCCAGAGAATCCGTAACCAGTCGAGCAGCTGTATTTTGAATGACCTGCAATTTATCCAAAGAGGCAGCATGAGCAGAGAGAAGAAGAGCATTGCAATAATCAATCTTGCTCATGAGCAAGGCCTGAATTAGGGTCTTCCTGGTGGATACTGGAAGCAGTGGAAAGACTCTTCTAAGTAAACTTAGAGTGTGATAGCACGACCCAGCAATAGTATTAACATGGGTCTGCAAAGTGAGTTTGTTGTCAAGCTTAATGCCCAGATTTTTAGCTACCTCTTTGGGTGCAGGGGCTTTACCCAGCTCCTCCGGCCACCAGTTAGGTGACCAGCAGATGTCAGCACCTCCGAACAGCAGAATCTCAGATTTTTCAGAGTTTAACTGGAGATAGTTGGTTTTCATCCAGGAGGCAATAGCCATCATACCCCGAGAAAAGATGGATTGTATTTCTGGTCTCCTTTTGTCGAAGGTGAGGAGGAGTTGAGTGTCATCTGCGTAAGAGATGGGGTTAAACCCCAAGTCCCTCATCAGTATTGCCAGGGGCGTCACATAGATGTTAAATAAAGTAGGGCTCAAACAAGAGCCCTGCGGGACGCCTCTGGTAACCTGTGAACGAGCAGATGTAAAAGGACCCATTGACACTGCCTGAGTACGGTTGGACAAAAAATCTGACAGCCAGCTCAGTGCAGATCCGCGGATGCCACACTCCAGTAGTCTATGCAAGAGAACGTGGTGGGAGATGGTATCGAATGCTGCTGAAAGGTCAAGCAGCACCAGAAGTGCCGCTTGATCTTGATCCAGAGCCATTCTGATATTATCCGTCACCTCCACCAAGGCAGTCTCAGTACTATGGTTAGCTCGAAAGCCTGACTGCGAGATGTCCAAAGCCCCAGAAGCCTCAAGGAAGGCAGATAAGTGCTTATTGATGTGTTTCTCAATGATCTTGCTCTGTAGAGGAAGCAGCGAGATCGGACGATAATTTGACACTTCCTCGGGAGAGATGTTGGCATTTTTGCGGATGGGCAGAATTTGTGCGTGTTTCCACGTTTGAGGAAGACAGGCACATCTTAAAGAAGTGTTAATTATGGAGCAAAAAGGGGGCGCCAGCTGAGCCGCAAATCTTGAGGAGATTTTAGCAGGAAAAGTATCCAGGGGAGATCCGGATCTGGTGGATTCCAAGAGGGTTTGTACTTCTGAGATGGTAATAGCAGGAAATGTAGTTAGACAAGGTCCTTCCCTATTGAGATAAGGAGTAATCTCCGCGGGAATAGAAGTAAGAGTATTAGAGAGGGTGATATTTTGATAGATTCTCTAATTTTTTTGTACAAAAAAGAGGAGATATCATCACATAGTGTCTGAGAAAAACTAACCGTAGTCTGACAGGATTTGGGGTCAGTAAAATCCTGCACTATTTGAAAAAGCATCCTAGCATTATTACCTGCCTGTTCTAGAGTTTCAGCAATATGAGTTTTACGGGCTAATTTAACATTTTTATGATAGATTGCCATGGCAGCTTTGTAAGAGATTTTAGCTTGCTCATTATGTGAGCGACGCCAAGTCCGTTCCAGTTTTTTACAGGCACTTTTCTCCACCCGTAAGCTAGGCGTGTACCAGCCAGTGGCAGACCTTTTGGGTGAGAATCTAAGAGGCTTAAGAGGAATTATTCTGTCGAGAAAATTAACAACTGTCGAATCAAATAGTTCCAGCTGCTGATCCACATCCCCCTGCATACTGTTCCCGTCCCACTCAGCAAACAGTGAGGAAAGATGGTTGACCGTTAATTTGTGCCAAGGTCTGTATTGGCAGGTACCAGAGTTGTTGATAGTCGCCGGAGGATGTTCAGTTGGACCCAACAGTTGGAAATTAATCATAAAATGATCAGACCAGGTAAGTGGCAGAGTTTCACCACATTTTATGTCCGAAGAATTGGTAAGGATGAGATCCAGAGTGTGACCAGCAATGTGAGTGGGAGCAATGTTAATGATCTTTAGGCCCCCAGCAGCTAGATCTTGTAAGCACAGTCTGGCATCTTGATTGGAGGCATCTTCACTGTGGATGTTGAAATCCCCAATCAAGAGAAATTTACGCGTGGTGATTAGATAGGGAGATATAAATTCAAGAAATTGGCTAGTGAAATTGGATATTGATCCAGGCGGTCTATAGACTAGAGCACCTTTCCAAATACAGACCGCAGATAGATCCAATCTAAAAACAATACATTCAAATGCTTCCGTCCCCATCTGATCAAGGATAGTAACGGTCAGTTCCTCTTTATAAATTAAGGCTATACCCCCACCCGTTTTGCTTATTCTATCCCGCCTGAGAATCCGATAGCCCTCGGGTATAGCGAGAGCAATAGCCGGAGTAGAGGAGGGTTTAAGCCAGGTTTCAGTAATGAAACCCATATCTGGCTTCTGATCAGTTAGAACGTCCCATATCTCCGCGGAATGTTTGACCACAGATCTTACATTGGCTAAAATACAGTTCCATACATGGTGCTGCACAATGGGAGGTGAATAACTGTGATGGAACAACTGAGGAGAATCAGGTGGGCTCAGGCAATCAGGTGATAGAGTAGTAAGTAGAGTGGGACTGCAACAATGCATGCTTTGATACTTGCAATTCGGGCATGAAAAGGGACCTTCAAAAGGGCCTTTGCGCAAAGTTTTACAACACATCTTATTTAACAATAGCAACTGCTCACGTGAGTATGACTGAGCTGGATTGTTCACAGGTCCCAATTCTAACTGCAAACTATCAAGGTGTATGGCGGCTGGCGGCGACCTGGCGCGGACGGGCGCAGACGGGCTTGCCTCTGGCGCGCCTCCGGTGCGCCGTCGGCACGCCAGCTGCGCGCGCGCGCGCTGCGCGCTAGCTTGTGACTGCTCATAAAGCCCCCGTGAAGTGAACACTAGAGCGCTCACCAAGATGGCGCTCAAAAATGTCCCAGTCCTTGAAAGAAACCCCGAGAGAACTCGCTAAGCAGCGAGAATGAGACCAATTTTTATGTGCGGGTATGGAAAGAAACAATGAAGTAAAAATACAATTTTAAAAACGAGTATATTAGTTTCGCAAACAATACATGGATATGCTGTTACATCAGCGATCTGCTTTCCTACGTATTAGGAGGAGGGAATGCAGGTAGCCAAGATATGAGATAAGATATCTAAAAAGCAACTTTAGCGTTCAGCCAGCAACACACATTTCCACCAAGGAATCAGCTATCGCATATAGCTTTGCACCTCACTAGAGATTCAATGTTGGGAATCAACAGTTTTTGAATTAGAGAATTAGAGTCTAGAGTGCTTTGACTGCTATCCATAGAGGGGAAGATGCTGCTTTTGCAAATGTTTATTAAAGTTCTAGGTGGTTTGTATCAACCAGGAGTTGTACCTTTGTTTGAGAATGAGATTGGTAAGGCCTCTCTGGTAAATCCTCTTATAGCAGGTACTAGAATTAGATACAGGTTGAAGAGGCGATGTCCGGATTACTTCCTGGTGATCCTTATTACTACAATTACTGTTTTCTTATCGCAGTACTTAGACCCTCTCTCTTCTCCAGATCTCTACCTCGATCCCACCGCTACCTCGATCCTACCCTGCTCGCGCATAAACTGAGCCTTCCCTTAATGTTTTCCTCAGGTTGGTGGTGGGGCCAAGGAGGGAGAAAGCTACAGAAAAGAGATAGAGGGTTGTTTTTTTGTTTTTCTGCCGGGTCTCGTGGTACCTGAAAGTGGTCGGCGAGACTACATATAGTAAGTACTAGTATGAGAAAATGGTAGTCTGAGTAATGAAGTTTAAGTCTGTAAGTCATTGGGGCATTTTCTCATTTCTTACCTTGATATGTGTATAGAAGAGAATAGATTTTAACCTATAGATTGGTCTGGAGGGGCTATGATTAGCTCTTACTGGGCAGTGCTGGAGACACTGGTCGTTCTGTGCTCTCTGCCCAGCTGTGTACCAGGGCAAGAGTGTCTTTCTCCTGCATGTCACTTGTTGCAGGCGGGTGCATGCGTCAGTCAGCCTGCTTCGGTCTCTGCCTGTTACGGCTAAGAGCAGGCGTGCGCCCTATAATGGCAGCTAAAAGCTGAAGTCGGCTAGATTATCTTCTAATTGAAGAATCTATTAATATCAACCAGCATGAAGCCTACGTATGAAACAAGCGTAATCGGATAGTTAGGATGCGGTCTTTATGTAACCCCACTAGGAACTACAAAGGGGCTGTAAAAGGACTCTCACCCACATAACCTATGAGGCCTGCTTGGTCATGGAGTCCTGCACTAAGAATGACAGTGTGCCTAGAGGGTCTCGACCTGTGGAAGGGAGCATTTGATAAACTAGATCTGAGGGCTCTTATGAAAATATACTGTTAAAATTACTTAGTAGACTACCACATTTAGGACACTTCTTAGTAGGGCCTCCTGGTAAGGTTGCAAACCTAAAGACTTGAGCGGTGATACAGGGAGGCGATAATTGCTCCAGTGTCTGAAAGTCTACATTTTGTGACCATTTTTTTGTTGCCCAACAAGTCAGACGACCTTCATCAGGACCAGAGATCCCTAACAATTCCTTGTTTTTAGAACTCAACTGTGGTTCATTCGCGAGGGAACTATACACTCAAACATGCGAACACTGTTGTGTTGGGCCTGCCCCTTTTTGCAGGGTATTCTGTAAACTTTTTGCCTTCTTCCTTCTATTTTTTCTGACCTGCTCTTGTTGGCTTTAGAACTCTGGGCACTTTACCGCTGCTAATCAGTGCTAAAGTGCATATGTCCTCTGCGTAAATTATATTGGTGATTGGTTTATCCTTGATTTGAACATTTGATTTACTGGTGAGACCCTAGTGAAGTGCCCGGTGTGTGCCCAGGTCCTGTAATTCAAGTGCTTGGTGTTGTAAAGTGAGTTACACAAGCCACTGATACAAACTAGATACAGGTATGGCTGTATAAATCAGGTGTCAGACAACTCACCCCTGGTAGGGTTTCTTTTTTTGCCCCACAGGGGACGCGAAAGGGCCTGCTTATGGTCAAACCTAAAAATCTATGACAGCGAAGAATATCCCTATTAGCCTAATAGGAATTCTTTCAAAAAAGGTGAGGACGTTCTCAACCATAGCCTGGTTAAAATGACACTTACTTCATCCAAGGAAGTGGCTGGATTATTGCACCTATCCCTTTTCTCGCTCCAGGGCATAGCGGTGCGCTGCCTGATGGCAGCGCATGACGGTGGCTTCGAAACGCAGCACACTGTCTCATTTTCATCAAGATTCACGAGCGAGGAAGGTGCAATCAGCCAGCCACTTCCTTTGATGAAGGAAGTGTCATTGTGGCCAGGCTATGAATGAGAGCCCCTCCCCATAGTCCTTTTTGAATGAATTCCACTAGACTGATAGAGGATATTTCCTTCATGTCTTCCTGCACAGGTCAGTGCTGGTTTCACTTCCTTCTCTGATCTCTCGGCTGGCCTCCTGTTCACCAGGGCAGGAGGGCGTATTTTCTACATTTGATGCTTTTTTGTGTCGGTGAGTGCTAAAGTCGCGCTCCCTGTGTTCTGCCTTTGGATCTACATTCCAAGGATGGAGTCGCTCTGCTCCATAGGTGGCATTAGGGGGTTGCTTCCACCGTCCTCTGTGGCATAGGATTTGAGTCTGTGTGGGCGGCGTGCTTGAAAGCTTGCTACGGTGGCCTGTAGATTTACCTGTTGTGTCTCCTGTACATTTCCCCTCCTTCTTGGCATCTGCCCATAATCCACTGGCATCTGTGGCCCATGCTGCATTTCATACAAACTGCATCTACAGCAGAAGTCCCCCCACTGATGTAGTGACCTTGTACTACGCAGGGCAAGGGGCCTTTTCTCCAATGCCACTGAGGGCTCCTTCTTGGCTGCATGTAGCACCTTTGTAATTGTAAGCCCCCATCTCATCCCTCCCACTCGAACTCCAGCTGTGGCGGACACCAGATTATAGGAGACTCAGAGTTGCGTCTATTACCCGTCCACTGCGCTACCTATGAGACCATCAACATGTCTCACCATAACTGTTGAACAGCTACCTGTGCCCTCCGTTGTACCAAGTCATCAGTAGCTTTTAAGAGTCTCACAGAATCTAAGCAGGTGTGCCTCCTTAATGTTTTCCACCTAATTTTACAATAATCCCAAATGTCTGGTTTTATTGTTGACCCTCAACCCCCTCGTCAGTGCACATGTTCTTTTTTTTAAAAAAAAACAATCTGGAGGACTCATTTACATGGGCAACTCATGTCAACTTTACAGGAAGTGACTTCACAACAGTATCTTATCAATGGCCTTAATGGGAATGAGTCTGTTTTGCAGTGTAGAACAGTCTAGTGTTCTCTGTAAATTCCTCCAAAGAGCATTCTGTTTAGTCACCAAGGAATGACTGACATATATGCACATGTTGACATGGGCATGAGATGGGCTGTGTTTCGGTCTGGGAGGCAGTTAGTGTCGGCTGCCTCTCAGACTCTTTTATAAAGAAAAATAATATACAAAAATAAAACGATACTTTTATAGGGGTTAGTTTTAGACCCCTTCAGTCTTTGCGTGATTGACGCATCATTCCCAGTTTGGATCATCCCACAAGACTGCAAAAGATAAAACACACAACATCAGGAAGCCAAAGGTCCAACACCTGTTTAATGCAACAACAACAAAATCGAAAGCCAAGCGAAATAACAAGTGACATATGTCAACCCGAGGGACCATAAAATCTGCTCAAAATCCAGTTCGAGAATATAATTGTAATGTCTATTCAATTTAAGAAAGGTTTTATATACTTCACTCCTTACACAAGTCAATGGGAACACAAACGTGATAGAAACTGTCACTTCAACAGAACTAACTATTGAACAGGAGGCAGGATCTTCTAACCAGAAGAATGCAGAGTCTTTTCATCGCAGATACACAAACGCCACTGCTAAATCCACTACTTTGTGAAAATCACGCTTCGATTGCCATTATTCAAACGCAGACTCCGCGTTACTATAGGATGCAGAACACGTGCAAATGTACAACACTAAATAAAATGACTTCTGAGAACCATGGAACTTCACATGCATGTTAATGTTATGTTATATTTAATTTGTACAGCTCACGGCTACTCGAAAGTGTCCCGGCGCTTGCTTCAGAAAAGAAAGAGAAATGCACACCAATCAAAGGCTAAAAAAGCAACGTTTTTAGTTTTTTCTTAAACAACAGAGGGTCCTGGGTGCCCCGTAGAGCCATGGGCAGCATGTTAAGGCTACTGAACACTTCAGGGTAATACAAGAACAGTGTTAAAACTTGGTTATGTTGTATATCATTGCACAGTAAGGCAAAGAATCATTGATATGAAGGTGGGTTGCCTGATAATGCATGAGTGCCCACTCAAACGGGGTACGCACACACCGGCAAAGGGGTTGGTGCATGCTGCCACACACTCAGGAGAACTTCCAAACTGCATTTTTCGCACTTGGTGTCGGAGTTGCGTCTGAGGCAATATCCGGTGCTGAACATCAGGGCCCATATTACAGATAGAGCGGACTTTCAATGTTTGTGCAATGTTGCACCTTAAAACAGGTGTGCTGGGTGTAAACATGGAAAGTGCGCGCTATCAGGAAGAATGCGCTGCCCTTAGGGAAGCCGCTAACTCATGCTGCCCCCAGGACAGCGCATTCAAGAAAAATACAGAGCAGCTGTTTGAAACCTGCTCCGTGTTTCTCTGTGGAGAAGGCAACTCGCCTGCACTTTTAAAAGGTATTAGAGATCCCTTTGCAGGCGGGTGCAGTGAGTGACAAGGGATGTGGGGGGGGGGATCCATGGAACCCCCTTTCATCTTAGACTGCAGCACCTTTTTGTAGCGCATTTTTAGTGCGCCTTCTGAAGGCATGTTTGACTCTGCGCCCCCGTCAGGAATACGGCGTGGGTGCAAAGGCGAAGAGATCCCCTTGTTTGCTTGAGGCCACGCCCCCATGCAGATGAGGTAGCGCCCTCTAGTAATGGCGCTGTATGTGCACCAGCGCTTTCGGTATTACAGAAGGGCACGCAGAAGCATTGGCAGCTGTTTCTGTAATATCAGAGTGCCCCGGGGCACGCAAAGCAGGCGCAAACACTTGTTGCGCCCCTTGGGCTCTTGTGTAATATTTCCCCAGCATGGCTGTACTTGTAACATTGCATGGTTTGAAGCCATGTCATGTTGACATCAGGTCGCACACTGTCCTCTACATGGGGCCTGTAGCAGCTTCTGGTCACATATTGAAGCTTTAATCGCAATCATCCTTTGCCTTCTCTCACACATTGCTGTTCCGCACATCGAGGCGCTGAGCAGGTGACGCTGGAGTCCTCAGTATGTTGTAGCAGGTCTCCATGGCCAGTGAATGTACTCATGGTGCCATTAAGTCAGCAAATGCATAGTGAGTGTACCCATAATCACGTTCAGTCAACGTATGTGCACAGTTATAGCACACCATTACTTTGATGCACCGCACCAGTGTGCAGGGACTTTTCACATGAACTCTCACATGCAGCTCCCACCTCATGATGGCAATGTGCACGTGGCCACCATTCTCCTCTGGTCATCTCTGGGATCACTGTCCTTCAGAGAGAATGACAAGGGTTGAATGCTACTGTCATTCAGATCACGTCAGAGAGTATTTCAGCCTCACCTTTGGCTATTGGCTATTAGGTGTGTTAGTCCGCCCCCCTAAAGAGTGCGTCCCATTGCAGTGCACGGATGGTGAAGTGAAGCTTCTGTGCACAGCAGTGTAAGCACTCTTGTACTCTTAAGTGTTTTTACACTCTTGCTGCAGCGACTGTGTATGTGAACCTTTGTATTTTGGCACAGAAGTGTGATTTGTGCTTCTAAAAGTGTTTCCACACTCCTGTAGATGCGTCACTAAGGGTAAAGATGCACCTTGATTTGCCTACATGTGACTTTGCTCCTAAAACTGTCACTTAAACTGGTCATTCATTGAAGAAGCACTTTCATTTATAAAATAGGAAGCCCTATTGGTATCGCCAATGCTTGTTCATAACGAAACGGAATCCTCCACCCACCATTCCCCTTTCCCGCTTAGATCCATCCTGCCAGAAGGCATGGCAAGTTTGTCCTGCATCTCTATCTGCCTGTTCGAGTCACAGAAGGCGTCTTCCATTTTTAATCCATATTCATAATTGATGCGCCCCCATCTGCCCGAAGGCTGTCTCTGGGCTTGTGGCTGGGCTGCGCTCCGGGAGAGAGTCCCGGACAGATGGGACCCCGAGCAGAAGCCAAGCCATGTCTCTCCTTCATGAATTCTTACTGTGCCCGAGGGGCTGGCGAACACCAATGCTGGGGTTGAGACCATTTGGAGAACCAAGTGCTCGCCTCCGAATACTCTGACTTTATGACAATGTGAAGGTTCCTGGAATAGAGTGTAAGTGTGTGCTTACTGCTCTCGAGCGCAGAACCGTCTGTTGTGCCCCTGCTCTTCTTGTAAAGTATGATAGTCTCTTCAAAATTCAAATACGGTGTATTTCTTCCACATGCAGAAGTGTTTCACTTTAGTACATCAGAATAAATCCCTGCCTTGAGAGGCATGTATTAAAAGCAATAGTTTTAAACATGAACTTAGAAACAGTTATGTCCCCTTCCACACTCTGACGACAAAGCCATTAGTGAACTAAGAGGCATTTCAGTTGTCACGTGCAGCTTAAATGCGATCTTGATTCTTATTATAAAACGAGATTATAGCCTATTAAATCTTGCACTACAGAGATATTTGCCTAGGATCACGCAATTTGGTGAAGCAGAGAAGCTGGGATTGTGCCCATATTATCTGGTTTCACATTGTGCAGACCAGATGGGTATCTCATCCTCTCTTATGCTTTAGAGGTGAATACTTCTCTTAAAATGTGGGTGCAGCGTGGGTGGTCAGCGTGTCGCCTACTTCTTGGCCCCTTGGTAAGTGAATGAGGGGAGGTTCGTCCTGCTGCAGGCCAGAGTGGAACCAGCCTATTTCTGGATACAATTCTGAGGATCTCACCTGACCCTCTCAAAGTACAGCCAAAAGAATTCAAGCCAAGAGTGTGCACTGCAATTCACAATGACAAAACTACCGCATAATTTAGTACAAAAATATCATCTCCCACGGTAACCTCGCGCTTCTGTTCCTGGATGATGCACAAGTCAGGATGGAGGCTGTCTTGCCTGTGCATAGAGTGAGTTTATGATAATTTTACTCAGTGTTTTGTGAATCCAGCTAACCTTGAGCTAGCCATGCAGCCTTCTACCTCTGCGTACGCAGTGGCTGCAGAGGTCGATGGCAGCTTGCAGATCTCTGGTTAGTCTTCACTCGAGCTGTCCACCCTAGTACCCGATCCAAGACCCACAGTAGTTTATTTTCGAAGGCATTTGATTCTGCCCGTGTCTGGTGGTTTCACTCGGAGGGAAGGTGCTTTCTCTGCAGTCTGTGATGGTTCCAGAGCATCAGTGCATTCCATCACCACAGCGGATTGTGGGAAACATTTTAGTAAGCCATAATCTTGCGGCATAGAATTGTGGGAGAGGAGCAGATACATTCGGTGTGCACAGCCATGCAATGTATTGGAAGCAAAAGTAAGGGGTCATAAGACGTATATGCCCTGATTAAGAGTGCCGCAGGGAGTGGTGGCCTGTTTAGCACATCTCATAGAATCAGGCTCCCTGGTGATCAGAATTTATCAGGTGGATAAATAGAAGCTACTACACGGTGCCCCTAGCAGTGGAGAATAACTCGCACATGTTTGTGCTTTCTGCAACAAAACCTGCATGTCCTGGAATGTACTGGGTCGTCTTTTTTGATGAATACAGTTCAACAGATTTGACATGCAGTCATTTTATGAGGGGAAACTCTAGGGGCCTCATTATGAGTCTGGCGGGCCTCACGGCGCGGCGGTGGGGGTCCAGCCACGGGCGGTCCGACTGTCGCATTACAAGTTGGGTGGTCGGACCTTCATGTCACCACCACAGGGAACCGCCATTTGCTGGAGGTGGCGCAGCGTTCAGGGTCTCAGTATTATGCTGGTGGTGCCGCTGCGGCACCGCCATGCATATTACGAGTTTTAGGACCACCAGCAGTGTCATGAAGGTCTTTCCTCCACGTAAAGGCTGGCGGTCCTGAAGCAAAGGAGGCCCTAAAGGGTTTGCTGTTGCCCATTTGCATGGGGATGCATGCAGGGGGTCACAACATGTGCCCACCCCCTGTGTGCAAGCACCCCAGTTCCTGCACAGCATGGACTTTGCAGTCCATGCCGTGAAGAACCCTTTTTGGCATTACCAATGCGATGCCAATTTTCAGAGGCACTGACCTGGGACCACCAAAAAAAGCCCACCAGACATGAGAAGGCTCATAATGTGGCAGGCGGTGGGCACACAGGTTTGACAGTGCGAGAGCGGACAGCCGGCGTGGCGGTCCACTCCTGCAACGCCAAACTCATAATCAGGCCCTCGGGGATGCAGAATATATTGTGATCTCATCACAAACAGGCTTTGCACATAGACACTGGTAATCAAGGCCTTAAAGTCCATTGTAGCACTGCTACCCAACCACAAACTTTGTCTTCTCAATCACATCGAATGATGGCGCATTCGGAGGATGACTATACCAGTATTGTTTTGTGAGCTATCATTCAGTCAGGACCAGGAGAACTAGATCAAAGCTGATAGTGTCACCATTGTCTAGTCTTTGTTTGGCTGTAGAGCTCCAAATTTTCATCTCTCGGTGAAGTGGAAGCTTCCCATCTTACTAATGGTTGCAGGGATGGGATCAAAGAGTCGGAATGAGGATCTTTTGTGTTCCACCATTTTCCAGAAGCAAAGGTAGGATGTTGTGATTAATAGTGTGAAGAATAGTGTTTCAGAGAGGGATTTGAGGTTTCACGATCTTCCGTAAGTACACAGATCTCATGGTAGGAGTCAATGTGTGAGGATGAGTTTCAAGGTTACTTCCTGGCACAATCCTCCTCTTCATGGTGTTGGTGTCCTGCTATCCAGGTCGGTATTCGCTGAATACCAGGTTTGCTGTAATCATGATGGTGGCCGGAGAGAGTGGGTTGGTTTTTGGGCGACAGAGGTCCAGATTGAAGACCTCTTTGTGCCCGTTTGTGGGACGTGCTGTGGTTGCTGGAGATATTCAAATTTGCCATAAATGTATTTTTGGGGTGTTAACATTGCCAAAACAGATGAGCTGGTAATGCCGTGTATTTTGCAGAGGACAGAGACGGCGTTTACGTATATCTCTAAAATGTGCAGAAAATTAGATAAAATAGCATACAAAAGGGAATCGTTCAGATTGTGGTTTCCGGTAAGTAGCTAAGTTGTTGATGGAAGAATGAGAAGTAAGTTTATGTTAAATTGTAGCGTAGTTATGAGAAGACGATGAAGAAACAGTCCGGGGTTTCATTTTAATGTAAGAGCGGATTACAAGCAGGTCCATCAGCACCACCAGCTGAGAGGGAGAGTTTCATTAAGAGGTGATAATCAAATACAGAGATGTGTTAGTATGAGTTGGACATAGTGTGGAGAAGCAAATCAGAGAGGAAAGAGCACATCCCATCAAATGTCACAGTCAGAAGCTGATGATGGATGTAACCTCTGGTCCTGGGAGCAGCCTGGCAGGGCATCGGACAGGCTGCAGATGCTGGCCAGACAGACTTCTTGTAGGTTGGACATCACTGCTGGGCTAGTCTGGAAGCAGAGAGTTCACATGCGCTGTTTGTGCACATGTTTCTTCATTTACTGTTGCCAGGCTTGTGATTGCTTGTTGTTTCTGTACATTTGTTTACATGGCTGAGACGTGGTCTGCTTTTGCCAGGATGCTTTCCACCTCCTCTTTCATGCCCTCCATCTCTCTGTATATAGTGCCAGACAGTATTTACTATGTAATCGGATAGCGCCACTGCCTATAGCAATAGTCATCCTTATCTTATCCGGATCCAGGCAGAGGAGCCTGGGTGATGGATGGGGGTAGTGACGACACCGTGGGAGGGGGCTGCACTGCAGGAGGGTTCGAGGATAGTTCAGTTTTGCCCCAAGTCTGATGGTCTGTGGCGCGTGTGGGGTAAGTGAAGTCACCTAATGGTAAGTCTGCAATGAAAGACGCGGGTCTGGCCTTCATGGACCAACACCAGGCTTGACACCTGTGTGGAGTAGAGGTTCTCACAATGGCACATAAGGATACCTGTGTTACCAGGGAATAGTAGAGAACTTAATGATGGTCTAAAGGGGGCAATGCTGGCCATGTGGACCAAGTATGGAGTATTGTAGAGATACATTGTTTGCCCTCCCTCTACAAGGCTTCAGCCCTTTGTAAGAAAGTGGGGGCGGGGTAACATCTGGAGTCATAAACTGTTAGCATCATCTATTTGCTGATGGTACGCAGATGTACGTTTGCTTTTCAACAACCCCTCAGTTCTCCCCCATGGGTGCTATTTAGGTACAGCCAAAGCAGTTTAGTCCAGGTACCAACAGAACAGAACTCATGTTCATGTAATCCGAGAGCTGCCGGGATTCGTCCCTGGCTGGGATTAATACCTCACTAATAAATGGTTGGTAGTTTTGTTCCTGTAAAAGGTAAACGCATGAACATCTATTTGACTGCATCTTCTTATCCAGTATTCATTTTCTGGTTTAGTCGGATCACTTTCTCTAATCACTAGCCGGCTGCGTTTGCTTGTATCCACTCATGACCTGTAGTCGTTAGTCCACTTGTGCGTCTTCTTGACACAGTCGGACTACAGTAACTCTTTGCATGCAGAAGTACATCATGGACAGGAGTGCAAGCTTCAGCTAGAGCAAGATGTGGCTGTACGGCAGGCAGAGATGGCTCTCATCTAGAGCAAGGGTATACTGCCCTTTGTTGTCTGCACTCTCTGGTTTCAGTGGGCATCCTCATCTAGTTTAAGTGGCCACTACAGAAGGCCAAGCTCTGCAGGGGGCTTGTCATTTGTGAACCGTGCCGACTCTCTATACAAACAATAGTCACTGGGTGTCCTTCCATCCTCTCGTCGTGATCAGCTCCTCAGGCTTAGATTTACCATCCCAAACTCTTTCATGTTTCCCTGTGTGAGTAAAGCTTACAGAGTATGGATCCAACCACCACTAGAGCTCAAGTGGTCCTCAGACTTGCATCTGTGTAGAAGGCTCTGCCAGACTCCCTTCCTCAGTTAGGTTTGTCTTTGTCCATTGTTTAAACTCCTTGTTAAGTAAAGGCCTTGAAGGTCTGCATCTCCCTCCACCTCCAACTAACAGGGCAACTCATTATATAAGTCAGAAGAACATCTGATTGGCCAAGAAAGGAGGTGAAATTACACATTCATTCCATTACTCCACCTCAATAGTTTGTATAAAGGGGTAGTGGAAGTCTAGTGTTCAACTGATTGTCTTCTCACAGGTTTGAGTTGGTAGGACCAGCTACCAGCTCCTTGTCTGTAGCAATAGGTTGTCAGCTATCAGGTGCTCATCAGTGCAGGGGTTTGACCATGAAAGACCAGCTATTGTTTACTTCGCTCTACAGGATATTTGAGCAGTGAGGACCACCTATCAGTTGCTTTTCTGTAAAAGGCCTTTGATTGGGATTGATCAGCTATCTCTCAGGCTTGTCTGTACAGTGTATTTGAGCTGTTAGGACCACCTATCAGCTGCTTTCCTGCATAGGGCCTTTGAGTGGGATTGGCCATCTGTCTCCCAAGCTTGTCGGTACAGGGTCTTTGAGCAGTGAGGACCACCTATCAGCTGCTTTCCTGTAGAGGGCCTTTGAGTGGGACTGGCCAGCTATCTCCCAGGCTTGTCGGTACAGGGTCTTTGAGCAGTGAGGACCACCTATCAGCTGCTTTCCTGCAGAGGGCCTTTGAGTGGGATTGGCCATCTATCTCCCAGGCTTGTCTGTACAGGGTCTTTGAGCAGTGAGGACCTCCTATCAGCTGCTTTCCTGTAGAGGGCCTTTGAGTGGGATTGGCCAGCTATCTCCCAGTCTTGTCGGTACAGGGTCTTTAAGCGGGAAGGGCTATCTAAGATGATACTGACCATTCAAAGGGCTCCTATTAAGCCACGGTGATGTCTAACATCTTGAATCCCTGGAGGGCGTGAGTTATCAGGAAATATGGAAGAGGGGTCCTTTAAAAACTAATAATGTCCTTGTTTTTTATGTGGCAGGAGGTCTGTTGTCCAGCTGGATCTGGCCAATACGAAGAAAGCTCTAATCGTTCCTGCTTTTGAAACGCTGCGGTATCGCCTGGCCTTCCCCAAATCCAAAGCAGAACTGCTCTCCATGTTGGACATGGGAACACTCTTCACTTTCCGGTAAGTGTTGCCTGGCGGGCACTCTCTTTTGATATCCCGTGAGGGAATCCAATGGTGGTTGAAATATAAAGGCTCACAGTGAGACGGCTGCCAAGCTTACATTTTCACACTGCATTGTTTTGCCACTAGATTTATCGTACTGTGATATGTCCGTCTGTCTTCCTGAGCTGATTATCTGTCACCAGCCTTCCTTAACGAGCAGTCCCTCCCACGCATAGGTGTTTTTGAGTCACCTTTTAAAACTAGGGTCCAAATAAGAAGAACAATCTCTCCTTTCCACTTTGTGGGCTCCTTATTAACCAATATATTGTTTCTGTTGAAAATCATGCCTATAACTCTCCCAAAGCGATAACTGGGGCATGGGATACACCCATTCCAGGAACCTTTCCTCAACAGCATCTTGGTAGAGAGACTGATTGGACAGTTTTTCTGCAGTGTCTAACCGGTCTTTGCATAAGTGTTGTCGAACCAAACAAAACTTTCAGAGCATCACATACAAAACCCTACAGATATCACTGTAGTCAAATTCTAAGTAATTTGCTCCCCTTCCGCCTCACCCTTCTTCAGGCCTTCTCCCTACACTAATATGCAATAAGCTCTACAGGTAGCGCCGCTAGAAAAATAGCAAGGATCTAGGGAGGAATCAGCGCTGCGCTCCCATGTCTGTGGTACAGGTTTCCGGATACAAGTAGCAAAAAGTTAAGCATGCAGCTGAAAAACTTGCAAAGGGAGTACGCACCAGGCAGTGAATCTCTAAAAGACATAAGTTTATTGTACTAGACACGAGTAAAAACAAAGCTAACCAAAGAAACAAAATGATCAAAATAAAATCAGCTACTTCCGGTTCACAACAAAGCATTGCTGCCCCTCATCAAATAACTTGGTGCATTTCTTTCAAGCCAAATCTACAATTTAAGGAAGGATGTGGAACCCTACCACATCCCACCATTTAAAGAAGATGGAAACACGCCTCTGTGCACGAGGACACATGAGGGGACCCTGTACCCTTGCTAGTCCTTGCCCTGAGCTCTTCATCACCGCCTAGTCCTCAAGAAGTCACACATCTCTCGCACTCAAGGAGGATTGCAAGGCTCTTCAGATGCATCCGACTCCCCTCTACTGAAAACAGTCATAAGAAAAGGGTCCCAACTTACTTTAGGAGGGAGGCTTACCAGCTACACACCAAAGGTCCAGAAGCACAAAACTTAACTTTCCTGCTGACTCTCTCCTCAAAGTTATTAAGCCATAGCCCTAAAATATTCCCTCTAATTTTTTTTTAAAAAATGTGGATAATCCTATTTCTTTGTACTTTGCACTAGCTGTCTCTCTCAGACCCAAACAAGGTCGACGAATCTATGTAGCACGTGCATGGTCAACTTTTCCTGCTAACCACTACACTTTCTGGTGTGGATCCTGTGACAATGAAATAGTATTTGGCTGTGGTGACGTTAGAGGGAATGTAACATAGAGCATTTGTGTTGCCTAAGATTCAAAATAAAGACATCCTTGGTGATAAAAATTGAATGCTATGCTCTACAAGTGCCTGTGGGAGGCATGAGAGTTCAATAGCAGAAGTGCTGGTCAGGACTGGGGTTCACTGGAGAAATGCCTGCATACCGTGCCCCGGAAGTGCATTGGTGTGCGCTGCTGAGCTTAGAGCCGAGGAGCAGTGGGATGAATCTTTCATTAGCATGGAGTGGTGGAGGGGTTAGGAGTACTTGACTAGCTGCTGGAGGTGGAGCAGGAGCTACTAAACCTCAGGACTGAAGGCTACAGAGATGGGTATGCGCGTTTTACCAAACCTACATTAACAGGAAGTGCTGCAGGTCAGGACCGCGGTGCAACAAAATATTGCATGGAGTGACCCAGAAAAGAGATGCTGATCTTAAATGAGGTGCATTGAAATCTTATGGTGCATGGTGAGATCACGAGGGCTGCAGACCATTACAAATGGGCCAATGCCACCGTTGGGCTATGAAGTGGTGCTAACATTTGGGTTTGCGGTACATTGGCAGAGACAGGTCTTCATCTAAAAATCAAAGAGTGATGCAGTTCAGAGTGCTGCTGGCTGCCCCCCAAGCCTCCTCGACGTCTGCCGGCCATCGCACAGAGGCAGTGCAGCGCTCTACATAGCCGGGTTAACAGGTACACAATATGTGCACTCACCCAGGTCTTGGACTCCACTGTAGTACAAGGACGGCACAGAAGGACTTGCCTCAATGGAGAATCAGGATTTATGAGCCCCTGGGACTGGAGCTCTGGGATAACCTGGCAACTGGATGACATGGCTATGTGACAGTCTGTAGAAAGGTAGAACATCACTTCCTATGTGCACTGGTTGCTGTCAGCTGTTGGCAATTAAAATAGGGCACTGATAAATTTCGATTTTTACTGAAACAGATTCCACTGCATCTGGCTTCACTTCTTATGGGGATGGATGCCTTTTTCCACCTCTGACTAATCAGGATTCATTAGTTGGTTCTTGTCTCCAAACCTGTGTGATCAAAATCGCTTGTGTGATGCCTACGGAGTAATACAGAGTTGCACGAGATGCAGCTTCTTCAGTGTAGGGGTGCATCAGCCATTGCTGGGGTGCCATAGGGTAGTATGGAGATGCAGGCCCTCTGTGCCGACTCTGCAGGTGAGGACAGTGGTGAACACCAGGGGGTCACGGTGCTGCCGAGTTGAGTTGTGTCAGCCGAGCTGCGCACACACCCCCTTGTAGGAGTACCCGAGAGAGTAGCACCGGAAAATCAGGTGTGAGGTTCACTGAAGAAGCTGTTGGTTAATGATTGAAATAGAGGGCATTTGTTTATTATTGTTGAGGTGCATCTGCAAGTCCATGCATGTATCCCATGTGTGGAAAGGACAGGCATAGAAGGGGGGGGGGGTGCATTTCCCTATTGATTTGTATTTGTAAATACATATTGTGTGCCTATGTTCATAAACAATATTGTATTGTCTGACTGTGTAGCATGAGAAGATCCCAGTGTTTCTTTTCACTCTTCTTCTCCTTTAGGTACCATGTTTGGACGAAGGGGCATGCACCTACCAATTTTGCTAAGTGGCGGACTGCCACTACGCCATACCGCGTGGACTGGGAAGCAGACTTTGAGCCGTATGTGGTGGTGCGGCGGGACAGCCCCGAGTACGACCGGCGATTTGTCGGGTTCGGCTGGAACAAAGTGGCACACATCATGGAGTTGGATGCGCAGGTACCTGCAGAGAGCTGTTTTATGTACATATGTTTATCTATGCACAGTGTTGTGGGCCAGGGGTAGCAGTTTCTTTTCAGAAAGATGTTGGGTGAAGCTGGAAAAGGAAGTCACCAGAAACCTCCTTCAACAGCATACTTCAGAGTGTGAGACTGTGGGTAAATGTATCAAGTAGGGAGAGGCAGTGAAAAAAGTCTGCCTGAAGATGGTGTCGGAGGGGGAGGAGGTGTCAGCCTTCTTTTGCCCTCGGATTGCCTGAGCCCAATATCTCTCTAGCAGGCACTATCATCTCTGAGAGTCCCTGAACCCTGCCACAGAGAGACAGACATAACAATTTAACTCCACACACCCCTTCACACACAACTCATACACACTGTTCCTATTTCACTTTCTCATTATCTGCACCTCTGTCACGGCTACAATGAAATACTCCCTCAGACCCCGATTCAAAGCTGTCCCCTCCTCATTGCCGTATCCTAGTCTCTCCCACACCCTACTTTCTGCCTCCTCTGAAACCATCCTTCCTTCTCTTTCCTCAGTTTGCCTCTTGTTCTCGCATCTTCCCATCCAGTCGCCCAGACACCGAGGGTTGTCACTATACCTCTCCGCCGGCCAGTGGCGTACAAGCTTCTCAGGGAAGATCATTCTATTCACAAGGATCCTCCCTTATTCCCTCTCCTCTGTTCCTTCTGGGTTTCTCTACATTTCCTTTGACCTCTTACCACCCAATCCCCACATCATGTTGAGGTGATCTTGGGGCTGCATAGGCACTTTGTAAGCAAACAGCTTAATATAACATGGTTTTATAAGATGGCACATAAAAGGAAAGTGATAGATAAAGCAAGCCTCATCCTCCATCCCCCAATTGCAGGCCAATCTGCCTAACCTTACACAGGGAGTAAGGATGCTCCCAAGCAAACATTAGGGACTTACGAAAGTGCAAGGGGCCACTGCCTGCTCCCGCAAGTAGCTCTGGTTTACTGAGTTCAGGTCAATGGTATCACAAAAGATTGCCACATGGGAGAGCTCTGCTGCTTTTCCTGCTTGGTCTGTAGCAGGTTTCTAATACACATTTAACATGTGTGACCAGCTAGCTCAAAGAAAGATCGGATTTAAGAAGCGTATTTTATATTTTGAAAATTGAAATCTTTGTCCCTAATTATTTGCGTACTGATCAATAAAAACCATTGCACACATCATAAGAAACTCATTTAAAAAAGGTGAATATGTAAACATTAGCTCTAGAGCTTGTATGCAAAAATAAAAGCAGTTAATTAGGGTGTTAGTGAAAATTTGAAAAAAAAAAGAAAGTAAAGCAATTAAAAAGAATTTGCTGATCATCATGCACAATCAGTAGATGTCTCCACTCACAATTTACTCATTGTTTTACAAAAGTTGGCTAAGCCGACACAAAGCTTCGGATCAGCCCCATGAGCATATATGTATTGTAATGGAATATTGATTTGTATAGAGCTTTAATCACCCAAGTGGGTGTCCAGACGTTTGGGTAGGTGTGTAGGTTTGTGCTCCCCAAGGTGTTTATATGATGATCCAGGTCTTCAGCTTCTTGCGGAACTCAAGAAGTGAGGAGGAGGCTCTGATTTGTTCAGTGAGGTCATTCCATGTCCAGTTACCACGTTTCCACGCCGACAGCCGCCGACTGCAGTGAGAAAATGGGAGCAAGCGGGAGGATGCCAAAGTGCTGTGGCCACAGTTCATGGCACCCTGCTGATCTCCTGCTTCCTGCCTCTCTTCTCTACGGGGGCTTTAACGACCATCCAGCCGTGGGCAGCCGACTGAGCATGATCGAGTCTCGGTCCCCTTCAGGGCTCCTGTCCGCCTCACCTAACCCTTGTGGACTATTCTTGTGGATCTTACCCTCTCGTCATCGCCGCACTTCCCCCGTCCCCCGTGGTGTTGCGGCTGCATAGAGGAAGCATCCAACTGGGGCTGGAGGAGCTGTAGGCTTCGAGCCCAGGTGGCAGTAGTGGCAAGTGAGCGCAGCCGCCATTAGCTGGCGGCTGCTAAGAGTGAACCCAGGGTGAAGCGGCAGAAGCGGCCCAACTAGGTTGGGTGCAGCTTGCGGCACCACCCAGAGTGCCCTGCTCACTTGGCCCCGCAGATCTACAGTTTCTACTGTTTCCAGCCACATCCCCCCTCCGCATCCAGGAAGGCATCTGCGCAATACTGTAGTGGCAAGCAAGGAGTGGGCGCAGTCCGGCTCCAGCATGTACGTCGCAGTGATACACTTAACGTTCAACACTCAACATCTCAGTGGCAGTATCCTGAGTGCGGTAAGGTGTGACAGAGGAAGTGGTGGGTGGTGGGCTGGGAGAAGGCTGTGAGCGCTGCTGCCATTATTAGGCAGCGGCTGAGTGTGTGCCCAGGCGGGGTGGCAGAAGCGGCCAAGCTAGTTGTGGGTGCGGCTTGCTGCCTCACCGAGTGTGCCCTGCTCGACAGTGTATCCCTCCCATACCCCAGTGCACCCTAAGCCAACCACACCGCTCCCAGCTATAACGTGATTACTCACCCCCAAAGCAGGAGAGGCTTGGACCATTAAACTGGACGAAGCAGTAAGAGTAAAACACCTAATTCCCCTCTCCAAATCCTAGGCGCCCCCACCCTACTGCACAAACTGCACCTGCAGCAGGAGTCTAAAACAAGCACCGTAAACCGCTGAGGCAAAATAAAAAGGCAGAAGGCGCTTGCTACAGAACCAGATGAAAAAATACCACAGTGGCAAACTCACTGCGGCAAAGGCAAACTGAACATTAAAGGCAGATTTGGCAGACAGCAAAGCACCCAGCCGGTCCCACGATCAGAAACAACTTACAAACTTGTTCACTAGTCTAGGCCAGCTCTGCTCGGCCAACATCAACTAGGCAGGGCAATGGGATCAGGCAGGACAAGGAAGCAACCACCTCAACCAAGAAAGCGTAATTATAAGCCAAAACCAAACCCCAAAGGAGCAGCATCCCCCCTGGGTGGTTCACCAAATTCATCGTGGAATCAAGGAGCAACACTAATATCAACAACCTATTCAATCTTTGGTTCAATGAATTCAACTGGGAAATTTACCTTTCTAAAGGACCCTACTGCAGCCATATATGCTACACCGGCAAATGCTAATGGCCTCCCTAACCCACTGACGCCATATAAACCAGCCACCACACAGAATGAAGACAAAAAAGATAAAGAATTACAAGAGGCAGCAGTAACTGCAAAGAATGCAGCTCCAAACAGCAGCAAGTGCAATGAAGCCCTCCAGGCGACAGAAGGCATCGTACAGGAGGTTACAAAATTGTACTGTTGGAGCAACAAGGTGCAAGTCATTCAAGCGCAAGTACACACAAAAACTGAAGTACCTTTCAAGGATGAAGCTTTAACATATAGAAACAACACCGATGCTAACCCGGGGACAGTAGATGCCGACCAAGAGGTTATAATACCAAACAGCCAGAGTAGCACGGTGCAAACTACGCAAGTGCAAGCTTACCAGCACACAGAACTGGATCCCACGTCCAGGACTGACACAAGGTCCGACGACAGATCGGACGCTATCACTGATGCAGAAAAACCCCAAAACTATTCCACTCCAAGACAACAGTTAAAGCAAAACAACAAGAAGGAGGACACCTATAACAGACGATTTCAATGACTCGTGGATGGAGTCTCAATCAATAATGAAGAATAAGGACATAATGCAGGCAATATGCACCATGTCCAAACCTCCAACACAACCTTGTAAGTCACCAATGCCCCAACTGGAAGTGCAATTAACAACAGTAGAAAAAGTAAGCTCCCCGGAACAGGCACAAGCCGTGACAACAAACCCAACAAACCCAACAAACAAAATCACAGTACAAATAAACAACATTAAGCCTATTAACCAAGAGAGGAAAGTAGAGAAAGACAGAAAGGCTCAGTCCACAACGTCAAAACACATCAACTTAGCACAAGAAATGGGACACATTGACAAGAGTCCAATAGAGGGTCAATTTAGAAAAAAACCTACAACGCAATTATTAGACCAACAGCAAACAATAATCGACATATCTAGCTCACTTGAGCAGTCAGGAAAAGAGGCCACTCATTTAGCTATTAAAGTTCACAGCAAAAACAAACCCACCGGCAAACAGCGGACCCACACGGATAATACAATAGACAAAAACAGCACGCACTATCCACCCAATAGTATCATGGAGCGTAACCATCAGGAGTATCATAATATTACTAAACACCTAATGGAGCAGAACCAAGAGTTCGAAAAAAAACTGGAAGTCCTTTCAAATCTGCATACTTTCCTAGTGAAAGTGCTGCAAACTCCAATTAGTGCCCTCAACATGCAGTCTGATAAACTTGATATCCATATCAGTCTAATGAATGTCATAGCAGAATATTTTTCCGGCATAAACACCAAACTTGACTCCGTGATGGGCCAATTATTTACAAATAAAAACACAACATCTACACAGGCTCAAGCACTTAACTGCAAAAACAACAGTTGATGGACAGAATGCAGAACAATATCATACATTCACCCCAGTACAGAGATCTGGGCCTAAATCCATTGTTTTTTTGCTCACCATGCCATTCCAGTTTGAACCCATCCATATGCAAATCAGTCTTGACCCTGTGCCTCATGGGAACAGCCCAGCCCGAACTGCCAAGCCAGGTCCTCCCTGGACTGGAAACAAGCATCCTAGGACCGATTTCGGGGTTTCACCCATCTTCAGCCAGGATAGCTTGATTCCAGTGGCATGGAGAGCACGGGACCCACGTCTGGGCATACCTGGCACACTTAGGGCGAGAAAGCAAAAGACACACAATTGATAGACGGAATGCAAACAAATCAAACAGGAACAAATAAAAAAAATTAAGTCCAGTGCGTGCCCAGGGGACAAAGTAATTAAAGCAAAAAATCCTAAGGGACTTACCATCACCCAGCCGAGCACGACCACTAGCACACAGGAAAGAGGCTGCTCCTACGAGAACTTAGGTCCTACCTTGCAGATTCACACCGAGGAAAAAGGAGAAGACAGGGAAGTCATCTCTAAGGAAAGCCAGCAATCTGGGAGAGAGAAGAGAGACCAGATACTGATAAAAATAAATGTGCAATGCGAAACAGGGAATTGCATTGAACCAGAAGAGCAGGTAAGAAATCAAAGCTTCAGACCGGCGCCAACAATCCACTCTCAAAAAAAGGAGCTTAAAACAAACTTAAACAACAGGATCCTTCTAACACCACACTATTCCTCACAATGACCACATGATTATTTAAATAGAGGGAATATCTTGCGCCTTATGGCAGTCATACCAACTTTAAAACATTTGACATCTACAGACTTGTTTGCGATAGAATTCATGAGCCAGGCAAATAACACTGGAAGGGAAAAAACCCTAGCAACTTGGAAGACGGAAGAAACGGTCTCAGACATCTTAAAAGAGGCCTAGGGGTTTATATCGCTCCACTCCGTTGAAACAACGCTGCCCGTCACCTCTCCTATCATCAAATCAACCTACAAACAATAATCCAAGTACAAACTCAGTTTTCTGGGTTCTACGAGGTGCAATAGGCACGGATGGTAAAATTCCACAACAACAAAAGTTGCAAAAAATAACATATCAGGGTCCTCAAAGACTAGACCTGCAAGGAGAATGACACGCAACGACGCAATGTACATCAGAGTTCCCCCCAATTAAAATCTTGTCATGGAACATAGCAGGAGCAAAGAGTTGCCTGCAGGACAATGGGCCTCCCGAGATTTGGGATAACTACGAAATCATTGCCCTCCAAGAAACATGGCTGACAACTCCAGTGGAAGTTCCAGGGCGGATCCTCCACCATGTGAATGCCATACGAATGCAGCAGTACGGTAGACCTAAAGGCGGCCTCGCTGTTTATATTTCCACAGCACTAAACATGTCTTCTGTCCAGTTGTCAACAACCACATCCGACATGCAAATATTAAAAATGGAGTTGGGCTCTCAGCTAGTAGTTAGTACTGTAATTTTTATTAATATTTATGCACATCCGAAACAAAAAGCAAAAAAAGAACTATTTTAAAAACTCATCACCACCATTGCAGAATTCCGGTTTGAACAACCAACCTGGGAAATAATCCTAACTGGAGACTTCAACTCAAATCTACTATGCACACCAGAAGAAGACAATAACATCACTGCAGCAAACGCGGTCTGGGCAGTACAAATACAATCCTTTTCCATCTCAAAATGAGCTGACAATGCAGGACAACAACTGGTACCAGACCTCGAACACCTAGGGATGCGTGTACTAAATGGCAAAACGAATCAGGGCAGACCCGTGACCTGCATATACCACGGCCCTCACTCAAGCTCAGTGTTAGATTACACAATAGTAACTCTCCCGCTCTTAGTGCAAATAGAAAGGTTTCTGATCATATACACCACCGAGAGTGATCACTCAGGACAGCACTTTGAATTAACCACGACATTTCTAAGACATACAGAGGCACCGACTGTGGAGGAGTCCACATCAACAATAAACCAGAAACGATTGCGATGGACAATTAGCACACTACCGCACATAGCTTCGAGGGCGAAAGACCTGATGGTGACCCTTGAATCCCAAAAAAGCTTGACAATTGAAACATGGATAATTTTCCTGGCAACCATATCACAGTCAGGGGCATCGACAAAACTGCAAAGTAAAAAGAGGATAAATTACAATAAACATCTAAGTCAAGCTGCCCGAACTCTAAGGAAGCAACTAAGAAGAGCAATTAGGTTGACACGGCAACAAATTGCATCCACTATTACATGGGAGCAAGTACGCCAATTAAAGAAGAAATACAAAAAACTAATTTGGGAAGACAAACAAACACAACATAGCAACTTTTGGACAAAAGTATTACATAACGCAAAGCAATCGAATGCCAGAGCATTCTGGGACCAAGTAAATTCTCTCTCCAGAACGTTGAAAGTCATAAACGCGACTTGTGTCTCAGAGTCTGCTTGGGTATAACACCTTATCACCACATTCTCAGTATTAAACGAGGGCGGGATAAACTCCCTTGAAACCATTTTAAAGGTAGATCAAACAGCTTTGGTGACCCCGAATAAGCACAGTAATAGGGTGGATAAGCTCTCCAAAACTACCAAAACAACAGAAAAGAGTACAACACATGATGGGGTAGCACAACAGCCATACCTACCCTATTCCGAAGAGGAGATCTCTAAGGTCATAGTAAAAAGTAGGCTCGATGGGGCCCTGGGCCCGAATGGAGTACCCCAAGCAATTTATAAACAAGATCCCAACTTTTTGGCAACAAAGATGTACTGTCTGTTTCGTCTGGTAGGCACAACTAGCTTCCTCCCAGAAAGCTGGAGAGGCTCAATAATTAACCCGGTATTTAAAGAAGGAGAGCGCACAGACCCCACCAATTATCGTCTGATTGCGTTTATAGATGTCGAGGCCAAATATTATGCATCCTTGATTTTAGCAGACTTGACAAGCAGGTCCGACGCGAATAAAATAATCCCCATCAACCAGTTGGGCTGCCACCGGGGCACAGGTACAATCACAAATGCCCAAGCATTAGGGCTGATTTCTGATAAAAGCCTATGGAAACGACAAAATCTGCACCTATGCTTTGTGGATTTTAAAGCGGCATTCAACCGTGTCAGTAGACTCATACTGTAGGGCAAACTGAAGCAACATGGTCTACCAGAATCAATACTGAAAGCAATAATGGATTTATATACCGACACTTGGATGCAGGTAAAAATTGCCGACAGCAAGAAGCTCACTAGGAAGATCTATACCAGTGAGGGACTAAAGCATGGCGGTGTCTTGGCCCCATACTTGTTCAACCTATTTATAGCCAACCTGACACCAAGGCTAGATGTGGCTAACTCACATCCTCGCGTCTGGGTTCACTGCCATTAACACATCTGTCCTACGCGGATGGCATCGTGCTCTTAAGCTACACGAGAATCAGCTTGCAAAGAGCAATTAACGAGCTAGCTGACTTCGCCAAAACAAATTTGATGGAAATAAGTATTACAAAAACAAAAGTCATAATCATAACTCAGTCTTCATAATCAAACAATGTTCACAATCAACAACGTGAGGTTGGAAGTGGTGAGCAGTTATAAATATCTTGGGATATATTTGGAATGAGCATAAAACATAATCTGTGCAAGATGTCTACATTTGACCAAAATGCTCTAACAACCCAAAGTGGCCTGAAATATGTTATATTGAGGCTAGAGCTCAGGTGTACAAAACACTCCCCTGCTTTAAACCCCTGTTAGTAAATATGTTGTGCTCATGTAACAACCCCTGTCCTGACCTGAAACCAGGTCTCTGAATATAACTCTAACATGCAGCAGTGTCAGAGAAATCCACCGTAAATTCTACCAAAGGCTCTGACTGTTTACACAGCTGGATAAATAAGTGAAGTCTATAAAACAAACACACAGATTAGGCTAATGAACATTTGTCATGGTATTTGGCAATACACCTAATGTGTTACCAGTAGTTTCAAAACCCACCCTAAACCCAGTCCCAATGAAGAAAAATAACCCTTGTTGTGTGGTTCAATGATTAAATTCTGAAAGAAATTAGTGTAAATATTTGCATTGTGTCTGAGACGATGGTACTTCACAATGGTCACCCATGAGCAGTGGATGTAAGATTGGGCCTTTCTGTGTAACTGACAAGATGGGCCGGAAGGTGGATTGTGCCTATGCGGACTCCTAGAGATATCATTTGGTCCTGGGGAGACTTGGGATCTAGCTTCTTGTATGGAAGTAAAAAAGCTTTCACCATCCCTCAGTGCTTGGTGCTGTCACCTCCATAGAAACTTTATCTGAAAGACACAGCGCTGTTATAGGATTTCCCCATATTGTCATTTGGAGCCCATTAAGCTTTGCGTGGCAACTAGAGGTATCCAAACAGTTAACAATGGACCACAACTTCTATGAATCATTCCATTTTATAGCTTCAAAAACATATTTCCATCGTACATCATTCCACTGGCGCTTGGATTCCCATGCTACCTTTCTTGTTGCCCTTTTTCAAATGATCGCCTCTTGGTAGTCCAAATTGACAGATGATTTGTTCCAGTTCTGCAAATTTATTGTCTCAGAATCACCAAGCTAATTTTCTGTCCCTCAGCCTTCCAGAAATTCCTCCAGCAGATCTTCCCAGACGTATCTTAGGCATACGTTTATTTACTTAAAACACTCTGGAGCTCCTTTTCCAGGATAGAACATCATGCTTGAGGGTGCGAGGCCTGGAAATAGCATTTTAAAGAGGGAGGGTAGGATACCGCTAGGCGCACAATGTAGCTCCAGTAGTTATTCACCGGCAATAATGCACTGAAATATTCACATAGACGTGTTGCCAGTTCCATGTACCTACAGCAGTTATTCGGTGGCAGTAATGGAAGGTGATAGTCACATAGACGTGTTGCCAGTTCCATGTACCTACAGCAGTTATTCGGTGGCAGTAATGGAAGGTGATAGTCACATAGACGTGTTGCCAGTTCCATGTACCTACAGCAGTTATTCGGTGGCAGTAATGGAAGGTGATAGTCACATAGACGTGTTGCCAGTTCCATGTACCTAGAGCAGTTATTAAAGGTGCACTCGTCACTAACACTCTTGGGTCCTTTCTCAGCAGTTGCTCCTTGAATGTGTGCCCTGCCAGACCACTAATGAGAGGCAAAAATATTGGTGTCCATCATTTTATTTATTTTGAGAGTTTTATATAGCGCTGGATAGACCCGGAGGTATCAGAGCGCTTTACATAAGGTTCCACAGAAATTAAAAAACTACATCAGTTACACGTTACATCAGCTACTAGAAAAACATTTCAAGAGAGTAGAAGACGAAATAAATGGAGCTCAGAAGGGTAAGGGGGTAAAGATAAATATATGCGACACATTAAAGAGCGAGAAGGGGAGACAAATAGAGTGGATAGGGGGAGAGGGGGAGTGTGAAGGGAGAGGAGAGGAAGAGGAGGTAGACGGTATGAGAGACGAAGGGAAAGTCTGCCCAATGACCGACTGGGTAGGTGACGGCCGAGGTGGGAATCCACAGCCAGTCTCCCCTTTAGCTCTCAAGGTAGCTCCATCGGGCATCGGTCAGATAGTCTCTAGGTTACATCAGTTACAGGTTACATTGGTTGCTCAAAACATTTAAGTAGCATATAAGTAGAGATTAATGGCACGAGGAAGGGTAAGGGGGGTAAGGGTGAAAGGGAAACTAGGAGGGAGATGCGGCGGGGAGACGAAGGAAAATGTCTGCCCAATGTCCGGCTAGGTAGGTGACGGCTTAGGGGGAAGTCCACAGATCACCTCCTCTGTAACTATCAAGGTAGCTCCACGGGGCATCTGTCAAAGTGCTAGGTCTCCGCTGTCGGTGGCAAGATCACAGATTCAATGTCCAGAAGGGTGAGCCAGATAGGGGTAGAGGGTGGGGGAGATGCGCGAGGTCTGGTTGATGACCACTCCACGTGCTGTCATATTTGTACCCTCTGTGTGGCATGGCCATCGTCCATCACTACTCATCTCTCCTGCATCTCTCCTGCTCATTTCTCCCCCTTGGAGAACGGGCTTGTTGTTTTGCTGGGATTGAACTAATTCAGCATTAGGCATCTTAGGGTCAGGCAGGCTTGGGCACTCCCTACGGCCTAAACAGCAGTGAGACGTCGGCTTCCAGAGGCTTGGTTCAAGTTATGAGGTTCATTTACACAGCTGTGATTTTAATCTGGGTAAAACATCTGTACCCTCTCGCCTTAAGGGACATCCTACCTCTCCAGAGGGACCCCTTCCCCTTTGAGAATGGTTGGCAAAAATTTTTTTTCAGTGCAGGCAGTGGTCTCTAAAACCACTGCCTGCTCTTAAAAATTAAAAGAAAACTTCATTTTTCTTTTTTAAACGCAACCTGTTTTCCTTTAAGGAAAGCAGGCTGCATTTAAAAACAATGATTGCTTTATTTAAAAGCAGTCATGGACATGGTGGTCTCCTGACCCCAGCAGGCCACCATCTCTGTGATTTTAGTGATTCCCAATGGGTCGCAAATTGTGACCTACCTCATTAATATTCATGAGGTAGGTCCATTCGCGACCCACTCTGAATCGCTAAGTGAAATCCATGGAGTTTCATACATTAGGAATCGCGATTACCTAATTGCAATTCGCAGAAGATTCGCTGTTTCCACTATTGATGCATGTGGCCAACATTTCTCTGATTCAGAAGAGGATCCAAATTCCATTGTAGTTCTTTGTAGTGAAGTCTTTGCTCCTCCAAAGGGAGGGATGTGGGCACTGACTTATTTGGATTCTCCTTCTCATTGTTGACATGATTGGCATGGCCTTGATCACTGATGTGTAGAACGTCTACGTGCAGGATCCATCAAGCATTGAATTTATTTGGTGTGAGAAGGTTAAAGGGAATAGTCCCATGGACGCGCAGCACTTAATGCGCCATTTATGAAAAAAGAACATGGGCTTCAGTAGACTGCAAACAAATGGTGATTTCAGAGCCTGTGTCCTAAACTCTGCCCCCGACATTGCAGAGAAGGAAGCACTATTTGCTTTCCATTCATTTTTCCATTCTTTACTACAGTGTGGTGAGCATCGGTGGGCCTCTAAAAATCACATTTCTGCTTTACAATCTGCAATAAAGTGCCAGCTAGGGAGAGGATACCATGTGGGCAGGACTCTCATCTGAGTAAAGGTCCCACACTGTAACTATTGTATCATGGCTTCTTTCCAGTACTCCGCTATGTCTCTCTCTTCATACCTATAACTTGGTCGGTGCAGCAGAGGGGGGTTGCAAGTTTCTTTGTGATTGAGTTGACCAACCGCCAGGTTCAATAGACTAGACTGTGTCAGCTAACACTACACATGTTGGCAATCCATGCATAATTCGGGCTAACAACATAACCTGTTGACCGATACTCATTTTCTGGGGCTATTTCCCATCCCCGACTTGGGGGCACCTATCCACCTAATAGCAAGACAATAAACTCCTTCTCAAAGGTGTAAATGCAGAGCTTCATATGGCAGGAACAATGCATGCATACTGATGTATAAGTGGCCGCTGCTGTGACACAGATAAATGCCAGGATCACTCTTCATTTCTCTCTGGACAGGGCAAGGCATGATTATTCTCCTGAGCCAACCTATTAATACACACTGTGTACAAAACATGTCTTTCACAAATCAAAACTACTTGATGGATTACATTCTGAATATCTCATGGCTATTCATTACAGAGAGACAATGCTTTAACATCAGAATTCTCCAGGTGTGCTCATAGGAGAGAGTTGCAGTGTATAAGAATGCAAGAATGAGGGTAAGCAGAGTTGATGATGAGTCCAAAAGAAAGTTTATTCTTCAGTTCAAGGAGGAGTTATGAACAACATATATGTTTTGGGCATCTTTTTTATCACCTTACAGGGCCCCTTGGACCCCTGAAATGTACACTTGTCACGCCCTGAAGAAGGTGACACCCATGAGAAAGGGTGACAGCACCGAAACGCGCTCGGTGTGTTTTTTCTTATTCTTTGATTTCTGAACTGATCCAAATGATCCATATCATTTCTTGGTCGGAACAATTCTTTTTGATATAGAGTCTAGACTGAATGTTTTAGTGATGTGTGGAGTATTTAATTAGGTTGTGAATGGGATTTTGAAGGTTTGAGTTGTATGAATGAAGGTTGTCAGGTTGTCCATTCAATTTGTCAAACTGTTGGGGCTATTTGTGTTGTACATATTTTATTGTATAATAATTATGAATTTTGACATCAAATTACTTTTGTTTTGAATATCAACTCAAAAATCAATAAATGTTGTCATAATAATTTTCTAGCTTATTTGCTTCCTTTTGCATATTTGGTTTGGCCTGAGTGATCTGTTTGATTTCTTTAACGACTTACTAGCGTATATAGAATTTAGATAGGTGGAGCGCCCCTTTTGTTCTATTGGTTATTTTTCCCCTTTTGCTCCACCTCGATCAATCCAGGGGTACCCCCTCTTTATTAGTAGTTATTCTCCTGAGCCAACCTATTAATACACACTGTGTACAGGAACTGTAAGGTATGAGGTAGTAGAAGCCCCACCGGAGCCGCATCCCAGCGGCTCAGCCCTCACATTCCAACTGCCATTCACTCATCCAGGTATACATGAACATTCTATGACATCACCCACACTATGGCCGAGCATCAGGGCGCTGAATACAAGACATACACATCAACAAGAACAGGTTACCACACAGTGGCACAATACGAGTCAATACATATGCTTTCCGCAAGCATTATGTCTGGATGCTTCATCCCAAAGTAATGCACAGTTCAACCAAAAGGTCTTGCGAAACATCATTGCTTACATAATTGGATGCCTAGTGCAAGTCTTTCCTAGCTTCCTTATAATCTGATGTGGAATCTCCTCTCATGTTGGGAGTAGCAGTATTGTCAAGTTACCTTGCGATCATATCAGTTACTCCTCATTTTCTGACTCTCTTACATCCATGATCTCGTGGCTACTCATTTGCTATCCATGAAATCTTATCTCAGTGCTAGGCTTCTGTGTTAAAGGGAAGTGTAGAGGATGCTACACCCGCATGATGTAGAGGGTATATCTACCTACATGTACCATGCAACGCCCTGTATTGACAGCATTGAGAGCAAGTTCTTGTCCAGCCACAAGGTATCCAAAAGTTGTAAAAAGGAGAGAGACAGTAGACCAGTGTAAAATAGTCCCCACAAGGGTAACTTTATCCTCTTTTTCTCTTTTTACAGGAGTACGAGTTCACCGTCCTTCCTAACGCCTACATGATCCACATGCCACATGCTCCCAGTTTTGACATCACCAAGTTCCGGTCAAATAAGCAGTACCGAATTTGCCTAAAGACCCTGAAGGAGGAGTTCCAGCAGGACATGTCTCGGCGCTATGGTTTCACAGCCTTGAAATACCTCACTGCGGAGAACAACAGCTAGCAGGACACCTAAAGGGATAACCATCTTCATGAGGCGCCCATCATGATGGGAGAAGGACACCTACATGAAGCCAAGGCGAGGGCCTTCTCTCCCTCCATCCAGGGCTGAGACATGTCGCTGCTGAGGAGGGTCGCTAACTTCAGCGGAAAAGGTACGGGTGAGCTGCACACCCCGAGGAAGAATGTGGTGCCTTCAGCGTGGGCACCATTCTCTTACTGAACAGCCCTTGAAACAGAATGAGGTTAAGGAAGACATTCTCCTCTCATCTCAAGTAAGCCAGTCCTGCAGTGTTTGAGATGTTCCCCAGCCTGCAGCTGGAATGGACATCACTTTCAGGAGGGAACAACACCAGCGTCTGATGAACCCTGAATGAGTCCCTGTTCCTGCTATGCAGACTGCACAACCTCTGAAAGTACTGCAGGTCAACCACAGCCTAACTAGGGAACTCTATAGAGGACAGGACCACCACTGGACTTCATGTGACTCTTTCTATGATCCTTTTTCCATCCACAGAACAATCGCGATTCATTCCCCTCACCTCAGAAGCCATTTCATTGTCCTTTCTTTCTTGAGAACAAAGCAGGTTTGACAAAGTATATACAGATATATATATATATATATATATATATATATATATATAATTGCACATAAATTTGATGATGACTCATGATCATGACTTAAGGGATGAAAGATGTTTTGGATTGGATGTACGGGTTGCTGTCGGTGCACTAGTCCAGAGACCACTTTCTACCCCTTCTTCCATCCATCTCCTTAGCTAATGTTTCTGGCTGAAGAAGAGTATGATGTGCGTCTTGAACATACAGTGAAGTACAGTCGGACGTCTATGACATCATTGCACATGCAACGCACTACTTTACTTCCAAGTGGCCTGGTTGCACAAAGGAGATTTTGCTAAACGTGCAAGCTGGGCTTTCACTGTAGCACCTGCCGGGCATTGTGGACTTGTAAAACATGAGAAATTATACTGTACTCTTGAGTAAGACTACTGTACCTTATGGCTTTGTTACCCACAAAACGTATAGTGGTGTTGGGTGTGGCTGTTGAACTGACAGAATGTAACTGGAACACAATATTTCAGAGTGCAGCTACAAATGCTCCCTAATATGGCATTCATTACTATTGAGTGCCATTGCTGGACTTGGTATTCTGATTGTGCTCGAGGCATAAAGTACATTGCTTAGTGTCTCTGTTAGATTTACTGGTCTGGTCGTACCTAGTCAACACCCCAACTCAAAGCTCAGCTGTTGGATTTGGCGCCCCCATGCCTAACCCCAGATGCATTTGTGAGTGTGGTAGTAACTAGACCTTCATGGTCTAGTCGTATCTGTCGTATTTTTCTATAGGCAGCACCTAAACCCATCTCTGACTATTAAGCCTCAAAATCTACTGTTTGAAAGAGTCCTTCAGGGGGAGCATTATTTATGAAGGTTTTTAAGTCTAATCAACAGATGCATGGAGAACAAACCCTCTATGTATACAAAACACTAGTCCTCCACTCGCTCACAAACGTGTTATCCTTGTGGCCTGGATAAAGATGAACCCAGTGCAGGCTTTGTGGCATGAGTTGGTAGGACATGGGTACATTTCTTACAACCATTCCTTCTTACCTGTACTTCGCAACAGGCAGTGAGTTTACGAGCCGACAACCTCTTCCACGCCCCTTCTTTTTTCCTCTACCTCTAACCAGACTGTCCTCACAAACAACCTCTTCTCTCGTCCTCCTAATTCACAGCTCTCTGTATTATAAGGTCTATTGCGGAACGCTTCCTCTCCTCTACATCCCACCCTACCTCCATGTACCACTGAATAGGATGTGCTACTCCTACTGCCCGGTGCCTTCTACGGGAACGTGTTTTGATGCAGAACACTACATGGTGACTTGAGGTTGATAGATACTGGTTGTGCTACGTAGTCTCTTCCCTATGACACGTACGCCTTCTCATTATAAAACAGAATTCACAGCATGGAGTTAGTTTACCAATGCTGAGAACAGAGAGAGCACAGTCTCCGCCATCTTGTCCTACGTGTTATACTTGCATCGGCAGGACAAACATTCCCAACGCTACGTGTCCTGGGGCTTGAATCCAGCAGAAAATTGAAACCTGAGGAGCACTAAAGCATAAAGACCTATAGGGTGGCTTTTGCAAGGTCTCTGTGAAGATTTTTAAACCAGTTAAAGTAGACTGTAAACAGTGGATCCCCCCTCATCAAGCACTGGCTGATGAGGGGTAATACCCCGAAACTGGTCCCATTATGCTGGTTTCTGGTCCAGGAGGACCTGGCCTGGCAGTGCTGGCTGGACTGTTCCTATGGGAAGCAGGGTCAAGACTGATTTGCATATGGCTAGGTCAAAACTGGAATGGCATTGTGAGAAAAAACACAATGAATTTAGGCCCAGATCTTTGTACTGGGGTGAATGTTTGACATTGTTCAAGAAGTAGGTAAAATGTAACTATCATTGAATCCTATCTTTCAGTTCTGTGAATAATGCAATGGTGAGTTCTTGAAGTTTAGAAATTGGACTCCCAGACTCCTGTTAATACTAAGGTTTGCCAGATGGACTATGCAAAGCTGGCATTCTTCATTTACTGGTGCTAGAGTGTAGGGACTGGTCAGGATTGAGGGTGCATCATCAGTGAAGTAAAACAATATTCTCAGTTTTGCAAGAAGGATGTGCATCAGGACAACATTAGAGCTGGCAAGCAGGCTTGGGAGAAATTTAAGAGGTGAAATACCTATGAGCTTCAGGGATTTATATTAGGATGCAATGGAAGTGCTTTGTATGGAGCAATTGCAGTGTTGTCATACTACCAGCCCTAGGTGTTAAAATAATAGGGAGAATGGTACAACCTGGTCCTTGGCCGAGCTATGCTTGAGAACCTAGTACTGGAAAACTATCCCAGATTTCAAAGGTTCAAAATTAATTGCAAGTTTACACCTGCGGGGTGGTCCAGCAGACGTGTGGGGTCTCCTAGTGCTAACATATGGGTGATCAGGCGCTGCTGGCCACGCATCAGTAAAGCCCTTACATATCCAAATGTTGTAACAATTCGGGTAGATCCGGGTAGAGGAGAGATGCAAGTGCATCAGTGGAGATGTTGAGGCTTTAAGTCAAGGCTATAGAGGGTCATGGTGCAGCCACATCAGCAGGGCTTGGGAGAGGGGCTACTGGAATGGAAAGGGAAGGGGTATGGTGCAGATGTGTGTACAGAGCTGCTCAGGGTGGAATCATAGTGCTGAAGTTACATTAAGCTATTCCGAAGCTTGGGACCGATGTACTTCTGGAGACCCGAATTCCTCACATGGTATTTCACAAGCCTGTACTGAGGTGCCTCAGTGGAGTTATGAGGGTTCCTATTGCTAGAACAGCATAGCACAGAATATTCGATAGGTTTGCATTGAGGTTTATCCGCGTAGTGATGGGGGTTATGTTGCAAGATCCATGCAGTGTGTAGGTCTTCGTTAAGATTCAGCAGCAGAGTTTTTAGGGTTGTTCATGCTATAGCAGCAAAGGTTAATGTGTAGGTATAGACTGAGGTGCCACAAGAGATACATAAGACTGTATTGTTCTATAACAGATAAGAATTGTTGTGTAGGTCTGGACAGAGGTGCCACAACAGATTTATGAGAGTACCTACTTCTAGAACATCAGAGGGTTGTTGTGTAGGTCCGGACGGCGGTACCACCACCGATTAATGAGAGTACCTACTTCTAGAACATCAGAGGGTTGTTGTGTACATCTGGATAGAGGTGCAAAAAAAGATTTATGAGAGTGCCTCCTGATAGAACAGCAGTTATTTGGTAGGTCTGGACTGATTTGCCACAACAGATGTATGAGAGTGCCTACTGCTAGAAGAGTACACAGTTTTGTGTATGTCTAGACTGAAGTACCACTATAGATGTGAGAGTGCATTGTAATAGAACAGCATGGGGCTATTGTGTAGTTCTGGACTGAGTTGAAAAGAACAGATTTACGACAGAGGGTGCCTACTACTTGAAAAGCATATGGTTGTTGTGTAGATCTCAACTGAGGTGCCACAACAGATTTATGAGAATGCCTTCAGCTAGGACAGCATAGGATATTGTGTAGTTCTGGACTGTGGTGCCACAACAAATGTACGAGGTTGCCTACTGCTAGAACAGCATAGGGTTGTTGTGTAGGTCTGGACTGAGCTGCCATAGCAGCTTTATGAGACTTCACTGCCCTATGACAGCATAGGGTTATTGTGTAGGTCTTGATTGAAGGGCATCAGGGGAACACTAACAGAACGTGGAGCAGTGGTAACCTGAGGCTACTCTACAGTCTGGATTGAGGGGGATTTGGGGAGCTGGGAGGACGCTGGAGCTGGAAGACCCGAGCGCGCTGCAGACTGGGGCGCCTCGGGTATTTGATCACCAGTAGGGGGGAGTGTGTTCTTCCTTCGGTGCAGTTACAAGGCTGTATATGTTGGACGCGAGAAGAAGCTCTGCTGCTGTAGCTCATCTCACACTTCCCTCATGCCTACAATGACTATGTACCTAACATCAACAAGAACAACATTGTGAAATAAAGAAGTGGAAGCGGTACTCAATCAGTATAACTGGTGGTGCAGCTTGTTTGGTCAAGTGAAGTTATCTTTTTTCTGTACCAGTGAAGGCGAGCAGCTCCTAGTGCATTGACTGCATTCCCTCCCTTTGAACAGCTGCGCCTTGCGTGTGCATAGTGAATGTAGATTGGCTGTGAGGATGTGCATGCCTTGGCTCTGGAAAATTTGGGTGGTGCGCCTTGTGTGTGTACTGAATGTAGAGTGGCTGGGAGTGTGTGCATGCCTTGGCTCTGGAAGGTTTGGGGGGGTGTGTGTGTGTGTATGTGTGCGTGTGTGTGTGTGTGCGTGTGCGTGTGTGTGTGCGTGTGTGTTTTTTTTTAATGTAGATTGGCTGTGTGTACATGCCTTGGCTCTGGAAGGTTTGGGTGGTGCACCTTGTGTGTGTGTGTGTAGTGAATGTAGATTGGCTGTGTGTACATGCCTTGGCTCTGGAAGATTTGGGTGGTGCAGCTTGTGTGTATAGTGAATGTAGATTGGCTGTGAGTGTGTACATGTCTTGGCTTCAGGAGTGGTGGGTGACTCATGCCAATGGCTGAATTGTAGCCTACAGTGGGAGGCAGGTTGTGGAGAGTTCACCTCATGGTTGCACGATTTTCAAGCCTAAGACCAGACCAGGGGCTTGTGTTCATCTTGTTGCTCTCCGGAAGGACCAGGTCACTGGAGAGAAAATGTTAACTAGAGTGTGTTGGTGTGTGGAAATTGACACCATAAAAATGTATTCATCATTGGGTCAGTGAGCTATGTAGACATGTTGAAGCACGGAATACAGAACCAACAAGAGTTGTGCGAGCACCAGGGCTGGACTGGCCGTAGCGGGCATCTGGCATATCCCCGGGAGGCTGCAAGGGCGGGGGGCAGTTGTGTAGCGGTGGGGGCCGGTTTTGTTACTGGGGGCCGGTTTTGCAGCAGTGCTGCAATATTGGCCCCAAGTAACAAAAGCCGCAGTGCTTCCCACCTGCACCCACCCTACCCACATAGAGGCTGGTCTGGCACAATTGCCAGAGCTGCTTTGGGTTTCGAGTCCGGCCCTAGCGAACACAAGAGACGGCGGACTTCAAGGCCATATATAAAGTAAGATTGACGTTCTTACAGAATTCAACTAAGAGTTGCAAATATAAGTATAAAATAACATGTACATTAAAGTGTTGCATATACACAGGGTCAAGCAGCTAACAAGTATTGGAGAAACATCATTTTAAAAGTTATATTGAGTAAGAGCTCAGTTCAAGGGAGTAGGCGTTCCATTTTTTGTTTCAAACTTAATCCCATGCTAAAAGACAATAAGCAAAGGTGACCTTTCATTTTTAAGTCACAGGCGTAAGAGAACCCCTACTTACATTAAATATGACCATTTATGGAATTGCAAAATGTAAAGGTTCAGGAGAGTCATTTATTCAAAGCCTGGAACATTAAAGTTGAGATACATACACAAACCTTGTTGACATTGCATACTTGCAAGATTACATGGAAACCTCCATCGAAACCAGTTTGAAAAGAAGACAGTCAAGCCTTAAGAAATGAACGTTTAACTGCCAAATCATCATTCGTCTTTTTTTTAACCGATTTTTATTAGTTTCCCAGTACAACACATGTTTTAGGATTGCTGTATTTAAGGTACATACGTATTACCTATTTCCTGCTAATGACAGTATTTGGCAAGGAGCAGTCAGGTCAGTATAATATGGTTTGAACAATAACATTAACAAACATCACAGCACATCAGGGATATCTGTACTCTGTCAATACAATTCGACTAGTCGATTATCTCCTAGTATGATCATTAGTCATGCGTGTATTCTAGAATGGCAGGCTATGCGCAAATCCACCCCCTCTCACCTTGTAGCGCCCATCGCCTGTAGATTCCAAGAGTGCCATAGGCCGACTCACCTACCCTCATACACACCACCTACCGTGGGAACAGCATGCCTCAAAAGCCCCATGTCTAGCATACCAGCCACATCTAGCGTACCAGTCACCTGTGGTGTCAGCAAACAGAAACAAGAGGCTTCCCAACTAGGCTTTAGGGAGTCTTTGAACAACTGGAGCTCATGCAATAACCCCTCCCACAATGGGCAATTGGGCTCCATCTCATCCCTCGGCCTTACATACGCCACAGGGCCATCACCTCAGCCCTTGATGGTTGCTGCACACCAATTTTACACGGTCGGAAGGGTGTGCGCCATCAAATGCATTGCTGTATACCGCCAGCTCATGAGGAGGGCCATATCAATGAATCTGTTGGTTGCCATATGTGCCTTTTGATTTTGAATGTTTCCAGCAGTGCCCCCTCCATAGTAAGGAACCCCTCCCAGCCTGTCACCTCTGTTAGTGCCATCCTCCACCCCCGCCAGAGTGCCGCAGCCGCCGGACAACTCCAAAACATGCAAGTCTTTTTAGGATTCGGTTCATGATACCGGCGACATAGCAATTTTGTGTAATCATTCGGGGGTAAGGTATGTCCTGTGCAGAATGTTTTGCTGTAAGTATTGGAATTTGGCATTGCGGGGTACAGTCCTCAAGTAACGTAGGGCTTGATCTCATTCTTTAGGCGTGAATTCTCAACCAATATTTCTTTCCCAGCAGGGGCGTACTGCCTGCAGAGGATTTGATGTGGTGTATGCCAGCGCCCGTACAAGCCACGTAATGAGCCTACGTCTATTACCGATAACATGGACAGTGTGCAAAAGCGAATGCTGCTCGGGTTCGGAGTTTGTTATGTTCCATAGTCTCCCCAGCTCAGCCACTAGCCTACCAAGCCCAAGGAAATGCCCTGCTGGGAACTTATTCTCCTCCCACAACTGGTCAAAGAGGACGAGCACTCCCTCGCAGAATAAGTCACCTATTGTGCCTCATCCCAGGTTGCCATGTGTTCTCCCCCGATTGATGCGCAGAATGGTGCTATATTGCTCAGACTTATCTCTGGGGAGTATGGCAGAATCAGTGGCATGCGGCATAATCCTCTGTGGTAACTTGTGTAGTCGATGCTCAGTAAGGTGGTGGACTCTTTGTGGGCACGAGGGAGTAGCATGCTACCCACCATAGCCTGTGCCTGAACCACAGAGGGTAAGCCAAGCTCCTCTATCAGTCATCCCGATAGCCTTCTCGCCGGCACCTGCAACTGAGCGGCCGCATAATAATGCTCAATATTCGGCGCACCTAGGCCTCCTTTGTCAATGGGCAATTGTAGTTTCCTCAGCGCCACTTGTCTCCTTCCCTTCTTCCATATAAAGGTACCCAGCATTACATGCAGGGTGTGAACGGTAGCCCTCGGAAAGGTGCACCAGGAGGTTATGGAAGAAATATAAGAGGCGGGGTAACATCACCATTTTTTACAGTGATATTTGCCATTGTACTGTAAGGGGTAAAGTGCTCCCGAACGTCATCTGGGGACGTAAGGAGGATATGGCTCTGGTGAGGTTCTCATCGATGAGATCCTGCATGGTGTGGTACATCCGGATTCCTAGGCATCTAAGCGTGTGATGGCTTGCAGGCTAGTGAGTGTGTTTCCACCCTTAATCGCTGTGGACCGCAATCCACCTGGAGCTGGAAGGCACATGACTTGGTCCAGTTAACCCCTAGTCCCAAAGCCTTGCGGAATTCTTTGAGAGTCTCTGCAATTCCCTGGATCCCTTTCCTGATGTCTCATACATAGATGAGCAAGTCATTGGCATACAGTGAGACTATGTGCACCTTCTCAGGCAAGGGGATTCCCCATTCCTCCCCTCGTTGCCGGAGCCGCTGAGCCAGCAGCTCCATTGTGAGGGCAAATAAGAGGGCAGAGAGGGGACACCCCTGACTAGCTCCCCTGCTGACATGAAATGGAGGGGAGATAAGCTGGCTGAGCTTCACATGGGCTGTGGGCCCTGTGTAAAAAAGCCAGATCAGTCTGAATAGTGCCAGTGATATCCAGCACATATAGGACAGAGAAGAGGTAGCCCCAGTTAACCACTTCAAACACTTTTTTAAAGTCTAAAATCAGGCAGGCTGCGTGCGCCCATCTGGCTGGGGCTAGATCCATGACCCTGTGCAAGCGTCGAACATTAAGAGTAGTGAAACGCCCATGGATGAAACCACTCTGGTCCGTATGTACTAGGCTCCGCATATGTTCCATCAATTGAACCACTAGGACCTTTGTAAGTATTTTATAATCCGTACCTAGCATAGAAAATGTATGGAAGGACGTGATTTTGCATGGGTCCCGGTCAGGCTTTGGCAAGGACACTAGCAGAGACTCCTGAAGAGACTGAGAAAGGATGCCCACTACGAGAGCAACCTGATAAAGCTCTAATAGCTTGGAGGCAAAAAGCAATACGTAGGCCTTGTAAAATTTGAGTGGCAATGCATCGAGGCCTGGGGTCTTCTGTGTTGCCGCTCCGATAATGGCCTCTTGGATTTCCTGTGTCGTGAGAGGGTTGTTTAAGGCTTCTCTATCCAGAAGGTCAAGAGTGGGTAGCTTCAGATCTTGCAGGAATTCAGCGATGTACACTTGCAGATCCACTGGTGGTGGGTCGTATAGCACCTTGTAGTGCATTATGAAGGCTGCATGTATGTCCGCCTGGGTGGTATGAGTGTGGACTGGGGATTCCCTAATCATAGTGGAGGGGGCCATGGTCGTCGCAATTTGCAGAAGCCATGCCAGCAATCGACCCAATTTATCCCCCTCGGCATGCATCTTGGCCTGATATGCCTTGAAATCTATGCATGGTAGCTGCTCGACGGTCCTTAAGCAGCATGGCCCTTGCTCCCACCACTGCCCTAATACACTGGCCCCGAACTAGTACTTTTAGCACTTCCCATTCTTGCTGTCGAGAGGTAGCTGAGCCACAGTTTACATTGAAATAGTGTGTTATGATCTCACTCATCTCTTCCCTGAAAGCCATGTCTTTCAGCACGGCGGGCTGTAAGCGCCATGTAGGCACTGGGGATCTCAGCGTTCCCCATTAAACATGCACCTGTAGTGGGTTGTGATCTGAGAATGTTTTCCCAAGGTACTCCACACCTGTGACCTTTGTTCGGAGAGTGGAATGGCAGAGGATGTAATCTAGTTGCACGAGTAGGTCATGCGGGATCGAGTAGTGGGAGTTTTCCCTCACCCCTGGGTATAAGGCATGACATCTATCAAGTAGGGACCAATGTGTGAGCCATTGTGTATGGCAGGAGGCAACTACTATCACTGGTGAAGTGAGTAATGGAGGATGGGAGCTATCTATCTGCGGGTCTAGTACACAATGAAAATCCCCCTTAAAATCCAAGGGACGTGACACCAGTGCATTAGTATTACTGACAGGTGGGCTAGGAAGGTTGACTATGTCGTGTTTGGTGCATAGATACTTCCAAGCAATAATGGTGTACCATCGAGTTGTCCCTTCACCAGAACATACCGCCCCTCCAGGTCTATTACTTCAGCCGTGGGACGGAATGGAACTCCAGGGCAGACCCCTATGAGCGCTTTCCTAGCTGAGCCTGAGTAGGTCATGCAGAAGCACTGGCCTTGCCAGTGCTTCCATAGGAATTCCTCCTTTCCCTTGGCAGTATGAGTTTCCTGCAGGAGCGCTTGTATTGCTGCACTGTGCTTTCGTGTGATCACCATCCCTGCACTTTCCACATAAGTATTCCTACTTTAGCCATGGTTAAACGCAGGGAACGGGGAATCATGGGGGCCAAGCAAATCAGCCCGAGAGGAGGGGGGAAGGCATTGCCCATACTGTTCAACCAGGTCTTGTGCTTGGAAGGGATGACACTTATGTGCAGTAGATCTCCATCTTCTGTGTGACTCGTTTGGTGCGTAGCAGATGAAAAACCCACAACTCCCAACCCAAGGCATACCCCATACATGAGGTCGCCCAAACAGTGAATCAGAAGACCCATGATCTGGGAACTCTAACACTCACTCACATCCACCAACGCTGTTGCCAACACGCAGGGCTGGATTGGGAAGAGTGCACGCAGGAGAGTCGCGCACTGTTGAATCTGTGCCACTGAGGGCGAGTCGAGCAAATATAGGAAAAAAAGAAAGGTCTCCGAAGTGAAGAGAAAGAGTGAGAAAGTGGGCGGATCATGCCTGACCCATTTCTACATTTCAATCATTGAAGGACTAGTGATAAAGTTACATTTTTTAAGGCTTAGTGGAGCGACACTGCTTCGCCTTTTTGGAACTGGCCTGGAGTGCCCGTGACAGCAGTGCAGATGTGTTCACTGGGAGGAGGAGTACCACGCTCCTCCAATCCCTCCACTGCTTGATGCAGTGCTCGCCAAGAAGATAGCTGAGTGTGCAGATGAGTGTCCGCCGTCTGCAGCGTCACATCAGGAAGAACCACAGAGTCGGCACTGTCCACGGAGGCATAGGAATACGTCTCAGAAAGGTTCTCATCTGTCGGGCCTAGGATGGGAGAGTGCCTCTCAGCCCACAAAGAAGTTGCAGTGGTCGGGCCAATGTCTGATCTTCCTTCGCCTGCACTAGTGTGGGAGTGCCGTTCAGCAGTACAGGTCCTCATCCCCTATTCTGGCACCAGCCACCCCTCTTAGGGCCTCCCTACTGCGGCCGTTAAGTCGGCGAGGCTGGAGTGGTAGTGCCATCGCGATGCTGTTCTACCCAGTTCCAGGCATCTGTGGGCTCAGTGAAGAAGTAGCTGACCTTTAGTTTGGCGGGCAATAGTAGAGAGTAGCGAAGGCCACCCTGGCAAAGTCTCCGCTTCACGCCAAGAAAAGCACTATGGCGCTGCACCGCCACTATATACTCCAGAAATAGGCAGTGTTGTCAGAATTGGGTCAATGGATCAAGTCGCTTGAAGTATACCTTTCTTATCCCGGTAGTTAATCACTCTGTTCAGTATTGGGAGAGGCAGAGCCTACATGGACAGCATGCGGACCAGGACGCGGTAGGCTCGTTCAATTAGGAATTGTGGGGACAGCTTACTGGGTCAGTCCCCTCTACCCCCTCTGGGAAACCCACAATGTGGAGATTGTAGCAGTGAGACTGCCCTTCTGAATCCTCTGCCCTGCTTTCGAGTTCCTAAACTTTGGTGGCAAGAGTTCGGACCTTGTCCTCCAGGTCCTTCATGTCGGGGTGTAAGTTTGCCAAGACATTCTCTGAGTCATCTACCCTGGTTTTGAGTTTCCGCTGGTCTTCCCTGATTAGTCCCACTTCAAACGCGACCACATCTATCCTGCCTCTTAGCTCCTTCCTGAAGTCTGCAATCGCCTCTAGGACCATGACCTCTGTGGCGGTCGGCAGTGCAGTCACCTGATTGGTCACTGCATCATCCCAATTCAGGCCACTGTGCCTTGGCACTCTACGGTCTGGGTACCAGCACCTCCGTGCCAACCCAGCAGCCAGCTAGGTCCTCGCTCCTAGTAAGGACAGCACAGCAGAACACATCCTAAGGGATAAAAGCTGTCTGGCCAGTTCGACCCCCTGCAGCAGTTCACCTCGCTTTGAGAGACCCGCCAGGCGCCCAGTCGCTCTTCTAGGGGATCAGATGCTGGCGCAGCACGCTAACGTTTACAATGGTTGTGGGCAGCGATGGGACTACACCGAGTGACTGGAGGATGCGTTGCTTTGTTCTGGAAGGGGCCAATAGTCTCACTTTCACCAGTTTCAGTCTCTTTCTTACCCGCCACACCCCTCATGTGCTCCAGACCTCGAGGGGGCACGAGCAGTCCGCTCTCCACACCGAGGCTGCACCCGGGGCAGAGGGGCACAGCTGAACAAGGCAAGCAAGCAGGGGAAAGGCTCTGTACCAGCTGCCGGTGGCAGGGGATTTGACAGTGGTGTGTCCTCCACTACAGTTGTCACCCCAGGGAACAGTCGTATAATAAGGCCACAGGCTGCAGTATTACCACCCACCGGCGTCAATGTGTTGCACCCCCAAAGGGAATATCAATCCCAGAGCCAGTTTCAGCTCCCCCTGTGTTCACCTCCATCAGTAGTTATACATTTCAACACCCCATTGGTTGTGGGTATTCAGTGTATGGGTGAGTCTGGCAATTTTGGGTCAAACATGCCGAACCTGGCAACACCTAGCAAAGCCTTGCAAAGGCCCCCCTGTCCTCCCAGGGCTACGCCCTTCTTGCAGTCAGGGAGGGGGTCCCCTGGCCCACAGTCATCCCGCCGACCACCTCTCGACTGATGACCCGGTGTTGCCCCTGCCTTCAGGGCCATGGGGGGGAGGGGGCCGCGGAGGACACACTCCTCCGCCCGTACTATCATCTTGTGGCTACCCAGGCGTGTGTGCCCTCACCGCAGCTCCTGATGAGTGTCGCCATGGTCCCCGGGCAGCCAGCGCAGGATGCAGGCCTCAGAAGCCACTCAGGGCAGGACCAGCGCCGTTCTCCTCAGGGCCCGCCCTTGTGCTCCCAAAGAAGCGTTGCAGGTGGCCGCCAACACCAGAAGCCTGTTGCGGCCTTATGGTGTTGTCTTCCTTGGCAATCACCATTCATTCGTATTCACTTATGTAGAAACCGAAAAGAACATTTTGGATAAAGTGATTGTATTCCGTCCATTTTAGATTAAACGTTTCCTTTATCTGTTTGACATTTTTAACAAATAAACATGAAAAGTAACACCACGAAGAGAACTAAAAGTTCAAAGAGTACCACATTTCACCCTTGTTATCAAAGCTTTGTCATGGTGCACATAAGTGACACATGCATTCATGTTACAGACATAGAAAATACAAGAGCTAGGGCACTTGAAATAAGGTACATGTTCAGTGGGCATTTAAGGCACCTATCTGCCCCCTTCGTGCCATACTAACCTGTATTGGATTCCGCCATGTCGTCCATCATAAACATCATGCACACTGCGTCGGAGACTTGCTTTATCGACTGCAGTCTGTAACATCTACATGACCATTGGTACACATTCTCACCAGTTCTGATATCGTCTACCACATGTCTGTCAACCACACCTAGCTACACCACACAGTGTAGGAAGGTGCTGATACTTGTATGGTTTGCCTGATGAGTTTCAGCCACTTCTTCCTGAATATAGTAAAGATTAAGGGCCTGAATTTGAGTTTGGCAGATATGGGATACACCGTCAGAAACGTGACAGGTATCCTTTCTGCCATACTACAAGTGCCGTAGGATATAGTGCACTTGTAATCCTTATACAGTATGAACAACATGTTTGTAACAGAGTATCCCAGCCACCATAATGAGGCTCTAGGTTCATGGTTCTGAGGGTCTTCTGGGCTGAGGTCTCTATTATTGGCTATGCCAGCGTTGATGGTCACATCTGTTATTTTTACAAACTAGGAACTGGGAGTGGTTGGAAACCACTGGCCAGTTCTGAATTGTGGAGAGGTCCGTTCACCTTTCTGGAAGGAGAGGGGGATACGTCCTCCCAAGCTAATTACACAATACTTGCAGGTATCCCACCTAGTGTCACTGCGCATGACGTAATGAGGGAGTGCTCACCTCAACTAGACTCTGTGTCTCTGAGCGCGGGAAAGGAAAATATTCCTTTTCTTTAAATAACCCTCACACACTCTAGTAGTGTCCTGCTTCATCATCAGGTTCACCCTGACAACTAAAGGTCAGGGTGGGCTCGACCATATTTCAGCGAGCTCTTATAAGAAAAGTAGTTGGGGGCATAACTACAGATTAGAAATTCCTCAACTGCTCCATGGTATCCCTTTATCCATGGAGAGGGTGGGGACAGTAAAACTAAATAATAAGGGGTATTTAGGATTCAATGGTCTTATGACCCTTCATTAAGCAACATGTTTCAGCCCTACTCTCGCAGGCCTATTAGATCAGGGGCTTTCATCAGGGTGATTTGACAATAATATCGCCTCCCCAGTTTCGCAGCTATTGTGCTTGACCCAATTTATATGAGTTTCTTACCCCTCTGGCAGTAGGTAAGGGGTGAGGCCTTGTAGTCAAACCTTAGTCAAGGGCCCCTCCCCACCAAAGCACCTACTCGGTGCTGCACTACCTGGCTTGTGGCCAAGGGAGTAAGAAACTCACAACTAGGGTTGGTTCAAAAGTGGCACGTATGTTTACTGCCTATGCATGCTCTTGATTGCATGCTTTACATAAATTGACCAGCGCAAATAGCTACGAAACTGGGGAGGTGATACATAATGTCAAATACCCTGATGAAGCCCCTGACCTATTTAAGCCTGCAAGAGTAGGACTGGACACCTGTTCATTGTCAACTCGCCAGAATGAGCGAGTAAGTCCTAAATGTAGCTCGACCTAATAAAATCTGGCTCACCATAGTGAATGGATTTTTCAAGGCCTGCTCTAGACAGCCAATGAAGTGATTTGATCATTGGATTCATCCTCGGCATTAAAGCCCATAATTCTTGTGAGTACAGCCTTTGGATGAGGAACAGAATGTAAATGACATGAAATTTAACCTAAATAATCAATAAGAAAATGACTTGGACGAAAAGCCTGTCGTCATGTAAGACCAAGTCCAAATTAGATATCTTTGATTCTTAAAAACATCAAGGCTAAACAAGTCATTCTCAAAACCATGGGCCAGGTGCTGAAAGACATTGACCAATATGGCTAAACAAAGTTGGTTTTTTTAACTCTTTGTTTTCAATTTTTTTCAAAGTGTTGAGGAATTATTGTGATTTTGTTTTCCTGAGTCTGTGGACAAAATTGAGAAGGAAAATTAACAAATTATTATTTAGACAGTACAGTTGAAATTGGTTTGTTCCGCAATTATTGAGCACAGAATGTAACTACATGAGGTTGGGCATGATGTGTCCGATGCCTATTTCTAGATTAGTCTGGACTTCCAAGAGCTATTAAAAGGATTATAATGAAGTCCCTACACTCACCCAATGGAATGTGGGTTGATGTTCCCATTGGCTATGGTATACTTTTTTGTTCTCACTGTGGACAAGTTTGGCATTATCACATATTCTCAGATATCTTCTTAGATACTAGATCTAGATGTAAATCTCAGCATTCGGACATAGCCAATGTTTTTGCAGAGTTTCTGCAGGAATGTCTGATTGAGTCATAAGGTGCTTAAGAAGATGCGAGGGTTAGTAGATTGGTACATCTCTAAATAAGCAGTTACCGCTTAAATTTACCTTCTTGATCACAAGCATGGAGCAGGGGATTGATTCTTTCACTCGTCAGAGAAGGTATCCTTCATTAAGGAAAAGCAGTATAACCCAAGCCTACATCTAAACCCAAAACAGCCCCTTAGAGAAATGGAGAAAAAATATGATGTCTAGCAGTACCCGCAGAACCCCTGGACTGATAGTTCAAACCTGAAATGTATGTGAAGCACTATAGCATACATTGAATAGTTTCTCCAACTTGCATGAAGAAAATACGTGTAAAGGTGGATTTACCTCGAGTGTTTGGTGGCCCTGCCTCCCTCACATACTTTTGAGGTGCTGTTGAGATGTTCATCAGCAATCAGATCCCTTTGTTATTTTTCAAATTTCAGAAGACATTAGTCTGTTCAAATAAGACGAAATTCCTCTATCCAATGAAGATCTGTGGCAAAAAACAACTGATATATAAACAGGAGAAGCATGGCATTTAGCTTTTTACAATATTCATTATTTAGTATACAAGGACTCCTACCTACATTGGTGTGGACCAATGACACCATAACAAACATATATTTAGAAGATTAAATTATATTAAACGTACGTGGCACACCAGATGCGAGTACAACGCTGTATTCTAAGCTAAGCCAAATTGGAGGCGTCTGAGTCCAAGCCGTAAATAGTATTCTTTTTTAATGGCACTGCCACCGAATGTCCTTATTTGTAGCAGCCATAGAAGCACAGGAGTTTCATATCTTCTATGACCATATGATAGGATTAATGATATGCAGCCTTGGTCAAATAATTAAGAAAATTAAGGAAAGGAACGCAACTAGCAATTGGGCTTAGGCACTGCAGTGACCTTATATATTGCTTCATGTTGGGAGCCTTTGATGGCTCGCGGCACAGGAATCTGTGCATTAAGATGTGACTGGCCAAGAAAAGAGATCCGATAATTTGGAGTTCTCTCTGGAGTTTTGCAATTGTATGTCCACTCCTTAAACCCCAGCAGCATCCCATCTGTAAAGTGCTAACGCGCACTTTATATTTAAGGAGATGCTGGCTTGTCACAGCCTGAATACAGTCCCAGATCATTGACTTTCTTTTCCTGAACTTAATCCATATGGTTTCTGTTCACTTGTCCCAAATCTCTTACATTAAATCCTCCTCAATGGTTGGAAAGAAAAAGAATAAATCCTCAGGTCCAGTGATATAAATCCCTCCGCTGAGTTGTTTATCCGGGGTTACTGTTCAGAATGCTATACAGAGTGCAAAGATGTATATCTTCAGCTTGACATTCCAAACTTTGGTTGAAGACTTCACAAGAGAGGCACACTCAGAAGTGAAGATCGCCCTATGTGGTTCTACACTGAAAGGATCTGCTGTGTTGAGGCTACATGTATGACACCGCTCTCTATACTGGCCATTACATCAAGAAAGGAATATGGCTCTGTACAGCCATCTGTGGTCTTCATACTTCATCAAGATTCAGTCAAGCTCCCTTAGATGCAAAAATGTTCAAAAGATGTTTTTCAGATGTCTAGCTCTTTGCTCATCCCTTTGCCCTAGAGTTAATCTTTATGAAAAAGTAGCCACAAAGCATCATTTTGATCAAAATGTACTTAACAAATGACTCACTAAAGAAAAGAACACATACGAAAATAGTTCAGTTGTAAATCACTCTACAAATAGCCATAAAAATGTAAAAAAGTGAATGTATACAACATAAACTCAATTGAACCTTCTGAACAAGATAGCACGCAATAACAAAGAGGTAGTACTAGCGAGCAAGCAGTAAAATGCACTGGGTGCAAGTCTGTTCTCCTATTCACCATCTGGACTGCAACAGAGCTGCACCACAGCCTGAAGGTGGGGAATACAGGCATTGTATCTCACCAGTCGAGTGATTACAGCATGGATATGGCATTCATTTGGGGCACGTTGGTTTGTTTTATTGAAACTCCAGTAATTTTGTGTTCTGCAAAAAGACTAAATTTAAGTTCTAAAGAGCCTTACCTTGGAGGAGTGGTACGAGACACTCTTCTGAGAACAAGCAGGATGATGGCCAGAGAGATCCGCCATGTCACACTCAGCCATTTGCAAAGCCGCGTCACCCTCACGCCTCCGTGTTTCAAGATGGCACAATAATTGTGACTGGAATTTGCTCCTACTTTCTCACTCTGTATTTGCCACTCGCATTCCGAAATTTTAGGAGACCGATGTTCCTGTTTTTCTTAACATCTTGTCAGCCCTACAGACATTTCTGTATATGTCGTAAGATGGTGTTATGTGTGCCATAATGATGAATGTATACATCAAAGGCACGGGTCATAAATGTGAAGAGACGTGCCCTCCAATGTTGTACAAGGGCTACATCAACACTGAATAAACTGTGTGACATACAACTATGCAGACACCCTAGCAACCAAGGGGTAGTTTGATAATAGGGTACTTTACATAGGTGTCCTCTATAGGAAGGGAGGCTGCTTCTCAGATTTGATGATGGCTTTCATGGGGTCAAGAAGGAATCCCACCCACCCACTCTAGAGAAAGGCAGGAAGGCGGGCGTTGCAGCCGCAGGGGGTTTGAGGTGAGGCGGAAGTCAACCTAGAAAGATAGGAAAGGAAGAAAACATTGATAGAAGTTAGATGGAAGGCTCACGCAGTGTCCTTGGGATGCCTCACGGCAGGGACACTGAGGGAGCAAACAGTGGCCACTAGCCACGGAAAGAGTAGATGGAAGGCTCCCGCAGGGCCCTTGGGATGCCTCACGGCAGGGGTACCAAAGGAGCGAGAAGTATAACTCAGCCGCAGGCTGTATAGAGGAGGTGCTCACATGAGGTCCTTGGGATGCCACACGGCAGGGACCCCGAACAGCAGGGAGGGGCCAAAATGGCACTGAAGGCAAGCGGGACAGCACTTGCAGCCCGGGTAAGTCCAGACGGACACCCACCAAGTCGGTAGCAAGATGAAGCCTAACCCTCTTGGCAACAGTGGCTGTGGTATTTGGGCCCCCCCTCCAGAAGGTGATCTGTCTGAGAGCAGATAACAACCAAAATGGACTGAAGGAGCCACGATGGCAAATCATTAAGCAAGGCAACAAAAATGTTATCTATGTCCATGGAAAACAAATGTATAAAATGTTCAAGTGTTTTAATAAACTGCAACCTTTTTTGGCACCAAAGAAAGTTGTCCAGGATGTGCCTAAAGGTCAAAGGGGCGCAGTCGGAAAAGAACTAAGGAAGGGTGAGGCAACTCGCTGCCTGGGAGGGGTTCCTTCTTCTCTTGCCGTCGGAGGGGAAGGGGGATGCTTGCCCCCTTCTTAATCCCCTCCACGGCTTGCGGCCTGCTTTCCTGATTGGGGAGGCAGAGTTCCACTTAGGGGCGACCAATCGCGGTTGCCCTTTTTCTCAGGTTTGAGTCCGGGGGGAGGGGGTGGGGAAGGGGGGGAGGCTTACCGCCTCCGGGCGGCGTTTTGCCCGGGCCTCCATTGGGTCCGGGTTTGCCTTCCCCGGCCCGGGCTCCCACTTCTTTGTGACTACCTCTCCTCTCCACAGGGTTTCTGGTTAAATTTTGGGCCTGTTTAGAAAACCACGAAAGTTGTTAAAGGCAGTGTTTCACTGAAGGATACCCATGAAGCGCTCAAAGACCACATCTGAAGACCTAGGTCAACTTGTCATTTGTAAACAAATGCCTTGATGAGAAACGTCATTTGGTTGTGGAGCGAGGTAGGTTGTGTCCACCCAGAAGTGGGGCGCAGGAAGACTTTGCAGCCCAGGCCGCACTGGTGGGCGCTCTTTCATTTTAGAGGACAGAATCTGGGGGCAGTCACGGCAGCCTGGAAGATGTCACTACTACAGCTGTCTTGTACACAAATAAAGAAGAATCGTGTTCATTTTCGGTTTTCTAATAAAACTGTGAAATACATTTTTGAATAATTTTTCTCACATTGTGTGGTTCTCATTTCTTGTAGAAGTGGATAAGGCTGATCAAAAGAAACATTTTGTGGAAATTTACCAGAGTACCTTCTACAGAATGGGAGAATGGTTGGAGACCTTGTGCCCAACCTGGAGGCAACGCCGGCCCTCAAATAACACAACCTGCCATAAAATGCAACAAAAGCAACTACATGTAGTAATGAACGAGTGTGTCATGCTATATTCAGCTCCAAAGGTCAATGGGTGAACTTTGCGTTGCAAAAAAAGTCTGAAAAGGGTAATGGTCCAGTTATATCAAGAAGTCGGATTTCCCAATTAAACAATAAATGGCGGCCATTTTAAAGGCAAATAAAGGTAAGTTAATGCAGTCATTTTAGCTAGGCACTAGCATCGTCAACGCATCCAACAAACCAGTCCATGCACTATAATGCAGCCCTGCAACATATTCTCTCACCAGTAGTTACGGAATCCTCTCGTGTCCCTCTTATTTAGTCATTGTTGAGCTACATCACTCTACGTTGTGACTTGGGAAACACCCCTGTAGAAAAGACAACTTGATCTGTGTTTTCATCTATCATTTGTGATTTTGAATGCCAGCTTCTTGCTGCCAAGCTAGTTAAATATAATTATGTGTGTCTAATGCAAACCACAAATGGTGAATACAGAAGTTGATGAACTAACATTGGTAAAAGGTATGTTTACCAAAGTTCAGATGACAAAAATTTAGTGAAAATGAAAAATAGAGGGGTTTGAATACTAATTAGGGAGAGGAACAGAAAGAAAACGCGAGGTAGGCATTTCCTACAATATATAAAGCGGTCCCATTATAACCCGAAAAAAAGGTAAAAACAGTCACCTGTTGAAAGTAAACAAGTTACGGTTACCTGTTTTCCAGTGCTCAATTTGTGCCGGTGCTTTCCGGTGCTTAGGACCGGCACTTAATTATCAGGGCCGGGTCTACACTTACACTTATACACAGGATGCAACTTATCTTCAAAAGGTGCCTCAAAAATTTTAGGTTACTTTTGAGTCAACGAGTCTTATCGGAGAGAACAATATTCATGAAACAAATTGGCAGCGGGTACTAAAGGTCATATACATTATTTTTTAACAACAGATTTTATTGATTTTCACAAGTGCCAAATGAACAAAGCCCAGCAAGCATTATACATGTAACAGACACATTGTAGAGATTCTCGGCTCCAACTATCAACCCCGATGAGGGTCTGCAAAACATCAGACCAGAACCCCCCCCTCCCCCAACCACGCACCACACACCCTACGGACATCATAAAACAACATTATGTAAGCTTGTTCCTTGCCTACGCGCAACACTATTGCATTAAACCGGTGAGTTGCTCACTACTAGCCTGTCAATCGGGTCCCAGGAGACCGGAGGCCCCAAGAGTGATAGATCAATGCCTCGGTACTTGGCCCAGCCCGCCCATATCTTCCCGTGCTTTTGCGAACATCCCCGTGCCTGAAACACCGCCACTTCAGCCGACAGGCATCTATCCATGGCCTTTTTCCAATTACCCACACTAGGTGGGGACTCCGCCTTCCAGTGTTGCACAATGTCACGCTTGGGAAGTGTAAGACCCAAGAATAGCAAGTGCTGTTTATATCTGTTCCCCCGATGCCTTCCATGCTATGTAGGAGAATCAGCCTTGGGTCTGCAGGGATGTTCCATGCTAGGACCCGCCCCAAGCATGACCTGATGCCAGACCAGAAGTGTTGCAGCGCCCCACAACTCCATAACATGTGAAGGAACGACTCCTCCTCCGAGTCACAGCGGAGGCAGGTGGGAGACTGGATAGCCCCCATCTTATAGAGGCGTAAGCGTGTATAGTAGATCCTGTGAAGGTATTTAAATTGGATCAACCAGTGTCAGGTGGAGACAGCGGAGTACTTAGGGCTTGCCAATGCCTCAGCCAAGTCGTCATCCGTCAAGGTGGGTACATCTGCCTCCCACGCCACCCGAGTCTGGTGTATTGTGGTTATTGTTTGATAAATTTGTCTAATTTTATGGGCCCCCTGGTTCCCCATGAGCAACCGGCTCTCAAGCGGGTGAAACTCGGGCAGAGTCATGAGGTCTCTTACTAAGGGGGCTACGGCATGATGGAGCTGCAGATATCAATGAAATTGTGTTTTATGAAGCTCGAAGTCTTCCTTCAGCCTCTGGAAAGACTTGAGCGTGGACCCCTGCATTATATCCCCCAACATGGAGATCCCTATGTCGTCCCACCTACGGAACCCTACCAGAGATGAAACCGGCCGGAGGTGTGAACCCTGCCAAAGAGGTGTTGCGCATGTCAGCTTAACCCACCAACCCATCTGGCAGACCACCCGCCTCCATATCTGGATGACTGTCCCACAGGCCGGGGTAAGCTCCGTCAGAGACGAGGAACTATACAGGAGGTGGAGCAGCGGGGTTTCTGCCATGAAGAGTCTCTCCACAGCTTAAGCTGGGTCTGCCTGGTAGCTATACCACCATTCGTTTATCACTAGAAGGTGCGATGCCCAGTAGTATGCCCAGACGTCTGCCACCGCTATCCCGCCACAGTACGTAGATTGAACACATGTTGCAAGCGCCACCCGAACCCCCCCCAGAGAAACCTGTTTAAAAGAGCGTTGATTTGACAGAACCATGATGGTGGGATGGGAAATTAGTAATTCTTCAGCCGATAAAGCAGACGTGGTAGGAACACCATTTTAAAAATGGCAGATCTGCCATATAACGAGAGGGGTAGTTGAGACCACACCGTCATCTCATCTCGTACCACGGGGAACAATGGCACAATGTTGCATGACCATGCCACAGTACGGCACCACACGATATACACCCCAAGGCACCGAAAACCTTCCTCCGCAACAATCAACTGAGAGGCCCAAGCTTGAGACCCTGATCCCCGGTGATAGGGAACAAAATGGACTTAGATGGATTGGCATAAAGCCCAGAGGTCTCCCCAAAAATCCGCAGAATCTGGAGCACCCGAGGCCCGCAGACTCTGATATAAAAAACAAGGCGTCGTCGGCATAAAGCGCGATCCTGTCTGAGCCCTCCGGTGACCAATCCAGACCCCGGAAGACAGAGTCCAGGCGTACCCAGGCAGCCAGAGGCTCAATGGCCAACACAAACAGAAGCGGGGAGAGTGGGCACCCCTGCCTCGTGCCCCTGTGGATGGGGAAGGGGGCCGAACAGTGACCCACCACTTGGACCGATGCAGTGAGGTCTGTATATAGTAACTTTACGTACGCCCTGAAGCGGGGGCCCAGGTTTACTGCCTCCAGGAGCTTAAAGAGGTACTTCCAGCTCAGGGAATGAACGCTTTGTCGATATCTGCGAGTAAGACCGCTGTGGGGCGCTCCAGGTGGTGGGCCTCCACCCCAGCATTGTGGGCATGTCTGATATTATGTCTAGTGGACCGGTGGGGCATGAAGCCCGCTTGATCTGGATGTACCAGGTCCTGTATGCATGTATGGAGGTGGTCCGCCAGGACCTTCCCCAGCAGCTTAGGCTCAAAATGTAACAAAGATATGGGGCGGTACGAGCCCGGATCTTCCGATGGGCGGCCCGGTTTAAGAAAGACTACGATCTCCGCATGTCTCCAATCCTGAGGAAGGACGCACTACTCCGAGGTGTCTTGGAGCGCTCCTAGTAGATGAGGTCCCAGAGTCTCCAAATGGGGCCGCAGGAAGTCGCACGGGAACCCGTTCGGGCCAGGCACACGTCATGGGTGTATGTTGGATAGTGCTGCCTGTAGCTCATCCAAAGAGATAGGTTCCTCCAAGACGGCACGTTGCTCATCCGAGAGGCGGTGGGGAGGAATATCTATGAAGAAGGCATCTAAAGGGGTTCTGCAATAACCTCCTGCTCCTCATAACTCCGCGTAAAACTCTGTGAAGGCCTGTACAACCACCTCCGGGGAGGCGCACATGACCCCCTTGGGGGACCGCAAGAGGGGAACCTGCGTCGGGCCGCCCTTGCTTGACATAGCCTATGAAGCATCTGGCTAGACTTATCGCCCCATTGATAGATCCTATACGGAATGGCCAGCCAGGCCTCTTTGGCAGAGTCTGTGTGAGTTTAATGAAGCTGCTGTTAAACATGCAAGAGGTTCCGTCGGACAGCAGGGTCAGAACCCTCCACCACCAGGGACTGGAGCTCGGCTTGTCTATTTTCCAAGTCGTGCACCTGAGCCAGGCGATGCTGCTTCTCCCCCGTGCGATAGCTGATGTCGACACCACGAATCATGGGCTTGAACGCCTCCCATAGAGTGACCGGGGACTGGCAAGAACCGACATTAAACCTGAGATAATTAGTGATTGCCCGACTCAACGTCTCCCGATAATTTGTGTCCCAAAGCAACCAGGGGGACATCCGCCACCTATATGGGGCCCTGTTAGTCTGCAGGCACAGCTTAAGTTGGATCGGTGAATGATCAGAGAGTCCCCGGGGCAGTATGGACGTATGTGACACCCTATACATGTAGCTATGTGGGATGAACAGATAATCAAGGCGAGAAAGAGTGGGGTGGACCAACGACGCGTAGCAGAACCCGACTTCAGAGGGGTGAATGGCCCGCCACATGTCCACCCAATCCAGAGTGTGTGCCAGCACGTTTAGTTTGGATCTAGCGGAGCGTATATCTGGTTGTCGAGCTCGCCACCTATCCAAGAGACCCATAGTGTCGTTCCAATCACCCCTAAGCACCATCAGGCCACCCGGAAGATCTCCCCAGAGCTGTGTCAATTTATCTGTAAATGTCTGGCCTAGCGGTGGGGGGGCGTATATACTGCCTATTGTAATCAGTTTGCTGGCTACAATACCCGCAATCACAGTAAAGCAGCCACCGGGATCTAGCCAGTGTCGTATAACCTGGAGCGGCACTCTATGATGTACAAGTATGGCCGTGCCCCGCACCCCTCGAGAAAAGCCGGAATGATACACTGTTGCGTAGCTGTATCGGGCGAGGCACGGGGCTTTCATGCCCTGAAGGCGTGTCTTCTGAAGTAATAGGATGTCTGCTGTGTATCGCTTCGCCTGCTGGAGCACGGTCCCAGTTTGACCTTATTTAGTAAGCCGCGCACGTTCCAGGCGAGAATGTTCATTGTCCCCGGTGTAGAGTTACCTGCCATGTGTGCCATCCCTAGAGATCAGGACAAAAGGGGTCAACCGGTGTGCGCCCGGCAGAGCTGTAGAGTGTGTGCATGGTGCGGAAACAAAAAACAAAATAAACGATAACACAATAACAGCCCCCCCCTCCTCCCTCCCTCCCATACTTCCAGGAACACAGTATCTGTCGCGGTGGAATCCCTCTCCAGGCCCTCAACAGGATGACCCAAGCGGTTTCCCCAATGGATACCCCCTCTCAACTACACCCAACATTACCCAAACGTTCGGGGCGTACTGTGGCAGATCCCTCCAGGGCTGGTAGTAGTGACCCCAACCCTTAACACCCACGCAAGCCAGTAAGTCCACTGCTAACAATCGTGACTCACCCCGGAAGTGAGCAGAAAGCAGAAATGACCATCGTGCCCCAGTCTACCTCAGTCCCCGTGCCTGTCGGTTCCTGGGCACGCCAATTGGAGCGGGATCTGTGGCGTCTTGACATCCCGTTTCTGCCCTGGGGCGGTGACTGCGGTTTGAGGACCTTACGCTCATCCGTCCATACAAAAACCTCCTCTTGGGTGTCGAAGAAAAATGTTTTAGCGTTATACATCACTTTCATCCGGGCCGGGAACAACAATGCGTAGGATAAGTTCAATTCACGTAGCCGTCTCTTGGACGCCACAAAGGACTGGCGTTGTTGCACCAACTTAGTATAATCGGGGAAAACCATGATGGGATGTGACTGAAAAATCATTTTGTCCTTATGTAGCCCGGCATACCTGAGAATGGCGTCGCGGTCTGCATAGTTAAGGAGCTGGGCAATCACTGGTCTCGGACACTTCCCTCGTGGCGGCTTCTTGGTCAAAGCGCGGTGGGCCCTCTTGAACGTGAAGCAGGGGGACATCTCTTCGGGGGCAGCAGCGCCCTGAGCCACTCCGAGATGAAAGTGTCCATAGATGACCCCTCGCAGCCCTCCAGGATGCCCACCAAACGGATGTTATTGCGGCAGGCCCCGCACATCCGCATCCTCAACCCGGGCTGCCAGGTCTTGCGTGTGCTTAGTCAGATTGTCCACCTTTTGCTGGAGTACAGATATGGAGTCCTCCACAGTAGAAACCCTGGTCTCCGCCTTGGTGATGCGGTCGACCGCCTTCCGCAGATCTTGGCGGAGAAACGACATCTCCGAACCCACGGCTCAGATCTGAGCCTCAAGAGCTGACCGCGATTGATTGATCGCCTCCAGCAGCGTCGCAGTGCCTGAGGACAAGCACTCCGCGGATTCTCCCCGGGATGGTTTGTGGTGGTGTAGAAGTCCATTGTATGCTGCTTGGGGGCCGATGCCCCCTGCCGATCCTTGCCCATGGCAATCTGGTGTACCTAGCCGGGGGGAGCCCTCACCTGCTCAGATTTCCCCCAAGGGTCAGCGTCGAGGGCAGCAGCTCCGATCAGCAGCAGGCAGCCATGTACAGTCCCCACACCAGGTCCGAATACAGGGAATCTCTCTGGTGTCCGCCGCTACCTGGCAGACAATGACCTGGCCCACACCGGATCCAAAGGTCACATACATTTAGTAATAACTACTTCTTGACTGCCTCATAGTTTCTCGACAAAAGAGCCTTCCAGAACGCGTTCGGATTAGTCTTGCATCGCTGCTCATATAATCATGATGAGTCACGGTTAGGACGTTGTACGGCTTTCAGGAACTATGGATGGTGGACAGCACATTATTCTGAGCTGCCAGCGCATTGAAGCAGGTGTCTGCTCTGAAAGAATAATAAATAAAACACCTAAACCTGCCTGCTACACCGTTGTAGGAGTGGGATGGATGGTTAGTAATTGTGTTGTTACCATCATTGGCAGCATGGCAGGGGCAATGTGTGGTGCAAGCTGCAGTGGCGACCCGAAGAGAGCCCCGGGACTTATTATTTTACAAATTAAGCACTGCTGTCTTCTCTTTCCTTTGCTAATAGTATAGCTTGAGAAAAGAGTGGTAGAGGAAGAGCAAAGAAGGCCAAAAGGTATAGTGGCAAGTTAAGGAGGCAAGGCAAAAGAGGGTGGGAGGATATTCAGAAGCAAAGGTCTGGATGTAAAAATTGACGCATTTAAGCAGATATTTTTTTTAATGTGGCGCACACAAACAAAACAGGAAGTAGTGGTGGGAAGGTCAAGAAGAGTAAGATATTAGGATTCAGGATTATTGAGATTAGAAAGAAAACTTTGTATAGGAGAAGTAGTTGCATCCATTTTGTATGGAGATTATTAGGTCGACCATTTGTTTATGAAATGATGGCCCAAAGCCCAACCATACAAGGTTCACCTAATAGGCCCCAATGTAGTTTTGCTAAACAAGAGGACCTCCTCTAAGGTGGTCGCTTCTATGGAGTCCGGCATGGGCAGAAGGTACAATAGCAAGACCAAAAGCAGGGAATAAATTACAATCATAAGGAGCCTACAGCCTGGATTGCCAAGGTGATAAGTTTGATATGCTAATGTTGAGGGTAATGATACTCCAAGGTCTCCCTAAGAGGTAGAGGCCTCGTCATGGCTCATGTGCTGTTGTAAAAAGGTAGGTGCAGCAGTGAGTCTGAAGCAAGTGCCGCAAGTCTGTAAACCTATTGGAAGTTTAGGAAGGAAGATAATAAGCGATGTGTAGGCATTTATTTGGTATATGCCTGTAGCCTATTATATTTTTAGGGTGCTGAACATCCTTCTATCTTTGTGATTGGTGGAGCAAGGTCCTGGGCTTGTCCTGTAGCCTCGAGGTGTGCACCAAGTGTTCCCTCATTGACTGAGGACTAATGTCCCAGTCGTGAGTTCAACACAAAGTGGTGGTGGTGGCAACGGACCGTGCTTTGTGAATCCATTTTTCTGGCCAGACCATTTATCTGTGTATCTGGAGTGGAGGCTAACTGGCCCATTTCTGTAAAGTTCTACTTCTGTGGGCTTACCTCTAACATCCCAAATGTATATTGTGCATTTATATTGTGCAGATGTATACTATGCCGGGTCGGGTGGCTCAGTGGACTAATGCATCCTCTGCAGGGGCCTGTGTTCGACCTCATGGTCACAGATTCAAATCCCGGCTGGTCCACTCAGCATTTCATACATCTGAGGTCGATAAAATTAGTACCATTGAGTTGAGTAACAATAAGCATCTGTTATTCAGCACCAAGTGACCCCGACAGGGTAAACGTGCGCTTTACAAATACACATGTTCGTGTGTGTAGTCTGCGTGGTACATGCATGATGTGTGTCAGTGAACCAGAGCAATAGAAGCCTTAGAGATCCATTTTGGAAACCTCAGGCCTGACCTTTACAGGAGATGGAGGTGAGGGTCTTTTCCCAGACAGTGGAAGCCGTAGCATAGTGGACCCCCCACTTTAGCAGCTTAAGTGGGGATAGCCTCTGAACCTTGATGTCCTTGTAATCTGGTCCCACTAAATATTGATGAGTTATATATTTGGCCTCCTGTGTTTGCAGGCCTGCAGACAAAGGTTCACAAAATGATCTAAGGGAAGAGCAGGGCAGGGCTAAGAGGTGGCAGTCAAGAGTTGCTAAGTGAACTAAGTTGTGGAAAGGAGAGAGAAGAAGAAATTATGAAAATCTAAATCTAAAAAGATGTGTGGGTAGGGGATAAGATCGAAAAAATAGAGAAACAATTATGGTAGCTAGAAACTGGAAACAAATAAGGTGTGAAGGGTGAAAGGAAAGGTGAAAGGAGGAGTGAAAGCAAGGAAGGGTGAAAACAACAAAGAAAAGTTGAAAGGATAAATGGCTTGAAGGATGAAAGGATCAATTAATGAAAGGTTGGAAGGAAGGGTGTATGGATGGAAGGTTGGGCGAAAGGCTGTTAGCTTAAATGGATGGAAGAGTGAAAGGATGGATGATCAATGTGTGAATGGAATGGTCAATGCATGAATGGAATGATGAAAAGATGGAGGGATAGAGAGCTGAAAGGGTGGAAAGATGAGTGAAAGGATTAATAAAACAGTGGACCGATGGATAGAAGAAATGTCAATGGGTTGTTGAAATAATGAAAGGATGGGGATAAGGATCAAGGAATGAATGGATAGGGGGGCATGGCTAGGGTGACTAAGGGGCATATTATCAAGACAGGCGATAAAATTATTATTATTATTATTATTATTATGTGAAGGACATCTAACCTGAGCTTCAATTGGAATTCCATAGAGCACATTATCAAGCCCATTATCGCCGAATTAGCGGCTGTTTTCTGTCGCCAAAGCGGCGATAATTTTATCGCCTGGCTTGATAATATGCCCCTAGGATGGCGGTCGCAGTTTAAGCTGCTCCCAACCTCCTTGAAAATCCGCCATCATCTGTTGCCTGACAACTTTCACCCCCCCTTATAGTCGACACTGACGTCCCTACATGTGATTGCCCTCTGACGGATTGTGGATTAAACCATACTGAAGGCTGAGCCTCGGAGAGCAACCCAGGCCACCAATCAGCTCCTTCCAAGATGACGGCCTGCTCCAGATCGTACAAGAACATGAGAGGCCCCAGACCTGATGCGACAGGAGAGCTGAGGAGCAAGGCGACTGCCCTGGGCCAGGAGGGATTGCGAGAGACGTGGAAGCAGTCCCAGCGAAGACGGCCAGGTGAGAGGAGGCTCACTGACACCCGCGCCCCTGCGGCGATGCTGACCAGAAGGCTCGGGCGGGCAGGGGCTTCACCCGAATTTCTTCTGTGATGCTGGCCCTTCTGGCTCCTGGGCATGGCGATGTTCAGTGCTGGGTCCAGGGCGGAGGGACTGGTCAGGCCCCTGGTACCTGGTGGGAGTTGCTGAGGGCCATGATGGGGAGTGGGCAGTGACTGAGACGGGAGGAGTGGGTCCTTTTAAACCCTTTGGGCCCCAATCAGGAGTGCGAGAGAAGGTCTTGGTACCCATGGAAGCTCACATGGTGAGACATCAGTCAAGGAGGCCTTGCACAAACTGTGGTGACGTGTTCCAACACCATTGACTACTGTGACACCACCTTGACTGCTGCCACCTAATAGTGGCAGTGTCTGGGTGATGGTTTGAGCTGGGGAGTGAACACTTTAGGTAAGACTACATCTTAGGACTTGACTTCAAATGGATAGTGGAGCGAATGGGAACATCTGCATCGCTAATAGGCCAGCCATTGCCCCATCAGCTTTATGCTCTCCTCCCAACGATATGAACACTGCATCCAGTATGGAGTTCTACAGACCTTTCTTAGCCATCTCTGGACTTGTGTGTGCAGATTGCTCACCGTGTGGCTGGACAGAGGAAGCAACAACCTCCAGGCCAGTGGTTAACCAGATATCACCCCTGTAGCCTCGAGCACCTGCTTCATGTTTTCCTAGAAATCATCTGTGGCTGCCGTCTTGGGACCGTGGGCTGCTCAGTAGTGCATCCTTTGTAGTAAGAGATACCTGGGGTGTGGGCCTTGCAGACTGGGGCCTCTTCACCTGTGTCCTGCCCTGCCACCTCCATCTGGGTTTGCCGGGCCTAGTTATGCTCTCAAATGATAAGAAGTAGACCTTTGTCGTGGTTGCTTGTGCCGCCCTGGATGTGGTAAGCATGCAACAGGTTGCATAGATGGGCCGCCTCACATTGGACTCTTAGGTGCATTGGACAAAATGGGGAGAGATAAACCCCTGCCCAAACTAAGATCGATCAGTATACAACGTTGGCTGTGAATGCCACAGGGGCCACTGACAACCCTTGGTATCGCAGAGGAACTTCCTGCAAAAGGACCCTGCAGACATCCTCAAGGCAATCCAGGACTCGAGAGAGGCAGTGAAGACTAAGGTCGGCAAAGTCAAAGTGGATGTCTCCATACTGTGCCAAAACCTCTAGAGTGTCACCAGTCTCATGACGGAGGCGGAAAGCCGAGTGGAAGATGAAGGAGACACTCTTAAAGCTCAGGCTTCCATGTTGCTCTTGACAATGGCGGTGCACAAGGTACATGCTGAAGATACTAAAATGGATCACGCAGGAATAACCTCTGTTCTGTTGGGTTCCCCGAGAGCGCTTCCTGGAGGATTGGCTGCGGTCATAAGTCTTGGACGATAAGCTGTCACCATGGTTTGTGGGGGAATGCGCTCATAGGTCCTTGGCTCTGTGGCCCCTGTCCGGGACTCCAGCCCGCCCGGTGATCGCCCTGATTCTTAACCACCGTGACAGAGACGCTATCCTTTGAGAGGCCAGAAAGCAACCACTTTCAAAACTCATGTATTTACAAAATTGAAGATGATCTTTAACTCAAATGTATTTCTTTGAAATTCTAGGGCAGGCTTGGGAGTGGGCAGAAGAGAAGCGAGATATCCATTGGACTGATGGAACTAGGGAGCCCAAGCAGAGAATGATAAGGACCTCTCCCTGTCTCTCACCAAAGGCATATAGGAGGAAGCGAGCACAATGGTGTAAAAAATGGTTGCGTCCCTGAGAATGCCAGGACTCCTCCGGTTGGATGTGGAGAGCGTGGCAGCTGGAGGGATCAACCGAGAAGGCATGTTAATGGGTACAACAGAACTTTATGGTCCCAGGGCGGGGACCTCGGTGGCCCTCCATGAAGAACTACACGGGCCTGGCACTTAACCCAGATGGGATAACTTTACACAAATGAGAATATAGCAGTTACGTACAGGGATCCTACAATAGATTAGGTGCCACTTTAGGCTTTTGGCCTGGGGCATTGTTGACCAATGTTCGGGTGACAGATGCTTCATGGGTAGAAGTATGGTGTGGGGGATATTGTGGGGAGGGGGTGTTATACTTGTTCCCGTTTGTTTGAACACACAGCCTGCTGACTACAGCCGTCATGCTCAAGTGCACTCTCCCCGAAATAGCAGATTCCCACACAACGAGTCATTATTGCATCACCCGGAAGACATTCTCACTATCCAAGTCAAATCAGTCTGATTTCCAGCCCTTATGGTTACAGATAAATGAACGCCTTGGAATGTGAACGGTATGCTGGATTGCATTAAAATATCTGCCGTCCTTTGGTATGTTAAACTATTTCAGCCTGTGGTTCTTATGCTTCAAGAAACCCACTTACTGGGTGATTACTGCCCTTTCTTTCGTTGCCATGGCTTTGATAGAGTCTATCATGTAGGTATCACCCGGGGGTCAGCCATTTTACCACATAAAAGTTTTCCATTGATTGTGGCCAACTCACATGTGGACCTCGAAAGGAGGTACATTGGGTAGGGGGGGCCAGCTGGAAGGTAGGCAATACAACTTCCTATTGGTTTACATTCCATAACAACAGCTTCTTAGAACGCTGATCTCCTTGGGATAATTTTTATTGACACTCCTGCAGGGCGTCACTGTAGGGGGAGGGGATTTTAATGCTGTTCCTAACCAAGAGATGGATGCCATGCTCCTGCCAGTTTTTGGTCTGGGCTCATTCTTTAGGGCTTTGTGATGCATGGAGAATGTAGCATACCCAAGATCTTGCATATACTCACACATCGGCAGCCCACAAAACCATGTCAAGTATCGATCTCCTTCGGCTCCTGGCTGTAGACATCCTTCAGTTGTCTCAGGTTTAAGCCTTATACCAGGGGATATTGGGTCATGCTCCACTTTTATTACACTTGGGCTACCCTGATGCTACCCTACAACCCTCTGATATTGCACAAGTCTTTGTGGATGTAGGAAACTGGGGTTTTGTTGTAGTACCCCCCACCCCTACTTTTTGCCTGGTATCTAGTTCAACTTTGACTGAAAGTGTGCTGGGTTCCTGCTAAACAAGTTTCCAGCACCAGTGTTCTTTCCCCAAACTGTATGATTGCTCCACAATTGGCACCCCTTTAGGATCGCTTGTAAGTCCCTAGTAAGTGGTACCCCTGGTACCTAGGGCATTGGACATAAAGAGGGTCCCTGAGGGCTGCAGCACCAATTGTGCCACCCTAAGTGACCCCTCGCCAAGCTCATGCAAACTGACACTGCAGCCTGCGTGTCTTGGTGCAGGAGAGTCAACATGGCACACATCCCTGTGGTCCATTCCTGCCAGCACTACATGTGCTATAGGTAAGTCACCCCTAAGGCAGGCCTTACAGCCGCCTGAAGGTAGGGTGCACTATACCCATGTGAGGGCATATCTGCGAGAGTGGATATGTCGCAGTGATATCTAACTTCACCCTTTGATATTACCAGTGCACAAGGAAGCCATAAAGAGTACATGGGCTGGGCACTCGTCATTACGAGTTCCTCAGCTACATGATGGCTTCACTGTACCGCAAGGTGATTGGTACCAAACACCTTGTCTAGAGAAACCCACACTGATGCCAGTGCTGCATTTATTAATACATGCACACCGAGGGCACCTTAGCTGTGACCCCTGAAAACCTACAACTACTAGTGTGTTGACCAACTGATCTCGACCAAACAGCCACCAGAGACAGATTTCTAACCTTCTAAGGTGACAGCCTTCACTTTCAGAGGTCAGGAAGAAAGCCTGCTCTGGGTGGAGGTGTTCACACCTCCTCCAAACAGGATGGACATTCCAGGGCAGGAAGCTTCAAACGCCTGGCCACTTTTGTAATGCAACCCCGGGCCTCTCCAGATAGTGGAGTTGCCATCCCCCTTCCTGATACCAGTTTTTGGCTGCAAGACAGGCGGGAAAATTAGTTCAATTAGGAGGTTGCCCACATTCAGCCAGAACCACCCCTAGGGCGAACCAGCTCATGTGGACTCCACTTTTCAGATTCCTCCATGTTGATTTGGATGGAATTAGCCTTCTATGGTCAAGGTCATGCCCACTTCCCACAGGAAGTGGTCATATAGAGGGCATAGACACCCTAAAGGTAGGTAGCTCATTGGCTACTACCTGTCACTCCCCATAAAGCCCCTAAACTTAGTATTTAGGTGGCACCCCTGAACCCAAGAATGTAGATTTTATGGATCAACAGAAGGACAAAGAAGAGATATTGCCTGACGAACTTTGGACTTTTGCGCGAAACCCTGTCGTCCTCAGCTCTTTCTCAACAATCACCACAGAGAGAGACACCTTGAAAGCTGGAGAACTAAAAAAGCCGTGGGTAGCCTTCCAGCACTTTGCCAAACTCCGAAAGTCTCCCTTGAAGCAAAGGAACTACTCCCCTGCAGCTCCGTTCCCCAATCGATGCCGCAGATGACCAGGAGAAGGTGCTTGTGCTCTGGAAGGTCAGATTTATCTCCCACTAAGGGGCATATTAGCAAGACCGGCGATAACATTTTCGCCGTTTTAGCAGCAGGAAACTGCCGCTAAAGCGGCGATAATGGGCTTGCTAATATGCGTTATAGAATTCCCATAGAAGCCCAGGTTAGATGTGCAGGACATCTAACCTGGGCTTCTATTGGATTTCTATAACACATATTAGCAAGCCCATTATCGCTGTTTTAGCGGCAGTTTGCTGCCGCTAAAATGGCATGCCCCCAAGTGTGAAGACACCAGGACCAACCTGAACTGTGCAGCACCAGCCCCCGGGGTATCGGATGCCCTGCACCACTCACCAGCAGCGAGCATCCAGTCTTACTGCACCAGGACCAAGCAGCCATTGTGGGATGTCAGCATCACTGAGACCCACTTCGAGAGGGGCCCAGCTGCCTTGATTTCGCCTCTTCCAGCTGTTTGTCTCTGATAGCGAGGTGCATCTTTGTGCACCAGCCCAGCAGACCTAATCTCTCTGCACCTGAGCCCCCCCCGGCCCGACTCCCAATGAACCGGCTGTCCCCTATGCTCCAAGACCCCTTGCAACTCGGACTTGCCCACAAGTAACCCTGTGTAGCGTCTTTTCAGTGAGTCCCACTTATCTGTAGTACCGTAGCACCAGCTACCAGCTTCACCAGCACTCTACTCCTAGAAGAACCCAGGTCATTCTCGAATAACTGCTGGTGGTACTTTGAACCTTGACCCACCACTATTACGATCCCAGAAGGTGAATCCCTGAAAACCATGAAGCATTTTGTACTTTTCCGCCCATAGGATTGCATTGTGAATAAAAGCGCACAGGTTTATACGCTTTACTTACCTGCGCACATTTTATAGAAAACGTAACTTGCCTTGAAACGGAGTTCTTGAGTTTGAGATATATATATATATATATATTCACTGAAAAAACCATAGGTTTCACACATGTTATAGTTAGCGGAAATTTTACTGATAAAAAACCTGTGAAATTGCCCCGTTATAGTTAGTGCTGGCAACTATAACTCACGCGACCGCAATCCTCTGCTGATGCTAATACTGTATTTAGACACTTATTTGCCCATGTCTTCTTCCATACATTTTTAGCTATACATATATTACAAATATTTTTTTTTCACACATATGTCATCAGCAGAAGATTGCGGTCGTGTGAGTTATAGTTGCCAGCACTAACTATAACGGGGCAATTTCACAGGTTTTTTATCAGTAAAATTTCCGCTAACTATAACATGTGTGAAACCTATGGTTTTTTCAGTGAATTTGCAAGGTGTTTTAAATGCTAATTCCTAACTATAACGTGTGTGAAACCTATGGTTTTTTCAGTGAATTTGTACGGTTTTTTAAATGCTAAGTTACTTTACGCCATTCGAGGCGTGCGCGCCCACTTAACGCAGTTCGTTCCGTGCACGGTTTTTATCAACTTTAATAAGCCCTGTACATTTGGTGGCCTTCGGCCACCAAAAGCACAGGGGGTGGGGTCAATGTGGATAGTGGTTTTTTTATTTCGATTTTATAATTTCATGTTGCCAAAATTACGTTTTTTTTCTCTATTAATAAGCCCTGCACATTTGGTGGACTGCGGCCACCAAAAGCACAGGGGGTGGGGTAAGTGTGGATAGTGTTTTTTTTATTTTTATTTTTTTACCGTATGCTTACGGTAAGTGTACGGTAAGCGTACTCCGCGAAATTGCCGAAAAAAAAATAAAACCGTTTTTGCTCTTGGGGGATGTTTGTGGACTCCCTCAACATGACTATGTGGGAGGGAGTTGTCAAAACAGCCCCGTAACATGTTTTTGGCCATCATTTTTGCTAAATAACACTCAGTGCGAGAGACAAAATGGCGGACGCCGCTTCCTGGTTTCGGCCGATTTGAATGTTTACTAAGATCTAAGAGCCAATCAGAATCGCGCTCGCGCACGCCACCGTACGCTTACGGTAAGCGTACGGTAAGCGTACCGTAAGCGGGCTCAGATATATATATTGATTTAAAGGCTATTTTCTCAGAATCTACTGAACAGATTTACACCAAACCTACAAAAGGCACTTCCTTGACCTAGGGACTACCTCTCTGCCAAATTTCTAGTAATTCTGTTCAGCCGTTCGGGCTGTAGCTCGTTCTAAAGGTCCTACGGAAAAATGCATGGGAAAAACGCGTTTTGGGACCCCCCTTTTATCTCAGCCCCCGCTTGACGAATCCCCCCGAGACTTTCAGGGTAGGAGCGGAGCGTAGCGCCCCACCTATTTTGAGAAATTCGCGAGGATTCATCGACCGGTGCCAAAGTTATTCAAAATAGAATGTTGCGGATTTCCTATGGAAAAGGGGTACTAACTATAACTACCTACTGGCGACTGCCAGTAGGTAATATATATATATATATATATATATATATATATATATATATATATATATATATATATATATATATATATATATATCCATATCCAATTACCGCTGGTACACAGAGGAGACGATGGACGTCATAGTTCCAGAATCACGAGCGGACACGGACCTTCCTTAAAGTGCGTATTTATTTCGTTGGGTTTGCCGTCATAACGTTTCGACTCAGCAGAGCCTTGATCACATAACAACCCAAGCTCTATACAAGATCCAATAAATAGCAAGCACATAGAGTTCAAAGTGCACAATTGTAAACATGTGACCTTTGGTATCATTAACATAGAAAAAACACTACTCCACTCACATAATAAAGTGCAGAATGCAATATGACTTGATCCTAAAATTTGAAAGGATTAAACCGTTAAATTGTGCAAATTGTCCCTGTTTTTCAAAATGAAGACGATAAATAGATAAATAAGTCAATAAAAACAAACAATCTATTTATACTGTACATTACCCCCTTCTTGGTTTAAAGCTACCCTGTGTAGCTTCTTTTCAGGGAGTCCCACTTATCTGTAGCACCGTAGTACCAGCTTCACCAGCACTCTTCTCCCAGAAGAACCCAGGTCATTCTCGAATACCTGCTGGTGGTACTTTGAACCTTGACCCACCACTATTACGATCCCAGAAGGTGAACCCCTGAAAACCATGAAACATTTTGTACTTTTCCACCCATAGGATTGCATTGTGAATAAAAGCGCACAGGTTTTTACGCTTTACTTACCTGCGCACATTTTATAGAAAACGTAACTTGCCTTGAAACGGAGTTCTTGAGTTTGAGATATATATATATATATATATATATATATATATATATATATATATATATATATATATATCCAATTACCGCTGGTACACAGAGGAGACGATGGACGTCATAGTTCCAGAATCACGAGCGGACACGGACCTTCGTTAAAGTGCGTATTTATTTCGTTGGGTTTGCCGTCATAACGTTTCGACTCAGCAGAGCCTTGATCACATGACAACCCAAGCTCTATACAAGATCCAATAAATAGCAAGCACAAAGAGTTCAAAGTGCATAATTGTAAACATGTGACCTTTGGTATCATTAACATAGAAAAAACACTACTCCACTCACATAATAAAGTGCAGAATGCAATATGACTTGATCCTAAAATTTGAAAGGATTAAACCGTTAAATTGTGCAAATTGTCCCTGTTTTTCAAAATTAAGACGATAAATAGATAAATAAGTCAATAAAAACAAACAATCTATTTATACTGCACATTACCCCCTTCTTGGTTTAAAGCTACCCTGTGTAGCTTCTTTTCAGGGAGTCCCACTTATCTGTAGCACCGTAGCACCAGCTACCAGCTTCACCAGCACTCTTCTCCCAGAAGAACCCAGGTCATTCTCGAATAACTGCTGGTGGTACTTCGAACCTTGACCCACCACTATTACGATCCCAGAAGGTGAACCCCTGAAAACCATGAAGCATTTTGTACTTTTCCGCCCATAGGATTGCATTGTGAATAAAAGCGCACATGTTTATACGCTTTACTTACCTGCGCACATTTTATAGAAAACGTAACTTGCCTTGAAACGGAGTTCTTGAGTTTGAAATATATATATATATATATTCACTGAAAAAACCATAGGTTTCACACATGTTATAGTTAGCGGAAATTTTACTGATAAAAAACCAATGAAATTCCCCCGTTATAGTTAGTGCAGGCAACTATAACTCACGCGACCGCAATCCTCTGCTGATGCTAATACTGTATTTAGACACTTATTTGCCCATGTCTACTTCCATAAATTTTTAGCTATACATATATTACAAATATTTTTTTTTCATAAAGACACATATGTCATCAGCAGAAGATTGCGGTCGCGTGAGTTATAGTTGCCTGCACTAACTATAACGGGGGAATTTCATTGGTTTTTTATCAGTAAAATTTCCGCTAACTATAACATGTGTGAAACCTATGGTTTTGTCAGTGAATTTGCAAGGTTTTTTAAATGCTAATTCCTAACTATAACGTGTGTGAAACCTATGGTTTTTTCAGTGAATTTGTACGGCTTTTTAAATGCTAAGTTACTTTACGCCATTCGTGGCGTGCGCGCCCACTTAACGCAGTTCGTTCCGTGCGCGCACGGTGGGCACGCGGTGCGCTACGCGCACCGCGTGCCCACGTTACGCTAGATGGGCCAAGTACGCACGATGCGCTTCGCGCACCGTGCGCACATGGAGGACATATGATGCACTTCGTTTTGAAAGGTAATATTTTAATTTTTCGCACATGTCATATGCCATGCACAAATGGTGCACTTCGGGCACCATTTGCACACGGGGTGGGGAGAGTGTGGATAATTTTTTTTTTTAATATTTTTTTTTTTAATATTTTAGTTTTTCGCAATGTGTTATATGCCATGCACATACGGTGCCCTTCGGGCAACATTTGCACACGGGGTGGGGAGAATATGGATAATTTTATTTTTTTTATATTTTTTTACCGTACGCGTACGGTAAGCGTAATCGGCGAAATTATCGAAAAAATAAAAATTCCGTTTTTGGCCTTGGGGGATCTTTGGGGACTCCCTCAACATGGCTATGTGTGTGGGAGCTGTCTAAACAGCCCCTTTACATGTTTTTGTGGTTTGTATTTTAATCATCACTCTCAGTGCGAGAGAGAAAATGGCGGCCGCCGCTTCCTGGTTTCGGCCGATTCGAATGTTTACTAAGATCTAAGAGCCAATCAGAATCGCGCTCGCGCACGGCACCGTACGCGTACGGTAAGCGTACCGTAAGCGCACCGTAAGCTGGCTCAGATATATATATTGATTTAAAGGCTATTTTCTCAGAATCTACTGAACATATTTACACCAAACCTACAAAAGGCACTTCCTTGACCTGAGGACTACCTCTCTGCCAAATTTCTAGTAATTCTGTTCAGCCGTTCGGGCTGTAGCCCTGTCTAAAGGTCCTATGGAAAAATGCATGGGAAAAACGCGTTTTGGGACCCCCCTTTTATCTCAGCCCCCGCTTGACGAATCCCCCCGAGACTTTCAGAGTAGGAGCGGAGCGTAGCGCCCCACCTATTTTAAAAAATTCGCGAGGATTCTTCGACCGGCGCCAAAGTTATTCAAAATAGAATGTTGCGGATTTCCCATGGAAACGTGGTCCTAACTATAACCACCTACTGGCGACCGCCAGTAGGTAATATATATATTTATATATATATATATATATATATTAATATATATATATATATATATATATATATATATATATATATATATATATAGATATATATATATATAGATATATATCCATCAGAAAGCTGCACCACCTGCTGTGGAAGTGAGCCTGGTTTTCCCTGCAACTTGCCGAATAAAAAGGTGTGCAAACACGCACGTGTGTGGTGCCTCAATGGTGGTGCAGCTTTCTGATGGATTTATAGCGGCCTTGCCCAGGTCGCGAGGCGCCCCGCTGCGGAAGAGCGGCTCCAGCGCGCTGGTAAATTTCAGCGTCCTAAGGAACGGCGTGACCAGTATGGCGAGTATAATAGCAGGGACCCTGCCTTGCTATTCACAGCAACCTACTATAGGTTTTATTGAATTTTGAGAGACACAGTGACAATCCACTATGGTTTTTAATTAAGCAGCAAACTACAGATACCAGCATGCAGTTGCGATGCACGCCCACTGGGCGGGACTATCATTTAAATCGCCGCAAGTGCGACGTGAAACCTTGCTGCTGTGCCTCCCTGATACCAGTGAGCAAGGGCTAAGGAAGCCCGAAACATGTTTGGTTACCTGCTGTGGAAGTGAGCCTGGTTTTCCCTGCAACTTTCCGAATAAAAAGGTGTGCAAACACGCACGTGTGTGGTGCCTCAATGGTGGTGCAGCTTTCTGATGGATTTATAGTGGCCTTGCCCAGGTCGCGAGGCGCCCCGCTGCGGAAGAGCGGCTCCAGCGCGCTGGTAAATTTCAGCGTCCTAAGGAACGGCGTGACCAGTATGGTGAGTATAATAGCAGGGACCCTGCCTTGCTATTCACAGCAACCTACTATAGGTTTTATTGAATTTTGAGAGACACAGTGACAATCCACTATGGTTTTTAATTAAGCAGCAAACTACAGATACCAGCATGCAGTTGCGATGCACGCCCACTGGGCGGGACTATCATTTAAATCGCCGCAAGTGCGAAGTGAAACCTTGCTGCTGTGCCTCCCTAATACCAGTGAGCAAGGGCTAAGGAAGCCCGAAACATGTTTGGTTACCTGCTGTGGAAGTGAGCCTGGTTTTCCCTGCAACTTGCCGAATAAAAAGGTGTGCAAACACGCACGTGTGTGGTGCCTCAATGGTGGTGCAGCTTTCTGATGGATTTATAGCGGCCTTGCCCAGGTCGCGAGGTGCCCCGCTGCGGAAGAGCGGCTCCAGCGCGCTGGTAAATTTCAGTGTCCTAAGGAATGGCGTGACCAGTATGGCGAGTATAATAGCAGGGACCCTGCCTTGCTATTCACAGCAACCTACTATAGGTTTTATTGAATTTTGAGAGACACAGTGGCAATCCACTATGTTTTTTAATTAAGCAGCAAACTACAGATACCAGCATGCAGTTGCGATGCACGCCCACTGGGCGGGACTATCATTTAAATCGCCGCAAGTGCGACGTGAAACCTTGCTGCTGTGCCTCCCTGATACCAGTGAGCAAGTGCTAAGGAAGCCCGAAACATGTTTGGTTACCTGCTGTGGAAGTGAGCCTGGTTTTCCCTGCAACTTGCCGAATAAAAAGGTGTGCAAACACGCACGTATGTGGTGCCTCAATGGTGGTGCAGCTTTCTGATGGATTTATAGCGGCCTTGCCCAGGTCGCGAGGCGCCCCGCTGCGGAAGAGCGGCTCCAGCGCGCTGGTAAATTTCAGCGTCCTAAGGAACGGCGTGACCAGTATGGCGAGTATAATAGCAGGGACCCTGCCTTGCTATTCACAGCAACCTACTATAGGTTTTATTGAATTTTGAGAGACACAGTGACAATCCACTATGGTTTTTAATTAAGCAGCAAACTACAGATACCAGCATGCAGTTGCGATGCACGCCCACTGGGCGGGACTATCATTTAAATCGCCGCAAGTGCGACGTGAAACCTTGCTGCTGTGCCTCCCTGATACCAGTGAGCAAGGGCTAAGGAAGCCCGAAACATGTTTGGTTACCTGCTGTGGAAGTGAGCCTGGTTTTCCCTGCAACTTGCCGAATAAAAAGGTGTGCAAACACGCACGTGTGTGGTGCCTCAATGGTGGTGCAGCTTTCTGATGGATTTATAGCGGCCTTGCCCAGGTCGCGAGGCGCCCCGCTGCGGAAGAGCGGCTCCAGCGCGCTGGTAAATTTCAGCGTCCTAAGGAACGGCGTGACCAGTATGGCGAGTATAATAGCAGGGACCCTGCCTTGCAATTCACAGCAACCTACTATAGGTTTTATTGAATTTTGAGAGACACAGTGACAATCCACTATGGTTTTTCATTAAGCATCAAACTACAGGTACCAGCATGCAGTTGCGATGCACGCCCACTGGGCGGGACTATCATTTAAATCGCCGCAAGTGCGACGTGAAACCTTGCTGCTGTGCCTCCCTGATACCAGTGAGCAAGGGCTAAGGAAGCCCGAAACATGTTTGGTTACCTGCTGTGGAAGTGAGCCTGGTTTTCCCTGCAACTTGCCGAATAAAAAGGTGTGCAAACACGCACGTGTGTGGTGCCTCAATGGTGGTGCAGTTTTCTGATGGATTTATAGCGGCCTTGCCCAGGTCGCGAGGCGCCCCGCTGCGGAAGAGTGGCTCCAGTGCGTTGGTAAATTTCAGCGTCCTAAGGAACGGCGTGACCAGTATGGCGAGTATAACAGCAGGGACCCTGCCTTGCTATTCACAGCAACCTACTATAGGTTTTATTGAATTTTGAGAGACACAGTGACAATCCACTATGGTTTTTAATTAAGCAGCAAACTACAGATACCAGCATGCAGTTGCGATGCACGCCCACTGGGCGGGACTATCATTTAAATCGCCGCAAGTGCGACGTGAAACCTTGCTGCTGTGCCTCCCTAATACCAGTGAGCAAGGGCTAAGGAAGCCCGAAACATGTTTGGTTACCTGCTGTGGAAGTGAGCCTGGTTTTCCCTGCAACTTGCCGAATAAAAAGGTGTGCAAACACGCACGTGTGTGGTGCCTCAATGGTGGTGCAGCTTTCTGATGGATTTATAGCGGCCTTGCCCAGGTCGCGAGGCGCCCCGCTGCGGAAGAGCGGCTCCAGCGCGCTGGTAAATTTCAGCGTCCTAAGGAACGGCGTGACCAGTATGGTGAGTATAATAGCAGGGACCCTGCCTTGCTATTCACAGCAACCTACTATAGGTTTTATTGAATTTTGAGAGACACAGTGACAATCCACTATGGTTTTTAATTAAGCAGCAAACTACAGATACCAGCATGCAGTTGCGATGCACGCCCACTGGGCGGGACTATCATTTAAATCGCCGCAAGTGCGACGTGAAACCTTGCTGCTGTGCCTCCCTGATACCAGTGAGCAAGTGCTAAGGAAGCCCGAAACATGTTTGGTTACCTGCTGTGGAAGTGAGCCTGGTTTTCCCTGCAACTTGCCGAATAAAAAGGTGTGCAAACACGCACGTGTGTGGTGCCTCAATGGTGGTGCAGCTTTCTGATGGATTTATAGTGGCCTTGCCCAGGTCGCGAGGCGCCCCGCTGCGGAAGAGCGGCTCCAGCGCGCTGGTAAATTTCAGCGTCCTAAGGAACGGCGTGACCAGTATGGCGAGTATAATAGCAGGGACCCTGCCTTGCTATTCACAGCAACCTACTATAGGTTTTATTGAATTTTGAGAGACACAGTGACAATCCACTATGGTTTTTAATTAAGCAGCAAACTACAGATACCAGCATGCAGTTGCGATGCACGCCCACTGGGCGGGACTATCATTTAAATCGCCGCAAGTGCGACGTGAAACCTTGCTGCTGTGCCTCCCTGATACCAGTGAGCAAGGGCTAAGGAAGCCCGAAACATGTTTGGTTACCTGCTGTGGAAGTGAGCCTGGTTTTCCCTGCAACTTGCCGAATAAAAAGGTGTGCAAACACGCACGTGTGTGGTGCCTCAATGGTGGTGCAGCTTTCTGATGGATTTATAGCGGCCTTGCCCAGGTCGCGAGGCGCCCCGCTGCGGAAGAGCGGCTCCAGCGCGCTGGTAAATTTCAGCGTCCTAAGGAACGGCGTGACCAGTATGGCGAGTATAATAGCAGGGACCCTGCCTTGCTATTCACAGCAACCTACTATAGGTTTTATTGAATTTTGAGAGACACAGTGACAATCCACTATGGTTTTTAATTAAGCAGCAAACTACAGATACCAGCATGCAGTTGCGATGCACGCCCACTGGGCGGGACTATCATTTAAATCGCCGCAAGTGCGACGTGAAACCTTGCTGCTGTGCCTCCCTGATACCAGTGAGCAAGGGCTAAGGAAGCCCGAAACATGTTTGGTTACCTGCTGTGGAAGTGAGCCTGGTTTTCCCTGCAACTTGCCGAATAAAAAGGTGTGCAAACACGCACGTGTGTGGTGCCTCAATGGTGGTGCAGCTTTCTGATGGATTTATAGCGGCCTTGCCCAGGTCGCGAGGCGCCCCGCTGCGGAAGAGCGGCTCCAGCGCGCTGGTAAATTTCAGCGTCCTAAGGAACGGCGTGACCAGTATGGCGAGTATAATAGCAGGGACCCTGCCTTGCAATTCACAGCAACCTACTATAGGTTTTATTGAATTTTGAGAGACACAGTGACAATCCACTATGGTTTTTCATTAAGCATCAAACTACAGGTACCAGCATGCAGTTGCGATGCACGCCCACTGGGCGGGACTATCATTTAAATCGCCGCAAGTGCGACGTGAAACCTTGCTGCTGTGCCTCCCTGATACCAGTGAGCAAGGGCTAAGGAAGCCCGAAACATGTTTGGTTACCTGCTGTGGAAGTGAGCCTGGTTTTCCCTGCAACTTGCCGAATAAAAAGGTGTGCAAACACGCACGTGTGTGGTGCCTCAATGGTGGTGCAGCTTTCTGATGGATTTATAGCGGCCTTGCCCAGGTCGCGAGGCGCCCCGCTGCGGAAGAGTGGCTCCAGTGCGTTGGTAAATTTCAGCGTCCTAAGGAACGGCGTGACCAGTATGGCGAGTATAACAGCAGGGACCCTGCCTTGCTATTCACAGCAACCTACTATAGGTTTTATTGAATTTTGAGAGACACAGTGACAATCCACTATGGTTTTTAATTAAGCAGCAAACTACAGATACCAGCATGCAGTTGCGATGCACGCCCACTGGGCGGGACTATCATTTAAATCGCCGCAAGTGCGACGTGAAACCTTGCTGCTGTGCCTCCCTAATACCAGTGAGCAAGGGCTAAGGAAGCCCGAAACATGTTTGGTTACCTGCTGTGGAAGTGAGCCTGGTTTTCCCTGCAACTTGCCGAATAAAAAGGTGTGCAAACACGCACGTGTGTGGTGCCTCAATGGTGGTGCAGCTTTCTGATGGATTTATAGCGGCCTTGCCCAGGTCGCGAGGCGCACCGCTGCGGAAGAGCGGCTCCAGCGCGCTGGTAAATTTCAGCGTCCTAAGGAACGGCGTGACCAGTATGGTGAGTATAATAGCAGGGACCCTGCCTTGCTATTCACAGCAACCTACTATAGGTTTTATTGAATTTTGAGAGACACAGTGACAATCCACTACGGTTTTTAATTAAGCAGCAAACTACAGATACCAGCATGCAGTTGCGATGCACGCCCACTGGGCGGGACTATCATTTAAATCGCCGCAAGTGCGACGTGAAACCTTGCTGCTGTGCCTCCCTGATACCAGTGAGCAAGTGCTAAGGAAGCCCGAAACATGTTTGGTTACCTGCTGTGGAAGTGAGCCTGGTTTTCCCTGCAACTTGCCGAATAAAAAGGTGTGCAAACACGCACGTGTGTGGTGCCTCAATGGTGGTGCAGCTTTCTGATGGATTTATAGTGGCCTTGCCCAGGTCGCGAGGCGCCCCGCTGCGGAAGAGCGGCTCCAGCGCGCTGGTAAATTTCAGCGTCCTAAGGAACGGCGTGACCAGTATGGCTAGTATAATAGCAGGGACCCTGCCTTGCTATTCACAGCAACCTACTATAGGTTTTATTGAATTTTGAGAGACACAGTGACAATCCACTATGGTTTTTAATTAAGCAGCAAACTACAGATACCAGCATGCAGTTGCGATGCACGCCCACTGGGCGGGACTATCATTTAAATCGCCGCAAGTGCGACGTGAAACCTTGCTGCTGTGCCTCCCTGATACCAGTGAGCAAGGGCTAAGGAAGCCCGAAACATGTTTGGTTACCTGCTGTGGAAGTGAGCCTGGTTTTCCCTGCAACTTGCTGAATAAAAAGGTGTGCAAACACGCACGTGTGAGGTGCCTCAATGGTGGTGCAGCTTTCTGATGGATTTATAGCGGCCTTGCCCAGGTCGCGAGGCGCCCCGCTGTGGAAGAGCGGCTCCAGCGCGCTGGTAAATTTCAGCGTCCTAAGGAACGGCGTGACCAGTATGGCGAGTATAATAGCAGGGACCCTGCCTTGCTATTCACAGCAACCTACTCTAAGTTTTATTGAATTTTGAGAGACACATTGACAATCCACTACGGTTTTTAATTAAGCAGCAAACTACAGATACCAGCATGCAGTTGCGATGCACGCCCACTGGGCGGGACTATCATTTAAATCGCCGCAAGTGCGACGTGAAACCTTGCTGCTGTGCCTCCCTGATACCAGTGAGCAAGGGCTAAGGAAGCCCGAAACATGTTTGGTCACCTGCTGTGGAAGTGAGCCTGGTTTTCCCTGCAACTTGCCGAATAAAAAGGTGTGCAAACACGCACGTGTGTGGTGCCTCAATGGTGGTGCAGCTTTCTGATGGATTTATAGCGGCCTTGTTTGGTTACCTGCTGTGGAAGTGAGCCTGGTTTTCGAATAAAAAGGTGTGCAAACACGCACGTGTGTGGTGCCTCAATGGTGGTGCAGCTTTCTGATGGATATATATATATATATATATATATATATATATATATATATATATATATATATATATATATATATATATATATATATATATATAGAAGTGACATTTTTCTAAACTGGTCTCGGATTTATTCTTTGAGTGTGTGTCTCACTTATTGCCTCTGTTACAACAAATGCTTAGTACTAACTTCTAATAAGCCTAACTTCGTGCCCACACTACCACGAAAGAGAGTGTTAGGATTATCTACTTTAGCCTTTGTAAAGCAATTCTGGACCCACTGGACTTTGCACAGTGTACTTCTTTTTAGTACATTATAGGGAGAGCCAACTTCCAATAGCGGACTATAACCTAACATTGGACGAGTATAGACCCATCCCCACCACGAAGTGGCACACCCAGTGTTGATGGACATCCCGCTGCACTCAATCCCTCAATCGCTGGCCAGGGTCCTTGATCAGCCGCCCACAGCTGAAGAAACTAGGAAAACATTCCCAGATATGTCCCCAGGTAAAACACTGAGACCTGACGAATAGTATCCGACATTCTATTTGAAAGTCTTTTGCTCCCTCATCTACTGGTGCTGTACACTGAAGCAGCAGAGTTGGGGACCTTCCCCTCAGAACTGAACAATGCTACAATTGTGGCTATCGCTGAGCCGGGCCAACCATTGGATAAATGTACCTCATATAGGTCTATCTCCCTCATCAATTCCAAAATCAAGGTGTTTGCTAAGGTCCTGCCCAACCGGCTGTTCCAATGTTATTGCCCTATTTTATTCATCCGAACCAATGTGGCTTTATGCTGGCCCCTGTGAGCAGGAACATAATATAGAAACAGGAGCCAAAGGTAGACATCAACTTCTTTTTCATCGAAAGAGGTTGGTCCATGCATACTCCCAGGTTCTTAACCACCAACTAAGGTGAGGGAGTAGATTTCTGTAATCCATGATGCAATTACTATCCGTCCATCTAAAAAATGTGGGGGCATATCTACATGGTGGCGCTAAAAAATTATCGCCGCTTTTGCGGCCGTTTTCGGCCGAAAAGCAGCGATAATTTTATCGCTATATCAGCAAGGTCACGCTATCGCGTGAATCCTTGCCTTAGCGCCTGTTTACTGAACGCCCAGCTTTGCATCTCTAATGAGATGCAAAGTGGGCGTTCCTTCCCGAAATAACTGGAGAAATGTCGCTAACCGACATTTCTCCAATTATCAAGGGAATCGCTAACAAACATAGCGATAAGAAAAGTAGCGCTAACAACTACTTTCCTTACGCCTGCTTTAGTTCTGACTTAGCCATGTAATCCAACGTGAGGTGGATCAAATGGCTAAGACCACCCTGCCCTATCAGCAAGGTATCGCCGGTCAATGTGCGATTATCGCTGGATTTCCAGCGACAATCACACTGTTTTCCAGCTGACGCTTGCAATTCTATCGCTTTGGAGATAAGCGTTTGCTGATAGCATGCTATCTCCGCGATAGAAAGCAGCGATAGCCGGCGATAATTATCCTAGCGCTAAGCGATAATTATCGCCGGCCCTTGCTGATATGCCCCATTGTTTTTTAACTAGGTCTTTTTCAAAGGAGATTACTAACTGTGTATCGTTGTTAGAAATTGTATATTTGGTTGGCTGGGGCTTGCGCCTAAGCCAGGCAGAAACCACCACTCTAGTCAGGGCAAGGGAGTTACAGGCTGAAGATAACCCCTGCTCTCCCCCTTGGTAGCTTGGCACTAGCAGTCAGGCTTATCCTAGAGGCAATGTGTAAAGTGTTTGCACAACACACACACACAGAAGCAACATACTAGGCACACCACAAAAGAAACTCCACACAAGGTTATATATAAAAATTAGCTTTTGTATTATCCAAAACACATTAGAAACATAATCACACAATATACACTGTGCCTACTGACACTAGGCAATACTCACAGGGGACTATATACACAGGACAGGGCCAATTGGGCCACTGTCAGAACCTTTAGAAAGCACTAGTAACACATGTAAAACACAGCCAGTAACTATCGGCAGAATACTGTACTCTGCATTAGCATGGGTAACATAAACACATTATGTCTGCATCACAATTCGGCAAAAAACACATTGTTCATAAACCTCCTAAGCATAAACACATTACGCCGTAAGCATCACAAGCATAAACAGTGTACCACAGTAAAACTGAACAAGTGCACACAGCACCTTAGCCTACACACTGAAATGACTCCAGGCCACCTGGCCTTTCACTGGGCTCAAAATGCCCTCTGTCCAAAATGTCAGGGCGCGAAGATAGGGCTTCTCAATTAGCCCTAGGGCTGCAAAAGCAGCAAAACCAAGGTGCGCAGTGTGCTGGGGGCGGAGGAGTGTATCTCACTCCCTTCTCATCACCAACCAAAATGCCCCCAAATGATAATGGCAGTGGCACCACCGTGCCGAGGAAGCCCCACTCTGCGACTCCTAAAATAACTGTGCCGAAACGTTGCAGCTGCCCGCTCTCTTGCGGTGCAGCTGAGATCAGCAAATCAGGCACTGGCACCGTCGTGCCTCGTGAGTCTCAGGCACCGACAATATGCCTCGCAAACACGGCTCTGGGGCGGGAAGTGACTCAAAGCAGCTGCCCACTACCATTTGGGTCAGCTGCTACTGCAGGGAAAATGGAGCCACACTTACCCCCACCTCTCCGACGGCCTCTCACCTGGGACATGCACCAGCATTGTGCCTCGGCTGGTCCCGCTCTCGGCCTCTCCAGGTTTCGGCAGGTCCCTCTCCTGGGACACGGGACTTCTCTGTGGAGCCACGAGGCTCTGGATGGTCTGGACTGCGCACGAAGCTCTCCTCACTTACACGGGAGCCCCGCCTCAATGATGGCAGCTGTTTCCTGCGTCCTGCTCCTCTTCTTGGCGCCGGGCAGGGATTGGCTCCTTTGACGGTCCTGTCCTTGGTCTATCGGTTTCGCTGCTTGCAGCGGCGGCGGCTCCCTTTTTCTCAGCAGTGCAATGCGGGGTGGGCACCCACTTTTTAATGAACCTCAAATGCGGGGTGGGCACCCGCTTTTTTTTAAATGCATGAAAGCGAGGTGGGCTCCTGCTCCGATTTGCAAAACGTGGGGTCGGCTCCCGCTTCGAGGAGCATGAAACCATGCGGGGTAGGCTTACGCTTCTCTCGCATCCAGGTGGGGGAATCCCCACGTCGGGATTCCCTCGAAGTAAGTAGCAGCTCAGCGCTGCAGAGCCCACGCGCTCCTCTTCCCTTTAGCCATAAAAAGGTAGCGCTCACGAGGTGCTAATACTCCTTAAAGTTCAAGGGGCATAGCTGGGTTCAGGCTGGCCAGCACACAGGGCTGGCCAGCCTGGACCCAGCAGGGAGGCAGTCCCTTGTAGCGGCTCCTCCTGGGGCCCAGCAGCAGCACATCCCCCAGTAAGCACAAGAACAGCAACACACATGGGCTCATAGCCCCAATATTTATATCCCAAATTCCTTTGTCTGCCCTGGCACAGGGCTTGGGGGAACCAGTCCTAACTGGTTCTGGGGAGTGTGGCGCACTTTGTTTACAGGGCTCCACTTCCCCTTTGTCAGGTTGGCGCTCTGTCATCAGACACACCACAGGGGGGCGGAGCCAGCATTCACTTAGGCAGACACAGACCTATTCAGGGTCAGGGGACTACTCCACCTACTACTCCAAATGCAGATGCCCTATTCAGCCTAGCGCTGACTCACCCTGCTCCTCCTGGAGTCAAACACACCTCACCAGCCCCTGCCACTCCAAAGCCAGACATGCAATTCACATCAGGCAGGCAGACACATAGCACACAGAAATGCCAACTTCTAGAAGTGGCATTTCTAAAATAGTGCTAACAAATCTGTGCACATCATTGCACAGCCATTAATATTACTATTCAAACCATACCTAACTTGACCACGCTGCTCTTCTAATATCAGAAATTACCACTGAAACACGTATCAGGGAATCCACAATGCATTTCTATGGGAGGGCAGCCTCATAGCAGTGAGAAACCAAAATGGCTGTTTGTCACTACCAGGACATGTCACGCACTTAAGGTACATGTCCTACCTTTTACCTACAATACACCCTGCCCATAGGGCTAGCTAGGGCCTACCTTAGGGGTGACTGACATGTAGTAAAAGGGGATCACAGACATGGCACACACTTTATGTCCCACCTCACAGCGGCAGTAACACTGCGCGCACAGGCCCTGCAATGGCAGAGGCCTGAGACAGGTTTGAAAGGCTACTTTGGTGGGTGGCGCAATCACCGCTGCAAGCCCACCAGTAGTATTTAATTTACCAGCCCCGGGTACATGAGATACCACTTTACAAGGGACTGACAGGTAAATTAAATATGCCAAATAGGTGTAAACCAATCTTACCATGTTTACCACAGAGAGCACACACACTTTACACTGGACAGCAGTGCTAAAGGGCCCAGAGTCCTAGAACCACCAACACCATGTCACAAAAAAGGCTAGGAGGAAGGCAAAAAGTTTAGGGATGACCCTGAAAAAAGGCCAAGTCCAACAATCATCAAAACCAAAAGCTCTTACAATCTTGGCAAGAGGGGCCACATATATATTAAAAAGTGATGAGTGCAGTGGTGCAGAGTAGAGTGGCATAGAGTGCAGTGTCTTAGAGTGTGGTGGTGTAGAGTAGAGTAATACAGACTTGAGTGGCATAGAGTGTAGTGGCATAGAGTGCAGTGCATAAAATGCACTAGAGTAGAGTGGAGTGATGCAGAGTAGAGTGGTGTAAAGTGTAGTGGCATAAAGTGCATTAGCCTAGAGTGGGCTAGAGTCCAGTGGCATAGAGTGCAATGGCGTGGAGTGTTGTGGTGCAGAGTAGAGTGTAGTAGAGTGCAGTCATGTAGAGTGGTGTAGAGAGCAGTGGATTAGGGTACAGTGGTGCAGAGTAGAATAGTGTGGCGCAGAGTGCAGTGATGTAAGAGTACAGTGGCATAGAGTGCAGTGGCATAGATTGGCCTATACTGTTGTAGAATATCATGGCGCAGAGTGCTGTGTGCAGAGTAGATTGGTGTAGAGTGCATTGGTTTAGGTTGCAGTGGAGTAGAGTGGCACAGCATGCTGTATAGTAGTGTAGAGTGGAGTGACGCAGAGGGGAGTATAGTGTACTGGCATAGAGTGCAGTGGCGTAGAGTAGATTGTTTCAGAGTAGAGTGGAGTGGTGCAGGGTGGAATGTAGTAGCGAAGAGTGCAGTGGTGCAGAGTGCATGAGAGTGGAGTGCTACAGAGTAGAGTGCAGTGGTGTAGAGTGAAGTGGCAGGAAGTGCAGTGTTGCAGACTAGAGTGTCACAGAGTGGAGTGGTATGGAGTGGTGCAGAGTAGGTTTGGGTAGCGTTGACTAGAGTTGTGTAGAGCGCAGTGGCGTAGAGTAGAGTGTTGTAGAGTGCATTGGCATAGAGTATAGTGGTGCAGAGTCAAGAGGCCCAGAGGGGTTTGGAATAGAATGCAGTGGAGTAGAGTGAGTGGCATAAAGTGCGGTGACACAAGGTGGAGTTGCAAAGAGTTGAATGGAGTAGAGTGGAGTGGAGTGGTGTGGAGTAGAGTGGAATTGTGCAGAGTAGAGCGCAGGAGCGTGGAGTGGTGTAGAGCAGATTGGAGTGGCATAAAGTGGTGTACGCTAGTTGTATGCCATTGCAGACAACACATTTTCAGTTGAAATTTCCATTAGCACACAAACGATAATGTGTGGAAATATTTTTTTCACCACACTTAAGAATGACAAATAATTGTGTTGTGTGCTAATAAAATGCCACGCCTTTCCCAGCACGATTGTCACATAAATCCTCTCACTTTGATGCCTGATAAAGAAAAGTAAACACTAAGCTCCCTCAGAAGACAGAACCTGACATTTGTCCTCTGTCTTAAAATGCACAGCTAATGTGACAAGATAAGAAGATTTACAGAAAAGAGCACTCGCGGAAGAATACAGTAAATGGAGTATGTTTCACAGATGGATTAATTCAAGCTGGACAGCCTAAAACAATTAAAGCCAGCAAACAGAATGAAGATAAATGTCAGTTACAAACCCAATGGTAAGAAATGGAAGGAATGCATTGGCGGCGAAGCTTTCTATATGTTCCCAAGATGTCATTAGCAAACCAGCGAGCTGTGCTGTCTGGCACGCTTCAACCTAAAAAGGCAAACTAAAAGGAGTAATTGAGAGTCAGAGTAGGTCAATTTATCACTATATAAATCGAGTAGGCTTACATAGTGGACAGTAAGGTAAACTATCTCCCGAAACAGTCAGGGGCATATTATCAGCGGCCAGCGATAATTATCGCTGGCCGTGCTTAGCGATAATGATATTATCGCAGGTTATCTCTGGAATGTATCGCCCTGGTAGCGCGTTATTAACAACGCGTTTCTCCAGGGCGATAAAAGTTCCAGAGATAGCGAGGTTATCGCCCTTTTGCAGTGAACATCTCTGGTTTTCCAGCGATGTTTCCTGCAAAACGGCCATAACCTTGCTGATACGACCCACACGGTCGTATCAGCATAATCCACCCCCTATGTTAGGGATGACTAAATCAGGATTTTAGCAGACGTTAGATTTTGACGAAAACTTCAGTTTTCGCCAAAATCTAACGTCTGCTAAAACCATGTGGGCTGCTTTGTAAATATCGCGATGTAAACATCAGCGATATTTGCAAGGTAGTCCATTCGGGGTACACCCAGTAACGCCCACTTTGCATCTCATTGGAGATGCAAAGGGAGGCGTTTGGAAAAAGAGTACTAACATGCGATTATGCATGTTAGCACCCTCTTGTAAATAGGGCGCTGGTTTTATGTCCAATTTCTTGGCTTTGTAAGCCAAAAAAGCGGAGATAAAGCCCTTGTAAATATGCCCCTCAGTTCTTATTTCCACAGAATGCTGACCCTTCCTCCAAAAGGCACTCCACCTAGTCCATCCTTTGTGTCGCCTGCTCCAGGGCTTTGCACTGTCCAGCTACCTTCCTAGCCCCATAATGACTATTTTATGAGGGCGGCCCATTTAGGGGAAAAGGTAACTCAGTGCTAGCCTGTAGTACATTTTATAGCCCTTACTATTTAACCTCAACACACACATACACATAAACAGACACACACACACGCAGAAAGTGGGGTTCAGACACTCTGCTACAGAGCTCTGAACTGAGAAGCCAGAAGAAATCCTTTCTACAAAAATAAACTCGGCTCTTCACACACAGAGCCCTTTTGTATGAACCGTAAGGCACTCTACTCCATTGTAGCACACCAGGGAGATGAGTGTGCACCAAGAAGGGATGCGGCTACTTAAGCTACTTCCCAGATCTCGCCTAGAGGCACATTTTAGTTGTCTGTGAGACTTCTTGAAAAATATTACAAAATATTACTACTCATATTTTTATTGTTATTGGTAATAAATACAAAAGGGTCTTTGGGTCACCCCTCTTCAGCCATTGCTTTGTTGAAGTGTCATTCACATTGATGGATCAAGCACCAGTTATTAGACATAGAGGAGGGTACTGGACCAGCACCCCTAGGCCATTTTATTGGCTGTATTCACCTACCGGATGGCCATTTGGTTTTTGGGGTGTCAGACAGTGTGAATGATGGCGTTTTGCCTCCAGGGCCGGACTGGCCGTAGCGGCCACCGGGCATTTTCCCGATTGGCTGCCAGGGTGGGGGCCGGTTTTGGGCCCCTGCGGGGCCGTTTTTGTCACAGGGGGCCTGCAATATCGGCCGCCTGTAACAGAATCGGCCGATTCTGGCCCTGGCAAACAGCTCGGCCGCACCACCTCAGCCCTCCAGGGGGGGCGGCCCTGTTTGCCTCCACATCTTCTTTGGGAAAGTGCCTTCAATAAGAGGCAGAGCAGTCTGTCACTCCCTTCCCTCTATGGAGCTGATGTCAGTGGCGTAGCTAGACCTTTTGCCGCCCGGGACAGGTCCCTGAGTTTGCCGCCCAGTGACGACGGTAAGAGCGCAGGCACTGAGCCTATAGACATCGCCATCCATCCACCCCATCAGGTGAGTTTTGAACCCACTGCATCTGTGCGCTGTGTTTATGAATGGAAAGGTGACCAGCGCAAATCTTGGTGCTGAGCGCAGCATGGACTAAACTTATGCCACATAGTAAGAGGCCTCAAATTTTACAAAACTCTTAAGACCAGGGTCTTTACCCTCACATAACTGCAACAACCTACCTAACTAGTGCTTTCCTTTGCCAGGTGATGTGAGAAGAGGGTGTTCTCATACTTTTAGCATCTCTGCCTCTTGCAGGGCATCCGAACTACACCCATGAGTCAAACGACAGCGCCAGGGGTGTCCATTCCAGTGCTCAATTTGTAAAAAGTGTAATAATAGTTAAGTGCCAGGGCTCTTCTCAGGAGGTCACTGCAGCTTGTCTCTGCCAGCGCTGCCAATGACGGGACCTGCACAACTACTAACCAACACGCTGCGACAAGTGCGACAATTCAGGCTATTACCGGCCACCCAAAGCTAAAAGAAAGGTGTGGGTGGCAGGATGTTTTATTTTTTTATGTATATGGAATTATAAAACACTGTTGCTGTGCTCATCTTAAAAATAGATATACAGTGCCACAGTGTGGTGGCCTGTCATTAGTGCCGGTGTTGAGATTTAAGTGCCGGTGCTGCACACCGGAAACCATCTGCTCAAATTAAGCACTGGTTTCATGTCGTCACCATGACAAACAGGAAGCCAGACTGTATATTTTGTCCTTTCTCGTGTGACCTTCATTCCTGAAAAATCCCCAACGGAACTCAGTGGTGATGACATTTTGGGAAAGTTTATGGAGGAGCCGAGCTCGATTGGAAGAGGACGGGGGCCATTGGTGCTTTTGCAGTAGAAGGTCCAAATTAGAAGAGGGTGAGGGTTTTCTGCCTTATCAGTTGTATACAATCCGCTGGAACGGAGTCCATAAACAGTATACATACATTAATTTAATAAAACACAGTCGTTTGCTAGGGCTACACAAATTACTCTGCATAGGTAACTATTAATATCATTTTACATCCTCCTGCATACAGGTTTATAATTAAAGACCAGGGTTGACAATATTTTTGGGAATTCCCATTATGTTTCTTAAGAGTCCCTTTGCATTTCATTACAATTTATAGTACTCCAAGATGGCGAACAGCGGTGCTCACAAAACTAGCGAAGACCAGCCGTCCTGGCAGGAAAATGCATGCTTGTCCTACTTTCAGGTTTAGTTTTATGAGTGGTGTGAACATAGCTTCTTCTTGACAGCAGGTGGCCTGGCAGTGCAGTTCTTGGCCTGACTTCCAGCATGGCTTAAGAGGCATACCTCTACAGGTTGCAAATGTCCATCTGTTTTCTGCATTCGTCCTTTCTCATGAGTGCCTTCCCTTGAAGTTGCATTCGGCTGGGGTACTCGGTGACACGGTGACACGTGGTATGAAAGGAAGGCGTTCATGCATTCTCCTACATCACCCCATACACATATTTTGATTCTATAGTGCTTTTCCGCCTGTCTGACATGTGTTTAGCGATGAATCATGCTTGTTGTCTTATCCACCTCTAAGCCCCTGAATCCTAACCTGTGTGTGCACAAGGCGCACACGTAAAGCTCGCAGTATGTATTTGCCCTGGATAGGCCCAGCTGTTTTCCATTGGGTCTCTTACTTGTTGTGGTGCTGCATTGACAATGTAGGCAAGCCCTGCTCTTACACTCAGGGAGGTTGACTCACCACACAGAATCGAACAGTGCATACTACACAGAGGTATCACCTAGTGGGGAGCAGGGCTTGCCAGCTTCTGGGTGTATGCACCAGCACTCTTCATGTAGACCTGGCAATGGCTGGCACAGGGAGAGGGCAACTTCCCATACATGCCAACATTTGGGAGCACATAGGAGAGAGACTCAGTGAAAAGAAATGGCAGAATTGAATAACCTCATTCACTTGCATTGGAATAGCCGAGTTCTTCGGTGTGGGGAAAGCTAAAATATCGTTTTAGTTTCCATTGGAGAGCAAATACTGTTGTGAAGCAAGACCTTTAGGAAGGTTTCACACAACGCATTAGCCCCAGGTCATTTACATACCCGAAATGAGTGAAAGAGAGGCTGGCGACGCAGATGCGGAACGGGGCACCTGCGCCATGACAGAGTCAGGCATTGTCGGAGACATCATGACGAAGAACAGAAGCAGCTGCCTGCCTTCAGTCGGCTCTTTGTGATACATGAATATGGTAAGCAAAAAAGACAGCATTAACACATTCTTGCTTTACTACAGAGGTGTGATTAAAAGGCTCCCTGGTGTATTGCACTGCCGCAAACCGTAAATGGAGAGAAAAAGAGAGAGAAACTCAGCAGAGGCTAGTGATGGAAAAGACAACTGAGGGTGGAGAAATAGCATCTGAGAGAATGAGGATATAAGAGAGACACCAGAGAGAGCGTGAGATTACAAAGAATGTGATAGAGGTGCTTCTGAGGTTAGGGGCCAGCGTAAGGTGAGAGACAACTAGCAGCAGAGAGCGGTGAGCTAAGAGAGAGGGCAATGGACTGAGACAAGAGAGGGTAGACAAAGAAATGGAGTAGGGGAGAGAGAAGAGAGATAAAGTTGACAATGCAGAGAGAGTGATGGAAAAGAGAGATATGGGATTAATGGGAAGACTAAAGGAACTGAACTGAGACAGGCGAAAGCAGAGGCGGCTCGTCCATTAGGTGAGCGAGTGTGCAGTATTCCAAACCATAAAAGAGACCACAGTTAAAAACAACATAATATTTATTTGTGCAAGCATGTCCTGAAGACTGAGCAAAATCGCAGATCCCCATATACTTTTCAGTCACATCTAAAATATCTTGACTTTAGTGCAGCTCTTGAAAAGTTAATAACACTAAAAAGAGTGCGAGCATTCAGCAGAAGCTGTAAATACAGTAAAGCTAAACTGGCTTGCCTAAATCTCATTTCTGTTAAAAGCGCTTTGAGAAACAGTCACCTAGTGTGCGTAAAATATTTACAAAGAAAATAAAGTGTAGGGTGTCCTTTGGAGACCTTTTGTCGCAGCCACAGGGACCTCTATCTTCTATGTGTGAGGTAAAACCAGGGGGAGACTCCAATAAATGATGAAGAATGTTCAATCTAAAACGGGTGATTAGAAATCTGTTGTGAGCGTTTGTTAAAATCATTAAATGAGACCCCATGCCTTGCACAGACTTCGCCAAGACATGCCCTCTTACCATAAGTTTTCTAAGCTCGATTTCCTCCCTGGAAGCCATGGCATATTTGAAAAACAATTCTTTCAAAATATTCTTCTCCTGTGGTTTCATGGTGTCATATCTCAAAAAAACATATCTGCTCTGCCCAGAGCCATGAGGGTTTCCTTGACATATTGGAGCCATGGGAGTGTTAGTTTGTTTTAGAGTTATGTGTATTTATTGAACTCTGTATGCGAACACTGGGGCATATCAGCAACAACCAGCGATAATTATCGCTAAGCGCACTTAGCGCTAGGATAATTATCGCCGGCTAGCGTGGATTTTTATCACTGAGATAGCGTGCTATTAGCAACGCTTATCTCAAAAGCGATAAAAATCCTAGCGCTAACTGCCAAACGTGAGATTATCGCTGGAAACCCAGCGATAATCCCACGAAGTTTGGCGATAGCTTGCTGATAGGGCCTCACATACTTAGCCATGATATCCACCTTACATAGGATATCATGGCTAAGTCAGTTTCAAAGCAGGCGTAAGGAAAGTAGCGATAACAGAGGTTATCGCTACTTTTCTTGTCGCTATGCTGCTTTGCGTGAGGCTTGATAATAGGAGAAATGCTTAGCGACATTTCTCCCGTTATCCTGGGGAGGAACGCCCACTTTGCATCTCATTAGAGATGCAAAGATGGGCGTTAGGAATTCAGGCGCTAAGGCAAGGTTTCACGCGATAGTGTGACCTTGCTGATATAGCGATAAAATTATCGCCGCTTTTGAATAACTGAATAACTGAACACAGCACACTTACCTTGGGAGAAGATGTGACCCTACAGTTGCTGAACTGCACAATATGCAGTCCTAGACTCAAATCCTGACTTCCCCACTCACTTGACTATATTGTGTGGTCCATGCCTATTGCTTTGCTTCACTATGTGTCATTTTTCTTAACCATCTAGTTTAAGGGTACATTGAAGCAATTCAGTGCAGGGTCTTGTGTTCTACAATCCCTCGCTTATATATGGTTAATATACAATAATACAATAATCTTGCTTCACATTTAATAGCAATTTAAACTACAAAAAAATAGAACATGACAGATAATTGGGTAACTTGTGGCAATTTCGTCAGGGCACGGGGTATTATTGAATGTTTTATGTTTTTAAAAAAAATATTACTTCCAATACAGTGATATGATCATGTGTGCTTAATTGAAACAGTGAGAAGTGTTGCAAAGTATCGTTTTATTTTTATTATAAAGTCTTCATCATATTTTTTCATGACGTTTGTTGCCTGAGTTACACCTTTTGATGGCTCAGGTTTGGCTCTTAGAGGTCCCTGGCTCGGCTCACTCTTCTTTTTATGGCTCGGCTCGTGCTTTGGCTTCTACAGCCAAGTCAGACCCCTGGCTCCGCTCTCCCCAAGGCTGACTGTTTACCCCCTTCCCTCCCCGGAAATATTTACTGCCTTCTACGCCCTCGGTTCGTGAGGCCACTGAATGATGTGCAATTGTTGTTGAACTCCTTCGTGGTTACTTGGAAAACAACCCATCGCAGACATAACATTTTCGTCATGACTTGTAATAGTTTCGTTAGCCACTAGGTGGCAGAAAACTACTACAAATATGTATATCTGAGTTAAAAGCAGAGACAACATTTTAAAGCATAACTTGTTGGTCATAAAACATGTTCAAATTGAATAAGCGCAAGGCTTTTGAGCGGAAAAGCATCGGCAAAGCTTTAAACTCGTGGAATAGGATGAAAGGGAAACAAACGTAAGAAACTAGACAAACGTCAAGCACAGAAAATGAGCGTGCGCTTATCTTCTCCAAACAGGCTCTCTGGTTCAGGAACGGCTTGTTTATAGCGCATTTATTGGGGGTCTGGATTTGACTAAAAGATATGGCTTCCTTTCAGTGTAACATGAGGCCTGGCCACCATTGAACTCCAGAGTACAAACGTTCACACAACCAGCGGTATCCGGTTCGGGCTCGAATAGCGGCTAATGACGCATTTTCCTTAAGAGATGCCTAAGCAACCGGTAACCGATCTCCAGCTGAAGGCTCAGACACCAGCATCCTTTCCAGCGGGATGGGGTGAATTCGGCAGTGCTGGGGTAGTAGTTCCTACTAAGAGCTGGAATGCAGGCCTAGATACAGCCACCTCCTCTCCACGGCACCAGCTATCTCCATCCAGGTCGGATTGGTAGCGTGGGCATTCGGGCAATGCCCGAGGGGCCGGTGTCCAGTTCCAGCTGTGGGCTGCTTTTTTGAGCAGTCTTGGGGGCCGATTTGGGTGGTTTCTGCATTGTGCGGACACCGCCAACAGCCCAGTGGGGGCCTGAGTTGCCTTTCTGGAAGCAGATGTGCGCCCATTACCTCCCTTTTATTAACGGTTAGAGGTGTCACTCCCTTTCTCTTGCAGGGCCGGCCCATTAGTGTATGCATATTGAGCGGGGGCAGGGGGCCTGAGCAAAAGGGGCCTCATTTGTTTTCAGGTGTGTTTTACCAGTGTACAGTGTAAACGATTCCGTGCATTTTTTTAAAACCCCCCCTTTTTGTTTTTGAAATAAAATTTCGCCGAAGCTGTGTTTTGCGAAAAGGCAATATGCAAATGTGGGCCGCTTTTTTATTTTTTTGCATGCCCAGGCCGATTTTGAATCCCAATCCAACCCTGCTTCCGTCTTCCTCTTTCTGTCTGTGTGCAGCACGTGCTCCCGCCCCAATGGAAGGCAAGGCGTGGGAGTGATGAGGCAGGGGCAGTAGGGTGATCAGAATTTTAAAGCCAAAAACCGGGACATTTACCAAAAATAGAAGAAAGACTACACATTTACTTCAACTCAATGTGCAGAATGACAGTGCTCCTTAGCAGAGAATTACAGAAGAGGCAGTAAGAACATACATAAAATGTAATTTTTAAAGCCAGTAGCATGCCTGTTGATTACTTTACTTTTTTATAAAATCTGCTAATTATCCCTGCTTTGCAAAATATAAAAAGATACCTCCTACCGTTTTCAGCCGACCCTCTCTAAAAACCGGGACATGAGCTTAATTTCTTGAAATCTGCCGGGACAGCAGGAGAAAAACTTGGACTGTCTGGGCCAATCCGGGATGCCTGGTCACCCTAAGGTGCAGGAGCTGAGGAAAAAGAGCAACATTCTGGCTGCTCACCTTTTTAAATGGTGGGCTACAAGAGGTCGGCCTAGCACTGAAATCTTGAGCCAGGCTTAAGCCAGACGGATGGCTGTGGCTCACCTCGAGGACGTCTTGCGCCTGCGAGCCCTTTACGAGTGGAGATTTCCTGTGGCTTCTGCCTGCCACCATGCACTAACCTCGTGCACTGAGAATTAAATACAAGGCATTAATGGTTAAAATAAAAAAGATACCCATCTAGGGGCTGAACTGCACAATGTGCAACAAGAAAACCTATGATCAATCGCGGCTTAAATGTTCACCAATTATGTGATCCTAGGCAAGAGTTTTTACTTCACTGAGCCTCCGTGTTCTTAGTCACCACATATGAGAGCAACTTCAGGTAGGTGAATTCATAACGTGCACTGTTCAAAAACCACTTGTGTTTGATGAAATAGACTACAATGTTGTTCCATTTATAATAAGAATCTGGGCCATTTTTAGGGTACGCATGACAAGTGACTAGGGGGCATATTATTAAGCATGGAGTTAAAATTATCGTCGCTTTGATAATATGCCACAGAGAATTTCAATAGAAGCCCATGTTGTCACCAAAACATGGGCTTCTATTGGAATTCTCAAGGGCATATTATCAAGACCATTATCGCCGCTTTAGCGGCAGTTTTCTGCCGCTAAAGCAGCGATAATTTTAACTCTGTTTCTTGATAATATGCCCCTAGCTTCTTACGTTACTAATTTTGTAACCAAGGGAGGGGTGGGCAGGAATGTTTACAAGTTACAAGTTCATGTTTAAAAACTTCACTTTTAATAAATCCTTCTCAATGCAGTGCATAATCTGATGCACCGAGGTGGAACGCCTCCATGTGCTAAATAAACACACTTCTTTAAATTTTGAAGACCATTAATCATATTCTAACTCGAAGCTTGTTGCGTGATTTACTTGCCAAGTATTTCCAAGGCACGGCTTGTGTACGGACTCTTAGAGCCAAGCCAGACCCTCTGCTTGGCTCTCGTTCTCCCTTTTAATTTGCTGGCTCGCCCATTTCTCCGCGCAACAAATGTTGATCTTTCGGCTTCCTGGTGTGCTGCATTCTGGGAGAAGCGCAGGGTGCATATTTTTCTATGTTCTTCAGGCTGATTTCTTCCAGGCTTCTGGCACTGGCATGCTGGGAAAAATCACAAGGCAGACGTGAGGCAGGCTTGAAACAGTTTTATAGCCTTGCTACTACCCTATGTGTGATCCATACAGCAGTGCTGGGATTGGAAAAACTTTACTCAAGGAACCAATAAATTAGCGGTCAGGTGTGGCAATGAAAAGGGGGTGGATTCCCAATGAAGGAAGTCATTGAAAGCAGTCTGACAGTCAACATATACATTTATTTAAAAAAAAACTTCGGGGCATATTATCAAGGACGGCGTCCATGTTCACACCAGAACATGGACTTCTATTGGAATTCTCCAGGGCATATTATCAAGCCCATTATCGCCGCTTTAGCTGCAGTTTTCTCCTGCTTAACCGGCGTTAATTTTTAACGCCATCCTTGATAATATGCCCCTAGGAACCTTGATCCCATAACGAGTCAAGCTGTCATGTGGCTTCTGCCTGCCTCCTTCCCTCTACCCAGGATGTAGCATTAGGGATAAGGCTGGTAACTTTGGAACTCAGGAACCAGGTTCGAGTCTCTGCACAGCTCAACATCCTGTGAATCCCGTAATCTCCCCAGGCCTATAAACGATGATTGTGACCTTGCACAATGTAAGTGGTGCTCATGTAAGTGCTCCAATACCTTTGGGTCAAGTACACGTAATATATACTTCCAAAGAATGCACCAAGCCATAAAAACAAAGCCCTTAACATAAGGAAGGACAAATACCCATTTCATGGCTGATTTGTACAAAGTTAAACTAGAAAAACTGGATAAATGCGGCTTCCCTGCTTAAACTATGTGATCTTATGCAAATGTTTCACTTCACCAAAACTTGTTTTTTTCTCATTGATGCGTATGGAAGGACTGTCAAATATGTGAGTTGCAAATACTAATTGTATAAAAAACTATAGTATTTGATTTATTAGACTTTAATGTGATAATGTTAACGTCAATGCTTCAAATGTTAAAGAAATACACTTCTCTGGAATGATATCATGTTTTACATGAAGTTTGTTATATGATTCACACAGCAAACATATCATGGCATGGCTTGTGCATGGGCTCTAAGGCCCTTGGCTTGGCACTCCTTGGTAATTTGATGGCTCTCCCACCTCAAAGCTATTCAAAGCAGCAGGTGAAGTGCATTAAAAAAAAGTATAGATACTGCCATTGGGACGGGGTCAGTAAGAGAAGAGGCGCAATCAAAGGTGTGACTACAAAGAACAAAATATTCTATAACTAGTTTGTTGCTCTTTTACCGCCAGGTAACTACATATAAAATAACATACTGAAAAATGAATACAAGTTAAACTAATCAGAGTGAAATGCACTCGTTTATGTTATGAAAGCTCTATTGGTTGATGCGATCACTACAGAGGTATATGTGTGCAACCAGAGGTCATAGATTTGAATCTTGTTATTGCATATTTTTAGTGCTAGGAGGTACCTGAAAGCACAATGAATGTTTAAGTCATTATTTTAAACGTACATTATACAAAGAATAATATAGGCTGCCACTAAAAGCACATATAAATTTGAATTAAAGATAAAAAGTACTTCTAAAGCATAGATTATAATAATAGGCAGACTATACCTAGTGCAAACATTTTTTACAGCTGTCCATTAAAAGCATGCACTCCATAGCTCAGCTTGGAATACCCTTAAAGTACCTCATAAAAAGAAAATAACTTGTCATCAGGCAGCTTCAAGTGATTCCATCAATTAACGTCTCCCAAGCAGGCTTTACATTTGCCAATTAACCAATTGCACACATTTTCATTTCTTTAGGGAAGCTGACACCCTGACAAGAAGGTTTCTTTTTGGCTGTCTGCCCCTCCCCCCGGACTGCAGCACTGAACATTCCTTCCCTTGCATTCAGCTAGGGAATTAAGTGTGGAAATGAACTTTTGTACTTTAGCTGAGAGGCTAAAATTACTGGCAAATGTTGTCCGTTAAGACGTCAGTCATGGACAACGAACTATAAGGCAAATTTACGGACAGTCCATGAAAATTACAGACGGTTGGCCACCCTACTCAAGTCCCATATTTGTCTTGCTGCCTCTCCAAGGGGCATATTATCAAGCACAGCGTTAATATTATTATCGCCGCTTTAGCAGCAGAAAACTGCCACTAAAGCGGCGATAATGGGCTTGATGATATGCCGCAGAGAATTCAAATAGAAGCCCCTGTTGACACCAGAACATGGGCTTCTTTGGGAATTCTCAAGGGCATATTATCAAGCCGCGGCGATAATTTTAACGCCGTTTCTTGAGAATATGCCACATCGTCTTCCAGATGGGTCTCCATATTACCGCCATATTCCACGGCTCTCAGCTGTCTTTTGAGCACCTGAATCAGTGCCTAGGCCATCTCATGCTCACCCGGTCACTCAATCACACGGGTCAGTTTCCACTCGCTGCCACCATCCGAGCAGGGCCCCATATTTCTGCACTGCTGCTGATACGTGGCAGAGGGGAAGGGCCTGATCATCCATGGGCTCCAGCGGCTTTCATGGTTAGCCGCAGAGATTTTAAATCATGCTGACTCTGCTCTCATCTGCTCCACACAGCGTTTGGGAGGTGGATGCCCTGTATTTTACAGAATTTCTGCAGGATTAGGTCATCTTCAGTGGGAGTTTTCGTCTAGGACGTCATCTTGCCTGCACATAATGACCACGCCCCTCTAAGTCACCCATCATGACATCCATCCGGGGCCTGTTGGGTTGGGTCATTCATGCATACATCATCTCATCTGCTGGGCGAGTTGCTGAACTGTTCCAGCAGTCACTTAGGGGCACATTTACTAACATTTCACGCAACACAGGGCCGCAAGCAAAGTTGCTGTGCTGCGTGAAACAGAGAGAGCAGAAATGTGCCAAATCTGCTACGATATGACACACTTCTGCTCCTCCTTGTGCTGGCCTGCTTGAAGCTCTACAGTGCAAACACAGGGAAATGATGGATGGAGCGTTGAAACTTTTCAGCCATTCAACTCCAGTTATAGATCATCGTTCATTAGCTCACTTCGCCACCCCAGACCCAGCCATATGCAAATCAGTCTTGACCCTGTGCCTCATGGGAAAAGTCCAGCCTGAACTGCCAGGCTAGGTCCTTCATAGACCAGAAATAAGCATCCTCGGACCAGAATCGGGGTAACACCCCTCATCAGCCAGGCTAGCTTGAATCCAGTGGCAAAGTGAACTGGCCTGGCAGTTCGGGCTGGACTGTTCCCATGGCATGTGGAGCAAAAGAAATATGGATTAAAGATCAGATCTCTGTACTGGGGTGAATGCTTAACATTGTGCAGCATTCTGTCCATCAATTGTTCTTTTTGCATTGGTCGCCTAGAGTGGGACGGGAATACCCAGATGTGTGCCCCGTGCGCTCCATGCCACTGGAGTCAAGCTAACCTGGCTGATGAAGGTTGATGCCCTGAAACCGGTCCCATGATGCTTGTTTCCAGTCTGGGGAGGACCTGGCCTGGCAGTTCGGGCTGGACAGTTCCCATGGGGAACAGGGTCAAGACTGAACTGGAAAGGCATGGGGCGCAAAGAAACAATGGATTTAGGCCCAGGTCTCGGTACTGGGGTGAATGTTTTACATTGTGCAGCATTCTGTCTATCAATTGTTCTTTTTGCATGAGGCTCTACAGTGGCATTGCGGGCACCATTGTGCTTTGCTGCAAGGGTGCCTGCATTACGAGCAGGATTGTTTTTGCGCAGGAAGGGGTACCGATGCTCTAGAACAACTCCTAATTTCGAAGCTCTCAATGTGTTTAGCTACGTAAAACAAAAGAGTGACTCGATGTATTTGGCTACACAAAACATGCAGGTGAATTTGAAAAAAATATACATGTTGGGTGCCTAACTAAGGCCCCATGAGCTTTTCACGGGAGGGGAAAGCTCATGGGGCCTTAGTTAGGCACCCAACATGCATGTTTTTTTCAAATTCACCTGCATGTTTTGTGTAGCCAAATACATCGAGTCACTCTTTTGTTTTACGTAGCTAAACACATTGAGAGCATCGAAATTAGGAGTTGTTCTAGAGATCTAAATGAATGAAGCTCATATAGAGTGTGCAATTTTTGTTAAATGTGTTGTATTGTCTTGTTCGTGTGCTTTAAAAGAAGGGCAGCACAGCACTCACATATTACAATAACGAGCAGTCGTGCACGAGTGAAAAATATATCACTTCTATTTACCTTCCTCGAGTTTGGTGATGTGGTTTCCTTAATATAATTTGAATGAAGATTTAATGTCATGTTTTACTCTATCTTGTCAGATTGTTTAGAAGGAATATACCGATTAGGTATTGTATTTATGCATGTCTATATGCACATTCCACCCTGATAGTTATCAGGGAGACCAAATAGGTTATTAAGGAGTGGTCAAAGGGATCAATCACTTTGGTCCTGAAGAAAAGACTAGGGGAAGCTTGAAACATGTAGACCAGCGAGAAAAACACTCATTATAGTGTACACTTCTCCTATCCCCTCTTTTAACAATACCAGCCACCGGAAGTAATAAAGTCTAGGTTCCACGTAGCCATGTATTTTTTCACAACTTTCCTTAACCCTTCCACTCTCACAATAATACATAGTAATTACTTCACAAAAGTGCTCCCCTGTCTCCGTCGGTCGTAGCATGCCCGTCCCGCAGTGGGGCGGGAAGACCCAATGATGAAGCATGCCACCAAGGGACCTCTTGGTGGGTGACGGTTATTTTAAGAAAACTCACCGTTTTCCCTGGAAATAAGAAGCAAGTACTGGAAGGATAGTCATTTCTTGACGTACAGGTGGCCTTATTTTGCTAAGAGATTGCACACAGTAGGATTGTTGGTCTGAGGTTAAGCGCAGTAGGATTGTTGCTAAGAGGTGACACACCGTAGGATTGTTGCTAAGAGGTTAAATACAATAGGATTATTGCTAAAAGGTTAAGTACAGTAAGATTGTTGCTTAGAGGTTGATCATGGTAGGGCTGTTGCTAAGAGGTTGCTGCACACAGTAGGATTGTTGCTAAGAGGTTGATAATAGAATTGTTGCTAAGAGGGGGCACACAGTAGGATTGTTGCTAAAAGGTTAAGTACAGTAAGATTGTTGCTAAGAGGTGGCAGACAGTTGGATTGTTGCTAAGAGGTTGCACACAGTAGGAGTGCTGGTGAAAGGTTGATCACAGTAGGATTGTTGCTAAGAGGTGGCAGACAGTAGGATTGTTGCTAAGAGGTTGCACACAGTAGGAGTGCTGGTTAAAGGTTGATCACAGTAGGATTGTTGCTAAGAGGTGGCAGACAGTAGGATTGTTGCTAAGAGGTTGCACACAGTAGGAGTGCTGGTTAAAGGTTGATCACAGTAGGATTGTTGCTAAGAGGTGGCAGACAGTAGGATTGTTGCTAAGAGGTTGCACACAGTAGGAGTGCTGGTTAAAGGTTGATCACAGTAGGATTGTTGCTAAGAGGTGGCAGACAGTAGGATTGTTGCTAAGAGGTTGCACTCAGTAGGAGTGCTGGTTAAAGGTTGATCACAGTAGGATTGTTGCTAAGAGGTTGCACACAGTAGGAGTGCTGGTTAAAGGTTGATCACAGTAGGATTGTTGCTAAGAGGTGGCAGACAGTAGGATTGTTGCTAAGAGGTTGCACACAGTAGGAGTGCTGGTTAAAGGTTGATCACAGTAGGATTGTTTCTAAGAGGTGGCAGACAGTAGGATTGTTGCTAAGAGGTTGCACTCAGTAGGAGTGCTGGTTAAAGGTTGATCACAGTAGGATTGTTGCTAAGAGGTGGCAGACTGTAGGATTGTTGCTAAGAGGTGACACACAGTAGGATTGTTGCTAAAAGGTTAAGTACAGTAGGATTGTTGCTTAGAGGTTGATCATCATAGTATTGTTACAAAGAGGTTGCACGCAGTAGGAGTGCTGGTTAAAGGTTGATCACAGTAGGATTGTTGCTAAGAGGTGGCGGACAGTAGGATTGTTGCTAAGAGGTTGCACACAGTAGGAGTGCTGGTTAAAGGTTGATCACAGTAGGATTGTTGCTAAGAGGTGGCGGACAGTAGGATTGTTGCTAAGAGGTTGCACTCAGTAGGAGTGCTGGTTAAAGGTGGATCACAGTAGGATTGTTGCTAAGAGGTGGCAGACAGTAGGATTGTTGCTAAGAGGTTGCACACAGTAGGAGTGCTGGTTAAAGGTTGATCACAGTAGGATTGTTGCTAAGAGGTGGCAGACAGTAGGATTGTTGCTAAGAGGTTGCACACAGTAGGAGTGCTGGTTAAAGGTTGATCACAGTAGGATTGTTGCTAAGAGGTTGCACTCTGTAGGAGTGCTGGTTAAAGGTGGATCACAGTAGGATTGTTGCTAAGAGGTGGCAGACAGTAGGATTGTTGCTAAGAGGTTGCACTCAGTAGGAGTGCTGGTTAAAGGTGGATCACAGTAGGATTGTTGCTAAGAGGTGGCAGACTGTAGGATTGTTGCTAAGAGGTGACACACAGTAGGATTGTTGCTAAAAGGTTAAGTACAGTAGGATTGTTGCTTAGAGGTTGATCATCATAGTATTGTTACAAAGAGGTTGCACGCAGTAGGATTGCTGGCTAAAGGTTGATCACAGTAGGATTGTTGCTAAGAGGTGGCGGACAGTAGGATTGTTGCTAAGAGGTTGCACACAGTAGGAGTGCTGGTTAAAGGTTGATCACATTAGGATTGTTGCTAAGAGGTTGCACACAGTAGGATTGTTGCTAAGAGGTTGCACACAGTAGGAGTGCTGGTTAAAGGTTGATCACATTAGGATTGTTGCTAAGAGGTTGCACACAGTAGGATTGTTGCTAAGAGGTGGCAGACAGTAGGATTATTGCTAAGAGGTTGCACACAGTAGGAGGGCTGGTTAAAGGTTGATCACAGTAGGATTGTTGCTAAGAGGTGGCAGACAGTAGGATTGTTGCTAAGAGGTTGCACACAGTAGGAGTGCTGGTTAAAGGTTGATCACAGTAGGATTGTTGCTAAGAGGTGGCAGACAGTAGGATTGTTGCTAAGAGGTTGCACACAGTAGGAGTGCTGGTTAAAGGTTGATCACAGTAGGATTGTTGCTAAGAGGTGGCAGACAGTAGGATTATTGCTAAGAGGTTGCACACAGTAGGAGTGCTGGTTAAAGGTTCATCACAGTAGGATTGTTGCTAAGAGGTGGCAGACAGTAGGATTGTTGCTAAGAGGTTGCACACAGTAGGAGTGCTGGTTAAAGGTTCATCACAGTAGGATTGTTGCTAAGAGGTGGCAGACAGTAGGATTGTTGCTAAGAGGTTGCATACAGTAGGAGTGCTGGTTAAAGGTTGATCACAGTAGGATTGTTGCTAAGAGGTGGCAGACAGTAGGATTGTTGCTAAGAGGTTGCACACAGTAGGAGTGCTGGTTAAAGGTTGATCACAGTAGGATTGTTTCTAAGAGGTGGCAGACAGTAGGATTGTTGCTAAGAGGTTGCACTCAGTAGGAGTGCTGGTTAAAGGTGGATCACAGTAGGATTGTTGCTAAGAGGTGGCAGACTGTAGGATTGTTGCTAAGAGGTGACACACAGTAGGATTTTTGCTAAAAGGTTAAGTACAGTAGGATTGTTGCTTAGAGGTTGATCATCATAGTATTGTTACAAAGAGGTTGCACGCAGTAGGATTGCTGGTTAAAGGTTGATCACAGTAGGATTGTTGCTAAGAGGTGGCAGACAGTAGGATTGATGCTAAGAGGTTGCACACAGTAGGAGTGCTGGTTAAAGGTTGATCACAGTAGGATTGTTGCTAAGAGGTGGCAGACAGTAGGATTATTGCTAAGAGGTTGCACACAGTAGGAGTGCTGGTTAAAGGTTGATCACAGTAGGATTGTTGCTAAGAGGTGGCAGACAGTAGGATTGTTGCTAAGAGGTTGCACACAGTAGGAGTGCTGGTTAAAGGTTGATCACAGTAGGATTGTTGCTAAGAGGTGGCAGACAGTGGGATTGTTGCTAAGAGGTTGCACACAGTAGGAGTGCTGGTTAAAGGTTGATCACAGTAGGATTGTTGCTAAGAGGTGGCAGACAGTAGGATTGTTACTAGGAGGTTGCACACAGTAGGAGTGCTGGTTAAAGGTTGATCACAGTAGGATTGTTGCTAAGAGGTGGCAGACAGTAGGATTGTTGCTAAGAGGTTGCACTCAGTAGGAGTGCTGGTTAAAGGTGGATCACAGTAGGATTGTTGCTAAGAGGTGGCAGACAGTAGGATTGTTGCTAAGAGGTTGCACTCAGTAGGAGTGCTGGTTAAAGGTTGATCACAGTAGGATTGTTGCCAAGAGGTGGCAGACAGTAGGATTGTTGCTAAGAGGCTGATAATAGGATTGTTGCTAAGAGGTGACACACAGTGGGATTGCTTCTTGGGCATGTGTAAGAATCCCAGTCTGTCCTCTGTTTGTGAACGGATACTCCCCACCTGCTGTGTCCACAGACAGCCATGGCCAGGGGGTAGGTTAATTCACTATCCATCGTGATAAACACTCTTTCTAGGCCATGTAATTGGAATGAACACACTCTAAGGCGATAGCTCCCTGGTGTCATGTAAACTGTGTAATATCTTCCTAGTGATTGCATCACTGCCACCTTGTTTAGTAATACCATGTCATTAGGGTCAAGACTGTGCATGGAATGCTCTGTGGAAGCGGGTTCTTTCTACCCGCAGTTTCATCTTAAGGCGAGCAAATTCCGCCTAAAGCCACATTAGCTGGGTCGTGCAATAACAATAAACTCACAAATGTCACTAGATGGCAGTATTGCATATTGTACATAAATCAGTGTTTTCATTTCCTTCTGCTGATTTAATAACGTGTTTATTTCTTTTCATTTGCAAGTTGACAGAAGAAAAAGCAGTTTGCAGGCACATGCACAGAGGCCTGCCTTTTTAGAGCTGTGATGGATGGCGAGCGGAGCCTCGGCCTCGTTTTAATTACGAGCGCTTCTACCCGAGATGTGAGCGGACTTCGGCTCTGCTTCCTGCCAGGACCTCATGCACTGCGGTACTGTGCATGGTTCCTCACAAACTGCCCTTTGTATTAGGTTAGTGGTACTACAAGTAACATTACACTTACAACAAGCCAGTACAAATGGCTTTGTCAAAGGTTTTTAGGGGCATATTATCAAGGACGGCGTTAAAATTATCGCCGGTTTAGCAGCAGAAAACTGCCGCTAAAGCGGCGATACTGGGCTTGATAATATGCCGCAGAGAATTCCCATAGAAGCCCATGTTCACACCAGAACATGGGCTTCTATTGGGCACAAGGGGGCACAAGTAGGACATGTGTGCAGTCAATTGCCCCCAACACGTGCGGGAAGCCTTGCTTGGTCTCCAGCTGTTCCTGCGCAGTGTGGGGGAAGTATAGGCACTGGGGTACCAAGCTGATGATGGCATCCAGGACAAGTTTGAGGAACTTGGATAGGGCTGGCTGTGAGACTCCTCCGACTCTGGTGGTTGTTGGTTGGAATGTCCCAGAGGCCAACAGGTGCGGCACAGCCAGCAGCTTTGTCTGCGGAGGGATGTTGGTTGTCCGCTGTGTTGGTACCGTCAGGCTGTGGGCAGTGATGGTCAGGATGCGGAGGATGGTTGTCCTTTTGAGCCTGTAGTGGGCAATGACATACTCTGGTGTTAGGTCTGTGAGGCTGGTGCATTTCCTGAAGGTGCGCTGCCGGGGGTGGGTGGTGGGGGTCCGGGGGGGGGGTGACGATCCTGGGGGTGGTGGCAATGGGTGTTGTGGCCCTGTTGGAGCTCCGAGCTGCATGATGAGTAGCTCCATGGCATCTGTTGTTGTTCAGGTGTGGCTCTGGGCCGGGCCTTCTTTATGCTGCAGGTTGTCATCTGGCTTTGCATCAGATCAGAGCAGGTGTTAATTTCCTTCCTGCTAATGCGCCTAATTGCCTGTTTTGGGATCTTATCGCAGATCTGGCTGGTCGTTGTGAATGTTGCGCAGTGGTGTTGACACAGGTTTTTGCTCGGGAATGCCTACTCTGCATCTCATTAGCGTTTATTGCCAGGGTCATCTGTGGCGATGTTTTATGCAGCTGCTATCTCTGGAAAACTGGGGATATCGGCTGTTTGCACCAGCTTGTGAATGGGGCGATAAATTTATCGCGACTTTGGCTGTGATAGCATGCCGATAACTCGGCGATATGTCCTTGAGAATATGCCCCAAAATATTTTTACCGTGTGAGGAGGGGGCGAGGCCCCATACCAAGACCCCATCCCTTCCCAAAACAAGCAAGCATTGGCATAGCCAATAGGTCTCGCCTTTGGGACCTTATAAGTGTTTAGCCATGCAACAGTTGCATAACTAAATACTTATAAGGTCCCAAAAGTGAGACCTAATGGCTTATGCCAAGCGGCCGTGCGGCCGCGAAAGTGATCGCGATCTCGATCAAACATCAAAGCGGCCGTGCGGCCGCGAGAGTGAAAGCACTCGCGTCAAGCGCGGCGCGTGCGGCCGCGCACATGCACTGTAGCTGTAGGCTGGCCTGGTAGCACTTTTTGGAGCCCTCTCAATAAGTCTCGCCAGACCAGCGCATACGCTGGGTCAGGCGAGACCTAACAAAGAGTCATCAAGACTGTTGTTGATGTCCTAGGCTGTTTTCAAACCTTTTATGGACAACAGCTGCTTACGGCCTCCAAAAACGAGCTGGAATTCCAAAGTTTGCAGTCGTTTTCAGCTTGTTTTCCCTTCCACTGTGTGATTTTGGCTCCTCACTGATTGACCGTGTGAAGGGAGCAGGAATCGTGTGATTCAAAGTGGCACATTGTGAGTTTGCAGGTTTGTGTACAATCCTGGAAGGACGTGGTTCGATGGCTGACCACCGGCACACATGAAAAAAATAAGGAAAAATGTGGAAAAAACCGGTCCCAGGCACATCTCTTCCTTCGATCTATCTGGCCAAATCTACATAACCCGAATCAGTCCTGCTGCATGCTGAAAGCTAAAAGGTACAACACATAAGATAGAAGTTGGACGCATCGCTGCGCTGAAACAGGCATGTGTCAGTTTTCTTGTGCCTGCAGGAGAAACCCTTGTGCCTCCATGGATGTGCCGTATTTAAAATGTGGCAAACACAAGGAGATGATGGATGGAGCGCTGAAACTTTTCAGACACTGACCCCCAGTTACAGATCTGGGTTGAATCCATCATCGCTCTTTAGCTCACTTCGCCACCCAAGTTCAGACATGGCTATATGCAAATCAGTCTTGACCCTGTGCCTCATGGGAACAGTCCAGCCCGAACTGCCAAGCCATGTCTTCCCTGGACCGAAAACAAGCATCCTGGGACTGGTTTCGGGCTAACAGCCCTCAGCAGCCAGGCTAGCTTGAATCCAGTGGCAAGGTGAGCAAGGGACCCACGTCTGGGCATACCCTGCCAACTTAGGGCGAACAGAGCAAACACAAGGAGATGATGGACGGAGCGCTGAAACTTTTCAGACACTCACCCCCAGTCACAGATCTGGGTTGAATCCATCATCGTTCTTTAGCTCACTTCGCCACCCCAGTTCAGACATAGCTATATGCACATCTGGACTTGCTCACTTTGCCACTGGATTCAAGCTAGCCTGGCTGATGACGTCTGATTAGCCAGAAACCGGTCCCAGGATGCTTGTTTCCGGTCCAGGGAAGACATGGCTTGGCAGTTCGGGCTGGACTGTTCCCATGATGCACGGGGTCAGACTGATTTGCATATGGCCATGTCTGAACTGGGGTGACGGAGTGAGCTAAAGAATGATGAGGCATTAAACCCAGATCAGTTGACTGGGGGTGAGTGCTTGCAATGTTCAACACTCCGTCCATCATCCCCTTTGGTTTTGCTTTGTTTGCCCTAAGTTGGCAGGGTATGCCCAGACGTGGGTCCCTTGCTCACTTTGCCACTGGATTCAAGCTAGCCTGGCTGATGACGGCTGATTAGCCAGAAACCGGTCCCAGGATGCTTGATTCCAAGTCCAGGATGCTTGATTCCGGTCCAGGGAAGACATGGCTTGGCAGTTCGGGCTGGACTGTTCCCATGAGGCACAGGGTCAAGGCTGATTTGCATATGGCCATGTCTGAACTGGGGTGGCGTGGTGAGCAAAATAATGATGGATTTAGGCCCAGATCTCTCTACTGGGGTGAATGTATGACATTGTTCTGCATTCTGTCCATCTAATGTTGTTTTTACAATACAGAGGGAATGCGTCAGTTTTCACTGATGCATTGCCTATTGAATGGGGTCCAATGTGTTAGTGCGTGAAAAGGTGATAAAGTCACCTTGGGCTCAAAATATTGGTCCTAGATGTGACGCATACAAGTCGGCATAGTGCCAACCTGTATGTGTGACATCAACACATAATGTCACATGTTGTGACAGTACATGCACATACCTACCTTCTGTGTTTGGCCAGCGTAGGGATTGTGATGCATTGGCAGTACAGCAGCAGGCAGTGTGAAAAAAAAGTGGTAAATACCCCTGTGTCAGTTTCAAGGTAGGCATTTCCGACAGAACGCCTACCTTGCATAAATTAAAATCCCAGGTGGTGCAGGTGATTTTCACGCAGGTGACAACCAGCGCAGCCTGTAAAAAGTGACCCATCTGCATCCAAGTAAATATGAAGCAGATGCAGCGTCGCTATTGCGTCAAAAAAAGTGCGGTGGTGCAAGGGGCTTGACAATTATCTGCAGAGGGTGCACCCACACCACCTTTCTATAAGTCTGCCACCATTTCAGACTTTTGAACAAAAAAACAATGACATCATCCGGGATGAAACCATCTAGTTCCAACTCATCGAGTGATCAAACAGTAAACAGACCAAACCATCCTGCAGTGCATGCACTCTTGCACACTACATTCTTCTCAAACCGTAACAACAACGTCACATAACCACTGCACTATGGCTATTGTTCATAGTCTTTGTAGCATTGGGATGGGGTCAGGTTGGCCCACTAATGGTGGCAGGGGTGGTCAACCTCACCTGCGATGCACCTTCCTGGGCCAGTTTCACCCACTCCTCTCGAGATCCTAGCTTCTGTGACCCCGTGGTGTTTTTACCGAGTCAATCCTTGTGGGTGATGCCACCTCAAAATAGTCACTTTGGGCCTGGGGAACTGCTGACCCAGTCACTCTGCCCAGGGTCTCCCTCTTCTTCTTCGGGCTCCCCCCTTTGGAGTTCAGGGACCAAAGAAAGATCTCGAAACTGGCTGAAGGAAGTGATCCTTGCCACTTCTTCCACTACCCTTTTTGAGGTTAGTATCAACCCATGACCCTGGACAATCTTCCATGGGGCTAGTTCATAGAGGAGATGGAAATCGCTCCTTGACCAACACTAGGTCACTCACAATCTGCGTCAATTATTGGGTTTGGTGCTTCCGACTAGCCCATAATCATCATGCCTCTTGTGGTACGGAATTACATCTCCTACCACCCTTCACAGGCATAGTTGGCCAGAGGCTCATCCTGCAGTGGTATGCGGTGTCCATCGATACACCCTCAAAAAGGAATAGTTGGCTTTATCAATGTTCTGGTGATCTGCTAGGACTATTTGTATATTTTTTAGAGCATTCTCATCAATCCTTCAGTCTCCTCACTCACTTGAGGGCATCTTGGTGTCACTTTCAGCTGATTGATGCAGAGTTATTTTAGGCAGTCTGCTGTCTCTTTTCCCTGGAACAGGAGACCATTGTCAGTCTTGAGTACCTCCGGGTATTTGGGATAATCTTTACTAGGGCATACCGCCTATCCGGCAGACTCCCAAAGTCAGCACTCTCTCTGACCTAGGGGGATGTTGGGGTGTCTTCGATAATCACCAGTACTGGAAGTTCAGGCCCTCTTGCTGTTTGGCAGTCAACACGGTTTTGCCCACTAAGTGGTCTAACAAGGGGAGCCATCCTTTGGTCCTGAGTCTGTTCTTCGTTTTTACTGTGACAAGGCGCTACAATGAAAGGGGGGCACGGCCTGGTTGGCTGAGATATATATATGAAGCTACCATGTTAGATGGGCTGCATTTTAGGGATTAAACAATGGCAAGGACAGTTTGAGCTTTTGTTTACTTTCATTTCCAACCTACTCAATGTCAAGAACGGTAGTACCATGTGGTTCAAATGGAAAACATGCCAGTGTTGTTTAGCAGTCTACCTCTCCCAATCACCCAATCAACAGAGACCTTCTTATACTCAGCAATATACAATTTTTGGAGATCCCATATAACGGACTGGATGTTACGTGTTTAGAGTGCAATGGGGAGAATTACCTTTTCAGGTCTGGCACTAGCTAAGACATTTTGATTTCATGAAAATAAATAATGTAATATACATACTTATAAGAGATTCCCCAGCCCCATCATGCGAGGGTCTGTTTGGTCATTCACATTCTTTCTTCTGCCTATTAGAGCTTGGGCATGGGCAATGGTTAGCCCAGTTCAGCCACTGGCTAAGGTCACTGCGAGTGATGCCTTTCTGCTATCTATAAGGAGCACATTCACATACATTGCAGTTACCTTAAGTGCCGCGACTACTAAGGCAATATTAGCTTTTTGAGACAAAAAAATATTCTTGCTTTTAGGCAATTTATGTATATGGGCACGGCCACCGCAACTCCCCCAACAATAAAGCCATGACAAAATATAAGAAGCATTAACAAAGCAAAAAGGCGAGCAGTCATTTGCAGACTTATTGGCTTTACCGATGCTTTTTTTACTTTTTGGTCAAGCACGTCTCACTTAATACAGTGCTGACACTGCTATCCAGTAATGTTTGTACTGAGCAAGGGATTCAGTACTGAAGAGGTTGAAGCACATGTGTGACCGCACATTTTCCAGGCACACTTTCCTTCAAACTATGGGCCCCATTATGATGTCGGGCGGAGGACCATCCGACAGCTCGTTGGTGGCGTTCCACCCGACATCTGAGGCATCAGCCTGACTTCCCTATTATGATACAGGCGGTCCGACTGGTGCCTGCAGGGGAAATCCGGTCTGCCTCCGACAGGCTCAAGGAGCCAGTTTGGTGGACAGTTGATCGTAATCCCCAAAATGGAGGGGGTGCCTGCTCTGGCACTGCCATGGGGATTATGATGCATGTTTCCCACAGCCACACAGTGCATGAATGTTTGAAAAGGGTATCTTTCCTATTGCAGCTTGGGCTGTCGCCCGCAGCACAAGCCGCAATAGAAATTATTCACTTTCCGACCGCCGTGAAGACGTTTGCATCCAAATATGGGAAGCAGGACCGCTAACTCCTTGTCAGGCGGTCCCATTTCCAACACGATGCGTCCGACCGGCATCATAATAGAGCCCTATGTCTTCTGACTTTATCTGTACATAGCAGATTGTAGAGTGTTATATGCTATTTATTACCATTGCTGAATGTTGGGAGAGGCTTTAGCTCAAGAGAGGCAAAGCCTTGAATGGATGATATTGCCTCTTGCCTTCGTCATTAGCAGTAATAAACTCCATGGTACAACCTGTATCTCTACATACAAGGCTTATATCATTGTATTTTCCACTTGTATTTGTTTTAACAAGTTATATAACGAAAACCATGATGAAAGGGGTTACTATTGGACCTGTATTGTATTGTACCGCTGACCTTGCCTTCGCTAAGACCCCCCGCATCCACCGAACAAGAAAGGGCGGAAGGGCTTTCTCATACGTAGCGGCCAAAGCCTGGAACGAGCTCCCCGTTGACATCAGACGCTCCCCCACCCTCCACTCCTTCAGGAAGAACATCAAAACCTGGCTTTTCGAGTGGGCCTTGAAATGGCCTGATGCTCCCTGCTTCCAAGTTACCATTGCTTCAGTCATTAGTAATTCTGGGTGAAGGGCTATGCACCACCGTAACATGATTTGGTCCCTAAGAGTCCGAATCCTATTCCTGCAGTTATTGCGCAAGTTTTCGATGGACAATTTTCCTTAAGTTTTCAGCTGAAACACTCCTGAACCAAGAGGTTAAGCAAGATTTCCCAAAGGGGCCATATAGTCCCAATGGGGACATCATTAGTGCCATAAAGGTAAAGCCAAACCAACAAGTACCACAATTCAAAGAAAAATCCAGGACTAGATAAACTACTCACATCTGTTATGGAACAACTCAAGATTTATGTGAGTCAGGAGGGATGAGAGGGTATTTTGTAGGCCTGGCAAAATATTATGTTGCCTTTTGGAGTGCTCCCCATGCCCTGAAAATATGCATGATTCTTGTCTTGTTGTGGTAATTTGTCAATACCACAAGTGCTGCCCTGCCTCGCCTTATCAAAGTACCTGCCTTGTGAGAACAGCAGGGAAGGAAGACTGGACCTCATGTAAAGCATACAGTGCTGCCATGCTGTCCTTGTTATGTTTAAGACCCTCTGGTAGCCCTTGATTTTGAGCCAGTATCACTTTGCATTTGAGACAAGTAGCTTTGCCTTTCATACTTTATTTTGTTGGACCCCAAAACACAGCATGCTGCTGTTTGATTTCTCTTTTGCCTCTCTTCCTCTCCACCATCTTTATATATGTGAAGAAAAACCAAAGCAGAATACTCAGTTGTGACAGACAAACACAATAAACACCTTAGGCATGTGCGAAATTTTTGATGTGTGTAATTGCAAAATCATTGAAAAATGAATGCATCGCTGCTCACAATAATTGTACGAAGAATGTAATGCCTTATAATTCTCTCTTACTCCACAAAATCCATTAAGATGAATGAGACACCCAGACATTCAAAACACTTGAGGCAGACATCATGTGCCTGCATCAAAGTACCACCACCCGTCTAATCCTACCTCACAAGAGCTATAACATAACGTGTATCTTTGTAAAGTGCATGTTCACCCAAGGGCATCTTGGTGCTGAATAACAAATGCTTATTGTAATCCAACTCTATGGTACTCATTTTTTCAACCTGAGAAGGATGAAAGGCTGAGTGGACCTACCGGGATTTGAACCTGTAACCATGGAGGTCGAACACAGAACCCTACAGTGGATGCATCAGTCTACTGAGCCAACAGACCCAACCACACTCGCATAATACCTCCTATGTTGACTTTCCAAGCCTCCTCAAGATGAAGCCATAAGCGGCCACAGGGATAGAGGGATTGTCACAAGAACTGTGACTTAGTAAAAGAACCGTAATTATTTCCATCACAAACAATATGGCGTGCATTCACAAAGCTTTTATTTTTAGTATGCCTTATTCCTGGAAATACTTCAGAGAGCCACTCCAACCTAGTGAAATATTTGTGAATCAAGCCTGGTCATTCAGGCTTAATTCACACCTAAGACACACCTACGTGACGGGAAAACTTCCCATGTTCCACCATGTGGCTTTAAAGTTACATACCCTCAGAGCTTATTGATGGCCATCAGTCATTAGGAATGTAATATGGAATAAGACTCTATAACCAAAAAACATAGAGTCCTAGTGCTCAACACCTAGCCCATAGGAAACGGCACATGAAGAAGATGTAGCCCATGTGGCTGCCTTGAAAATATCCTCAAGAGAAGTCTACCGGGCCCCGGACATGAGGCAGACATACCAGTCTCGTGGAGCTCAGCAGTCAAGGAGCTCCACCCAAGCCAGTGGCATAACAGAAAATGATGAGACCCCCCTGCAAAATGTGACGAGAGGCCCGTTGTCTCCTAGATCTCTCAGATATTCATTGGTCTTGGGCTCAGTGAGGTCCCCCTAAAGGGTCAGGCCCCTCTTTGCTGCACGTGACTTGCTCAGGTAAGAAGGGTGACTTTCCCAAGCATTTCCCTATCTCTTAGTCCATGTTATTTCACGCATTCTGCAAGGCATGCAATGGCATGGCTTTGGGAGCCGAGGGGGGCCTCCTCCAAAACAAGGAATCCTGGGGCCCCCGCATTGTGAGGGCTGCAGGGGCCTCCGTTACGTCCCTGACCTAAGCTAAACCATAGACCAAAGAAATGCACATTCTAATCCACATCCCGGCTCAGAGGAGGAATACCCTATACTATCACTGCCAGGCAGTGATGGTTCAAAGTCACAGGCTGGAAGACGATGATATGGACTTGCAGGTTTACACCCACAGAATGCAGCAGCATCTTCTTCCACCTGCAAACTAGCAACACACTCTCCTGTTCTACATGGAGCGTACACAAAACCTTAGGGTGCAAATTCTGACCATGTCAACAAGCCAATCTGTTTGCATGCAGTGTGACCTAACACGGCTGGACTGAGAACGCAAACCAGCCCTGGCAATTAAGTCGGACCAGCTCCAGGTGCTGGTGGGATACACTGCTGCTGCTTTTGTTATTTTGTTACAGGGGGCCGATATTGCAGCACTTATGGAAAAAGTAACAAAAAACAGCCCCCACCACTCCAAAACCAGCCCCCACCCTTCCGGCCCACCAGGAAAATGCCCGGTGCCTGCTTCTGCCAGTTCGGCCCTGTGATCTAATCACCAGAGACCCAATAAGCAGCAGGCTGAAGCTTATTGCAGTCTCAGGAGGAGAGAGCTGTTCTCACACACAAAGGATGAAAAGTAGTCCATATGTTGTTTCAAGATTTCAAAGCTGAGGCCCTGTGAAATGCCAGGACTGCAAATTCAGGACTAAGGCCCAAGCCCCTGCTCAGGGGGAACTTACGCCTTTTTTGGAATTTCTAGGCAATAGGGCATCTGCCAAAAATTGGTGCATTCCCCTTGTTCCCAGCTCTCAGCCCCAGGGCTCATTTTAAGGTGGGGGAAGCACCATCTTTCTGACGATGGAGTGGCACTTGTCTCTGCAGTCACCCTGTTTCCTGTCCATCGGCCAGTGAGAATGACCTCGGATGGATCTCCCACTTGGTATGACCTCTCTTAAGTTATTTTCCATGGCAGCAGTTCATAACATTTTGAATTGTGGACCCCCATTATGCCCAACAAATGCCCTTTATGTAGCCAAAACATCACCTCATATGGGCCAGTCAACCTCCAGGAAAGAACTGAGTTTAAAATATTTCTTCTTAATTGTAATCCCTTCCCAAACATACTGCTGAGATAGGGATACTCCTTGGAGATTTAGACCCCGATGTGTTGTTTCTTACAGAAACATGGCTCTCACCTAACTCAGAGCCCGACATTACGCAAACTCTTCCCCCGGGCAACATGTTACAAAGAGTCGACCGGCCCAATGGCCGAGGAGGTGGAATAGCTATTGCCCATAAAACCCAGTATGTTCGTCGCCTATTGGACAATCCGATTAAAGACTGTGAGAACGTCTTCTTCTCGATAGATTTTTCACCACTTCTTGCATTTACTGGCATTTTAATCTACCGACCCCCAGGACCAATAGGAACATTCAACAGATCCTTGCTTGAGGCTACTATAAAATTAGCGAGTGCCTCAAGCAATTTTACAATTTTAGGAGACCTTAACCTCCATTTCGATGCGCCTCAGGCCTCCAATGCCGCTGAGCTCTCAAACGACCTTTCCTCCCTTAAACTATTCCCCATCATCAATAATCCGACACACATAGGAGGACACTTGATTGATCAAGTGTTCTCTAACTTACCTGATCTGAAGGCAAATGAAGTGACCCCGCTACCTTGGACAGACCACTTCCTTATAAAACTTTTTTGGTCTCCTCAGACAGTCAGGCCCAAGACACAATCAGCCTGGACATATGGACGCCGCTGGAACAAGCTCTCCAAGGACAAATGGTCTCAGGAATTAGAAAGGGAAAAACCTACCATGTCCCTATGTCCTGCTCAGGCTAATGAGGACTTCATCTGTTGGATAGAGAACTCTCTTAACACGGTCCTTCCTAAAACTAGGATAAAGAAGCCAGCAGGGACACGAGACACACCATGGTTCACACCAGAACTAAGTGTCCTTAAACAGCAATGTAAAGTTAAAGAAAGACAATGGAGGAAAGACTTCCTACCATTAAAGAAACAGGACTACAGACTAGCTATTTGTACCTATAAAAGAGAACTAAGGAAAGCCCAAGCCTTATACTACGAAAATAAAATCTTAACAGCACCCAACTCTTCTAGAGAAACCTTTAAGATTATGAAGAATCTTCTTAAAGCTCCTACCCCCAGAGCAGCCGCCGATATTTCAGGCGAACAATGTGACAAACTAGCCGAATACTTTAGCAATAAAGTTCAGCTTATTGTGGAATCTCTTCCTATTAAGACAGAGGAAGACTCCCTCCCTCATACTCACCTGGATCCTCAAACAGATCCTATTCTGAAAGACCTCCCTTTGTTAACTCAAGAAATGTTTAACTCCCTATGGACCACGCTTAAAAGCGGTTCTCCTGCTGATCCAGCACCTGTGAACGTACTGAAGCTAGTCACTCCCATCATAGCCCCACACATAATAAGCCTGATCAATACCTCACTTACCACTGGAGTAGTTCCGCCTAGGTGGAAAGAGGCAAGAGTAAGAGCTCTCCTAAAGAGACCTAACCTGGATCCGACTGACTCAGGCAACTATCGCCCCATATCCCTTCTTCCAGCCATTAGTAAAATTACTGAAAAACTTGTCAACGGAGCTCTCTCAGTGTTTCTCGAGGAGCATGGTCTCCTCCATCCTTCCCAAACTGGATTCCGTCCACGCCAAGGTACTGAGACGGCGCTTTTGGCAGTGATGGAGGAAAGCAGAAAGATCTTGGACTCTGGAGGATCAGCTGCCATTATACTCCTTGACCTGAGCGCCGCCTTTGATACGGTGAACCACCGTACTCTGATCCGGCGGCTCAGGAACATTGGTATCAGGGGCATAGCACTCCACTGGCTATCTTCCTTTTTAGAGGATAGAACCTTCCAGGTTTTTAATGACAATGTGGTTTCCAAATCCATACACTTGCCGAACGGGGTGCCTCAGGGTTCCTCTCTTAGCCCAACGTTGTTTAACGTATATATGTCTCCCCTGGCAGCTAAGATAGAACCCTATGGCATCCGAATCATCACCTATGCTGATGATACCCAGCTAGTGGTCGGACTAACCCAAACTAACCAAGAATTTCATACCATCCACTCCTGCTTCAAAGACATCTCAAGCTGGATGGATGGCTCACAACTTAGGCTCAACGGTGGAAAAACCGAGATCATGATTTTGGGTAACTCCCTTCACTACACTCCCACCCAACTATGGCCATCATGCATGGGCCCAGCCCCTAATCCAAAATCAGAAATCAAGAGTCTGGGGATATGGCTGGATCAGGACCTTAGCCTAAAAACGCAAGCGAGGAAAACAGCAGCCCTCTGCTATGGCCTACTGAAAATGGCCCGAAAAATTTTACCTCTTCTCCCCTCCTTGGCTAAGAAAGTAATGATTCAGTCATTAATTCTTTCTAGGCTGGATTATGGGAATGCCCTGTACTTGGGATCCCCCCTCTCAGCTATCAAAAAACTACAATCGGTACAGAATAGTGCAGCAAGACTTTTATTAAGAGTTCCCAATAGACTGTCAGCAGAACCGGCTCTACGAGCTCTGCACTGGCTCCCGGTTCAGGAACGAATCAAATTCAAGTCCCTATGCTTAGTGCACAAATCTATGCAGGGACTTGGGTCGCCTTCTATCTCTACCATGATTCACCCATACAAAGCCAAGCGTAGACTCAGATCAGATGACTTGCATCTGATTGAGGTCCCCAGGATTAAGAGAGCCAGAAGTGGTGGTAGGCTCTTCTCCTACAATGCTTCTAAACTTTGGTATGGTTTGCCTTTCCATCTGCGTACCACCTCTGATCACATGTCCTTTCGGAAACAAATAAAAACCTATCTCTTCCCTTAGCTCTGGTTTCCCCTTCCTACTGTCGGTATTAGCGCTGGGATGCTTCTGGGTAGCCATGCGCTCTATAAATGTTTTTCCATTCCATTCCATTATATCACTGTTGGAAGCTGGGAACTCTGGCCTAACCAATTTATTGTATTTGAAACTCATAAAAATGCACAAAACAAAACGGTACAAATAAATATACATGAAGCAAATGCACAAATTATGAAATATTTTGTTAATTCACAAACAAAAAATACAAATATCTATTTTTTTATTTTAATGGGAAGGTTGGAGTTTAAAAATTGTGGTTTTATTTCTAAAAGACAAATCAATATGCTAGCCTCCATCATATCACATCGACTATTTTGCTCCTATTGAAACCTCTATTTTTGTTGGCGCATGCTAGAGCTTCAATGAGGCCGCCAATCGACCATACTACTGTTGCCAAGAATCAAGCTAACAGTGTCAACTTCATTTTTAGCCTCCAGTTTCAAATTCCTTCATATTTACTGGGCATTTCAAAATTTAAAATTTGTTATCTTTATTGTGCAGATACTAGGCCTGGGCTAAAATTCCGTTCCGCTTGCGGAAATTGCGATAATTTGACATTTTCGCGTTCCGCGGAGAGCGCGAAAATTTCAAAATTTCCGCAATTCACATTTTACCGGAATTTTTTTGCCTGCTCGCGCTGTAAAATAATACATTCTCGCGTGCACGCGATCGCCTTACCTGAATCCCCGCATTCGCCGACAAGTTTTCCCGATCCGGTCGCGTTCTCCACAAGATGTTGGATTGTTGGTAGCCATTTGCGCTGTCTCGCGACAGTTCGTGCCCGCAGTAACGTCATTCATCGCGCGATCACGTCTTTCTTCTCGCGATCATGCATTGCGAGACAAGTGAAAACAAGATGGCCGCGCCCGCGAGCAACCGCATGGGTAAGTTGGCGAGCCGCGACCACGCAGAAAATACCGCGAACGGGCGGGAAAAAAACTTCCGCATCTTTGCCATATTTCCACGAATTTGCGGAGATTTTTAACATTTTCGCAATAATTTGCGAAAGTGAATTTCGCAAATTCCGCCCACCCCTAGCAGATACTAATAATACTTACATTTATTTACAGCCGCGGACCCTCTGAGTAGGTGTCACAGACCCCCAGAGATCTGAAGATAACAGATAAAGAATCACTCTTCTATGGTTTTTTGCTGTCTTGGACATTCATGTAAACCATGGGGCAGATTTACAAGCCCCCTGCGCCACTTTTACGTCACTTTTAACATGGGAAAAGTGACGCAAATGTGGTGCAAGGGGCTTGTAAATATGCCCCCATGTAGGCAGTGGACGAACAAATTGAAAATTGTCCCTGGTGCACTGGGACTATTCTTTTACCACATATGGGATATTGTTTTTTATTTTTCAAAAACAGACTCCCCTTTTGAGTTTAGGCATTATTTGGAGGACACTGATAACAAGGCATGCACCGAGGGGCATATTTAACCTCATGGATGCTCAGGACGGCTCCCGGCCGTCATGAGTCACGGTAGTCATGTGCTCATGACGGCCGGGAGCTGTCCGACCGTTGCCGCTCCGCCCACGCGTGGCTAATTCCCCGCCTGTGCGGGCGAATTAATTAGTGGGTGGAGTTTGGACAGCTCTCGGCCGTCATGAGCACACGCCCACCATGATTTATGACCGCCGGGAGCCATCCTGGGTACCTGAGCGCTACGCCCAGCCCCTCCTCCCTCGCACCGCGGCGGAATTTGCCGCGCGGCCAAGGGGTTAAAGCCCTCACTACACCAAAACATCACTTTTTTTTATGCTCTGGTGGCGCAGTGCCATTTTCCATATTAACAAGGTGGCGCTAAGCCAATTTGCATGGCTTAACACTACCTTGTAAATATTCCCCTTTCCGCTGCAGTCCTCTGCAGCAAAAGGGCATGCAATGCGTGTTGCTGTGGGTGTTCCACGGCAACACCCATTGGTTTTTGGCATTGCCCAGATATACAAGGCTGGGGCACTGCCATGGAATACCAGGCATTCTTCAGCGCACATAGAAGGTGCAAAATGGCATTATAGATTGCTTATGTGCTTGTAAACATGCCCCATTGTTTTACATTTATCTGCCAGTGAGAATGTTGTAAGAGGGGCTGCCTTCTTTGGGGCTGCCTCTCCGATGTCAGTACCACTGGCTTTCTTTGCCGTCTGGATGCATGACAGCCCTAGACAGCAAAAATGCAAACACGCCCCCCACAGACTAGCCGAACATTTTCAGCATATGAGGGACGATGATTTTTAAGTCTCCGAAAAAAAAAAGCACTTTTGGGTTTTGTCTTTGAAAATTAAAGAAATGTTCCAACTGCTCTGTCTTGGGATGGCAGGTTGGGCGTCACACTTGTTTTGCCAAAAGTGCTCCCTCTGTGCTGATTGGTGCATATTTTAGCAAAAAACAGGGTAGGGCAGATGATATTGGGCTGGTGGAAGCAGTGTCTGTTCCACCGCAGCCAGTGGGCAGACAGTGCCTGCCCTGAAGGCCAGCCCTAGACTCTCACTCACCATGCTGGTAGGCCCATGGCACAATGGGCGATGCCAGTGTTCTTAAAGCATTCCCCTCAGGCACAGCACCAGTGGCCATTTTGTGGTGTAAGAGGGCATAAGGCTGCTATGCCTTTGAGTGTTAGATATTACACTGGTGGCTGCACACAGCAACTCTGTGTAGGGACCCTAGGTGAGACCAGGAGGGAGGTCATCAGTCCTGCTCCCATACACAGTCCTAGACTGACTGTATGGGATGCAGCAGTACATACTACCACTCCGCACAGACTCCAGGGACACTTGGCGACGCGCTCTGAAGGGACATAATGTCACTACTCACATGCCCATCTCTCATTGGTGACACTAGAGCACTGAACTGCAGCTATAATGACGTGCACAGCCCTTAGGTGATACCTGGAAACTGCAGTGCGGTTTCACTTAAATGCATAGCGTGGGGAAACTCCATCTGCTTCAGGTGTTATCTTTGGACGCTGAGGAGCAGATTTACTAATATATCACGCAAAGTTGCTGTGCTGTGTTGCATGAGAAGGAGAGCGCAGGGCAGCCCCTGCTCTCAGCTAAGCTCCGGCATCACACTTATTCGTCATGGTGTCCGTGTGAGGTTTAGCATGCATTTTGTATGGGGAGGGTTCCATTCCAGTACAAAATACTATGCTTGAGCAAACTTTAAAACTTTTCCCACCTTGGATGTGTGCTGTACCGTGCAGCACATGCAAAGTCAGCTGTTGTTCTTTGAAGCAAAGCCCTGTCTACTATCGTTAATAGAGCTTTGCATGAAAAACCGTAGGCGGTTGCATATGAACACCCAGGTACCACCATTAAATGTCCCTGTGATGCAAAGTAATGTAAAGCAGGACAGAGCTCTACCTTGCGTTACTTTCAAACAATTTTCCAGCTCAAAACATTTAAATACCAAATGAACATTTTGACGCAAAGTTGCCGCAACATGTTACTAAATCTGCCCCTTGGATTGTCCATTTCTTTGCGATTAGATTTGGGTTTGACAGTGCTGATCTCAAACAGACCTTTTGCGAACATAGAGTGGGTTTTGTATTCGCCCCTGCTTAGCCACTAGAGTTCTTCAACCAAAGTCTTCCAGCCATTGACTTGAGAGTCATGTCTTGGCCCAGCCCAGGACATCACTAATCCCTTCCTATTTGGGTGTATCCTTCCGCCACCTCGCAAGTGCTTGCTTTGACCTACATGAAGGACTAATGTACAACTATCCACTTCTCATCCCTCTCCGCTGGAGCTCTCTTGTGTGTCCCACAGTAATGTGCAAACACTGCATGCATTAGCACATAAATCCAGCCCTGTTGGCTTTGCCAATGCTTCTGTGGTTTGTTTATATTCTTTCTAAGGCCTAATGAGCAAGCCTCAGAGATGGGTGTGCTGTTTTAAAATCAATGGTACCCTTCAAGGAAGCTCCTGTGACAGGACACTGGCCTGGTCTTTTTTGATAGGGCAGGAAGCTGGCACTGCAACATCCCAAATACTTATAAAAAGAACCATTGTTAAGTACCCAGAGAAGGTCACGTGTTCTAGGCACTAACATATTATTTATGACTGAGGAGAAGTAGGACACATTCCCTTCTCTATGGAATTAGTCTCATTATCTGACTTCTCTGCAGCAAGGCTTCTTGACTCAAACGGTAGCCATGGTTTTGTTAAAAGGATGACATATAACTGTTTCTTTAATGTTCTTCTTTAGATGGAGCATTTCGATATGCCTGAATGCAAACTGGCCTTGCCACACCCACATCGGTGTTTCAAAAACTCATGCATTGTTTCGTTGGTGGCATCAATTGGGTCATGGCGTTCAATGATTATTTTTGGGGCAAATGCAGACAGCGTAGAAAGTTATTCTTTCCGTGATCATAAAAATTGACGAGTTAGGGCCAAAAGAGATCTGAATTTCTGAACAAACAGGTTACATTTAAAACGAAATTTTATTTTATTTATTTTTGCAATTTTATATAGAGCTAACATGGCTCAAAGACAGTCTAGCTCATTAAAACGGAACAGAAATGCGATCAAGGAAAGCAATCATCACGAGCGATCAGTTGAGCAACAGAGCTGGATAGCCGGGGGAAGTCAACGCAAAACGAGGCAATGGAGCCGAGGGCTGGGAATGAGATGCAGCGATCACTGCCTTTCCCACTGGGTGTGTGGTGAGTGATGCCTTCCTGCCATGTAAGTTCAGAAGTTCTCCCTGCGATTTAAGTGAATGCCACAGAGTGATTTTTTTTTTCATCGAGATACAAACAGTGGACTATCACACGTAAAGGTTAAGAGCGTTTTATTTAGGAACGTTATAACTATTTAGTGGTTTACATTTGCAACTATATGTTTTGACAGCTAGTTATTCTGTTGGGCATTTGCCAACTACGCAGAGTGACAATCAACCTAATCAACGTCTACCTTTTTTCATTGGTCGAAATCAACCAAGCATTAACACGGAAAAGTGGGTTAAGTTATTCAACAATTACATGCTGGCGATTATTGAAGACACTTTTGATCCGAATAGGAACAAAGTGCTTTCATTAAATTGGTTGGGCATGGATGCTGAGGAAGTCTTTGAACATCTACCACCTTTGCAACCTCTTGTGGCTGTTGATGCAAGGGACTATGGTTGCTTTACAGAGGCCCTGGATCGGTTGAAAAACAACATTTCACAGAAGAACCCCATATCGAATTATAGCGGTTCAAATTTTGTACGAGTCATCAGTATGCCTCTATGAGAGTTTTGTCTTCCGATTGGGATTTTGGACTTACCATTGGTGCTATATTTGTGATCAGTTAATTGTGATGGAACTGCTCATTTTCAGGATAGTGGAAAGTTGCTAGGTTTGACTTGTGGTGTAGGTAAAGAAGATGTGGAGAAGGATGTTTTCAGAATTGTTTGTGCATGCAGGAGTATGGTGGAAAGTGTTTGTAGTGAACTAGCTATCTGTGTGGTTATTGACGAGGAACCTTATGTTCCTCATTTGTGCTAAATTGTAATTGATAAAATTATGGCAGGTTCAGGTTTACCATTTACCATCTTATTTGATGTATTTATTTCTTTTTAAAACATTGGAATGAGTGGGCGTGGCTAGCGCCCGAGGAAGATGGCCGCGCTTCCGTGACCCGCTTGGCGACGGCGGAGAGACCGGGAACTTTCCTTTGTTTATTACGCATCGGAAATCCGTCAAGTCGAGGGAGCAGGTGTCGGAACACCTAGAAATGCTGGCGGAGTGAGCATTTTCAGCAAGTTGGCCTCTCTGGTTTGACAGCTCCTCACCTCTCCTCTGACGGGACTGACGGTCGCCATTTTGGATTTCCTCACAAGATGTGGTAAACTGCAAGTACTATGCAAACCGTTTGTATAACCAGGGATCCTATTTCATTAGACATATGGAATTGAAAATTAAATAAGTGCAGTCAAGGCAAATATAAAAAATACTCTACCTCTTTTCTCAGGCTTCCTGGTAATTTTCTGGCGAACAGGATTTGATTTTTCTTGCGCATTAGATTTCATTTAAATCCTTAGTCACGCAGTGAAGCTCTTGCATACATTATAGTAACGTGCTCTATTTCTTGAAGCGCAACCTCTCTTTCATGATTATAAGTAACTGATGTCACCAATTTTTATTCTTTCAGTTACTTTTTCTGAGGAAAAGAGTGTTCTTTTACATGCGTAGCCTGCAAAGGAATAGTACCTACTCTCATGGACTCCCCCTTGTATGGTAGAGGTTTAATATCGCCATATACCACATATTATCCTTGAGTACTGGCTATGTACAGCACTCTTGCAGCTCCATTGGAACATAGTAGTGTTTAACCCTTGACTTTTTAGCTGGTGTCTCGTCCACTGCGGCTAAATCACAGTCTTAACACTGACAATACTGTAAGGGCAAGCTTTCCCTGTTATTACGAGACATTCCACAATTTTTGAGATATTAAAATTTATTGCAGTGTTGTATGGGCAGATTGAAAAAAGCCAGACCGGCGTTGATACCCACAAGTCGCTCATTTATTATTCGTTCAAGGATTCATGCTCCCCTCACACAAGTGGAGGAATCTGTGACTCTACCGCCTAAAGCAACCTCTTCATCTGTTACGAATGCTTCTTCTATAGGCGCTAAAGCTCCAACTAAAATGTTGAAAAAGGACCCTTCCTCTCCACCAAAGCAAACCTTGTCCGTATCTATGGATCTGCTCTTGGAGGAGATCCGGGCCTTACGCCCATTTGTTGAAGAAACAAATTCCAAATTGCAAATCGTAACGGATGGTTGGACAAAGATGGAAGAAAGAATCACTATGGTGGAGCATAGCTTGGAAAGGATGGGTTTATCCATAGTTAAAGCTGAGAGTCTTCTTTCACATATCACCTCCTTACAGAAACAGGTCGAAAACCTTGAAAATAGGAATAGATGAAATAACCTCCGTATTTATGGTTTACCGGAAGGTTCCGAAGGTTCCGATCCTATTACTTTTTTCAAGCAGTTTCTTCTAACAGTGCTTCACCTACCTGAAGACACCTCTCTCAACATTCAACGTGCCACAGACTAGGTCCTCCACACTCAACATCTTCAGGCATGAGGAAACCTAGAGGGATTATCTTATACTTCCTTGGATATACAGATCTTCTCAAGGTGCTATCGACGGTCAGATCCATAAAAAACTCATTTCTTCTTCAGGAAATCAGCTCTTCTTCTCACAAGCTTATGCAAAATCCATGGCAGATAGACGCAAAGAATTCTTACCAATGAGACCAGCTTTACGTTCCATCAGAGCACGATTTGGTTTATTCCATCCTTGTCTCTTCAAAGTCACTTTTAATAATAACACCACCACATACAAGGATCCAGTTAAACTACGAAGCTTTCTTAACATGCATTGCACCGGAAAAGATGGACATTACTAGCACACGTTTCAAGTAATCTCTCCTTACCAGTTTTGAATGTGTACGCTTCCTACATTGACTTTAATTAACTATTACAATGACTTAACCTAGTTACAAGTATAGCATATTAGTTGTTCGACTATAAACATTCTGTTTTTTAGGCTTTGTTCTACACAGAATTGGCCTTAAAGTTAAGATAAGTGTTTAAACTCATTACTATATTTAGATGTTATTAATACTTTCTTCTTTTTACAGGTCGAGTCTTATACGTTTGATATATCCGTCTAGTATGTTATTTCCTCTTGGAGTCTCTCTGCCCGACCCTGTGGAGTCTGGACGTGTCATCATTCCATGTGGCCTCCCCCCACCCCTTAAATGTTTTGGATTTTATGTAGGTATAGTTTTTATTTTTTCTACTATTTCTCGCACTATTCTGTCTCTCCTATGTCACTCTTTCATTCTCTTTCTTTGACTTTGCTCAGTACCATCTTTCCTTCTATTACTTCTCTTTTTTCTTCTTTCTCCATATTTTATATGTTCATCGATTGACTTTTACAATGCTCAACTTCGTACTTATTATATGTTTTATATTTGAAAAAAAGATATGCAATTACTGGTTCAAGTGAATTTCCATTTTTCTTACTTCACATATGTTCTTAACAATCACTACCTGGAATGTCAGATGCTTAAATTCTCCCATCAAAAGGCAACGAGTTCTCTCCCACTTATCTAAGATGGATGTCAGTATAGCTATGATACAGGAGTCACATCTCACAGAAAGCGAATCATTAAAGCTTAAGAAGAATTAGGTTGGGGAGGTTTTCTTTTCACCAGGAAACGGCAAAAGAAATGGTGTTATAACCTTGTGTCATAAAGCATTGAATGCTAAACTTGTCTCACAGGAATCAGACAGCGAAGGTAGATGGTTGTTTACTAACCTGTTGATAGGGAAAACTCCCATATCCTTATTTAACATATATGCTACTACCAATGGTGATGTCCCATTTTGGCCACGCATTTCCCAATTACTTTTAAAGTATCCTACAGAAAATTTCATTTTTGCAGGTGATTATAACCAAGTGGTAGACCCCTTCCTCGACCGCAACAATAAGGACCCCTTCATCCCCCAAACAAATCACACAAAACTTTTATGCGAGCTATAGAACAGAGGAACTTGGTAGATGCCTGGAGATTGTGCAATCCATCCTCGAGGGAATACTGCTTTTCTCCCCATCACACCAAACACAGTCCAGAATTGAACATATTTTTATCACACACAATGTTTCTCAATCTTGGCTTTCTGCAGATATAGGCCTCATACTCATCTCCGACCACGCTCCTGTTGTGCTTCAATTGGACATCTTACACCAACTCACTTCACCTAAGAGATGGCATTTCAATAACTCTTTACTCCTTGATTCTAATTTTAATAAATCCTTTACTTCCTTTGTCAATGAATTCTTTCAAACCAACCAAACCGATGATATTCCCTTCCGTACAATCTGGGATGCCTTTAAAGCCACCGCTGAGATTTTATTATTAGGTATACATCAAATAAACGTAAATCATTCCAAACGATTCATAATGCACTTCTTTCCAAGATCAAGACACTAGAACACACTTTTTATACCTCCAACACGAGAACTAGTTTAGAAGAGCTTATTAATGCAAAGATAGCTTTTAATAAAACTTCGACTGAGAATGCCTCTTTATTTCTACTGAAAACGAGTGCAAAATACTATGGTGGTCAAAACAAATCAGGTAAATTATTAGCCAATTATCTCAAGATCAAACAGAATAGGCTTCACATTGACTCCATTATTGATGACAACCAAGCACCAAAGCATATAGATAACAAAATCCTTCAAGAATTCATTCATTTCTACGAATCTCTTTATACGCCAGAAAATGTACCCCCGGATACAGCTATACTCCAATACTTCTCCAATATCCAGAAGTGTGCTATCCCCCATTCTAATTTAGATATCTTGGAAACTGACATTACACAAGTTGAACTGCTAAATGCACTGAAAACCCTTACAAAAGATAACGCCCCGGGTCCTGAAGGATTTACAGTTGAATTTTCTTACTCCGTACTTACATACTCTCATTTCCTACTTCACTTCTTTTTGTAACTCACCAGGTTCATTTTTGGAGGCCTTAATTTGCTTAATACTGAAAGATGGTAAAGATTTAGGATATTACAAAAATTATAGGCCCATCTCGTTAGCCAATGTAGATTATAAAATGTTCTTAAAAGCATTTGCTATACGTTTAGAACCACACCTTCCTTCGTTGTTAGGTAAAGAGCAAAAAGGACTTGTTAAAGGTCATAATATCACAGATAACACAAGATTATTCATCGACATGCTATCCAGAATGTCTCATCACTCAGATTCACTAGCTGCAATTGTTCTTGATGCGGAGATAGCCTTCGATAGAGTCTCGTGGCCTTTTATTTTTCATGCCCTCAAATCGTTTAGATTTGGTCCAAAAATCATTTCCTTGATTGCTTTACTTTATTCAGAACCTAAGGCAGCCATATCTACCAATGGTCTTGTATCTTCTTACTTCACTCTTTAAAGAGGAGTTCGTCAAGATTGCCCTCTGTCCCCTTTTCTTTTTTCATTTAGCGTTGGAACCTTTTCTGTCCTGAATTCGGCAATCTATTACGGGTTTTATATCCTGATCACAGCACATCAAATTAGCAGCATATGCAGATGATATATTAATTTTCCTCTCTCAGCTGCAGTCTTCACTTCCTGCTTTTTTACAGGAGGTCAAAGCTTATGGTTTAGTATCTGGATACAAACTAAATATTGACAAATGTGAGGTGATGCCTTTTTTCCAAATATACATTTAAATAGGATTTTTAGATTTCCAAGTTTGCATTGAACTCTAAACGCATAATGTACCTTGGATTACGGTTTTCTTCCTCCATAACAAATTCCACCTCTCTAAACTTTGATAAATGCATAGACAAATTAAAAATGCTTACTACAAGATGGCATCCGCTTCATCTCTCTTGGTGGGGACGTCTAGATACCATTAAGATGATGCTTACCCCCATAATACTCTACATCATCTCCAATATACCAGTATCTGTACCAGCTACATTTTTTCACAAGGTAAACTCTATACTATTATCATTTTTATGGAACAATAAAAAACCAAGAATGGCATTACAAAAACTAACAAGACCAAAAACAGAAGGAGGTGTCAACTTTCCCCATTTTTCCAATTATTATAAAGCATTTCAACTGAAACATTTATCAAATTGGATTTCCGATCAATCATCTAATTGTCCGTTATGGCTTGACCTCGAAGCTTCATTCATAACACCTTTTTCATTTTAAGAATATCTCTCCTTTACTTGCATACCACAAACAAATTACACACCAGTAATCAAACACTCATGTAAATTATTTCAAGCCACCCTTCCTCTGGTCCCACATGACTTTGACACTTTCCTCCAGTCCACAATCTGGAATAATCCATTTTTACTTAATAAAAATAAACCTATATATTGGAAATCATGGAGAAATAAAGGCTTAATTTGAATACACCAGTTATTCGATCAGGGCACACTTCTTCAATTTTCGCAATTACGAGACCTTTATCACCTACATGCTTCCTTCCAGTATAAATTTTCAATCCTGCAACAGGCGATAGTCGAGACTTGTGCTCACTTTCCACTTACATCCTCTTCAATTTCCCCGACCGATAGCAATTGGAATAGTCTTCTACTTGTACGTCCTAGAGCCTCTTTCATTTATTCTCGTTTAGAACAACCTCCTAAAAATAAGGATAAATCTAAAGTAGAACTTTCCTGGGAGACTGATTTGGATATTGAATGGCCTGTCTCTTTATGGAACATAATATGGCTAAAAATAAGGAAATCATACAGAGCGGCAATCACTACACAAACATTTTTTTCATTTATAACAGATTGCTTCTTACACCCGCACATTTACACAAGATACACATTGCTACTATAACCAACAGGTGACAGCTGAAAAATCCACTGGTACCACAGGGGGTAAGAAAGGTAGACGTATGGATACCTCCTCCCAAGTATAGACTTTTATTCACACAATTGTATCCAAACCCAAAATGGCCCCTAAAGCCTCTAAAACTCCTATTGGTGGTATACACCGCTGTTGCAAGAAGGAAATAATTTCTTTTGATGTTTAACCCTCACACACCCTATTGGTGTCATGCTTCATCATCGGGTTCACCCAGACTCCTAAAGGTCTGGGTGGGCTCGACCATTTTTCAGGGAGCTCTTAGGAGATGTAGGCCAGGGGGATTTAAAGATTAAAAATCCTACTACTTCCCCAGGTATCCCTTTAATAGCGGGGATGCAGTGGATATTAAAAATTGATAAAAGCGGGTCTTATCAGAGGTTATGGTCCTAAGACCCTAAAAGTTTGCCAACATGTTTCAGCCCACAAGCAAAGGCCAAAAATTGGTCCGGGGCTTTCATCAGGGCACAGAAAATAGGTCCCTCCCTGGTTTATTAAAAAAAAAATTATGTTGACCTATAATTTGATTTGTGAAGGTACAGGTAGCTGTTCCCTTCGTGAACACCATAAATTGTAGATGTTAGTCAAAAAGTTAAAAAACACATCACAGTGAGGAGAATACTTATCCTCCTTGCTTCTGTAATAGAAAAAATTCCACCTATTAGGAAAAAAAAGAGAAAAAGAGAAAGAGACAACGAAAAGGACTAAACATTGAATTTCAACAATAGTCTTCTAGTGCCACTCCTATTCATGCTTGGGTGCACTTTTCAATTTCATGCATGGTAAAGGTTCATGTAACATCAACCAGCAGAACCATAGTGAATTAAGTTAATCCAGAACACCCAACTAGGGCGGTGTGCGAAATATCACATTACACCAAAAATATTTGTCACCGAGGAAAACACTTGTTATAAATCACCATCTACGTTTAAGAACCATTGCGTTTAGTGACACATTTATACCACGACTGTGAGCGTGTGTATATCAGAAACGCTTCCATGATTTTTAAAAGAAATTCATATATCATGGTCTGGTATCGCTTTATGGTATTTATATTTTCACACTCATCCTCACTGTGATGTGTTTTTTAACTTTTTGACTAACATCTACAATTTATGGTATTCACAAAGGGAACAGCTACCTGTACCTTCACAAATCAAATTATAGGTCAACATAATTTGTTTTTGAATAAACCAGGGAGGGACCTATTTTCAGCGCCCTGACGAAAGCCCCGGACCAATTTTTGGCCTTTGCTTGTGGGCTGAAACATGTTGGCAAACTTTTAGGATCTTAGGACCATAACCTCTGATAAGACCCGCTTTTATCAATTTTTAATATCCACTGCATCCCCGCTATTAAAGGGATACCTGGGGAAGTAGTAGGATTTTTAATATTTAAATCCCCCTGGCCTACATCTCCTAAGAGCTCCCTGAAAAATGGTCGAGCCCACCCAGACCTTTAGGAGTCTGGGTGAACCCGATGATGAAGCATGACACCAATAGGGTGTGTGAGAGTTAAACATCAAAAGGAATTATTTCCTTCCCGCAACAGTGGTATATACCACCAATAGAGGTTTTAGAGGCTTTAGGAGCCATTTTGGGTTTGGATACTATACACACTGCTACTCCCAGTAAATGTTGGACCTCCTCTAACGACACTGCTGACTTAAAACATATGTTATACACATGCCCATATGTATTAAAATTTTGGGAACAGGTTTGATCTCAAATTAACATCATATTCAACACTACAGTCCCTCTCTCCTTTATTAACATTATCTTAGGTAGCCTGTCCTCTGAGTGGAAGAAGAGACATTCACACACGCAAATCATAGATCTACTACTAGCAGTTGCTTTTCAACAGATAACAAAGAATTGGAAGGACACTTCTAAATTATCATATCTTGCCTGGTGGTATGCTATCTGTCACAATCATAGATTGGAAAAATTGCCCTCCAACGGGGAAAGAGCAAACTCAATTAGCACTCCCAGCGACGTGATGTTGCTTCACAAAATTTTCAACCACTTCAATGAATGTATGACCAATCTGATTACTTCCTTCATAGATCTTTTATTGTTTCATCTTTTTTCTTTTTATAAGCATACTTCATATGATTCTTCTCATATGCAAAAATCTGTTAAGTTGAATATCACATTATACAGATGCTCCAATGCATTTCAGGCGTTTGCCCTTCATCAGGGGGATAAATCCTGCAAGGAATGTTATACATACGTTATAATTAAAAAATCGAGGAACTCACAAATGCATTACAATAGTAACATTGGTGCCAACTGAGTGTGTGGAGTGTAACAAACGTAAACACGGAAGAGGGAAACCCATGAAAACATTGTGCCAAATATCATACATAAAACAAGTCTGTGACCTCCGAGGAAACCAGTTTCTAACATTGATAATGCTTGGAATCATGCTGCTCGCCTGATGGCAAGATACAATGAGTAAACTACACATGACTGCGTTATCCTGCAGAGCGTGGATCTAATCCGGTAGCGATTACATGTTTAACATCAACCTCGGATGAAACGACTTAAGCTCAAGTGAGATAAACATTGAAGTGCTCGCATTCAATGATGTCCGCCACCGTGAGAACACAGTCGTGAACATGCAATATAGATCCAAACAAGTGCCTGATAGTGCATGCTGATTGGACACGACTCTTGTGCATCCAATTACACTTGCCACAAAACAATTGCAGCTTTGGTCTCCTAGCACACAATTTCTTGATGATAGTGCAAAAAAATCCTTTACACCCAAACCTTCATTACAAGACGTTGCTACGCCTCCTTGACTTCTTTCTCACAGTATTGACACTGCTCAAATATCTAATTTCAGTATTGTATACCTGCGAACATATTGCAATAATATAATTTCTTCCTATTGTCTTGGATTCTATTTTTTATGAACCAGACTCTTTACTTTTCAGGCGTACATATTTTTCAGTGTACTTTCTTTTTCAATTTCAATGTAACTATGTACTTTCAATATCCTTTATTTCCCTTTTTCTCACTTATGGAATTTGTTATTGAACATTTGTACGAAGTACTGTTGCTTTGATTGCTACTCTTAAATAAACTTACTTTTGAACTTAAAAAAACAAAACATTGGCATGAGAAAGAATTGGAACCCAATGATGTGAGAGTGTTTGCATTTGGTCTAAAGAAAATCAATAGGATTGGGAACATTGTGACTGTTATTCAAATATAAAACACACCTACTATGTCAAGAGTTTATGTTGCAATTAAAGTTCAACACATTTTAGGCTGGAGGCATCAAGGGAAGTTGGGAATATCTCTGAATCCAAATGCCAACAAGCCAGTGTTTTGTATTGAAAATTGTAACGATTTTATGTTGTGTTAGTGGCTAACTACGATTACCTGGAGGGAGGGGCTCTTAGAAAAACACATCCCATCAAAGAAAACTCAAACAGAACCCTACACCCAATAGACATAAACGTAGACATGTTCCTCTGTCTGTCAGAGCTGATCTAACAATAATACTGAATGATATGTGTTCTGAAGGGATAAAGGACCCTGTGTAAAGGCAGTTTGAGGCAATGTGCTGACCTTTTCTCAGTGAATAAACAGATATGGTAGCTTGTCATCCTTTACCACATATACAAGAATTGCTGGCAATGCTAGAACGAGACAAATACTTCACTATTTGAGAGTGAAAACCTTTTGAACATCAGGTGGAACTTACTATGGGGTCTTGTGAAATTACCACTTTTATTACATCAGTTGGGGCATTTTGGTATGCCAGAAAGCAATTTGCTTTGCCTCAGCTACATCAGTGTTTCAAAAACTCATCCATTGTTTTATTTGGTGGGTTTATGGCATTCCAGGATGATATTCTGGTATATGAGAACAGTTGGATGTTCACTATAAGATCCTGAGTCATGTCTTAGTAATTCTCTTTTAGAGTTGCATGATGGCTCAGTAAGAAAAATGCATCTTGCATCTGAGATGAAAGATTTTGGACACAGATACAGACACAGACAGTTAAGGGGATTTCTTCTAAGAAAGACTTTTTGGAGGCATTTGAAATAATCAAATTACAGAAAGCAAAGACAAACTCATGTCTGGGTTCATGTGATGATTGTTCAAGAGTATTGCCATGCCTTTGAGGTGTCTGGGAAAAGGAACAAGTAAAAGCTTGTGAAAATTTGAAAAATAAAATCATAAACACTTCACCTTTATCACCATATTCCCATTCTGCTATGCATATTATACTGGTAGATGCCAGTACAGAGGGTCTGTGGACTGGTTTCAGCAAAGTAAAGGATCCTATGGCATACACTGTGGCATTTTCATTCAGACCATTTGCACAAACTGAGATGAAATACTCCATTTGAAAGAACCGATGCGGGTGTGCTTGGAGTGTACATATCAACGCTTACTTGTGGGACAGACATCTCAAATTAAGAACAGACCACAAACCTCTTGTTTCCTCTTTGTAAAAAATGGATCAGGGAAAGCTTGATCGAGGTTGATGAGTTTATAGCCCAAGCTGTACGAGTATAGTTTTCCTTTTACCCCATCTTATACTCCTGGTTCGAGTCTTGGCAACGACGCTCAACATCCTGTGATTATGGGCAAACCACGTAATCTTCCCGTGCCTAAGAAAAAATAAAAAATGAATGTGTCCATCTGTAACAAAACTGGTGCTCATGTAAAGCGCTCTGATACCGGATTTCTTGGGTCTAGTTCGGGCTATATAAAACTCTAAAATAAATAAATAAATAAAAAATGTGCTGCAGCAACTGTTGATGATGTCATGTAGGAAGCTAAACAGGTTTTGCCTAATTTATGAGTCCTTGCGACAGTTTTGCGCTTCCGTTGCGTCACTTTTTGTGACGCATCGGCGGCGTGAAATATGCCTCCTGTTGCACCCTATTTAAAAAGTGATGCATCTAAGCAGATGCGTCACTTTGTAAACCCCTGCGCTACATTATACCTGCGTCAGGTATAATGTATGCAAGGAGGGCGTTCCCACGTAAGTAAGCCTCGTAGAAGTGACGCAGTGAAATCTACGCGATTTCACTGCACCACTTCTAGGGTGCAAATGCATCAATAGCTTACGCCTGCCTCACAGCAGGCGTAAGACTGACGCAGGCCCTTTCACATGGGGCTTAACTCATGTGAAAGGACACATTGCTGGAGTTGCCTCACTTTTGTGACACACTCCAGCAATGTGTCACTTTTGCAACAACAGATACGTCAGAAATACTGACGTTTCTGTAACTCCTTGGGACATGATGCGTCATACAGTAAATATGACGCATCCATTATGTCGCAAGGAAGGCGCACTGAGAAGTGACGCATCGCTGCTTTCACGCAGGATGCGTCACTTCTCATAAATGAAGCACGTTGTTTCTAAGGCTGATTGGTTTAAGCTCCACAGCAAGGTAGAGACTTCAACAAGGACCTAACGAAAAGCATCATCACAAGAACATCAAGCATACTCGAAGGTCATAGAGGAGTTAACTGTCGAAGGGGACATAATGTTGAAAGAGAATCGGTTCAGTGCTCTGGCCACGATTTGCACCCGTATTATGTCATTACTCATATTACGTGTGTTCCTACAGTGTCTTTCAAATCGATGGAGCGTTCATGGCTTTAACCTAAGCGTTATTCAAATAGGAAGATTCTAAGGGGCATATCAGCAACAACCGGCGCTAATTATCGCTTAGCGCACTTAGCGCTAGGATAATTATCGCTGGCTAGCGTGGATTTTTATCGCTGAGATAGCGTGCTATTAGCAACGCTTATCTCAAAAGCGATAACAATCCTAGCGCTAACTGCCAAACGTGAGATTATCGCTGGAAACCCAGCGATAATCCCACGAAGTTTGGCGATAGCTTGCTGATAGGGCCTCACATACTTAGCCATGATATCCACCTTCCTTAGGATATCATGGATATGTTAGTTTCAAAGCAGGCTTAAAGAAAGTAGCGATAACAGAGGTTATCGCTACTTTTCTTGTCGCTATGCTGCTTTGCGTGAGGCTTGATGATAGGAGAAATGTCGCTTAGCGACATTTCTCACGTTATCCTGGGGAGGAACGCCCACTATGCATCTCATTAGAGATGCAAAGTTAGCCTTTAGGAATTCAGGCGCTAAAGCAAGGTTTCACGCGATAGCGTGACCTTGCTGATATAGCGATAAAATTATCGCCGCTTTTCGGCCAAAAACAGTCACAAAAGCGGCGATAATTTTATATCGCCACCTTGTAGATATGCCCCCTAGTTCCCTTTTAAAGGTGGTCAGACAAGGGTTCATGCTGGAGAGCTCCAAGCCCCTGTTGTATTTTCTGGGAAGGGTTGTTTCATATTGTGTTCATGTTTCTGTGTATGTGGCTTCAATAGAAGAGATTCTGTGTTCCTCAATCCCCTCTGAGTACCACATATTTTCAACGTTTCAGTCAGGTAGGAGGGAGAGGGCTCAGGAAGGGCTGGGGGATTGGTGATGTCTTAAATTGAGCTCTACCTTCCATGGAGAGCCATTTAAGTGTTAGCAGGATCAGAATATTTTGTAACCGTTTATGACATTGCTAGGAGATACATATACCTGATTTTTCACCTTGCGTTGGAGTAAAGCAAATTCTGATTTCTGGATGAAAGCAGAAACCTAATAAAATAATTTATATGCTTCAAGCGGATCTTTTGACCTCTCCCATGGAGAACTGTTAAGGTTAACTGCCCAGGTAGATTCCCAGGCATGTCTATGCTTTGAATCAGTTGGATGCAGTTCGGTGGCTTCAGTGACTGATCCAATCTGACACCTCACATCAGCCTCCTGCGTTCTTCATCCCTGGAGATTTTTGTCTTCATCTCCTGGATTGAACATAAGTTTTACTCTTCATTACCTGCAGTGAGCCCACCTCCCAGGTAGAACTCCTGAATTAAAGTATTACTAGCCCAACAACAACTGGAGGTAAGTCGGTTTGCATTTTATCCAGTTACCCCTTATCCAATTAGAGAATGGTTTAGTCCACAGAGAACACTTTAATACAACCGAGCACCCTTCCCCCTCAGGATTGGAACATTCCAGCTCAACAATCTAATCTGGCTCCTGATCACCAGGAGGGCAGGTGGTGGGGGCAATGGAGAGCAGCCTGCCGCAGGAAGCATAATTTGGTTCATTAGAGTCCTTCTACCGCTTTGCTCGGCCTTTCTCGATAAATAAACGTATCAAAGAGCCATTTAAAATATTTTGTAATGTATTTCTTATTGATCACTTTTTTGTGTTCAGTTTCTACTTTGCAATTCTTTCTGTGATGACAAATTGATGCACATGTGCTTCAAAACATACTCCATTTGACTTTTTAAAGAAATATTTGGATAGTAACCCATCTCACTTTTCCCCTTGCACTCTTTTGTGCTGCGATGTACACTGTGTGTGGCAGGCTGGGTAGGATCATGGTTGGAGGGAAGATTGGCAGAGGCCTGGGGGAGGGGACAAGGCAGGAAGAGGAAGAAAAATGGCATTCAGCTCATTGGTTGGTTCTATGGTAAGGCGATTGATCCAGTCAACTAAGGCGTGAGCAGGTGGGGATATTATAAACCAATAGAATTGGCGAGGTATACCTCATTGGGGGGCATATTATCAAGATAGGCGATAAAAATATTGCAATTGAAGCCCATGTTAGATGTGAAGGACATCTAACTTGAGCTTCAATTGGAATTCCATAGAGCATATTATCAAGCCCATTAGCGCCGTTTTAGCGGCAGTTTTCTGCCGCTAAAGCGGCGATAATTTTATCGCCTGTCTTGATAATATGTCCCTTAAAGTCTTGTAGAGTGGCAAATATCTTTCCACCGGTTCACTTTTATTTTATTGTGTATGCAACTGGCTCTAGATCGCCTATGCCAGATTTATACAGGCTTTGTATTGGCGTTAGCGTAAAACAAGGCAGCATATTTTATATACGATCCACCGCAAAATGAAACGCTTTGCATCAAGGGGGCATTCCTGGAGTGTTACTTGAGCGGATCAGCACACACACCCATAGGTTTTGATGTCAAGCCCAATCTACTAAAAGAGCAAGGTGCAGTTTGCATTAAAAACAAACTCTTCCTTGAAACAGGTGCAAACAAGGCGAAGTGTGTTGATTTCTCAAAAAACAATCATACTGAATGTGTGCTGCAGTGCACAGCCCGCATCTAATGTGTCTGACTCTTTTGCTGTTGTCCAAGTATATGAATTTGAATTGGAAAGGTGTTAGTGTAGGATTAAACATAACAGCCACTTATATCCGCGAATAGGGTTGATAGAATTTATTTTAACCTGACATATTAGTTGTAAAATACATTCTAGACAAACTGAAAGATACATCCTCCGGATCTAGGGTTTACCCACCACACTTGTCATCCACCAGCACCTGTCCAGGTAAGTATAGACATTTTTTTTAAATATAGGAAAAATGCTAATTTGCTGTCACTGCTTGTTTTCTCTGGATATTTTGTTTTTCTCTTACATTTCCGTCTTTATGTCACGTTGTTCATATTCTTCTGTCTAAACTTGAATCATCATTCTTTTTGTTCTCTTTTTATTACTTGTCTATCACTCTCTCTTTATTTGTCTTTATTTATTTTCTCTGTTTCTCCGAGTCATTGTTTGTCCTTTTTAGGTTGACTGCCATAGTCTGAGGCTCTTTACATAAAGGACTCTACATTTTTCGGTCAGAGTTCTGACAGAAAATGGCCCTCCATACTCTGATAGAGAGAACATTAATGAAGGAAATTTCAGCCCCCATACTCCTTCTTGTCTTCCCCTTCCCCCTCACATTCCCCATAACCCGACACCACCTGGCATGCCATTGCTTTTCCACACAGGGTGTGCGGATCCTACCAATCTTCGCATCAGAAGTCCTCGGGATCCTCCTCCTCCTCCCTGTCGAAGTATCCTGCTGGGTTTCCTCCTGCAGTCCTTCTGTAGTCTGGCGTCTTCCTTCCAAAACTCCGCAGCCTCTAATACTTGGTCCTCCTTAGGATTCTCCTTGATCCGGTGAGCACGCTTCTCCTTCCCCGTGTCAGCGTCTCCTTTACCACCACGCCATCTCTTCCATGTTAAACGCCTGTTAGTCCTTTTCCTGTTTTTATTTGTTTCATCTGTCCTCTTTTCCCTTCTTTGTCTTTTGTCTTAGTTCTAGCATTTTGCTTCTGTTCTTGTATTCCCTGTCTAGTACTTTATCTCTTTCTACCCTAGATGATCCTGTTATCGTTTTTCCCTTACAAGTCACATGAGACCTGTATCCTTGGAAGAGGAATTGTAAGACTCTCCCATAATAAAAACAATAGTAAGCCATTTCTACAGCGCACAGCTGCTTCGAAGGAAGAGTCCCAGTGCTAAGCAGTAGAGGTAATCTCTGGCACTCAAAAGACCAATATATAAACATGAGAAGGCCCATTGACAAAAATTAACTTAGAAAGTTAATTAAAAAGAGAGGTCTTTAATTTATTTTATAAATTAAGTTCTGTGGGAGACTTCTGAAAAGCCTCCAGAATTTAGATATGAGATATGAGAAGGATCTGCCACCTCTTCTGGCCTTACGTACTTTGGGGACCTGCAGCAACATGAGGTTGTTGGATCTGAGGGCTCTGGATTGACGGTAAGGCTTGAGTCTTTTCCTTACTAAAACAGCACCTTCCTGAAAAAGGCTCTGTAGGCAAAAAACAGTGCTTTAAATTCAATACGGTTAGAACTGGATAACAGTACAGGCGTTTCAGATGCAGAGTAATTCATTGTTGTAAAGGATTTCTCAGGATCACTCTTGCTGCAGAGTTTGAACAATCTGAAGCCAATGAATCAAATAGGCAGGAAGTCCCAGGTACAAACTTTTTGTGTAGTCTAGTCTAGATAGTACTACAGCATGAACAATGGCCTTCCATGTGTATTCTGGGACCGGATGGAGCATTTATTTTGAAAGACTTAAGTTTAGCAAGACATGTGGATGAAATGAATGTGGGGTGCAAATGAAAGGTTGGTATCACATTTTATGCCAACATTTCTTGATAAAGGGGTGGATGGGACCTAGCACCTCAGGTCACCATCTGATTGTTTCCAGGAAGCACTTTGTTCCAAAAAAAGAATTTTAAGTTTTTGTTATCCATCCACTCAGCTACTCCTTTCAAACATTGTTGAAAAGCTGTCTGGGCTTCGCTGTTATCTTCACGGAATGAGAAAAGCTATTGGGTGTCATCTGCATATAAGATTACTTTTATGCCACTTTTATGCCAACTTTAACAAAGGCTCAAGACAGATGTTAAATAGTGTGGGGCTCAAAGTAGAGACCTATGGAACCTCATAAGAGAGTGGTTTGATGGCGGATATAAAAGAAGGGCGGTAAACCAACTGGATTCTATCGTCAAGGAAATATTTTACACAGGCCTTGGATCCTACGCTTGTTCAATATGTACTAAAAAATTGGATGGGATACCATATCAAACACTCATGGTTGTCCGCAGAAATTTTTCCAGGGGGGCAAAATGTTAACATCATCACCATCCTCCGACATGATGTGTGCCATGTGGGGCACAAGAAACACTGGGGAGCAGGAGGAGCAATGGGGGACAGGAAGCAGGCCGCATATGATCTCATACACCATAGGGTTACTGTGCCACAGCCATCTCTTTCTTTTGTGGCCTTTGGTAGATATCATTCACACCTTCTATCAGTTGTCAAAGAAAAAAGCAGAGCTCAGCTGCAGACAGGAGCGGCTCTTGGCCAAAAGTGAAAAAGCACATGCATGCAAAGGGTTTAGAAACCTGATGCGAAGGCTTATTGGAAGATCAAGCTGCCATTGTCTGATTAGCAATTTTTTATCTGTTTTTATGTCACCACTATTGAATACACCACATTATTCATACACACATGATCAAGGCAGTGAAGGCACTATAACTGCATTATACAAAAAACCATGTAGAGTCAGTCTGCATTTGGAAATGTATTAAATTAAATATATTAAAATAAATAAAATAAAATATATTACCATAAATAAAATAACAGCTGTTCTCTTCCAAATTGGAAAATAAAACATATAACCGTAACCTGGATAACTGTTGCAGGAACTGTAAACATGTATAGTCTTGCTGAAATTCAACAGTCACATTTTTCAATGAGTAGTAGTTTTATACAGTTTTTGTTCACTGGTTAGAGTACTGATCTTGAAGAAGGAACTGTAAATGTCTGTAGACTTGTGCACATTTATCAATTGCTTTGTCAATCAGCTGTTGTTTGTTTTCATCAATTTTTGCTCAATGTATGCTCATCATGCACAAACCCGATAAGCGATCATCTGCCATTGTCGACCTCAACCAGGTTTTCACCTTTCTCATTGTGCTGAAAGACCTTTCCACTGTGCAAGTGGTCACTGGTAATGTGAGCGCAATGAGAATTGCTTGCTGGACTGATGGAAATAAATCTGTGTAGTTTAGCAAATCCAGAAATCCATTGTCAAACTGCTCATCCTTTGTTGACCAGAACTGAAACTATGTGACTGCTTCGGCTTCCTGGTTTTCAATGTCATAAATTTCTCTGATGTTTGCAATATGGCATTTGTATTGCTCAAGTGTCATTTTTGCCATATGTTTTGGGTAAAGTGAGAACAAATTCAATTTTTTTCTTGTTTTCATTGCCACACCGACTTTCTAATGATGCATGGCACATAGATAGACTGGCGATAGTATTCTTCCACAGAACAGGAACCAAAATTTGAAGGAAATACTTGCCGACCACACTGTCTCGGAACACAAAGTTCGATGTTCAGTTTTTCTGCCAGTGTTTGAACTTTTGTAAGAATGTCCTTGCACGTGATTACACACCTTGAGGATATCAAGCTGAAGAGCTTGGAGATCCCGGCTTACAGATTCCAATCTTGATGAGTAATCTGAAATTATGGACAAGCAAAAGAGAAAGCTCACTGTGCTGGAGGAACATTGCCATTGATATGCATCCTGGTGTGTTTTCCCTGATGCTGTGGTGCCCAATAAGCTTAATTGCTTAAAAATCTCTTCAAAGTGTGAGCTAAAAATTCGAATGCTCTTGTATTTTGCTGTCCATCTTGTTTCACTCAGCAATGGCAGATTAGGAATAAGAGATCTTCTTTTTGGACTCTCACTGAAAAACTTGATGGCTTTCACTGTGCCAATAGAATTCTGTATATCAGGAACAGCATTCAGGTCATTAAGAACCAAATTAATTTTATGTGCAGCACAGGGAGCAAAAGCAGCTTTAGGATATTTTCTCTTTATTATGGCTTGAACGCCACCTTCCTTTCCTGCCATTGTAGAGCATCCATCATATCCTTGGCCATGGAGTTTTTCTAAGTTTAATCCAAATTTAGAACATGTATCCATAATCATATTTGCAATTGAGATAGCATCCATTTCTTTTAAGGTTGCAAATCCAAGGAATTATTTTCTGGTGACAGCTACGGTGCTACTTGTGGTGTCAACAAAACATACTCCAAGTGACATCTGTTCTTTTGCGGATATGCCAGCACTTTCATCAGCAATGATTGAAAATCCATTTGACCTATTGACTAAGGATACTAGATCTTCTCTTAATGTTTCTTCACATAATGTAATTAGTTCATGTTCAACTCGAACAGATGTATAATGTGCATTAACTGGTGCATTTTCTAGATGGTTCTTTAGGGTGATATCTCCTGCTTCAATGCAAAATTGGTGCAGACTTTGCACTTTTCCGGATGTACTTTTTTTCCCACGTAAAGCAATGTCATGTGTGCCACAAAGTAAGATAGTAGACAAAATTGGAAATAACTTTTTCCGATTTTCTTCAGCATGCCTTTTCACAGCGTTGTCTATGTGGAAAACAATACCTGTATCCGGTTTCTTTCTGATCGCCAAAAAGTGTGTTGCATCCACTTTTTCGTTTTTATGCCGAGACGATAAGATATGCTTGCGTGCACTTTGATGGAAGTCTTTATATTTAGTGAAAGGCATAGTTATGAATGCTCCTTGTATCCCACGATGAACTGGCAGTGGGAAAACTGTGCAGAACTTGCAGATTGCACCTTTCAGTTGTGGAGAGTAGCTAAGCTATGGTGAATATTGATTAATCCACACATGACGGAAGCAGCGTGTTCCACCTGAATCTTTCTTGAAATTATACATTTCTAGTGGAGAATATGAATTTATTAGAAGATTGTATTTTACATCGTCTGTTAGTTTTTTTGCTATATTAAAATGCAATACAATATCATTTACAGGAGCATCGACATCATGGCTACATTCTGTTGGAGCTGAAAGTGGACGTGCAGAACTGCTTGCTCTTGGCTCTTCTGCCTCCTCCTGTTCATCATGTCTAGGGGGCATATTAACAAGGGCATTACCTCCACTTTTTTGGCTGTAAAAGCCAAAAAAGCGGAGATAATCTTTTCGCCCTATTTACAAGAGGGTGGTAACATGCATTAGCGCATGTTAGCACCCTTTTACCCGACGCCTCCCTTTGCATCTCTAATGAGATGCAAAGTAGGCGTCACTGGGCAGTACAACTTTGCAAATATCGCTGATGTGCACATCGTGATATTTACAAGGCTGCCCCAGCATTTAAGCCGACGTTAGTTTTTGGAGAAAACCGCTGTTTTCGCCAAAAACTAATGTCTGCTAAAATGCAGACTTACCTATCCTTAACATTGGGGGTGGATTATGCTGATGCGACCACAGGGTCGTATCGGCAAGGTTATTGCCGTTTGGCAGGGAACATCGCTGGAAAACCAGCAATGTTCCCTGGAAAATGGCGATTTCACCGCTATCGCTGGAATTTTTATCGTTCTGGGGAAATGCGTTGTTAATAACGCGCTACCAGGGCGATAAATTCCAGAGATAGATGGCGATAAATAAAAAAGCGCTATGCGCGCTTTGCATTATTTATCACTGTCCCTTGATGATATGCCCCTAGATTATTTTCTTGCATCAGTAATATCAGATTCTACATCATCCAATTTTTTTTTTTTTTTTTCGGATGTCCATTTCTAAAAAGAAATGGGGATCATTAAATACTCTGCTCATCACCAGGCTGGCTGTATTGAAAACGCTGAGTTGGAGAGGAGCTACAGGGATTTGAAAATTCCCTTTTAATTTCTCCGGCAAGGGGAACCAGGTTGCCTTGCATAATTATATAGGTAAGATGAGATTTGTGAACATTAAATAACTCACCTAAAATGCACTATTTATTGAATACATACAGCCCTGTATGCAGAAACAAAATAGAAAAACGAAAGTGTGTGTAGATATCTGTACACACACTGATGCACACACACTTTATATAGACAATGGCAGCAGATCTTAAGAGATGCACACACAAAGATTCTGGTGTTTTTACAGAAATCTGACATTTGCGATGCACACAAATATATGTCCATACATGCATAAACAATGAGACCTAACAGTGGGACCTTCTAACTACCAGCACCTAACCTAATGTCACTCCATCAATATTGTCCCTTCTATACTTCTAAGGTTCTGTGTGCACACCGAATAGCACCCACCGTCACAGTGCTTGTTCCAACAGGAACCTAACAATTTCATACAAAAGCACAGGTGCACCACATAACATGATTTAATCAATGAGGATACATATTAAGTTCATTTCCAGAGCAGTACGTTCTTCAATTCAATTTTTTTCTTTTTATTCCAATTTCATTTAGCGTAGATAAGAAACCGAGTCCAGTTCTAATGACTCAACACACAGTACAGCCGAAGCGTTTCGTCCCAGTGCAGGACTTCTTCAGGGCACTAGATGAAGGTGGAGTCAAATACTTCCATGAACTGCAAGGACATCGGAGTCTCTCCTAGTAATCTGTTTCCCTTTCCGGTACGTTATTATATCAAAAATTTTGAGCCATCTGTATAGATTCCACGACCAAAAGATAACTACAAAGTACGGTCCACAATGAGGAATTCCAAAAGGCGTCAATTCGTGTTGCAATGGGTTGCAAAACAATTCCTATAAGCATATATCTTCAAAGTATGATGCGAAGGTCTAAAGAGCAGAGAAGAGAGCAAGATGACACTACATGGTAAGCGGTGGACCTATGCAATAACAGGCTCAAAATAGACCTAACGCGTCCAAATAAAGTGGACGTGCCAGCGGCCAAGGATCTTTAGATCCCTGCACGAATTTCCCCTCAAGCTACGTTTCCCAGCGTGCCGTTTGACTGTAACAATCGTATTGCGGTCGCTGTTTCTTTGTTCAATTGATTTGAGATCTAAAGATCCTTGGCCGCTGGCACGTCCACTTTATTTGGACGCGTTAGGTCTAATACTCACTCTCTACTACTCACTCTCTACTACTACTCACTATCTACTACTCTCTACTACTCTCTACTTTCTCTCTACTACTCACTCTCCAATACTCTCTACTACTCTCTACTCTACTCACTCTCTAATACTCTACTACCCACTCTCTACTACTCTCTACTACTCTCTACTAATCTCTCTACTACTCTCTACTACTCACTCTATCACTCTCTACTACTCTCTACTACTCTCTACTCTCTACTGCTCACTCTACTACTCTAATACTCACTCTCTACTACTCACTCTCTACTACTCTCTACTACTCACTCTCTACTACTCTCTACTACGATCTACTCACTCTCTACTACTCACTCTCTACTACTGTCTATTACTCTCTACTCTACTCACTCTCTACTACTCACTCTCTAATACCCTCTACTACTCACTCTCTACTACTCACTCTCTACTACTCTCTACTACTCACTCTCTACTACTCTCTACTCACTCTCTACTACTCACTCTCTACTACTCTACTACTCTCTACTCTCTACTCACTCTCTACTACTCACTCTCTACTACTCTCTACTCTCTACTACTCACTCTCTGCTACTCACTCTCTACTACTCACTCTAGTACTCTCTACTACTCACTCTCTACCACTCTCTACTACTCTCTACTACTCTCTACTCTCTACTCACTCTCTACTATTCTACTCTCTACTCCCTACTACTCACTCTCTGCTACTCTCTACTACTCACTCTACTACGCACTTTCTACTACTTACTCTCTACTACTCACTCTCTACTACTCACTCTGTACTACTCTCTACTGCTCACTCTCTACTACTCTCTATGGCTCACTCTCTACTACTCACTCTCTACCACTCTGTACTACTCTCTACTACTCTCTACTCACTCTCTACTATTCTACTCTCTACTCCCTACTACTCACTCTCTGCTACTCTCTACTACTCACTCTACTACTCACTTTCTACTACTTACTCTCTACTACTCACTCTCTACTACTCTATTACTCACTCTCTACTACTCACTCTACTACTCTCTACTACTCTCTACTATTCACTCTCTACTACTCACTCTCTACTACTCTACTACTCACTCTCTACTACTCACTCTCTACTACTCACTCTCTATTACTCTCTACTCTCTACTACTCTCTCTACTACTCTCTACTACTCACTCTACTACTCTCTACTACTCACTCTCTACTACTCACTCTAGTACTCTCTACTACTCACTCTCTACCACTCTCTACTACTCTCTACTACTCTCTACTCTCTACTCACTCTCTACTATTCTACTCTCTACTCCCTACTACTAACTCTCTGCTACTCTCTACTACTTACTCTACTACTCACTTTCTACTACTTACTCTCTACTACTCACTCTCTAATACTCTACTACTCACTCTCTACTACTCACTCTGTACTACTCTCTACTGCTCACTCTCTACTACTCTCTACGACTCACTCTCCACTACTACTCTCTATTACTCACTCTCTACTACTCACTCTACTACTCTCTACTACTCTCTACTATTCACTCTCTACTACTCACTCTCTACTACTCTACTACTCACTCTCTACTACTCACTCTCTACTACTCTCTACTACTCACTCTCTACTACTCTCTACTCACTCTCTACTACTGTCTATTACTCTCTACTCTACTCACTCTCTACTACTCACTCTCTAATACCCTCTACTACTCACTCTCTACTACTCACTCTCTACTACTCACTCTCTACTACTCTCTACTCACTCTCTACTACTCACTCTCTACTACTCTACTACTCTCTACTCACTCTCTACTACTCACTCTCTAATACTCTCTCCTACTCAGTCTCTACTACTCACTCTCTACTACTCTCTACTACTCACTCTCTACTACTCACTCTAGTACTCTCTACTACTCACTCTCTACCACTCTCTACTACTCTCTACTACTCTCTACTCTCTACTCACTCTCTACTATTCTACTCTCTACTCCCTACTACTCACTCTCTGCTACTCTCTACTACTCACTCTACTACTCACTTTCTACTACTTACTCTCTACTACTCACTCTCTACTACTCTACTACTCACTCTCTACTACTCACTCTGTACTACTCTCTACTGCTCACTCTCTACTACTCTTTACGACTCACTCTCTACTACTACTCTCTATTACTCACTCTCTACTACTCACTCTACTACTCTCTACTACTCTCTACTACTCACTCTCTACCACTCTCTACTACTCTCTACTACTCTCTACTCTCTACTCACTCTCTACTATTCTACTCTCTACTCCCTACTACTCACTCTCTGCTACTCTCTACTACTCACTCTACTACTCTACTACTCAGGAGAGCAGGAATACTTACCCGCTTTATGCCGCCACCGCCAGGAGTCATTTTTGGGGGCCAACGAGCAGCAGAGGAGCATAACCACTGCGTCGCCGCCCCGGGACTCAATCTCCCGGCAGCCCCAGCGACCGGGCAGACCCGCTTCGCGGGACGCGCGCGGGACCGCGCCGGGCTAAGCCCGGGCAAAGGGCGGGCCGTCTGTGGCCGTCAGGGGCAGAAGGAGGCAGGGCTGGGCCATCCCTCTGACATCGGACATCAGGACATCAGGACATCTGCCCCATATCAGGTACTGCTGTTGTTTCCCATATTCTTGCTCCATGAGTGTTGCTGTGGAGTCGGTTAGTGATAGTGTACATTGGCTGAAATCTGGATCTCGTAACATCTTTGAGCCTGCTCGTGACTTTTTGGTCTCTGACAACTGTCATGCAAGAGTAGAGATATTAACTGTTCCAAGATCCCGTGAGAGTTAATCCGCGCATTATTACCTGGAGTAGCCTGGGTCTAAGGCTGTGAGACCTTGCAGGCAGCAAGTCAGTAGTTATAGCTGACATTTAATCTCGGCCCATATCCTATTATGTCTGGCTCTAAGAAAAACAAGGTGGTCACGGGGGCTGGTTCCATGAATAATTTCCTCGTTAAAATGGTGACAAAAATCAACGATGATAGAAGGGCTTCTTTGGGTAAAGCAGACGCTCTAGATTACGCCCTCCCTCCAGCTAGAGCTGCTACACTGGAGGATTCCCAAGAAGGCGAAAGAAGCGTGGACTGCACGTTAGGCGAACAAAACGCTACCGAGCCAATAAGTACTATAGTAGCTTCCATCCACCGGGAGCCTGATACTGTAATGATGGACCCTACAATGAATGATACGTTATGCTCTGACTTTGAGGAAGAGGCAGAAGTATTGGAAGATATTAGGGGAAAGAGACCCTTTAGATCATGCAGAAGGCAGCAAAGCAAGAGGGGGGGTAAGACCGCCCACAGGAGAAGAGGGGAAAATCGCCTGCCGGATAGCTACATCTCCCCCAAATCCAAACCAAATGCAGAGATCATAAAGGAACCCAGTATTACACTGAGCCCAGAGCAGTTTGGTTTGCTAATTAAACGTATAGAGGCGGCTGTTGACCTAAAACTTAAGGCTTCCATTGACTGTCTTACAGTCAAATTGGACACCGCAAATGCGGAGCTTAAAAGACTAGGAGGTCTATTGGACCAACAGTTGGCTAAACTTTCTCAGGTGAATCCCTTACCCCCTCAAATTAGTTTAGCAAGCCCCGAAGTCATGGGAAAAAGTGCTACAAAAGCCCCCAACCCACCTTCCTTGATCCCTCCGGCTAGTTGCCCGGTTAACAACTCTACTGTTCCCCCAGCCATCCATCCTCCACCAGTAGACTTGGATGCTGATCAGGTTAGGGGCTTCCAGAGACCTGTCCCCTTATATAACACTAATGCTGCACAATGTAGGCGCATCAATACCATTAATTTGCCCCCGGATTGCGCCCCTTATGTCATCGTACTTGCAAATGTTCCGTCGTTTTGCTCAGGTAATTCTGAGCCGCAAGAGGAAGCGCATGATTCTCTCAAAAACAAAGTGGTGGCCTGGTTAGGTGCTAAATGTGGTTTCCCTTCTAAACATGCTGGAGATATTATTACGACGAGGAGAGTGAACTGGATTGGCCCATCAAGGAAATCATGTAGAGGGGATTGCGTGGTTGTGAACTTTAAATACCCACAACATGTGGCCACAGTCCTCCTACGGGCAGCATCCCTGTTGGAGGACAGTAACAGTATCCGAGTTCGTCCGCTTGGGTATTTCTACAACCAGGCCAATTTTCCCTCCTTGCCCAGACTAAGATCAAATCCATTCACCCCGGTGGGGTCAAGTTGGGCTCATCAAAGTTCGTTGCAGGGCCGTGATAACCCTAGTACATTTGGTCCCCCCATTACAACATATAACAGATTTAATGTGCTCTCAGGCCTCGACCTCTGTGATTGACGGGGTGAGGGAGAGGGTACAGAGGACGCCGCCGTAGCGGCCCCCACACCAGCGGTCCTTGTACCTTCTTCTGAGGCGGTCAAGAACAGTTCACCAGAGATTATTATTGACAATGGGGACACGGTTAGACTGTTATCTTGGAACATTGCTGGGTTGTGGGCTAAGAAGGGAGACCCCAATTGGGAAAACTTTGTAAAGCGTTACGATGTTATCGCCTTGCAAGAGACTTGGGACTTGGAGTGTGATTACTGGATAGATGGCTTCACATCCTTCTTTGTCCCTGCTTTGCCTTCTCCTGCCGGACGGAACAAAGGAGGTCTCATGATGCTGGTTTCGGTGAATTTAAAAGGCAAATTGATCCCGATAGACTGCGCCTCCAATAATTTTATTATTCTGGAGTTAACTTTAGAGGATGGTGGTAAACTACTTTTGGTTAACTGTTATAGTGCTCCTAATAGTAATCCAGAATCCATGCATTTTAATTGGTTATCTGATTTTTTTAATTCTCTACGGAGACAAGCATTCCACTCTGTATCGATTCATTTTAATGGGTGATTTTAATGTTCATTTGTGCTCACATTGTGTTATGGTGGAATCAGACGGGCCAGACAGCGTGTCCCCCCCTCATTTAGAACACACACAGAAGGGTCGGGCACTTGAACATGTACTGCAGGAAAATGAGCTATTTGAACCTGAATTTTATGACAATAGTACACGGGTTGCCACCTACACGGGAAGGGCTAGCGATTCGATAATTGATTTTATTTTTGTCTCGAGATATTTTCTTAATTATGTGATTTCATATAATGCAATTGCTATGCCTATGAGTGATCATAATCCTGTTGGATTGGTGTTAACAAATAGTGCTTTCTTGTCGAAATCTGTTGTTCTCCATCGGACTATATTGCCTGTAAAGGAAAAGGATCAGGGGAGAAGACTTAAATGGGAGACGGTTGTACCGGAAATTTTTTTCTTAACTTTATCCAACTCAGTCGCGGAAGAGTTAATTGTGTGTGCCACTCCGTCAGCTGGGCACAATGATATTATATCTTCCTTTGAAGATATTTGCCGGTTTGTGTCTAGCAGTCTCTCAGCCAAAGGGCAGGGGGCCAAACAAAAGCCGGCTAAAGGCTGGTTTGAGAAAAATTGCAGTAAAGCTCATAACCGCCTTAAAAAAGCCCTCAATACTCGCCCAAGGGATAAGGAGCTTGTGGCACGATTAAGAAAGGATTATAACACGGCCACTACTTTGCGTAAAAATGAATTAAAAAGCAAAGCTTGGGAGGACTTAAGGGATAAAGCTACTCTAAAAAATAGCGCTGAGTTTTGGACAATAATAAATTCCCCATTACTTACAGGTGTTCAAAACTCAGCACAGGAATTAAATATTCCAGAGGAGGATTGGCTATGCCATTTCGAAAAAATTTATGACAGTAACAGGGAGCCGGACCCTTTCACAATCCCCGTAAATGAGAGCCACATGGAGCCTGTGAGATTTGAAACCAGTGAGGTACTTAGAGCCATAGAGGAGACAGCAGGTCGCAAGGCCCCGGGCCCCGATGGAGTGCCAGCGGACATGTTCAGGGCAAACCCGCTGTTTTGGGCAAATATTTTAACTAGAGTTTTTAACGCTGCTGCAATAGTGGGTTTCCCTCAGTCCTGGTCCTTAGCTACAATCGTCCCAATATTCAAAAAAGGGCAGAGAGGAGACCCAAAATGCTATAGACCAATATCGCTTTTGGACTCCTCGGTAAAAATTTTAGGTAAGGCTGTCCTGGCGAGGATTTCTGCGTGGGCTAAGGGGAATAACATCTTGTCCGAGGCACAATTTGGCTTTAGGTCAGGGAGGAGTACTGAGGACCAATGCCTCAATCTCCACCTCATACTGTCCAAATACACCAGAGCAAAAGGGGGCAGCTTATTCCTTGGTTTCATGGACCTGTCCACAGCTTTTGATCTTGTTAATAGATCTAAGCTGTGGGCAATGCTTCTGGAGATGGGCCTCGACAGTTCCTTGGTACACTTTCTGGCGGAGCTCCACAAAGATCTGAGGGCCCGCATCAGAATGACCACCGACGGAAAGTGTACCGAGAGTTTCAGATCCACTAGAGGGGTCCGCCAGGGATGCATCCTGGCGCCAATGTTGTTCACGCTTTACGTGAACTCTTTGGAGGGCTACCTAACGTCTGCCACAAAGGATTTCCCGAGCATGGGGGGTGCACCAATTCCGGTGCTCCTCTATGCCGATGACGCGGTACTTATAGCTAGGACCCCAGTTGCCCTACAAAAGATACTTGACGCCTTTGGCAATTTTATGACTAGTCTCGACCTGGTGATCAACAAAAGCAAATCACATACCATGTCAGTAGGATGTGGTAAGCGTAAAGAAAAAACCTTTTTTTGTGATGGAGAGGTGATTACTAGTGTCAAAGTCTTTACCTACTTGGGTGTGATTTTTGACCAAAGGGGAACCTGGACACCGCAGTTAACATCTAAAATGAATGCGGTTAGAAGTTCATATGCTGCAATTTTGGGTTTTGCTAAGAGATTGGGGGGGAAACCTATGGAGGCTATTATGGCCGTCTATAAAGCTAAGACTATCGCAATTGCTAGATATGGTGCAGCTGTCTGGGGTTACGTTAATTCTAAAGATATCCAGACTGAGGAAAATAAATTTCTTCGCTCATTGCTGGGTCTACCCCAGTCAACTGCTACCTACTCAGTACACCTTGAGTTGGGGATGGGCTACATCCTAGACATAATCAATCTAGCTCCACTCTTGATGTGGATAAAGCTTTGGCTTAACCCAAACCTTAGCCTTAATCATCGGATCATCAAAGATTGTCTCCAACTTGATCACAGGAGGGATATTCAGTGGCTGTCTTACATTGAAACTACGACAGCACTTCTGGGACGCCCTGAAATTTTTAGTAGACCTGAATCCCTGTGTAGAGCTGACCTGCCGTGGGTGAAAACAAATTTCCTGAGAATACGCATGGCCGAGCGCGAAGCTCACGATCTATGTAAACCCTCTGTGAGGGCCCATGTTCTGATAACTCCATCTTGTGTGCTGGCTCCTTATTTAATAACGGTAACCAACCCTTTTCATAGATGGCTTTTATCCAAATTTCTTTAATCAAACTTATACGGTACTGTGGGATGAGAAAGACTGGTGCAAGCTTGAGGAATCGTCTCCATGCAAATGCGATGGTTTCTCTATTCAGGATAATGCCCACTTTTTGTTTTTTTGTTCCTTCTATCATGAACCTCGCATTAGATATTTAAAATCTATTTTGAAGGACCTGGGTTTTATCCAGTATAAGCCTGCATTGTTATATTTACAGATGTTGCTTTCTCCATTAACTATGTACTGTACTGCTAGTTTTTTGGCCGCATCTGTTAGATGCAAGAGACTAAGGCTAAGATTGGAAGAACAATAGAAATTTGCATCCATCTTTATCGCATATTTGAGTGCATTTGTAATGTATTTTATGCAAATAATGCCTTTTTATTCTGTTTTTTAAATTTATGAATTGTTTAATACTGTTTTAGATGAATTCTTTGATATTTGTTGTAGAATGCTTTTATGATTTTAATTAATCGAATAAAGTGGAACTTGACTTGACTTGACTACTACTTACTCTCTACTACTCACTCTCTACTACTCACTCTGTACTACTCTCTACTGCTCACTCTCTACTACTCTCTATGGCTCACTCTCTACTACTCACTCTCTACCACTCTCTACTACTCTCTACTACTCTCTACTCACTCTCTACTATTCTATTCTCTACTCCCTACTACCCACTCTCTGCTACTCTCTACTACTCACTCTACTACTCACTTTCTACTACTTACTCTCTACTACTCACTCTCTACTACTCTATTACTCACTCTCTACTACTCACTCTACTACTCTCTACTACTCTCTACTATTCACTCTCTACTACTCACTCTCTACTACTCACTCTCTACTACTCACTCTCTATTACTCTCTACTCTCTACTACTCTCTCTACTACTCTCTACTACTCACTCTACTACTCTCTACTACTCACTCTCTACTACTCACTCTAGTACTCTCTACTACTCACTCTCTACCACTCTCTACTACTCTCTACTACTCTCTATTCTCTACTCACTCTCTACTATTCTACTCTCTACTCCCTACTACTCACTCTCTGCTACTCTCTACTACTCACTCTACTACTCACTTTCTACTACTTACTCTCTACTACTCACTCTCTACTACTCTACTACTCACTCTCTACTACTCACTCTGTACTACTCTCTACTGCTCACTCTCTACTACTCTCTACGACTCACTCTCCACTACTACTCTCTATTACTCACGCTCTACTACTCACTCTACTACTCTCTACTACTCTCTACTATTCACTCTCTACTACTCACTCTCTACTACTCACTCCCTACTACTCACTCTCTACTACTCTCTACTACTCACTCTCTACTACTCTCTACTACGATCTACTCACTCTCTACTACTCACTCTCTACTACTGTCTATTACTCTCTACTCTACTCACTCTCTACTACTCACTCTCTAATACCCTCTACTACTCACTCTCTACTACTCACTCTCTACTACTCTCTACTACTCACTCTCTACTACTCTCTACTCACTCTCTACTACTCACTCTCTACTACTCTACTACTCTCTACTCTCTACTCACTCTCTACTACTCACTCTCTAATACTCTCTCCTACTCAGTCTCTACTACTCACTCTCTACTACTCTCTACTACTCACTCTCTACTACTCACTCTAGTACTCTCTACTACTCACTCTCTACCACTCTCTACTACTCTCTACTCACTCTCTACTATTCTACTCTCTACTCCCTACTACTCACTCTCTGCTACTCTCTACTACTCACTCTACTACTCACTTTCTACTACTTACTCTCTACTACTCACTCTCTACTACTCTACTACTCACTCTCTACTACTCACTCTGTACTACTCTCTACTGCTCACTCTCTACTACTCTCTACGACTCACTCTCTACTACTACTCTCTATTACTCACTCTCTACTACTCACTCTACTACTCTCTACTACTCTCTACTATTCACTCTCTACTACTCACTCTCTACTACTCTACTACTCACTCTCTACTACTCACTCTTTATTACTCTCTACTCTCTACTACTCTCTCTACTACTCTCTACTACTCACTCTACTACTCTCTACTACTCTCTCTCTACTCACTCTCTACTACTCACTCTCTACTACTCACTCTCTACTACTCAATCTCTACTACTCTCTACTACTTACTCTCTACTACTCACTCTCTACTACTCTCTCTACTACTCTCTACTACTCTCTCTCCACTACACTCGACTACTCACTCTCTACTACTCACTCTCTACTACTCACTCTCTACTACTCACTCTCTACTACTCTCTACTCTCTCTACTACTCTCTACTACTCACTCTCTACTACTCACTCTACTACTCTCTACTACTCACTCTACTACTCTCTCTACTACTCTCTCTACTACTCTCTACTATTCACTCTCTACTCTCTACTACTCACTCTCTACTCTCTGCCTCTCTACCTCTCTCTCTACCTCTCTCTACTACTCTCTACTCTCTACCTCTCTACCTCTCTCTACCTCTCTCGTGTAGAGAGGTAGAGAGAGGTACTCTCTACTTCTCTCTACCTCTCTACGCGCCTACATATGCACATATATATATATGTATGTATACATTATTGCATATATATATGTGTGTGTGTATATATATTATCTACTGGCGGTTGCCAGTAGATAGTTATAGTTAGGATCGTGTTTCCATAGGAAATCTGAAAATTCTATTTTGAATAACTTTGGCGCCGGTTGACGAATCCTCGCGAAATTTTCAAAACTAATGGGGCGCTCCGCTCATCTCCTACCCTGAAAGTCTCGGGGTGATTCGTCAAGCGGGGGCCGAGAAAAAAGGGGGGTCCCAAAACGCATTTTCCCCATGCATTTTCCCATAGGACCTTTAGTCGAAGGTACAGCCCGAACGGCTGAACAGATTTAAATGAAATTTGGCAAAGGGGTAGTCCTCAGGTCAGGGAAGTGCCTTTTGCATATCTGGAGTCAATCTGTTCAGTATTTCCTGAGAAAATTGCATTTCAAAGCATATAAATATCTATAGGCGCGCACCGTGCGGGCGCCGTGCGCGCACCCCAACGTGCGCGAGCGTAATTGTGATTGGTTGTTAGATGTCAGTCAACATTCGAATCGGTCGAAATCAGGAAGTGTCGGCTGCCATTTTGTCTGTCGCACTGAAAAGGAAAGGTGGAAAAAAGGTGGAAAACGTGAAAAGGGGGCAGGGAAGAGAGTTCCTGACCCCCTAGCCTTTGTCAGGGGGTCACAAAAGGACCCCCAAGGGTGAAAAAAACATTGTATTGTTTTTAAAAAACAATCGCGGGGTGCACGCACCGTCCGCACACGGTGCGCGCAGCGCACCATGTGCCCGACTCGCGCACATGGTGTGCGCAGCGAACCGTGCACGCACGGTGCGCGCACGGTGAAAAACCTTAAAAATATATATATATTAATAAATACATAACTTAGCATTTAAAAAACGTACAAATTCACTTAAAAAACCATAGGTTTCACACACGTTATAGTTAGGAATTAGCATTTAAAAAACCTTGCAAATTCACTTAAAAACCATAGGTTTCACACAGGTTATAGTTAGGTGGACATTTCACTCGTAAAAAACCAATGAAATTCCCCCGTTATAGTTAGTTCAGATAACTATAACTCGCGCGATCGCCACTCTATCACAAGGATGATGTCATCAGTGATGTCATGAGTGATGCCACTGACCATGTCATGAGTGATGTAATATGTGACGTCATGAGCAGTGGATTGCGGGCGCGTGAGTTATAGTTATCTGAACTAACTATAACGGGGGAATTTCATTGGTTTTTTACGAGTGAAATGTCAACCTAACTATAACCTGTGTGAAACCTATGGTTTTTTAAGTGAATTTGCAAGGTTTTTTAAATGCTAATTCCTAACTATAACGTGTGTAAAACCTATGATTTTTTAAGTGAATATATATATACATACATACATACATATATAAACATATATATACATCTGCATATCTATATAAATACAAATATAAATGCATGCATACATCTACATATATGCATACATATGCATGTTATGTACATGAAAGTTTGAAAAACACTAATAAAAGCAAAGCTAAAAACCCACCTAATTACAAACAGATTTGCTTTAACTTAAACAAGGGCGAGACCTATTGCATTTTCAATGCTTGTTGAAAAGGGCAATACTATCCCAGGCATCAGTTAGCCAATTACTCGCATTAACTGTATCCGCATTGGTGGAGCCTGTCAACTTTGGTCGAGTGGTGCGCAAGCATTCTGAAAGAAAGGGCTCGGTAATTTTGTACCATTCTTTCGTAGATCTGTGTGGTCCAAGTTTTAAATTAACTGTAAATGAAAAAGGTATCAAAAATGATCAGACCAGGTTAATTTAAGAACAAGGCTAACTTGAATATTAGAAAGGTTTTTTAAAAAATTAGAGCAAGAGAGCGGCCTGCCTTATGTTCAGGTTCAGACACTAATTGTGCTAGATTATGTTATGTTATGTTAGGATAGCTTGTAAAGCGCACAACTGCCCCAGCGCTAAGCAAAATAGGACCTAAACAGCGAGTATCCCTTCTGAAAAGAGAAAGGAAGGGCCATAGAAGACAGATGGATCAAAGGCGGGAAACTTAGTGTGGAAACAAATGGGTCTTTAACACTTTTCGGAAAGTCAAATAGTTGTCCATGCTCCGGATATGAAACGGAAGATCGTTCCAGAGCTTGGCAGCCAGAACAAAGAACGAGCGACCATCAGCACGGGTCCTCTTTACACGTGGTATAGAAACCAAATATTTGCCCGCAGAGCGCAAATGGCACAGGGGAGTGTAAAATGAAAGCAGGCCAGATATTATACCAGAGGTGGGAGATTTCAGGATCTTAAACGCAAAACAAAGAGATTTAAACTCCACCCGCCTCTCCACGGGCAGCCAGTGTAACCGCCGAATGGTACTAGAGGTGGGGCAGCGACTAGGCATGGCAAGAAGCGTTCTGGCGGCGACATTCTGGACCCTCTGGAGTCTCGTCTTATTAACCCCAAGATAAAGCACACTGGCGTATTCCAGTCTAGATAGAACAGAAGCTTGCACAATGGTCTGCCGGATGGAAGGGTCAAAGAAACCCAGCATGGGTCTGAGACTACGCAGAATGCCAAGACATGCCGCCGCCACCCTCTTAGTTTGAATGTGGAAGCTCAACGCTGAGTCAACCCAAACACCCACATTTTTCACCACCTTTTTTGGAGTAGGGAGGGGTCCGAGGGAGGAGGGCCACCAATGCCCGCTCCACAGCTCATGATCCTTCCCAACCAACAGGACCTCGGTCTTGCTGGTGTTGAGCTGCAGGCAATTGGCCTACAGCTCAACGCTCAACACCCTCAAGAGCATCCCAAGCATCTCAAGAGCATCCCTAAAATGATTAGCTGTCATACAATTGAGATCACCCATTTGTAGGGTGACCAACCGTCCGTACATTTCATGGACCGCCCTTTATATGGGCCTCTTGTCCGTTGTCCGTGAGGAATTCTTTCATGGGCATCTTTTGTCTGTAATTTCGGATGTTGGAACGAGCTGTCCCCCTGCAAGCAGCCTGAGAGGTCTGTAACTCTCAGGGCAGGGGCCAGCTCACGCTCCTGCTGTCATCTTAAGGGCCTGCAGCAGCCCCTCCCAGAGTCGGGGCCACCAAATCTCTCCCCTCACAGCAGGGTCAGAATCTGACAAATCACCATAAAGAATTGTTTTTTAAATGTCTCACTCTCACTTAGCTTTATAATTTTTAAAGAGACCTTAACATCAATGTGTGGGTTTTTCTATCGATGATTTTGGGACATGAGTGGCAAATCGCTCATTCAAAAAACACGTTCGGCCTATATCATTGGTGAATACAAAGGAATGGCAGCCATTCCATATCAGGCAGGGGGGATGGGCGTTCTCTCCCAATACATTTTTAGTAAACATGGTCAAAAATAGTGAATTTGAAAGTACACCAGGCCGCTAATTATTTGCCTAAACTTGCTAGCATTTAAGAAGACACTTTTACAGAGGAGGGCTAGGAGTTCACTTCCCACTAGAAATAAGGTCAACGTGTAATGAAGAGTCCAGTTTAATGTTTTATTGGTCACTAACTATGGTCACACCTCAAATATGATTTTATTGCAACTGTAAAGGAGAGTTTGCTTTTATTCAAACATTTTGAGTAGTGTTAGTAATGAGACATTAAGGAGCTGAAATTGCCAAATTCATCAAAAGCACTTAATTCCCCTATGCTATTAGTGCACATAACAAGTACATATATGTGCACCACATGAAAAAGAAGTTGCCAATAATTCTACTTGGATTAATGCCCTTGACCATTCGTAACCAGTTGCCCCTACGTCACAGCAATGTACATATGTGCTCAATTTCCACAGGGCCACAGTATTGCACATATACAACACAGTAAGCACAAAAGTAGTTTACACATGTGGCAGCACTGATGGCCACATACAGAGTGGCACAGATACACAATCATAATCACTCAAAGGCAGGGACACTAGCATACACTAGAGCGTATGAACAGGACCAGTGTCACACAACACAACACACAAGTCACCCACGTTTGGTAGGTGATATGACATTCTACCTGGGATATCTTCAACCTGCTCACCAGCATGCCTTGTTTCTGCATACGCCTTGCTACAGCAGACACTGGCAACAGTAATAGTTCATGCACTGTCAATAACAGATTACTAATATCAAATTTATGGCAGACAGTCTACAGATGAAAGACGCCGTCAGCAGAATTCAACTATTGGCCTGCTGATCATCACTTTTTTCAAGTTACTTATATTCAAGGCATTGAACTATCTCTTGGGAATGCTGATAGATGCACTGCTGGAGAAGAGGGAATCATGATAGAGCCTATGCATACAAATAATACAATTTCCTTAAATATGACACCACACTTAAATCAATGTTTACCCGGTGTGCTTAAAATACCGGGATACATGACCGAACAGTAAAATACTGTCATACATGTATTGAACATAGAGGGAACTTTCAAAATTCAACAAGTGATTGCCTCACCTGCTGAACTCCTTCAAAAGGTTTGCTGTTGCATACAACAAAGACACAGGGTCATATCATCAAGGCCCACGATAAAATTATCGCCGCTTTAGCGTCCGTTTTGGGGCGAAAAGCGGCGATAATTTTATCGCCCTATCAGCATGGACACGCTAACGCGTGTTCCCGTGCCTCAGCACCGGTTTCCCTAAGGCCCATCTTTGCATCGCCAATGAGATGCAAAGTGGGCGTACCCTGCCGAACTGAGGTAGAGAATGTCGCTAACCGACATTTCTCCAATTATCAAGGAAATCGCTAACCTGCTTAGCGATTATAAAAGTAGTGCTAACCGCGCTTAACGCAGGTTTCTTTACGCCTGCTTACAATCTGACTTAATTTGAAGAAAATTGGTAAGGAGGAAAAGATAGAATAATATTTTTAAACAAGGATACCTTTAATTATCCTATCATATGTGTATATATTCACATTTTCTTTTTGTCATTTTATCGCTGAGCATATAAAAAGAACATATATTTACAAACAACACCTCTGAAATAATAACAAACTAACGCTACTGTCCACCGTGAAATATTTCCTATTGTGGAGCCACCTTTAAATAGTGTGGACTACCCAGAAGGATCATACATTGCGTATAGTATTCATTCGATCGAGTTAAGTTATGTACTATTATTATTTTTCTTCATTATTTCTGTTTTAATTATCTTTATATATAATTACTCTCACCTTTTAATTTATTTTCAGTTTTCACAATACGATAAATATTGGTGTTTCTTATTAAGGGAGAGAGCTACGTATATAACTAGTTGGCCTGCATTAACACTCCATTCCAAAATGGCCGATTCATTTCACTCCACGTTGGGGAGATGTGTTAGTCCCTTGTCACTGTTGATTTCTAGAAATAAGGCTCCGAGTTCAGTTTTGTGAACCTTGGTTCGTAGTAGGATAGCGAACACGGACAGACGTTGATCAGACCTCCCAGAAAAGAGAAGAGTCATAAGGTAAGAGTAGATGGCAGTCAGCTCCTTGCCTCTTAGACTAAGTTGAGATCGCCTTACTTATCCCCGCGTGTTTTGTTGTGCGTTTTCCAACCATGTAGCGTGTACACCACGGCGGATGGAATTTACTGCATTGGATCTGAAGTTAGGCGCTAAGTGATAAGACGCTTGAGCAAGGTACGAAGTTCGATCACTTGGGTGATAGAGCGGTTCTTTATTCTACACAGTGGGGCTTACTTGAACCATTCTTCATTTTTATAGTTGGGTCAGGGGTCGATCCCCCCACGCTCCACCGCCGATAAGCATGTTGGTTTCATGCAGGATGCGCTGAGCGAGGTGTTGTAGCTAAGGTCAGTGTAGAGTTTAATAGATTGTACAATGAGAGATCCTTTATATTAGAAACGCTAGTATATGTGATTATGGTAAGCAGAACCACAGGCAGTACCAATGATTCTATTTATAGTCACATACGGTGAAACACACACGTCTTTGAAAGTTGAGGAATTCAAATTTATTTTGAAATTCATGTTACACTGGATTCGGTGGTCCTTTCGTGGTGGTGGGACTTTCTGTATCTTGGTTTGGTGATCAGGGGATTGAGACCTGTATGTATATATCGGCAAGGGTAATTTTTGGCGATTCTGTACTTTATATGTTATTAGAGTTTGTTTCTTTTTATGTAGAGTGCTGCTGTTGTTTTTGTCCTGAAGAGGCCAAAAGAAATAGATCGGCTGAAACGCGACCGCGTCAACAGTTTTGTTGTACAGAAGGACCGCAAATCAACTGAACTTTTTGTGGATTTAACAGTCTTACATTGCTTTTTTGAATCCTTGGAGAGAGACTTTCCTATACGCAATGTATGATCCTTCTGGGTAGTCCACACTATTTAAAGGTGGCTCCACAATAGGAAATATTTCACGGTGGACAGTAGCGTTAGTTTGTTATTATTTCAGAGGTGTTGTTTGTAAATATATGTTCTTTTTATATGCTCAGCGATAAAATGACAAAAAGAAAATGTGAAGATATACACATATGATAGGATAATTAAAGGTATCCTTGTTTAAAAATATTATTCTATCTTTTCCTCCTTACCAATTTTCTTCAAATTGTGTTTCAGATACCCAGGTAATAGGAGGGTTATTGATGGGTATACCCTATCTAACAGAATTACAATCTGATTTAGCCATTATATCCAATGGGAGGTGGATTATATGGCTATGTCCACCCTGCCCTATCAGCAACGTATCGCCTGTCGCTGTGCGATTATCGCTGAATATCCAGCGATAATCGCACATTTTGCAGCTTCGCTTGGATTTTTATCGCTTTGGAGATAAGCGTTGCTGATAGCGTGCTATCTCCGCGATAAAATCCAGCGATAGCCGTCGATAATTATCCTCGCGCTAAGCGCGGTTAGCGATAATTATCGCCGGCTGTTGCTGATATGCCCCACAGTCGCTGCCTAGATAACCCCTACCTACCATTCTGCTGAATGCCTGATGAATCGTGCAAGTCTGCAGGAGGGAGCGGGCACGCAGAGAGGCTGGAAGAAGCAAAGAGGAAAAGGCATGTTTCGCTCTTGACAGTCTCTGACTGTTACTCTATACTTTAGGTGGTTGCAAGCATGCACAGCATGCTCCAGTGCAGTGAAAAGAGGTCAAGGACTTGTGTCAGGCTGCAAAGGACAGCTGATCAGTGGTTGAGACACACAGACATCTATCTGTCAGTCACAGACGAAACACAATGGGCCATTGATAAATGTGCTGTCTCAACATCCTGTTTGTTTTAAATGGTCTGCATTTTCCTTGAGCCTGAACTCTAAAAAGTCCCCCCCTGCATAGGACTAATGGGCCCACCAACTATTGCAATTAATATGTCCAATGAAGTTTTTTAATCTGGCCGACACGACCTCAATAAAACTAACGTTTTTGCATTGAATGATGCGTCCGTCTGAGCTGGTTCCCGCCTTTTCCCTTGCCCCTCCTTTTCCTCCTCCTTCATAGTTTCTTCTTTCTCTGCTCCTCCGATCGACCACACCACCTTGATTCTCTAACCTCTCTATTTGCCTGGATTGAGTCGCTCCACCTCAACAGGACATGACTAAGCATTAAACCAGGCCACTCAGACTTTGCTATGCAAGGCTCGGCAGCCTCTCCCTACCCCATAATTCTTGGCTAGCCTTGCTATAGCACTTCCACTGACAAACCAGCATCTACCTCTTCTCATGTCTCTTGCTAAATGTCACCTCCTTCCCCACTTGGGTCTCGGTCTCCCTCTAAGTGTAGGGTCAATTGCCTCTTCCCTGTATCTTCATCTCTGCCCTTTCTCTTCATATTTCTGTCCCTCTCTCATCATTGCTTCTTTGATTTTGTTCATCTTGCTCCAGTCCATCTGATCCCTCTCCATCTCCATCTGATCCCATTTTTGCTCTGTTTCATCTTTCCATTCTCATCTCTGTGTCTCCCCTGCTCTACATTCCCTCTGTCCCTCTCTGTATTCAGTTCTTCACATTCCATTCCCACTGTGGCCATCCTCCCCCTCTCTCACTCTCCACATTCCCAGTCTATTCTCTCCCAGTGTGATGCCACCTCTCATACTTGCTGTTCCTCTCTGCGTGCCTGGGTTTCTCCAGTCACTTTATTCCATCTGCCTGTCTGTCTCTCCAGCCTCTTCGCCATCTCCTCATTTCCATGAATCCATTTCTTCACAGCACATCCGTTTTGCCGCACATTCTCTCACCGTCTCTATGTGCGTCCAACTCGCTCCAAGCTCTCCTCATCTCTAAGCCCTTGCTTCCTGTTCATCTTCTTTCATTCCCTCAAGTCTCTTTTTTTTATGACCCTCTCCTTTCTGTGTGCCCATTTAAGCAATATTCTCTCTATATGCCCCCTACATAAATCTCAGTCATTCCTCAGCATTTCCCCAATGCCTTGGATCTGCTAGTCCAGTCTCTTCTCACTTTGACCAGCTTCACCCGTTTATAAATACCAAGCACCTCTGTTCCCTTACTCCCACACCAACCTTGCTCTCCCCCCTCCGTCCCCAATGATTTTTTGACCCTTTTCCACCTTTCTCCTGAGTCCTCACTATAGCCTCACATTCGCCATCTTCGGGCTCCCTAGCCTCACTCCATTCCTCTGCCGCTCGCCAGATAGTCCATCCTTTTGCCTGACTTGCATCAAAGCCAGGCAAAATGTGGGGGGTGGGGGAGGTATTGCAAAAAAAAAAAAAAAGTTTACTACAGCTGGCCACTCGGAGAACTGCACTCTAGTCCAGCACAACAGGTCCCAATTAGCTATATTCTATGCGTGCTGCTTTACATCTCACAATGGCACTCAGATATGAGATGCTAGTAACAAAGTTCATCTGAGCAGATCTGACCGACCACTTCTCTCACCAAACATTCCTGCTCAGGACCATGAACTGTAAACAAAATATCAGACTGGACAACACAGAGCAGTTACCACATAAATAGATTATGATCATATGGAATACCACAAAAATCCTGCAAAGTTGTTCAAAGCTGCGTGGATATGAAAAAAACATGAACTGCACGATTGTCTCAACCTAATATAAACTTATTTGACTTGTACTCGTGTTGGTTGTCTATTTAAATATGTAATATAGCGCGACTTCCGCTGATGTGTCTGTAAAATGTACCTTTTTTCCAGAATTTTTGTCCTGAATTTTGACCCTTTGTCCTGAATTTTTACACTCACTGTCCTGACTTTGCACCCATCCCAGTTCGTCACCCTATCCATGTGTAGATTGATGTCGCCCAGAACTGTTAAGTTAGCCAAACGAGGAGACAGCTTGGCGACCAAGTTGATACGTTTTTGTAGGGAATCATTATAACAGTCAGGGGGGCGATAGAGAAGGGCGCCTGAAAATGAAAATGTTGGTGCCATATTGATTGTAAAAAACAACCCCTCAATGTCTCTGTATTCCTCCATTTTAGTTGAAGAGCCAGTGTAGATGGAACGGTGAATCACTCAATCCCGCCACCTGTTTCACCGTCCGGTTTAGACATTGAATTGAAAAAGCCAGTGGGGGTTGTGGGTGGGGGGGGAGGGATTGCTTGCACAATGTCAAGTGCTGAAGATTCTTTCTGCCATGTTTCAGTAAGAAAAATTAAATTAAATTTCTCTTTTGAAAGTCAGTTGTATAGAAAGCGTGCTTTTGGAGAAATCTACAATTGGTAAGACACGCGGCGAAGAGGAGTGTTGAAAAGAGTGGCAATTGGTGGTGGATTTATGTGTCAAAGAGTTTACAGCATTCCGTTTTATCCTCGATCTGAGACAGAGAGGACCCTAAAGGCAAGCTTACAACTGAGCAGGAGAACCTATTTGTTGGACAGGCCACATGAAGGGCTTGCTCCCTCCCCGCATGACAGGGCCCAAGCCCCGGGCCTCCAGGTGTTACCCACAGAAACAACCCGCACCCCGTCTCCCGACGGGACTCCTGCCCCCGGACATCTCTGTATCATGGGGCCGAACCACTACCGGCTCCCTCGCCCGGCCCGGCCGCCATCTTGGACACTGCACCACGAGGCCGCGTGGCCTCAGCTCGACCCTAACCCTGGGCCTGGCCAGGCCCCGACATCCCGGCACCACCATCCACCCAGGAGGTGAACGGACCACTTGGCAGGTCGATGGGAGAAAGAAGTGTCGATGGCTCTCCCCCGCCAGGTGCCGATCGCCCCCAGCTTCCCCGGGCGCTGGCTCCACCCCCCTGCTGGGTGTCTGGACTCCCTCATCCCGGACCTCCCGACCTCCAAGTGCGAGGGTCCGGACATCAAAGGGCGCCAGACCTATAACTGGGGCAGCTCCAGAGCAGGAAGGCAGTTGTATCCTGGAGTCGAGAGACACCGAGAAGAACTCATCCTTGACGGACTACCGGCGCTGCCGTAGCCCTGCCTTGTGAACTATCATCCTGCCTGCTGGCGCTACCGCGGCCTTCTGCATCCTCCATCCTCGTCGGGACCTGCTGGCGCTGCCGCGGACCGTTGTAACTACCACCTTCATTGGGACCTGCTGGCGCTGCCGCGGACCGTTGTAACTACCACCTTCGTTGGGACCTGCTGGCGCTGCCGCGGACCGTTGTAACCACCACCTTCATCGGGACCTGCTGGCGCTGCCGCGGACCGTTGTAACTACCACCTTCGTTGGGACCTGCTGGCGCTGCCGCGGACCGTTGTAACCACCACCTTCATCGGGACCTGCTGGCGCTGCCGCGGACCGTGTAACGACCACCTTCACCGGGACCTGCTGGCGCTGCCGCGGCCCGTCCAGCTAGAACACCGAGCTCGAGGATTGTGAGCTATCCATCATATCATCGCATCTACCAGATTGGTAACAAGACTGTCCCGCTACCCCCTTTCCCAACCAAGAGACTAGAATCGAGGGGACCCCTAAGTCCTGACCTCCTTGTACCAATCTATCGTACCTAAAGATTGCTTATAAAGAACGTTAAACCTTATCTTTGTGTGGTGTACATCTGTGGGGGGGAAGTTACTCGTCTGTACGATCGCTGGAGACGGCTCTCCCCGGAGACCTCTCCCCTTGTCCTCGGCCGACCCTCCCGGTCCGTCTAACATTGGTGGCCAGCGGCGCGATCCGAATCAACGCGTAATCGTACAGAGAGTAGCTCACCCCACGACGAAACCACGATGTCAACCAAAGAGAGCGGATCCACCGAGAAATTCCAGATGGAGAAATTGGAAGAGTACAGCCATCGTGAGTTGAAACAATTCTGCATTGAACTAGGCATTGCTACCACCGGCCTGAGTACCAAAGACGATTTCAAGCACGCCATTGCGTCGTGGGCAGAAACCGGGGCCGCGAGATCCCCGGACCAAAACATTGCAGCATCAGAGAGGAACACCACGGCTCCCGAGGAGCGAAGAATGGGTCTCTCGCAGGAAGAGATCCAAGAGAGAGAAAAAAGCAGACTACATGAGCTAGAAATGGCACGGCTCAAAATGGACGGTGAACTAAAATTAGCCGAACAAAAACTGAACCTAGAACATCTGTGGCTCCGAGAAGAACGGGAAGAAAAACAGAGGCAGAGAGAGCTCGAAGAAAAGAGATTAGCGTACGAACACGAGCGCAAACTGGCAGAAATAGACCTACGGAAGCAGAACAAAGAACTGGAGGTGCCCGAGCGACCGCGCACCCCGGGAGCGACAGAAAAGAAAGTCCACATCCCCAAGGATGTCGTTCGAGAGTATGTCCGAGAGGACGACATACAACAGTGGTTCAAGGCCTACGAGATCGCCATGACCTCCCACCGGATCGATCGAAGTGACTGGGGAGCCGGTCTATGGGGGAGGTTCGTCAATGAAGGCCGCGATGCCCTGTTACAGCTCCCAGACCATCTGATGTCATCCTATGACCACATGAAGGCGGCCCTCCTCACCCGATATGGGCTCACACCCGAAATGTACCGCCAGAGGTTCCGAGACTGCACCCGGATCCCGGGTACAACTTGGGTGGAATATGTCAACTATTTCAGCCGAGCCTTCGAGGGTTGAATCAAGGGAAGCCACGTAACGACCTACGAGCAACTTTTTAATCTCATGGTGTGGGAGCACCTCTCTAACAACTGCTTCGTCGAGCTCAGGCAGCACCTCCTCGACAGTAAATTGACTGACCCACGGCAACTCGCCGCTGAAGCTGACCGGTGGGAAAGCACCCGAGTGGGCCGGAGAGGGCCGCACGAACAGAACCGGAACCACCAAGGTCAGCACCGTCCCCGAGGAGGAGGAGGAGGCCAGGGATGAGGAAGAGACACCGTCCCGGCCGCTCCCGCTGCCAGCACCCCGCCCCCGGCCAGCCGGGGCAACCCCCCGATGCGCCTGGGGTTCCGAGCCAATGTCACGTGTCACCGATGCCAGCGAGTCGGCCACTACGCCAATGACCCGAACTGTCCACAGAACCAAACTCCGAGACCCCGCCAGGTAGCTGCCGCCGCCCTGGGGGGAGAACCAATCTCCGAAGAACAGGAAGAATACGAGCAGACACAACAAGAGTGGGAACCGGCCGCCATGGTTCTAGCGTGCCTAGGGGGAAGAGACATGGTCCCGCGGGCTCCCCTACCCGCTAACACCAGAAAATATAGTCAGTGGGTGAACATTAATGGACGCCGGGCTGAAGCACTACGTGACACGGGGGCCAGTGTGACGGCCGTCCGCTGTCACCTGGTAAAACCAGAGCAGATCCTGCCGAACATTCTCTGCCCCGTCCGTTCAGCCGACAATTCGGAGAGTCTATGTCGGATGGCCTGCGTCCCCTTCGAATGGGGAGGAGTCTCCGGCATGTTGAGGGTGACGGTCCGAGATGATGCCCCCGTGGACTGTCTCCTGGGGAATGATCTTGAGAGTTCCCCGTGGGCCGCCGTAGAAAGAAGAGAGCACCTGGGGATGTTGGGCCTCCCGGACTGGGCGTGCGTAACCACCCGGTCCATGGCCGCCCGTGTCATCCCCCGACCAGAAGAACCAGAATGGCCAGCACCTCCTCCCCCGATCGCTCCAGTAGAAGACACCGACAATACCGACCCCCCAGAGCAAACCCCCGAAGGGCTCGCTCAGCCCCAGGACCTTCCCAACCTGGCTCAGTGGCGTCAAGAAGGGGGGCCCACCCAGGAACAGTTCCGTCAAGAACAGAAGACCTGTCCCTCCCTCGAGGGACTCCGCCAGCAAGCCCTCGCCCAGAGCGCAGGGGACACCACTGGAGCCCATTGGATCTATTGGGACAACGACCTATTGTACAGTGAACAGAGAATCGCGGAGTTAGGGGCCAGTCGAGTGCTGGTGGTGCCCCTCCGTTTTAGAGACTTCCTGTTAAATTTGGCCCACGATGTCCCTCTGGCTGGACACCTGGGCCAGGACAAAACGTACAGTCGCCTGGTGACCCACTTTTTCTGGCCGAAGATGAGAAACGACGTCCTCAACCACTGCCGGTCCTGCCCCACGTGCCAGGCCAGCGGGAAGAGCGGCCGCAAACCCAAAGCACCTCTGCAACCCTTCCCAGTTGTCACCACCCCGTTCGAGAGGGTGGGAATAGACATTGTGGGGCCCCTGGACCCCCGTACAGCACAAGGACATCGGTTCATCCTGGTACTGGTGGACCACGCCACCCGCTACCACGAGGCTGTGCCCCTGCGAACTGTAACAGCCCCGGTGGTCGGCCGGGCCTTAATGGAGATCTTCTCCCGGGTGGGCTTCCCCCGAGAAGTCGTCAGTGACAGAGGCACAAACTTTATTTCGAAGTATATGAAGTCCCTCTGGCAACAGTGCGGGGTCACTTACCGGTTCACGACCCCCTATCACCCTCAAGGAAACGGACTAGTCGAGCGGTTCAACCGCACGCTCAAGGGAATGATTGGGGGATTGGAAGAGCCCCTCCGTCGCCAGTGGGATGTCCTACTTCCATGCCTCCTCTTCGCCTATCGAGAAGTTCCCCAGAAGTCCCTCGGCTTTAGCCCTTTCGAACTCTTGTACGGGCACCCTGTGCGAGGGCCCCTCAGCCTAGTCAAAGAAGGTTGGGAGATGGCCCCCCTAAAGACCCCTCCAGACGTCTTCAAGTACCTCCTGACCCTACGCAATCAGACCAGGCGAGTCAGAGAAATGGCGAAAGCGAACCTTGAGGCCAGTCAGGAGGACATGAAAAAATGGTACGATCAAAATGCCTCCTCCATCAAATTCGAACCTGGCCAACAAGTGTGGGTGATGTCCCCCACCGAACCATGTGCCTTGCAGGACAAGTGGACGGGGCCCTTCAAAGTGGTCGAACGCAAGAGCCCCGTCACCTATCTCATCGATATGGAATCTCCACGGAACCCCCTCCGGGTCCTCCACACCAACAGACTCAAACCCCACTTTGTGCGCTCGGAGCTCAGCCTCCTGATGGCTACAGACAGTGGAGCGGAAGAAGACTCCGAGCCTCTCCCTGATCTCCTGAAGACTCGTGAGAAAGATGGTTCCGTGGACGGGGTCCGGCTCTCCGATGCCCTCACCCCGGAACAGCGCCAAGGCTGCCGGGACCTCCTGCTGCAGTTTGCTACCTTGTTTTCCCTCACCCCAGGGGTCACCCCCTGGTGCTTGCACGACGTGGACACTGGGGACAGTCCCCCTATCAGACACCGGGCGTACCGCGTACCAGATCGGGTACGGGCCTGCATCCAAGAGGAGGTATCAAAGATGCTCACGCTCGGGGTCATCGAGCCCTCGGACAGCCCCTGGGCCAGCCCGGTCGTGCTGGTCCCCAAAGCTGCTGCCCCCGGCACCACTCCTGAGCTCCGATTCTGCGTCGACTATCGGGGCTTGAATGCTGTCACCAGAACCGACGCTCATCCCATCCCCCGAGCGGATGAGCTGATCGACCGCATGGGGGCTGCCCGCTACCTCAGCATCTTCGACCTGACAGCGGGCTACTGGCAGATCGGTCTCACACCCCGGGCCCAAGAACGATCCGCCTTTTCTACCCCCGATGGCCACTACCACTTCAAAGTCATGCCCTTCGGCATGAAGAATGCCCCAGCTACCTTTCAGCGACTGGTGAACCAGGTCTTGGCGGGGCTCGAGGAGTTCAGTGCCGCCTACCTGGATGATATCGCCGTGTACAGCCGCCACTGGTCCGACCACCTCCACCACCTCCGAGAGGTCCTGCAGGCCCTCCAACGGGCCGGCCTCACAATCAAGGCCAGCAAGTGCCAAATTGGTCAGGGGTCCGTGACCTATCTCGGACACCAGGTGGGAAGCGGTCTGGTGGCCCCTCTGCAACTCAAAATCGCTGCCATCCAGTCCTGGCAGCCTCCAGTCACGCAGACCGAGGTCCGAGCCTTCTTGGGGCTCACCGGCTACTACCGGCGGTTTGTGAGGGACTATGGCAGCATTGTGGGGCCCCTCACGGGACTCACGTCCAAAAACCACCCGAAGAAGGTCAACTGGACCCCAGACTGTCAAGCGGCCTTCGAGAAGCTGAAAGCCGCCATGTGCACTGCCCCTGTGCTCCAGGCCCCCGACTACAGTCGGGAATTCATCGTACAAACAGATGCCTCCGACCATGGCATCGGGGCGGTCCTCTCCCAGCTGAACTCCGAGGGACTTGACCAACCGGTGGCCTTCATCAGCAGACGCCTCCTGGCCCGGGAACAGCGCTGGAGCACCATCGAGAGGGAGGCCTTCGCAGTGGTGTGGGCCCTCAAAAAGCTCCGGCCCTATCTCTTCGGTACCCACTTCTGGGTGCAAACAGATCATCGACCCCTGCAGTGGCTAATGCAGATGCGGGGGGAAAACCCCAAACTATTGCGTTGGTCCATCTCCCTGCAGGGGATGGACTTCACTGTGGAACATCGACCGGGCCAAGACCACGCCAACGCAGATGGCCTGTCACGCTTTTTCCGCCTCGACGAGGAGAGTCCCCAAGAGGATGGGTGACTCTCCCCGCCTTCAGCTGGGGGGGACGCATGTTGGACAGGCCACATGAAGGGCTTGCTCCCTCCCCGCATGACAGGGCCCAAGCCCCAAGCCCCGGGCCTCCAGGTGTTACCCACAGAAACAACCCGCACCCCGTCTCCCGACGGGACTCCTGCCCCCGGACCTCTCTGTATCATGGGGCCGAACCACTACCGGCTCCCTCGCCCGGCCCGGCCGCCATCTTGGACACTGCACCACGAGGCCGCGTGGCCTCAGCTCGACCCTAACCCTGGGCCTGGCCAGGCCCCGACATCCCGGCACCACCATCCACCCAGGAGGTGAACGGACCACTTGGCAGGTCGATGGGAGAAAGAAGTGTCGATGGCTCTCCCCCGCCAAGTGCCGATCGCCCCCAGCTTCCCCGGGCGCTGGCTCCACCCCCCTGCTGGGTGTCTGGACTCCCTCATCCCGGACCTCCCGACCTCCAAGTGCGAGGGTCCGGACATCAAAGGGCGCCAGACCTATAACTGGGGCAGCTCCAGAGCAGGAAGGCAGTTGTATCCTGGAGTCGAGAGACACCGAGAAGAACTCATCCTTGACGGACTACCGGCGCTGCCGTAGCCCTGCCTTGTGAACTATCATCCTGCCTGCTGGCGCTGCCGCGGCCTTCTGCATCCTCCATCCTCGTCGGGACCTGCTGGCGCTGCCGCGGACCGTTGTAACTACCACCTTCATTGGGACCTGCTGGCGCTGCCGCGGACCGTTGTAACTACCACTTTCTTTGGGACCTGCTGGCGCTGCTGCGGACCGTTGTAACCACCACCTTCATCGGGACCTGCTGGCGCTGCCGCGGACCGTTGTAACTACCACCTTCGTTGGGACCTGCTGGCGCTGCCGCGGACCGTTGTAACCACCACCTTTATCGGGACCTGCTGGCGCTGCCGCGGACCGTGTAACGACCACCTTCACCGGGACCTGCTGGCGCTGCCGCGGCCCGTCCAGCTAGAACACCGAGCTCGAGGATTGTGAGCTATCCATCATATCATCGCATCTACCAGATTGGTAACAAGACTGTCCCGCTACCCCCTTTCCCAACCAAGAGACTAGAATCGAGGGGACCCCTAAGTCCTGACCTCCTTGTACCAATCTATCGTACCTAAAGATTGCTTATAAAGAACGTTAAACCTTATCTTTGTGTGGTGTACATCTGTGGGGGGGAAGTTACTCGTCTGTACGATCGCTGGAGACGGCTCTCCCCGGAGACCTCTCCCCTTGTCCTCGGCCGACCCTCCCGGTCCGTCTAACACTATTGTTATCTATGTCAACATTTTCTAGATTGTCCTTGACTTCAGGATTATTGTAATGATAGTAGTCCTTCCCATCAGATTGTACTGGAAGGGTAGCCTGCTGCAGAAGGCGTGCTTCCAGCATAAACCCTGTGCTGGAAAGCACGCACTCGGCTCTGTGCCAAGATTAGTAGACTCAGGGGCATATTATCAAGGGCCGGCGATAAATATCGCAAAGCGCGCTTAGCGCTTGCATATTTATCGCCGGCTATCTCTGGAATTTATCGCCCGGTTAGCACGTTATCAACAGCGTGCATCGCCGAGGCGATAAAAATTTCAGAGATAGTTGGGATATCGCCGTTTTCCATGGTGGAAAACGGCGATATCCTAGATGATAGGGGCCTGTGGTCTTAGCCACACAATCCACCCCCCATGTTAAGTATGCCTTAGTCAGGAATTTAACAGACGTTAAATTCCTGCGTTAAGGCATACTTAACGCGATTTAAAAAATCGCTCACCTTCCATGATAATATCACGAAGATGCCTTTGCGATATTTCTCCTGGTTGGTTTCACAGCCACGCCTACTTTGCATCTCATTAGCGATGCAAAGTTAGGCGTGCTGGAAACGGGGGCTAAATAAGCAAAACATGCAATAGCGCGTCTTTGCTCATAAGGCGATGAAATTATCTCCGCTTTTCGGCCAAAAGCGGCAGTAATTTCATTGCGCCGCCTTGATGATATGCCCCTCTGTGCTTTATTCTCCCCTCCACACGTCGCAGCACAGCTAGGCTGGATGCTGCACAGTGGTGCAAGAGAGGTTAGCAAACATAACGTGTATTTGTAAAGCGTACGTTCACCTAAGGGTATATTGGCGTGGAATAACGGATGTTTATTGTTACCCAACTCAATGGAAGTGATTTTATCGACCTCAGAAGGATGAAAGGCTGAGTGGACCCGCGGGGATTTGAACCTGTGACCATGAAGTAGAACACAGGCCCCTACAGTGGACGTATAAATCCCCTAAATCACGAGGCCCGGCTTGCTTAGTAAATCTGGGCCCTCGTGTGTAACGCCCTTGCACGAGCGCTGTTTCTGGTGAACGTGAGCAGCAGCCGTGAACCTGTGCAAAGGCATCATTTGCACTGACTAACCGGTGCAATGGAAATACTGTGCACGAATCTGCTTTCACAAATGTTAGTCCAAGCCTCAGTGAACGAATGTCCGCCTCTAATCCAGTCTTTGCAATCCGGCTGTGTTGCTTCAAATCCCACCTGTGGCATGAATGTGAGCCGGTGCTCGCACTAGTCCGATCCAGGCCCTTCCCGCCTTGGCATTCACTCTGCGGGTATTAATTATGGAGGCTGCTCGGGCAGTCACGGGCAGCGCGCTGGGCACCGCCGTGAATAATTGAGGCTGTTTTCCCAGTCTGAACCCAGTCCAGCTGTCAGACACGCATCTTACAAGCCTTGTCTCAGCCCCCGCTCCCTTCATTCAACCAGGAGACAAAGGGCACTAAATTTAGCACACGTGCAAACTGGAACCCCACTAAGAGATTGTTGCCTGGACAATCAGGCCGGGACCCTTCCAGCCAGAGGAGAAGCCGCAGCCGATGGAAGCAGAAGGGGAGATGAGCCTGGGTTTAGCTTGTTTCTAAACTCCCGTTCGCAATGGTGAAGGGGAAGGAAATTAGGCATCGGCAGCTGATGGACTTTGACCAGGATAACACATCTCGGTCAGGTCAGGAAGCTGGGACTCGAGCCGAGGGCGTTGCCTTCAATAGCTGTCAACATACACGTCTTCCAGTGCTGGAATATTGGGAGCTCAAAGGAAGGCGATGGAGTCGGAGAGGGCCAATAATACATTCCAAACGTGGGCGAGTGTGTTTTGTGCATTCAAGGCCTGTTGCCACCTCTCTTTAATATTGGATAAAAGTTCCATAAGGTGCCTTAATCCTCAAAAATTAATATAGTGCACTTTTCCAAAAAGAATTTGTGACTGGATAAACAGAAGTGCAGTTTAAACTGTCCTTTCTCGGCCTCTGGTCCCTGTCTCATATTATTTATTATATAGAAGGATGAGTCACTGAAGGCTCGAGACAGATGTCTGTCTCTGGCTCGGCCCGAGGTCCTTTGAGAAGCTCGAGCCAAGCTGTTCCAGCAGAATGCCCCTCCCTGAGCCCCCCTCCCATGCCCCCCCTCCCATGCCCACACATGCCCCGAATCTGCCGATGGAGGGGTGAAGCACCAGGTATGACAGTGGGGGTGGGGGTGGGGAGACTCCTCTCATGATTAGCCCCCCTGCGCCGGGGTTTCCTTTACCAGGCCGACCAACTCACAGGGGGGGATTTACTAAGATTTTACACTGTGTTTGTGACACAAAAGTGATGCAAATTGGTGCAGAATATTTTTTTTCCAATTTATCTCCCAGCGCTAAACTTGTTTAGAGCTTAACGTGAAAGTAACGCGAAGCAACGCATAGCGCCGCTTTGCATTACTTATCGCCCAGGGGGCGTACCATGGGGGGTGCATGGGCATTCCCGTGCACCCACAGAAGGTTCCTGATGCTAAACAATATCTATTAGATAAAGTAGACAGGCTTTAGCATCAGAAAACTGCGCTCTTTTGAAGTAGGCGCAGTAAAGGCGAAATGCTTTCATTTCTCCTTCATTTTCTGACTTTGAACGTGTGCTGCACTGTGCAGCACACACACAAAGAGGGAAAAGGATTAAAGTCAGTCTAAGCATAGTATTTTGTACTGGAAGGATATTCTTCCAGTACAAAATGTATGCTACACTCATGGAGACACCTTTGCACTATGGCACAAAGGCGTCTCCGTGGCGCACGGCAGGTGATTTCAGCCCCAGCGCTAGGCAAAGGGGAGGAGGCGGCCAGTCTGACATGTGCATTTTAAACCTCTTGACTCAGCTATCTTAGACAGCTGGATGGAGAGCAAGCACAGGCCCCCTGTGCCTGATGGAGCGTCAAGGCAGCCCACTTCAACCTATCCTGGTGCGCTTCTCTCATGCTGCTGACATTATCAGCAGAATAGTAACATTTTTCTGATTCATAGATGGGAGTTGGCTGAGGCTCCAGGAGGAGTTGTGCTGACTGCATTACAGGAGAAACATGGAGCGCAGGACGAGGAAGCACGGGTAAGTACTTTTTTTATTTAATTTTAGTTATTTCAGGGCAGGCACTTTCACAAAAAATGTAAAGCATGCTACTGGAGGTTGATGGTAATTACTGTGTGCGGAAGGAGGTAGTAGCATCCATCACCGCCAGATGGCCTGTCCCTGCCTGGTTCTGCCCTATGCATCATGCCCTGTAACAACACCTCCCACTGTCCCCCGTATTACTCTGCGACATCCACCCTGGACTGCCACATCTTCACTGCTTGTCAATTACACAGCAATCCCGCCGCGGACTGCACTCCCCCTCTTCCCAATCACTTTTCAATCCCCAAAGGACTCACGTCGGCACACTACTGAGCTTCTATGTCATGTGTGTTTGGATGTCCATATACGGCTCCAGCTGCGTCATTCACCAGAATGTGAATAAAACATACAAAATCACACAGATGTGCCATGACTATGTTCACTCATGTATGAAAGTATGGCTGGATGTAGGGACTATGATTGCACAAGAAGGTACACCCTGGTGAATGACATCAATGCGCATGTTTATCCCTGAGACACTTGGCCAATTGGATGACTGTGAAGGTGAGTGCTAGCTGTGTCCCCATTGCACATTAACAGCAATCTCACAACCCCCCAACGTAGGCACACGTCCATGTATTGAATAGGGCTGTGTGAAGGAATTACCAAATCTGTAGCAGGCCAGGAGGGTGTCCAACATCACATGTGACAATAGAACTTCACGTCGCATAGCTACTCACACATATCTGTGTGGACACATTCTGTTACGATATATGACATTGCTCCACATGGTCAGAGGTTGGACACCAAACTCACATTGCTGAAGACACGTGAGTGCACAAGTCTGCCAGCAACTATCCCAAGACAATGTCTGGCTCACAGAGGTGGAGCTGTCAAAGCGGACCCACCCACATTGTACAGGCATCAGTTAGACCCTCCCTGTGTAGGGACGATGCGCATTGTGGCACACGAGTGGTCAATCTTATCAACACTCATCACAGTTAGACACCAGTGAAGTTGCGTAGATTTTATTGGCATGTGCGTGTCAGTACGGACAAGGCAACGGCCACAACATGCAGGGATATGTTTAAGACACTTACAAGCAGCATGGGAACATGTCGAGGTGCAGGAGATGGGGAGGCAGAATTAAACACCATTCAGTATGGATGGCAACGGTCTCAGCCCACCTTGCCTTGCTGGACGAGTCATGTGTTTGGCGTCTGCCCATTGCCCCGTGTGAGGGGGCTCGACTCACTGCCCAAGGGGTCTGCATAGTGCTCTGCCACCGGAGTGCGCCGACTCTCTGCTCTGCTGACAGTGATCAGGTGAAAGGGTCCGACACGGTCACATATCGTGCTGTGTTCCCATGTGTGTGCTCTCCCCCCAGCAGTGTGTCCGAATTGGTAACATTGCCAAACGACACTGTGCTGCTCCGACCATGGAACTGCATCACCTTGCACAAGTGTGTGTACACACGCGTAGTTCCACGCACATGCATTCAGAGTCTAGACGAAGGCAAACATGTCCACTGTTGAGTTGGGATATGTGAGCCTTCCCCACGATGCAACAAGGTGTTGGGACCTGTGCTGTGGGTTACAATCCAATGTGGCTGCAGGAACGTAGTTACTCATCCATGAATGCCAGCGCAGCTTCATGTGCAATGTGTTCCAATAGAACGTCGTTGTCGGGTTCTAGAAACACCAGGGTCAGCCAATTCATTAACTGGTCCGGGCAGATGTGCTCAGTCCATGCCATTTCCCCAATGCGCAACACAGCCCAATAGGGGAGTGCCTCGATGTGGTCACTGCACACAAGGAATTGTGCAATCTCCCATGCGCAACTGCCAGCACATACGCCTGAGATCAGTGCATCCCAAGCACGGCTTTCCCGGTGACACTCCTGGTCGTGGGCCAATGGGGGGAGCACTGTCAGGTCATAATCCAATTCAGCTACCACTGCGTTGGATAGGCAGACCTCCATGGGCTACTTGAATGTGCATGATCGACAGTGGAACCAGGGTGGACGCAGGTGACGTGGGCAAGACGGAAACTGATTCGCAACACTGCCAGTGGCAGGGATTCCAAAAGATGCAGCATTCGTGCACGGTACAGTTCCATGTGACAGGGGTTGTGCATGTGCCCGGGAATGCCTGCCATTGCGTTTGTTGGGCTCGGGGAACCGGCACTCCTCAGACCAGCAAAAGGGCGGTGGATGATATGCCACAGCTCTGGGCAATGAGTCGTATGTGTGTGATACATTTGGATGTATGGGTAGTTTTTTATGCAATGTGTCAGCGGCCTCCCTTGCAGGTGTGGGTCGTGCAGGGATGAGTGTGTGTGGGGTGTTGGCATATTGGTGTTTCATTAGCGCAGTCCGTGGTGTGGGAGTCGTCGGAGGCTGGTATGGTATCTCACACAGGGTGTGCCAGCTGCATTCAGGACCAAGGTCTGGAGTTAGGTTGGCCTTCAGCCTTGTGTGTTGAGACAAAGGGGCTTTCATTCCTGATTTCAGTCTGGCTACTGCTTGCATTTCTTAAATGTAATGTGGAATTCGCGCTGACTTTGATGCCAGGCCTGTGATCTGGTTTCGACACACATGCTGCTGTTGGCATGTTTGCATAGGCCAAGGGCACGATTGGCCTTGCGCTCCTTGTTCAGTCTCTCTCTTTCTCTCTCCCTGGCCTTTGATGAGTGCCTGACACACCTTCTTATCTTGGATATTGTCTTGCAGGCTGTGAGTCACAGATTGTCCAGGAATGCCCCACCATGACTCCTCAAAATAGTTGCTTGGTGACATAGTAGGATGTGACATTTGGTTTTGTCTTTCAATGGTGCATGTGTGAATCAGGGTTTCAGTGCTCACATGTATGTTGATTATTGCAATTGTGCGACATCAGGCGGGTGCTTTTGTTCATGTTGTCATACTGTTTGCAATACTAAGACAGTCTAAGATGGCGCTCAAGGTTTAGGCCATTTTCTTTACCTAGATTACCCCATTTCTATGACATTGTTCGGGACGGACTGCGCGAAATTGGCGACATAAATAGAGTCAGATTACTCCTTCCGGCCCGTTTGCCGACTCCAACTAGAGCATGGAACCTTTGTATCCACAGGTATGCAGCGTCTCGCAAGTGCACTCGTTAGTACCCCAGACGAAACCAAACGCAGGTCTCGTTTTAAAACAGCAGCATATTCGTTGGTGCGAACCAGCACATAGTAATGTTACTTGACGGATTGTCAGCGTCTATATTCGGAGACACGCGTTCGCATTCTACACAATATCACCTCGGGGATTTACATGGTAGTGCGGTCTCACTGTAACTTGTTAGCTGCTTTAATGAGGATGCTAGTGTGTGACCAACACAGTTCGATCATATATCAGCACATTTGGTGATGTGAGTCAACACTAAGTAACGTTAGTATGTGGACGGTTCTCGTTCACATTCAGAGACGCGCGTCCACTTTGATTTAGTATTTTTTCGGTGACCTACACGGCAGCGCAGCAGCTCTAAAATATGTCAGCTATTTTCATTTAGATGCTAGCAAGTGGCCATTGTTAACATAAATACCATTCTGCTTGACTATTCATCATGTTTGGCATATACGGCCACGTAGGTATGAAATTTATTTTGTGTTTTTACGCCACCAGCCAAACTAACCACAGCGCTCCTCACATATGGTGTTTTAAACTAAATAAATAGATATGCTGCTGCGTTGGTTATATTCAAGCTTTCTTGCATCATTTCATCTATCAGCAACAACTTTAATCTCGCACAGAGTAGCTATACATTCGTGTATCTTACTCATATTGGCCCTTTCTCTTTTTTGTCCCCTGTTCGTTTTCATTTTAGTGTACATACACATGTGGACATAATACCAAGGAGCGTCAATTTAGAATCAGTGTCTAGACCAAGTGCCAGCTGGCCCACTGTTTTCTTATCATCCTAAGGGTTAGTATACTTCTTAGATTTAATAACTATATCAGGAGGTCCTACCCCATAGGTTTAAATATTACATGCATAATTGTGTAATCTTTTCAGGTATATCTATTTTCGAATTAATGGGACCTACAGAGACGAAGTACTACATATTGAAAACTGAGAAGTCAAAAATAGCACAGTAAGGTAATAATCCCTTTGATGAAGTATATATCTGTACAAGGTATAGATCTATATTTTTCCAGCAGACATCAGGCGCTTTGGTTTAGACATCATGTCTATTATCATAAAATGGATACCTATTTACAGCATATCCATGTCCTTCCTTTCAGTATTCTCAGCCGGTTGCATCCCCCTGAATAGCATCTTATAGAGAAGCATAGCCAGAAGCAATTACCTATGTATGACTCCAACTATACAGAAAAGAAGACTTTTTGATAAGGTATAACTTCTTAAATAGATCAGAGTTAGATACATGCCTTGTTGCCTTGATCAATAAATATTAGGGAGCTAATATCACGCACCTTTTGTTTTAACTAATACAGTTAATTCAGAGCCCAGATAGAGGTCTTCTGCCACCATATCCACTTGAGGACAGTTACATCTAGAAGCTCAAGAGGTAGGCCTCAAGATTATAATGTTGTCAACATCATAAACTTTTTAATTGCACGCATCTTTTTCCCTTTTATGCACTCTGGTGTTGGGATAAATAGGACCTATAGACAGCTATAGACATTTGTGTCATGTTCAAGCTTAAAAATTATTGCCCTCTTTTCTGTACACTTTACTATGTATATTGAACCAATCCACATTAGTTAAGTTTATGTCTTATCATGCATAATTGTTTTGCCCGACAAGAGTACAAGAACCTTAGATTAGATCTGCTTTCACTATCTAATCAAACTTGTTTTAAATAATTGTAGACTTCAACATAGACATGTTAACTCTAGACTATAATTTTGTTTTTAATAATTTTTTCATCTAGTATACCACTATGAGCGGGTTCCTGACGAAGGCCTAGCCGAAACGCATTGTGTCTACAAACGGCCATTTCTGAATGTCTAGCATTTGTTTGTTAATAAGTTGTCAATACTTGATTGTCTAGTATCTACTGCCCTTGATTCAATACAGAGAATGTATAATTAAGAAAAAGTGATGTATTCCAACAAATATTATGTATGTCAACATGAATTGTAGTTTATGACATTATCAGATGTATACATTTATGCCTTGGGTCTATAGGAAGAGAACATATGTGGTTACAAACATTATTTAGATAGTGTTTGCATTAGTGTTATTTATATATAAAAAAATCAATTTTTGTACCAAAAAAATACATAAGAATATTAAAAAAGAAATTTAAAATCAATTCACATGTTTTTTTCATTAATGAATGTATTTCCAGTTGTGAATTGTAACACATTTTTAGTCTAGAGTTGAGATGTTGTTCATAGATGACAGGGAATGGATCACTTGTAGCTGGCACCAGGGTTCGGGTAGTTGTTTCCGATATTTGGTAAAAAACCCTCATTCACGTAAGGCAGTTCGTGGGCGGTATATCTTGATTCTCCGCCTTGATATTTAGATACGTGACAGCATCATCATAGGGTTTTTCCCATGCTTCCTCCAACCCGGAGTGAACCATTGGACGTTCCAGTAGTGATCAGGGAAAAAAAGGGAAATGCAAAAAAGGCAGACGTGCTCAAGTGTTGTGAGTGGTTAAAAAATTCCTCAAGCTACCTATATTCAATTTTATTCCATTAGGTGCAGGGAAAAAAGATAAAAAACAGCTAGTTGCAGAATGGACATGTAATGAATCCGCTGCAGTTTTAGTCTGAGTGGTCGGTCGACATGTTTCAGCCCCTAATGTGCCCAGAAGGGTCGGGGGGCTTTCTTCAGGACCTCAGGTGTGAGCAAAGTGGGAGTTGGATAGTATCCAAAGTCAGGTGGAAGTTCCAATAATAATCATATGAACTTCTTCAAGGTTAGTGCCTATGTATGGGGGGGGGAGAAGGGGGAGGAGGAAAAGTAGACAGAGGCGTCCTTAGTTAATACGAAGAGGACGAGGTTGTTACTTGGTAAAGCTGAAATCGCAATACATAAGCAAATATAAATGGCAAATCTTTCTTTAGATACATATTGGTGTACATCTTGGAGAGCAAGTGGAGATTCGAACCGTCTATATTGGAGAAGGGTGAGTTAAAAAACAGGTAAGTGAGGTGTGGTTAAAATTAGCACAAAAATGTATTGGGAATGTGAGTGCACGTTTGTTAAAGCCAGAGTGTTCTGTTGAAATAGCGGCGAATAATAGTGTTGTTAGTTCTAGAATTAGATGCCCCTAGGTAATGGTCATGTTAGACCAAGGTCGTTGTCGAGCGTAGGTTAGTGCAAACATGGTAATTAATTTTAGGTATCAGGGTGAATGTAGAGACCTGCCTCTACTGAGGAGAGCTGTTGGTAAATGTTACGCAATGCAACAGGAGAAGGTAAAAGTACCTTAGAGGTCATGTTAGTCAAAGTCGTTTTTGAGCCTTGGTTAGTGCAAACAATGTTAATTAAAATCAGGTAACGAGGCACAGAGAGACCTGCCTCTACTGAGGGGAGCCGTTACCTCGAGTGCTACGATATGCAACGTGAGCAAAGTAAATACCTTGGGGGTTTCAAATCAGAACTCCATAGGGCGAACAAGTCAGCGATATTACTGTTAGAAGAAGAAGAAAACAGGAAAACAAGTACAAATAATGTAGAAATCGTCAAGATACTGAATAACGTTACGTGTCTTCTGTTGAGGCTAAGAGTGGTTCCTCATACCGCGACTCCGGTGCGAGCACGACTTGTGCTGACACTGTTCTCCTGTTCACGTGGAGGACTCGGGAGGCGGGATTAAATACTGCGTTAAGCGCCAGGAAAGAAAGACTGTTCGTTTTGTGATAGTTTCGTTGCATGATATCAAAAAACCTTATTGAACTGGTGATTGTCGTTGGAAAACGCGAGTATTAGGATGTAAAGACTTAAAGCAATGGTCATTGTCAAAATTAAATTTTCAGTGGATGTAAGAGTAGTTGTTATAATAAATGTTGGCTGAGCAAGACAATGTTGGTATTGTAAACGAGGGATAGAATGCTCATGTATATTTAGTTCTGACATCTTGGTGCCTAAAAATATATATAGCCCATAATTGGCATGTTCAAAGGGGAGCATGTACGTTCATGTTCGTATCTCCTGGTTCTTTAAGACAATCAACGAATGGGTATCCTGCTCAAATGAGAAAGGGGGTGTTTGTGTGTTTTTCACGGCCATGCTATTCAGACATCTATTTACACTTATACACTCAGCCAAGGGATGTCGTCGTTCAATCCTTGTATATTGGTCTTAAGTCGATGGACCCATCTTTGTTCCTTTTCAAAAAGTAATTTCTCTGCATTGGATGTTTTGGAAGTAAGGGTTTCAAGTATTATCCAGCTGAGATCGTTCACAGTGTGTGGGTGGTCAATATAATGACTGCTCATTTTCGTTGTCCCTCGTCTGCACTTAACATTGCTTCTATGCTTGCAAATTCTCTGTTTGACTTTGCGGCAGGTCATCCCGATATATCTGAGATTACACGGGCAAGTAATCATGTAGATGGCATGGGTCGTGTTGCAGTTGGTATGGTGTCTCATTGACCAGGTCATTAGTGGTGATATTTCTATGGTTTTGACAGTTTCTGTAAGATGGCATACAGAACAATTTCCACATGGGAAGTGGCCAGTTACTGGAGGTAGGGTCCACAAGGTATTTTGGATTAGATTCGGCCTAGGATCTGGTGGGCGTGTATGCACCAAGATGTCTTTGTAATTCCTTGTTCGTCTGTTGGCGAACATAGGTTTGGGCCAATTCAGGGTGCCTGAAGTGAGAATGCGCCAATTTTTGTTTATAATCTTTTAACTGAATTGGTGACAATGCTGTATGTGGTGACACAAGTCAGTTTGTCAACTGTAGTAGTTTTCGATGTTGTCTCTAAGAGGCTCTCCCTTGGTTGGTTTCTTGCTCTCTTCTGGCATTTCTTAATTATTTTCTCAGGGTAGTCTCTTTTGCAGAGTTTAGTGCAGAGATCTTGTGCTTGCATCTTGTACTCACTGAGTTCACTGCAGTTCCTTTTGAGCAAAAGGAACTGACTGTATGGCAGGTTTTCTCGCAAGGGGCGCGGGTGGAAGCTGTTGAATGACAGTAAACTGTTTTTGGCCGTCGGTTTAAAGAAGGTTTTTGTCTTGATGACATCACTTTCAACATAGTTAGTGAGGTCCAGGAAATCAAGCTGTTCCTTATCTGCGTTGTAAGTGAATTTAAGACAGGGGTCTTGGGTATTGATCCAATCATGGAATTCTTGTAGGTTTTCCGCTGTGCCATCCCAGAACATGAGGACATCGTCTATATATCTTTTCCAAAAAAGAATTTTGGAAAGGAATGGGTTCTTGTCATTTTGTATGAAGGTGCTCTCGAAATTGCTCACATAGAGACCCGCCACGCTGGGAGCGAAGGTACTTCCCATGGAAGTACCGTGGCATTGTTGGTAGAGGGTACCTTCATAATCCAAAAAAATTTCAGTTAGAGCCATTCTGCAACATTCTAGAACAAAATGTCTTGGTGTGTGATATGGCCAGTCATGTTCAAAGAGTAGATTTTCGAGGGTGTTCAGAGTGGCTTGTTGTGGTAGGCTCGTGTATAAACTTTCAATATCGAGTCCCACGAGGAGCACGGTCTCACTGGAAAAGCTTTGGTCTTTCAGAAAGTTGAGGAGATCTCGAGTATCTTTGAGGTACGTAGGTGTACGTTGTACCATAGGTCTTAAAAATTGGTCAGCAAATTGAGAAAGAGGTTCAAGAACTGAACCAATCCCAGAGACTATGGGGCGTCCTTGTGGAGGTTGCCTTGCTTTGTGCACTTTAGGAAGAGAATAAAAGTACGGTGTTCGTGGGAGAGGGGTACGTAGAAAAGAAGCTTCATTCTTAGAGATCCAACTGTTGGTCTCAGCTTCTTCAACCATAAGGTTGATAGTTCTTTGTAATCTTGGTGTCGGATCAACGGTTATTGTTTTGTAGAACTTGCTGTCAGACAGCAACTCAAGACATTGTGCATTATAGCTCTCCTTGTTTAGAATAACTATGCCTCCATCTTTATCAGCAGGTTTGATGATGATGTTTGGATGTGATTTGAGTTCTTGTAAGGCTTTCTTTTCCATGGTTGTAGTGTTCATGTACGGTTTTTTAACCGACTCACCAAGCTCGTTAATTTCCTTCATAATGGCTTGTTCGAAGGCCTGAATCTCTACCGGGATCTGGTGGTTTGCAGGACAAAACGTAGATTTTGGTCTCAAAGAGTTATCTCCTAGGTTGGAATTGTCTTCTTTATTTTGGAAGAAGGCCTTCAGTTTAAGGGTTCTACAGAATTGAGCAACTTCGCTTTGTAATTTGAAGATATCTAAAGGTGGAGTGGGTACAAAGCCTAGGCCTTTGTTAAGTACCGATTCTTGTTCTTCCGAAAGGGTGATATCAGAGAGATTGAATATCAGTGAGTCGTGCTTGGTTTTTCTTTGGTCATGTTGGACATGCTCCTGGTTAATATTTGCCTCTCTTGGTCTCTCCAAGTGACACCTCTCCTTCTTCCTCTCTGGTTGGTTCGACCTCTCCCTAAAAAAGAAGGCTGCTGAGTGAAGGGTCCCATAAAAGGTCCTAATTGTGGTGGCACTGTTTGGTAGGGATTGATCCAACCTTGGTAGTTTTGAGCAAAAGGATGGAAAAGAGGGGGTGGATGTTCCCCAAAGGGGGGATTACGCCATATATTCGGTCTACGCCTTTGTTGGCGTCTATTGGAGCCTCTATGTTTGCGTTGTTGCATAGTGTCTACCCCACTATAATCCGAGTTGTTGGAAGAGTTGCCACTGGACTCGTTGTCAGACTGGTAGTTGGGTGCTTCATAATCGTCTTTGCTGTATGGATGCATTTTTTCCATGGAGAATCGTCTCAAGTCTTTGCTTAGTTTCTGGATTTTACTCTGTGTGAGGTATTCTTTGGTCTCATTCATCTCACGGTTAATCTCTTCTAACTTCTTTTTGTAAACCGTGATATGCACCATACTTTTCAGTTTAGCCTCACTTAGTTGGATCTTGATAGTGAGGGCTTCAGTTAGATTGGTTGCGGTCTTAATTATAAGGACGAGATAGTCCCTGGTGCATTTCCATGAAATGGCTGACCAGTCTTTCCTGAAAGCTAGATCTTGTAGGAAGATTCTAGGAGCGTTAATCACCCAAAGGCCTCTGGGTGCAGCATTGGCGCGAAGATACTCCGTCATGATGACGCCGTGGATAGCAGTTTTGACCTGTTCCTTCTTGTCTTCAGATAATGAGTCCCAGTCATTATTCTGTGCTAAAGTTTGTGTGAGATCTCCATCTTGCAAAAAAGATGAGAGTGCTGAAAGGATGGCGTTGATCTCTTCCATAGAGTAACTTAAGCCTAAGTTCTCCGCCATCTTCAGGAAAAGGAGGATCGAGGCTGTTAATTACCAAGATCTAATTATTTCTTGTAAACGAATTTTACAGGAATATCAGGAAAAGAATTCCCACAGCTGCACGCTGCTGAGTATATATCAATCAAGAGGAGGGAAATAGAAGAAGCTGTGATCCATTCGGCTTCCAGCTAATTAGTAATAATCAAAGGGAATGGATCACTTGTAGCTGGCACCAGGGTTCGGGTAGTTGTTTCCGATATTTGGTAAAAAACCCTCATTCACGTAAGGCAGTTCGTGGGCGGTATATCTTGATTCTCCGCCTTGATATTTAGATACGTGACAGCATCATCATAGGGTTTTTCCCATGCTTCCTCCAACCCGGAGGGAACCACTGGACGTTCCAGTAGTGATCAGGGAAAAAAAGGGAAATGCAAAAAAGGGAGAAGTGCTCAAGTGTTGTGAGTGGTTAAAAAATTCCTCAAGCTACCTATATTCAATTTTATTCCATTAGGTGCAGGGAAAAAAGATAAAAAACAGATAGTTGCAGAATGGACATGTAATGAATCCGCTGCAGTTTTAGTCTGAGTGGTCGGTTGACATGTTTCAGCCCCTAATGTGCCCAGAAGGGTCGGGGGGCTTTCTTCAGGACCTCAGGTGAGAGCAAAGTGGGAGTTGGATAGTATCCAAAGTCAGGTGGAAGTTCCAATAATAATCATATGAACTTCTTCAAGGTTAGTGCCTATGTATGGGGGGGGAGAAGGGGGAGGAGGAAAAGTAGACAGAGGCATCCTTAGTTAATACGAAGAGGACGAGGTTGTTACTTGGTAAAGCTGAAATCGCAATACATAAGCAAATATAAATGGCAAATCTTTAGATACATATTGGTGTACATCTTGGAAATCAAGTGGAGATTCAAACCGTCTATATTGGAGAAGGGTGAGTTAAAAAACAGGTAAGTGAGGTGTGGTTAAAATTAGCACAAATAATATTGGGAACGTGAGTGCACGTTTGTTAAAGCCAGAGTGTTCTGTTGAAATAGCGGCGAATAATAGTGTTGTTAGTTCTAGCATTAGATGCCCCTAGGTAATGGTCATGTTAGACCAAGGTCGTTGTCGAGCGTAGGTTAGTGCAAACATGGTTAATTAATTTTAGGTATCAGGGTGAATGTAGAGACCTGCCTCTACTGAGGAGAGCTGTTGGTAAATGTTATGCAATGCAACACGAGAAGGTAAAAGTACCTTAGAGGTCATGTTAGACAAAGTAGTTTTTGAGCCTTGGTTAGTGCAAACAATGTTAATTAAAATCAGGAAACGAGGCACAGAGAGACCTGCCTCTACTGAGGGGAGCCGTTACCTCGAGTGCTACGATATGCAACGTGAGCAAAGTAAATACCTTGGGGGTTCCAAATCAGAACTCCATAGGGCGAACAAGTCAGCGATATTACTGTTAGAAGAAGAAGAAAACAGGAAAACAAGTACAAATAATGTAGAAATCGTCATGATACTGAATAACGTTACGTGTCTTCTGTTGAGGCTAAGAGTGGTTCCTCATACCGCGACTCCGGTGCGAGCACGACTTGTGCTGACACTGTTCTCCTGTTCACGTGGAGGACTCGGGAGGCGGGATTAAATACTGCGTTAAGCGCCAGGAAAGAAAGACTGTTTGTGTTGTGATAGTTTCGTTGCATGATATCAAAAAACTTTATTGAACTGGTGATTGTCGTTGGAAAACACGAGTATTAGGATGTAAAGACTTAAAGCAATGGTCATTGTCAACATTTAATTTTCAGTGGATGTAAGAGTAGTTGTTATAATAAATGTTGGCTGAGCAAGACAATGTTGGTATTGTAAACGAGGGATAGAATGCTCATGTATATTTAGTTCTGACATCTTGGTGCCTAAAAATATATATAGCCCATAATTGGCATGTTCAAAGGGGAGCATGTACGTTCATGTTCGTATCTCCTGGTTCTTTAAGACAATCAACCAATGGGTATCCTGCTCAAATGAGAAAGGGGGTGTTCGTGTGTTTTTCACGGCCATGCTATTCAGACATCTATTTACACTTATACACTCAGCCAAGGGATGTCGTCGTTCAATCCTTGTATATTGGTCTTAAGGCGATGGACCCATCTTTGTTCCTTTTCAAAAAGTAATTTCTCTGCATTGGATGTTTTGGAAGTAAGGGTTTCAAGTATTATCCATCTGAGATCGTTCACAGTGTGTGGGTGGTCAATATAATGACTGCTCATTTTCGTTGTCCCTCGTCTGCACTTAACATTGCTTCTATGCTCGCAAATTCTCTGTTTGACTTTGCGGCAGGTCATCCCGATATATCTGAGATTACACGGGCAAGTAATCATGTAGATGGCATGGGTCGTCTAACCAAGGCTCAAAAACGACTTTGACTAACATGACCTCTAAGGTACTTTTACCTTCTTGTGTTGCATTGCGTAACATTTACCAACAGCTCTCCTCAGTAGAGGCAGGTCTCTACATTCACCCTGATACCTAAAATTAATTAACCATGTTTGCATTAACCTACGCTCGACAACGACCTTGGTCTAACATGACCATTACCTAGGGGCATCTAATGCTAGAACTAACAACACTATTATTCGCCGCTATTTTAACAGAACACTCTGGCTTTAACAAACGTGCACTCACGTTCCCAATATTATTTGTGCTAATTTTAACCACACCTCACTTACCTGTTTTTTAACTCACCCTTCTCCGATATAGACGGTTCGAATCTCCACTTGCTCTCCAAGAATTACACCAATATGTATCTAAAGATTTGCCATTTATATTTGCTTATGTATTGCGATTTCAGCTTTACCAAGTAACAACCTCGTCCTCTTCGTATTAACTAAGGACGCCTCTGTCTACTTTTCCTCCTCCCCCTTCTCCCCCCCATACATAGGCACTAACCTTGAAGACGTTCATATGATTATTATTGGAACTTCCACCTGACTTTGGATACTATCCAACTCCCACTTTGCTCTCACCTGAGGTCCTGAAGAAAGCCCCCCGACCCTTCTGGGCACATTAGGGGCTGAAACATGTCAACCGACCACTCAGACTAAAACTGAAGCGGATTCATTACATGTCCATTCTGCAACTAGCTGTTTTTTATCTTTTTTCCCTGCACCTAATGGAATAAAATTGAATGTAGGTACCTTGAGGAATTTTTTAACCACTCACAACACTTGAGCACTTCTCCCTTTTTTGCATTTCCCTTTTTTTCCCTGATCACTACTGGAACGTCCAATGGTTCACTCCGGGTTGGAGGAAGCATGGGAAAAACCCTATGATGATGCTGTCACGTATCTAAATATCAAGGCGGAGAATCACGATATACCGCCCGCGAACTGCCTTACGTGAATGAGGGTTTTTTACCAAATATCGGAAACAACTACCCGAACCCTGGTGCCAGCTACAAGTGATCCATTCCCTTTGATTATTACTAATTAGCTGGAAGCCGAATGGATCACAGCTTCTTCTATTTCCCTCCTCGTGATTGATATATACTCAACAGCGTGCAGCTGTGGGAATTCTTTTCCTGATATTCCTGTAAAATTCGTTTACAAGAAATAATTAGATCTTGGTAATTAACAGCCTCGATCCTCCTTTTCCTGAAGATGGCGGAGAACTTAGGCTTAAGTTACTCTATGGAAGAGATCAACGCCATCCTTTCAGCACCCTCATCTTTTTTGCAAGATGGAGATCTCACACAAACTTTAGCACAGAATAATGACTGGGACTCATTATCTGAAGACAAGAAGGAACAGGTCAAAACTGCTATCCACGGCGTCATCATGACGGAGTATCTTCGCGCCAATGCTGCACCCAGAGGCCTTTGGGTGATTAACGCTCCTAGAATCTTCCTACAAGATCTAGCTTTCAGGAAAGACTGGTCAGCCATTTCATGGAAATGCACCAGGGACTATCTCGTCCTTATAATTAAGACCGCAACCAATCTAACTGAAGCCCTCACTATCAAGATCCAACTAAGTGAGGCTAAACTGAAAAGTATGGTGCATATCACGGTTTACAAAAAGAAGTTAGAAGAGATTAACCGTGAGATGAATGAGACCAAAGAATACCTCACACAGAGTAAAATCCAGAACATGAACGTACATGCTCCCCTTTGAACATGCCAATTATGGGCTATATATATTTTTAGGCACCAAGATGTCAGAACTAAATATACATGAGCATTCTATCCCTCGTTTACAATACCAACATTGTCTTGCTCAGCCAACATTTAGTATAACAACTACTCTTACATCCACTTAAAATTAAATTTTGACAATGACCATTGCTTTAAGTCTTTACATCCTAATACTAGCGTTTTCCAACGACAATCACCAGTTCAATAAAGTTTTTTGATATCATGCAACGAAACTATCACAACACGAACACTCTTTCTTTCCTGGCGCTTAACGCAGTATTTAATCCCGCCTCCCGAGTCCCCCACGTGAACAGGAGAACAGTGTCAGCACAAGTCGTGCTCGCACCGGAGTCGCGGTATGAGGAACCACTCTTAGCCTCAACAGAAGACACGTAACGTTATTCAGTATCTTGACGGTTTCTACATTATTTGTACTTGTTTTCCTGTTTTCTTCTTCTTCTAACAGTAATATCGCTGACTTGTTCGCCCTATGGAATTCTGATTTGGAACCCCCAAGGTATTTACTTTGCTCACGTTGCATATCGTAGCACTCGAGGTAACGGCTCCCCTCAGTAGAGGCAGGTCTCTCTGTGCCTCGTTACCTGATTTTAATTAACATTGTTTGCACTAACCAAGGCTCAAAAACGACTTTGACTAACATGACCTCTAAGGTACTTTTACCTTCTCGTGTTGCATTGCGTAACATTTACCAACAGCTCTCCTCAGTAGAGGCAGGTCTCTACATTCACCCTGATACCTAAAATTAATTAACCATGTTTGCACTAACCTATGCTCGACAACGACCTTGGTCTAACATGACCATTACCTAGGGGCATCTAATGCTAGAACTAACAACACTATTATTCGCCGCTATTTCAACAGAACACTCTGGCTTTAACAAACGTGCACTCACGTTCCCAATATTATTTGTGCTAATTTTAACCACACCTCACTTACCTGTTTTTTAACTCACCCTTCTCCAATATAGATGGTTCGAATCTCCACTTGATTTCCAAGATGTACACCAATATGTATCTAAAGATTTGCCATTTATATTTGCTTATGTATTGCGATTTCAGCTTTACCAAGTAACAACCTCGTCCTCTTCGTATTAACTAAGGACGCCTCTGTCTACTTTTCCTCCTCCCCCTTCTCCCCCCCCATACATAGGCACTAACCTTGAACAAGTTCATATGATTGTTATTGGAACTTCCACCTGACTTTGGATACTATCCAACTCCCACTTTGCTCTCACCTGAGGTCCTTAAGAAAGCCCCCCGACCCTTCTGGGCACATTAGGGGCTGAAACATGTCGACCGACCACTCAGACTAAAACTGCAGCGGATTAATTACATGTCCATTCTGCAACTATCTGTTTTTTATCTTTTTTCCCTGCACCTAATGGAATAAAATTGAATATAGGTAGCTTGAGGAATTTTTTAACCACTCACAACACTTGAGCACTTCTCCCTTTTTTGCATTTCCCTTTTTTTCCCTGATCACTACTGGAACGTCCAGTGGTTCCCTCCGGGTTGGAGGAAGCATGGGAAAAACCCTATGATGATGCTGTCACGTATCTAAATATCAAGGCGGAGAATCAAGATATACCGCCCACGAACTGCCTTACGTGAATGAGGGTTTTTTACCAAATATCGGAAACAACTACCCGAACCCTGGTGCCCGCTACAAGTGATCCATTCCCTTTGATTATTACTAATTAGCTGGAAGCCGAATGGATTACAGCTTCTTCTATTTCCCTCCTCGTGATTGATATATATGTTCATAGATCACATACACTGTGCCCGGTGTTTTTTCATTTTTCCTAATTAGTCATACCGTTGCTGTGCAGTGTCTTGGTCTGGGGGAGTTGGGGGGTGCCCGGGGTGGGGCCAGGGGGTCCTGTGGGTGGTGGCGGTGGGTGTTGTGGCCCTCTTGGGTGTCCGGCACGCATGTTCAGTGGCTCCATGGCATCTGTTATTCTTCAGGTGTGGCTCTCACCTGACTTTGCACCAGGTCGGAGCAGGTGTTAGTTTCCTGGTGCTAACGCGCCTTATCCCCTGTTTTGCGATCTTATTGCTGATCAGGCTGGTCGTTGAGAATGTTGGGGTGTGGTGTTGTCACGGCTTTTTGCACGGGAACTCCTACTCTGCATCTCATTAGCGATAGTTGCCGGGGTCATCTGTGGTGAAGTTTTTTGCGGCTGCTATCGCCGGAAATCTTGTGATATCGGCTGTTTGCTCCAGCTTGTGAATGGGGTGATAAATTTATCGCGACTTTGGCTGTGTTAAAGTGCCGTTAACTCGGTGATAGCTCCATGAGAATATGGCCTATGGTTTCCTTCACATAGACCTACCTTCGGCTGCACGGTGAATCATATGCAATGAACTGGTTCTTCCACTCTGCTCCCCAGGGAAAGCTAAGAATAATCTCTGATGTCATTACATGAGCCATGACGTCAACATATGGGACAGTCTAGAGCAAGCTGGCAGAGATTTAAAAAATCTGTCAGAAGACAGCATGGATCCAAAAGCACGTTTTTTTTTAAATGTATTTACCTATTTATTTATTTGTCTGTATGTTTGTTCTGGACCTTTGTAAAGCACTATTGTCTCCTTAAGATTACGTGTCAGAAATCAGCCATGTACAAACGAGCATTTTATGCGCAAGCGCATGACTTGCTCAACTTTACTTTTAGGGAACTCAGCAGAAATGACACTTGCAAAGCACAGATTTTCAACTCTAATGAAACTTCACTCACTTCAAATATTTGTCGGAGTTTCTATAGGGAATACCAGAAGTTTGAAAAAGGTTTTCTGCTTTTCACATCCCTTCTAAACACCACCTCCCCTATGTGCATCCCCGGCTATCACATCCTAAATTAAACTTCCCTCTGGAGACGTTTCCCAGCTCTCTTCTCTTGAGCAGGGCCGGACTGGGAACCAAAACCGACCCTGACAAAGCACTCAGCCGACCTTCCCTCCGGGAGTTGGGGTGCGGCTGAGCTCTTTGCCAGGGCCGGTTTTCGGCCGTTTTTGTTACAGGGCCAATAAAACTGCCCTGTAACAAAAACATCCCCCAGGGGCCCAAAACCGGCCCCCATCCGTGCGGCGCACCGGGGGATTGCCCGGTGCCCGCAGCGGCCAGTCCGGCCCTGCTCTTGAGTACCCTTTCTTCAAGGCGTCAAGAGATGATTACCTCCTTGTTAGTCTTCCTCGCCACATGATTAACAAAGTGAGCTTCAGCTCCACACCAGAACCCTCCAAAGCAAAAAAAGTCAGCCTCCCATGCCTCCCATCCCTTCCCAATATGGCCGACCCATTACACGCCATGACCACTATAAGAGGCGGGCCGGCCCAACCCCAAAGCCTGTTTTTTTGAGTTCTGCGCACGTCTCTCCAGATGCGTCAGGTAAGTGGTGCCTGCAATAGCGGGTGCATGGGACACGGGTTGGAGGTTCTGCTCTAGTGGACCCTAGGATCTTAGACTCTTTTTTTCCCCCCTTTCCCCCGGTGTGTTCTGTATTGAGCCTGTTAGGCTCTGCTCTAGCGGGCCGAGGGTCTCCAGGGATGGGGGGTGGCAGGGGTGCTGTTTGGGATGGGGGCCGGCGCTGGTTGCCTCCTCTGTTTTCAACTGTTTCTTCCTATCGAGGTTTGGGCTATTGTGCTTCATGTCGCTTTGCTCTGTGCCCGATTTTTGCCGCCCGCCTGCCTTTCATGGCGCTGCGGCGGGCGGCGGCTCTGGGTGTGTTCTCTGCACTTTGTTCTCCCGCCCGCCTGCTCCTCGTGGTGCTGCGGCAGCTCGGCTTTCTTTTCCCTTTCTATGGGTTTACGACCGTTATGCGTGTGGGGATCCCTTCAAGTTCTGCGCACTGGTAATTATGCAGTGTTTCATGTCTCTGTATCTTCGACTATGTTTTGAGGCAATACTACTGTTATACCACGCTGACCGCCCGCCTTCCCTTCGATGAGCTGCGGAAAGCGGCAGCTGTTGTGCATTTTCAGTGTTCCCCGCTTATGCCGCCTGCCCTTGCAGCACTGCGGCAGGCGGCGGCTGTGTGTTTCCTACCTTCTCTGGATCCGTCGCTCATGCTGCTCTCTGCACTTTGGGGTACACGCGCGGCCGGGCGCCGCGCGCGTTGTGGTGTGCACCGGGTGCCACGCGCTGCTGCCTTTTCCTCTGTAGGGCCCTGTTCCGTGCGATCCCGCATTCTGGCCCGTCCCTCTGGCCCACAGCGCTGGCCCGGCTCTTCTCGCCCATTCCCTTTCCAGGAGGGCACCATGTATATGTGCAGTGTGCTGCGTTTCTCCGACGCTCCTGATGGCGTGGGCTGAGGTGCGCTTGCAATGCCTATATGCACACAAGTGTGTTCGCTGGTGGTGCCCAGTGCAGCTCGGGCGCAGGGTGGCTGACCCCTCACTTGATCGAGCAGCCCAAGGGACAACGAGGGTGAGTGCCCGGGCCGCGTTTTCGTACACTGCTCGCGGTACCTTTACTTGTAGTAGAGTCTTCTGCACAGTTGACATATTTAGTTCTTCGCATTGCGGTGTCTTGCTCACATGCCTGCGCACTTCGTTGTCCTCGCGCTGCGTTCCTGGCTTCCGTCAGTGTTGGTGTACTGGTGGTGTTGCCCTGCTTTGCTGGGTCCTACTGGTGGAGTGCAGACTTTTGCACTGGTGTCTTCACCATGGACACGTTGGTCTTCTGCTCTTTCTGTGCTTGATGGCGGTCTAGCCTTCAGGAACCTGCTGTGTTGAACAACGGAGTCTCCTGGAGTTGCCGGGGTTTAGCCCCGGGGCCTCCTGCATGCACTGCATGCACTCTGAATATGCCTTTTCTGAGCTCCATTTGCAGCATGAGGCATGTGTGTGCCTTGCAATTTTCCTTTGACCCGCCTGGTTCGGGTCTCAGCCTCACTTCTTCCTGTAATTCTGGGCACGTCGCTTTATGCTCTGTGTGCAGTTTTGTCCTTGATTTCCCCCGTTCTCTGCTGGTGTTGCAGGTCCTGCTTTATGGCACATTCTGTGAATGGGCTTCTGGGTTTTTGGACTCTGGTCGGTCTTGTGCCACTGATGACTCTGGCTTACGCTGGATGTGGGTTCAGCTCCTGCCTGTGCGGGTTTGTTATGTGTAGGTGGGTCCTCTGCTTCCTCCTTTGGTTGCGTTGGTTCCCTGATTGTTCGCCTGGATGTGGCGCTGTGGCCTGGCTGTTGTAGTAGCTTGCTCTTCATCATGTTGTTATGAATGCAGCTCCTGCTGTCTCACTTATTGTGGGTTCTTTGTCAAGGATGGGGTCATTGTTCCTTTTTAATGCGGCTGTTCGCTGCATTGGGGCCTTCCCAGTGTTTTCTCACTCTACTCCTTTTCTGGGGTTGGCAGCGAGGGGTTCCTTTGGGTAGTGCTTCACGCATTCTGTTGGAACTGTGTGTTTTGTCTGTATTGACCGTGCTGGTGGTAGCACCTTCATCTGGACTTTGGACCTGCGGTCCGTTCCTCCTGCTCTCCTTTTTGGTGCGGGGTTTGGCCTTGTTGTTCCCTGTTCGGGCGTCCTCCTAGGGTTTCCAGGGGCTGTTGGCTTCTGTGTTTCTGGTGGGGTCGGGCTGCTGTTGGCGCCTGCCTTTCCTTCCCTGGGCTGTTTCTGAGGTCGCCTGGTGGGGACACGGGTGATATGGGATCGTCTGTTTCTTTTACATTCCCCAAATCCCTCCTGGGGCATGGAACGCTATGTTGGGCGGAGGTGCTGTGTGTTTTTTTCTGTCCTCCTCGTCGTCTGCTTACATTTGCGGCAGGGGTGTGGCTCTCCGCAGTGCAGCTTGTTCTTGGTCTCCTTGGCCTCGTTGCCGGGGGGTCCCCTTCATCCTGGAGGGTCCTTCCGTCTCCCGGTATGGCCGAGGTGTTCTTCGGCATTTTTTGGGTATGTTTCGGGAGCCTGGGTTGAGGTGGCCTCTTGCGTGCTGCCTCTGTGTTTGTTGTCTGGATTTTGGCCCTGGGCTTATTTTCGGGCCCTTTTGTACTTCTCATTGTCCGTGAGTTAATGTGGCCTAGTGGTTGGGGTCTCTTGCTCCACCTGTTTTGTGTTCACATCCTTTTCTAGTGTCCCTTTCACGTTATGAGGGGTTCTGGTTGTGACGGGGGCCGTTCTCCCATTGTTTATCTTTATATACAGAGGTGTGGCTGGCTGCCGCAGCCATGTGGTGCTGCTCCTTGCCATTTGGATGTCTCCTCATGCTTCCCGTACTTGGTCTTACTGGGCCCTGTGTCCTTGTTGCCCGTCTGATCTAGGGAGTTGGCCGGGTCTGGACTGGTTGGCACCTTGCTTGTTGGCTACCTGGGTCTACGTGGTGCTTTGGGCTACCTCTCCTGTGGGGTCCATGTCTTGTGTGTCTTCGGACGTTTCCTTCTTGGGCCAGTGATCTTTATGTTCTGGGTGCCCCTTCCCGGTTGCTGGGGGCCTTTTGCCATCCTTTGGGGCCTGCGTAGGTTCCAGGTCGGTGCTGGGTCGGTTGGTCGGCCTTCTGTCGCCCATTCCTTGGCTTGCCTGGGATTTGCCCTGTGGTGGCTTCTTGTTGCTCTCCTGGGCGGTTTCTCCCATGCTTCATGCTCCGGGGTGTTTGCGGGGTTCGCACCCATTGTTTTTTGGCACAATGGTGCTGTCCTTGCCTGGGTCACTTTTCTTCTGGCTCCGGCTGTGCCACCCTGTATGCTCTTGTTCTCATCTGCTCTCGTTGAGTTACGTGGGTCAGGCCTCTTTAGTGCCTGGATGGGAGTTCTCCTGGGAGCGCCTAGTGAATTGGATCCCCGGTGTTGGCTCTTCGGCCTTCTTGTCCGGGCTTTGCGCTTTCCTGGGATTCTTTTTCTTCCAGGGGTTCTGGGCGCCTGGGTGCATCTCCATTGGCGTCTGCTATTGCAGTGGTTGATTTGGGAAATGTTGCTCATTGGTCCGTGTTGTGCCTATGAGGACGCGGGTTTGTGTCCTGCCCCTGCTTCTCTTTCCCTTGCTGGTTTTTGTCTCTGGCAGTGGGGTGTCCGGGGGTGCTGGGTTTCCTGGTTCTCGTCTCCATGGCGGGGCCCTGCGCTTCCGATTTGTATTGTGTCCTTGTTTTTTTGTCTCTGGTTTTGGGGTCCCGGGGCCTGTTGGCTCTGGTGGCTCCCTGGGAGTCTGGACCTGGCTCGGGCTCGTTTTCACCCTTCCCTTCTGTCCTTCTCGCCTTTGGTGGGATTCTGCCTGTGGCTTTTTCTCCCTGTGCGCTCCTGTTCCAGTCGGTTCTTTGTTTTTGGGCTGGGCAGGGCCTGGTTGTTGGCTGGCTGTCTGTATGGCCGCCTGTGTGCTCGCTTCGGCGGCTCGCTTCCTTCTTGTGGTGCGTTCCTGGGTCGGGTTGCTTGATCCCTGTGCGGGGCGGTCTCGGACTGCCGCGCTGCGTTTCCCTTCCTTCCGGACATAGGCGGCCCTGTGGTTGTGCCAGCCGGGGTCTCTCCTTGGGGTCCCTTCTGGGGGGTTCCTTTGTGTGGCTGGGGTGTCTCTCCTGCCTGTTTCTCTTCTGCACCCCCTTCCGTTCTTGCGGCTCTTGCCAGTCTGTTTGATTGCGTCTGGTTCCGCTGCCCCATTCCTCTGGTGGTTTCGGCTCGCTTGCGGGTGGTGCTCGACCTTGCGGTGTTGCTGTGTTTGTCAGACTGCGTCTCTCTTTCTGCTGTGGCTATTTTTGGGTCCCTGTGGTGGGGATGCTCTCTGTTCGTTCAGTTCCTCTCTCTGGACTTTTGCTCCCCTCTCTCTTTTGGCTGTCCGTTGGGAAAGTCCTGGGGTGTTTGGTCCGGCTTGCTCTTTTCTGTGCTGAGCCCTATTTGCTGTTGCTTTTGGCTCCGTGCGGTCTGCTTCCGTGCCTTTCTCTGTCCTCCCTCGGCTTTTGCTTGGGTCGGATCTTCTGGCGGTACTTCGTGCTCCGGGGGCCGGTTTTTCGGCATTCCCGGTGTCTTTCGGTCCCGGGCTGGTTCTTCCTGCTCGTGGTTGCCTCTCTCCTGGGTGGTCCTTCCACTCGTATTGGTCTGTTGGGTTTGGCCTCTTTCGTGGGCGTCCCTTTCTGGTCTGTTGGTTTCTTGTGAGTTTCCATGAGGCCTCCTGGCTTTGATATATGTTCACTTTGTTAATCATGTGGCAAGGAAGACTAACGAGGAGGTAATGCCCCGATTACTTACCGGTAATCTTCATTACTTCGAGTTAGTCTTCCTCGCCACATGAGTTCCCATCCCACCCTCCCTGTCTGGCTATCGGCTTCATGTTTGGGCTTGGTAGTTTCAGGCTTTGGGGTTGGGCCAACCCGCCTCTTATAGTGGTCATGGCGTGTAATGGGTCGGCCATATTGGGAAGGGATGGGAGGCTGACTTTTTTTGCTTTGGAGGGTTCTGGTGTGGAGCTGAAGCTCACTTTGTTAATCATGTGGCGAGGAAGACTAACACGAAGTAATGAAGATTACCGGTAAGTAAACGGGGCATTACCAAGTGAACAAGCACAGACACTGATGCGGCGCAGCACACCCCTCTCTCTTGTTCCCCACCACAGCAGTAGTGCCACATAATTTAAATGATATTCAACTGCACTTATCCCCGTGTGCTTCATCCGAAGGCACATGATGTGAAACAGCTTTTCAGTGTACTGTGGGGGCAAAGAGATAAAGACAGGCTTTCAAAGCCGGCGCTGCAGGTGGGGACGTGTGCTCCTCTGCACTTATACCCATTCTCTCTGTAAGCAGGAGGGGGCACGAGGCACAGGCTGTGCTTTTAACAGACGCCAAAGGTGCTGTTCTTGTTTGATTCATCGGAGCCTGGCAGTACTTCCATTAACTCAGAAACACTCGTGAAGATGCTAATTTGCCTCATTTCATTGGCTTCGTATCTTCTCGACAGTGAACCATTCTTGTCGGTGTCATTCTTTCTCCCTGTTAAATATGATTTTTAGTATATATTTTTTTCCGTGTGAGGTGCTTTATGACGGGTGGCGGCTCCTCCACTAAGGCAGAGGAGCGACGCCCGCTGCATTTTTTTGCAATGGGAAAAGGAAAAATAAAATGATAATAACACTATGTTATTATAATTTTATTTTCCCTTTGTTATGCAGCTTTATGGGGTGGGGGATTTGGCTGTCATCACAGCCAGCAAGGGGAGGAATGATGGGCAGTTAAGTGAGCATGACAGTTTGGCCGGCTCTCTTGGGCCGACAAACAGTCCTGCGCACTTTGCATGTTCCCCACAAGGCTGCGGTTAGGAACATGCACAGGCTCCCATTCCCCGTCTGAGCGCCGGTCTGCGGTGCTCAGACCAATCACAATGTTGTGATTGGCTTAGGGGAGGGAGCCCGTGCTTCCTACTTCAGAAGATGACGTGAGGTGAGGCGGGGGTCCGGCAGCAATGCAAGTCTATTTTAATTTATTTTTCAATCTTTTCCCACCCCACCCTCACTACTCGGTGGCAGCCGCCACTGTTTATGACCGAATACGGGTGGCACTCTTTTGCAAACTGTGGTGGACTGTGCAGTGCATGCTGTGACGCAGACTATAATTATAGAGGTCATCGGTAACACAGTACTGGCAGGAGCAACAATAAAAGCGCATCTCACAAAGCTGCAAACCTTTAGCAGCAATCAGGCCATAAGATCCATTAGCAAAGTTCTTTGTGCGTCCAAGATGCTTAAGGAACTGTGGCATCATGAGGATTTCAAGATGGCGCTTCCAGCCTCCCAGCACAATGATATGATGATTACCTGTGAAGCCGGAGCACTGTGTTCCCTTTTGTGTATTGATGTTACTTTTCTCCTGAGTTTGTCTCCACTCTGTGGAGGAGGACTCCTTTCATTCTGACATCTGAGAGCTGTATGTGCGCTAACTCAGCATTGTTTTTTCAAAGTCTTTTATGACGTTCTGTGGTTATACTGAATAAGCAGATACCTACGTCATTATCATTTGAAATCTCTTTATTCATAATTGCTTTATTAGCCTTCCTGCTTTCTCAAATTTGTTGGAAAATGCACCATTTGCCCACTCTTTTTTCCAGATTTTCTCGGGTAGGACAACCCCCTGAAGCCACCACTAATGATAATCAGGCTCGCTCGCCACTCTCGCTCGCCAGCAGGCACTCATCCCGAATTTTTGTGCCACACCACTTTCAAATGTCACCAGCCGCCACTGCCCATGTCTGACAGATATTCACTGACATTGGCATGATTGGTCCTCTAAAGGGTTAGAGGGGCCTTGAAGGGCTGGGGATTCCCCTGTGCCGGAGGGCTGCAGGTGTGTTATGCCCCTGAGTGAGTTGGAATCCCTTGCACAGAAGGGGTTTCCACCTTACATGTGAAGACGCTGCACATCTGGACTCTATTCAAACCTTCAGGCCTGAGAGGTGTCGCCAGACGAGGTCCTTATTGCTGTTGGGAGAGGGTAGCTGTGGCTGTTTAGGCAGAGCAAGGGTTCCAAAGCCCCACTACCCATGCCCACGCCCCCACCAAGGACACACCATGTTCTTATACACTCACATGGTGAAACATATTCTTAGGTTGGCAGGCCTGCCTTTCTCTCAGTGATGCATATGTGTCTCTTGGAAGACAGAGTGCGTTTGTAGCTCCCTGCTTCCTGAATGTTTGACAGTAGGCAGAGAAGAGCAACTGTGACCAGCAATGAAAAAGAAAACAAGTGCAGAAAAGTTATCGAAAGAGCCTGTGGTTGCCCGAGTGGGCCTCCTGCAAAGAGACTTGCCTTCCCACCTATCCTACAAGTGAAACCCTGACACTGGGACCTGTCTGTTATTTAAATTGGATTGAACAAAAAGAACAAATAGCCCCTGCATGTTTTTGGAAATCCCATTAAAGGGACTTGCGTTGTCTTGCGATGAATTGCCATGTAAGGGTAATGCAAGTCCTTGCTAAATCTGCCCCTGAATTTTTAAAGGCCCCCTTCAAACTTGGTGTGACAAATATGCCATTGTTTTTTTTCTGCGGTCCTTTTGTATCTTATTTGTATAAACTCGTGCAGTGTGGTTTTTATAGCAGAACAGAACTGAAGCATGCAACGGCTGTTTGGATTGTACGAACTGTGCTTTTGATATCGCCTTCGATCAAGGGTAAAGTAAATAAAGCCGGTCTTCCCTTACCCACACAAAGACTGGTTCCTAAAAACCTTACATACCACATGCAAGGGGCTATTTGTTCCCCCTTGCATGAGTTTGTAAAAAAAACTGTAACACAATGCAGCAGCTTGCAGCCAAAATATAGCACAAACCGCTGCACTGCGTTACATTTCGTTGCGTTCCCATGCATCCACCGATGGAATCTGAAACAATCTTGGATCTACTAAAGGTAGTAAACCTGATATTGCACCAAAATGGTGTACCTACTACAGATAGGCATAACAATGAAAAATATATTTATTTCTCTTCGTTACTTCCTCTTTCTAAGCTTGATGTATTCTGCTTCACGCATAGAGAGGACATTTCCTTAGGATTGTTTTTGTGGAGTAAGGTACGCCTTCCTGTATAAAAACAATCCTGCCTATAACGCATGCACCCTCACAGCATAATGCAAGGATGCCTGCCTTGGCGCTAGGCACCACACATCGCGACAGTGCTAGAAGGGAGCAGAAGTCCACCATATCATAGTAGATATGGAACATTTCTGCTGTCTCCCTTTCACGCAGTTGCGTTGCATGAAATATTAGTAAATCTGCCCCTCATTATCTTGTTTCATGCAACAAATGGATGACAGATACTATGGTGCGCCAAACTACCTTGTTGATAGCATTTGACACAGCAGAGCAGTAGCAAGCACAGGTTCATTTTTGGCCATCTGTAAAGAGTTGCTGCCAGTGTCTTAGAAGGGAAGGAGGTAAATGCATACCAAAGTGCACCTCTGATACAGTGAACTTAGGGGCATATCCTCAAGGATTTATCGCAAGTTATTGTCATGTTATCGCAGCCAAAGTGGTGATAAATATGTCGCACCATTCACCAGCTGGTGCTAACAGCCGATATCACCAGTTTCCCCGCGATAGCAGAAGCAAAAAACATTGCCACGGATGACACAGGCAACTAACGCTAATGAGAAGCAGAGTAGGCATTCCCGCGCAAAAAGCAGCAAAAACACCACTCCGCAATATTCTCAACGACCAGCCTGATTTGCGATAAGACCACAAAACAGGCGGTAAGGCACCTTAGCAGCAGGAAATTAACACCTGCTCTGACCTGATGCAAAGTCAAACGACAACCTGCACCAGAAAAGGGAGCCCAGCCCACAGCCACACCTGAAGAACAACAGATGCCATGGAGCCAACGATCATGCAGCTCAGAGCCCCAACCGGGCACAACATCCACCACCACCACCCCCAGGACTGCCCCCCCCCCCAGATCACCACAGAGGCAGCGCAGACAAAGACAGCGGACCCTCAGGAAACGCACCAACCTCACAGACCTAACACCAGACAATGTCATTGCCCACTACAGGCTCAACAGGACAACCATCCTCCACATCCCGACCATCATTGCCCACAGGCTAATGGCACCAACACAGCGGACAACCAACATCCCACCTCAGACAAAGCTGCTCTCTGTGCTGCACCTGTTGGCCCCTGGTACTTCCCAACCAACAACCACCAGAGTCGGAGGAGTCTCACAGCCATCCCATCCAAGTCCCTCACACCTGTCCTGGATGCCATCATCAGCTTGGTACCCCAGTACCCATACGTCCCCCACAATGCACAGGAACAGCTGGAGACCAAGCAAGGACTACACGCCATAGCTGGATTCCCGCACGTGTTAGGGGTAATCGACAGCACACATGTCCTATTTGTTTCCCCTGCCGACACTGCACACAATTACCGCAACAGAAAGCCCACGCATTCCATCAATGTGTAGGCAATAGTGGACCACCAGGGACTCCTCACCAATGTCGCCGGCAACTACCCAGGCAGTGTGCATGATTCCATCATCTTCCAACAGTCCATAATCAACCAGTGCTTCCAGGATGGCACCCATGGGAATGCACTGCTCGTTGGTAACTACCAAATGAACACACCACACACCTCTACTCCACAATCATGCAACTCACAACTCTGGCAATGCACATGTTACGAAATCAGATACAACATGTCAAACAACATGCCCACCCACCAGACATGACAGCACAACTTACTGTGGCAACATGGGCTAGCCATGTACATGAGCCTTCAACGGCATGGCACCTCAGCCGCACAATAGCGGAATGTGGGGAGAGGTGGGAACAAGGCTTGTGCGAAGGAGGCAAGTGACCCATGAATGAGAATGTACACAATGCCAAGAGTGGCGGAGATGTGCAGGACAGACTGCAGTATGCAGACCACAGACATATCCATGTCTACATGCACTGCTGGTGTTTAGAGTGTAGTGGACAGTGGACGCAACCATGTCACCCTAGCCAGTGGGGAAGATCTTGAAAATGTAGCTTGTGACGTCCCCCCCGTAAGCGTGTGCGGAGTGGGCTGGCCCGGCGTACAGCAATCCAAAGTAGGGGTGTGAATAAAAAGCACGTAGCCCTGGGCGTGGTTCTCTTCTGGAATGCCCAACGTGTCTGCCAGGGCGGTGCCTCCCACCCCGCCACGAGGCCAACGCCGTTGCCGTGAGCGGTGTTGCCTGCGATCTAGTGCGCCTGCTGCACCCTGGGCCGCTGGACCCGAACCCATCTTGGACGCCCCTGCGCAGCCAGGCCTCACTGCTCACCTGCCGACAGCAGCGTGTGTCAAAGAGGGCTCACCACGTGCCGGCGCAAGCACCGATGCCGAGGCCCGCGACTTTGACAGCCTCCTCAGACCATCACGGCCTCCGCGACACAGGCCCGCTGTGTCTGTGGCCCTGCACCAACTGCTGCCACCGACCTCAACTGCGGTCCACCAGGGCTCACACATCAAATCGAGTCCTGCACAGCCCGGACGTCGCATCACAGCAGGATGCACACGTCACAACGGCCAGTACCAACTCCACACAACAGGTGCCAGAATCGGAGGTGTGTTACTGCCAGGCTATCATAATGGCTCACACCTTTCGTGGGTGCCATCATCAGCTTGATACCCTGCTCAGCTTTTCAGGTGCCATTGACTCAGTGCACCTCAACTCATGGACCATTCTGGTTGCATATTGGGTGCACACTGTACTTTCTCCGGCTACCACCATGATGCTTCACAGTTGTTTCTGTTATGCTGGTGTTTTCTGTTTCCGCTTTAATTGTTATCAGTGTTCAAGTTGCTGCCAGCACCAATGACTCCATGAGGGCTGGCTTACACTCACCCCACATACATCCAGCACAGGCGTCACTGTACATGTGACCCTGGCAATAAAGGTGTTGGGCGCACATGCCCGTAGCAAGTTCCACAAACTATCTGAGTGGGTCTGTGTGCTCATGATGTATGCATTAGGGCCCCGTGCCCTCTAACATCACATTGTGCCATGTACAGTGGACGCAGCCATGCCACCGCAGGCAGTGGGTGAGACCTTGCACATGTAGCTTTGTCGTCCCCTACTCAATACGTAAGTGGAGTGAACTGGGCCGGCATACACCAGTCCAGCATGGGGGTGTGGATGATTATCCCGTGGCTCTGGGTGTGGTTCAGTAATGAAAATGTGCATAGGCATGTGTCACTGTCGCAGTGTGGGTCTCCCTTGGGGAGTGTGGGTGTCCCTGATGGGACTTTGACACCCACGTATGTGATCTAGTTCGGCTTCCATGAGGTAGAACCCCACCCGCACCTGTTCGGCCATCCCCTTCTGGCAGTCTGACACCTGGCGTTGGAATGCGATGTGTGCTTCGGTGGGCTGCTGGGAGCCAGCCGTGGTGGTGGGTGCGTCCAGCTGTGTGGTCTGTGCAGGGGTTGGGGTACATCCTGGATGCAGCTAGGCTGCACTGCTCCTTGAGGGCGATTGCCTAAGATGTCCGTGAACTGTTGTAGGGTGTCGGTGCTGAAAGTGTGGTGGTCCTCTTCAGCATCGCTATAGAGTTGTCTGGTCTGTTCTGCTGGAGGTGTTGCTTGTCCCTCAGCAATGTAAAGGGGAGATGTTTGTTGACATTATGTTGGCATGCATGTTGACGCATTGTTCAAGTTTACATACAGACTGCATGACAATGTACATTGTGACTGTTTGGGAGGAGCGGACTATTTGATGCGGGACAGTGGACATTTGGACTACATTACGTAGGTGAGGTTGTACAAGTACATTTTCATCTCACAGTTTCCTGCTATGTCAGATGTGATTGGCCATTTTTTACGCACAAGCGGACCCAAGTTGTGTCCTCTGTTCTGCAGTGTAAGTGTTGCACTGTGTACCACATTGTCGTCCATGTGGATGTGCTGTCATTACTATGTGTGTGTGCTGCATTGTGGGAGAGTAGCCCCTGCAGCTGTGATTTTTCTGTCCCTTATCCCTTGGAGGCGGTGTGCCTTTGACTTTTGTGCTTTTAAGGTGCTGTGATGTTGGCGACTTGGGTCATTTGTGCTCTTGGACGGTTTTTGTACTCTTGTGCATTGTTTGTCTGCAGATGTATTGTTGACGTCAGTGGTTGTTGGTGCACGTGGATGTGTCAGAGTGTGACCTGCTCCTTTACGGATGTTGTCCACACTCAGCCACCTCAGTCTCGTGGCGTGCACAATGTCATGGTGATTGTACTCCAGCCATGCTGCTCATCATGTAGTGTCACTTGCATTGTCAGTGTGGCTCACAGATACGCATCTTTGCTGTGTTTCGCATGAGGGCATGTGTGTGTTGTGGTATTGGTGATGTGTGGGGTGGGACCGCTTTGGGCACATGGTGGACGGGGACCTACTTGATGTTTGTATGTGTGCTGCAGCATACCACGAGGATCAGGGACGTGACCCAGGGTCATTGTGGGTGTGCGGTTTGCTACACGTCGTTGTGCATGTGTGCCAGTGTACCCTTCACCCCCCATCCCCTATTCCCTATTCGTCACTCACCCTGTTGATGTTGTGTCAGATCATGTCGAGCAGTATACGGACTCCCGACTCCTTGCACCATCTCCACACTGATGACTGTGGCCTCCATTTGCTCCAGCTCCTCCTGTGGTGCAGGACTCCCACCTCCATTCGCTGTTGCTGGCTTCCTGTTGGCAGCGGGTTTCTGCTTGGTTTGGCTTTTCACATCATGCCAGCGCTTCTTGGACTTCTCGACACTTCGACTGCATTCACAATGGAATGCCTTTTTTTCCGCATGTTTGCCAATGACAGGGTTGAGGTGACGGACAGTTGTTGTTGGTGTTCTGTCACCTCCGTGATGGCGATCCGTTTGTCATGCGGACTGAACCTCGTCTTCCTCTTCCTCTTCTCCTTGGCCTTGCCCGACACAGAGCTTCCTTGCTGGTGGTCTGTGGGGCTTGTGGGGTGCCGCGTTGACCTGGGCACTCTGTCCGGTTGCATCCGTGTTGCTACACAGTTGATTTGATTTTTTATGTGTTTTTCTTGTTCTGCTTTTATAGTGCATTTTCCCGCATGACGCGTGGGAATTGCAGGTCTTTCCCTGGTTATCGCTGATTTTTGTATCGCAATTGGCCTCATCGCAACTTTCTTCATGTTCGTGTTTTGCATTTTTGCGGCATTGCGTTGATTTTAACGCGGTCATTTGACGCGTTATCGTGGGACTATCGCGTGGTGCCGCCGGGTTGAGAATACGTTTACACAGCATTGTTTTCCCGCGATATGCAAAGTTGCGTTAGGCTAAATTTGTGATGATTATCACACTTTCTTGAGAATATGTCCCTAACTGCACTAACCAAATGTAACCTTTCCTTTTTTTTTTTAAATATGTGGGCTCTAAGTGTTGTCTTAATTTTCAAAGATATGCAGACTACATTGTCAGTGTAGCCAGCTGCATGCAAAGCATTTGGCTCAAACTCACATTGACAAAACATAGGTACACATCTTTGGGAGAAACAACTCCCCACGGGATGAATCCTGGTGGCCAGTGGAACTGGGCCCCTCGCCCACTCCCAGAGACCACACCAGAAACGTCAGTATCATACTCAAAAACAAGATAACCATGAAGAAGCAGATAAACACTGTCTCCTCAGCCTCCTTCCACATCCTCTGAATGCTCTGGAAAATATTCAAATGGCTCCCCATGAACACCAGACGCACCGTCACCCAAGCCTTCATCACCAGCCACCTGGACTACGGAAACTCCATCCATGAGGGTATCACCTCATAACTACTGAGCAGACTGCAAACCATCCAAAATGCTGCAACCAGGCTCATCCTCTACCTTCTGAGAAGAGCCCACATCACCCCCCCCACCTCAGAGCGCTCCACTGGCTCCCCGTTCCAAGTAAGTGCCAGTTCAAACTGGTGACCCACGCCTACAAGGCACTGCACAACAAAGGCCCAGCCTACCTCAATCACAGAATGAACTTCCACCAACCTGGCAGACGACCATGCTCCACCTCCCTTGCCCACTTCTACAAAAGCAGAAGTGGTGGCCGCACCTTCTCCTATCTAGCTGCAAACACCTGAAATGGCCTCCCACTCCACCTCCAGACTGCATCCACCCTATAGAAGTTCAGAGATGACCTAAAAACCTGGATGTTTGCCTGACAATCCCCATTAGAAGCCTCTTCTCTCAGAGCCTAGATACCCTCACGGGTGAGAAGCAGCTCTCTACAAATCATTGACCCGATTGATTCTAATAAATAATCTGCTGCTGCTGCAGCGTCTGAACAATCAAACAGTTGGTGTCTTGGATCACACAAGCTTGCCAGGCAGCTCTCCGTGACCTACACACGTCTGCATTCTTTACACATTATATGCCGTAATGGACAGTGAACAAAGAAGAGGTTTACTCCTTTCTGGGCTCAGCTGGGAGCATGGAGGGCTGATGGGCAAATATACTTGTGTAGCCAGAGTGGAAGTTGGGTGCCCAAATGGAGAAATACTCTTCTGTATCACACAGGCGCACTGGTGAGCTGGGCTCAAACATGAACAGTGCACCAGATTACAATACATGCTCTGCCCTCAAGGCAGCCATGAACCTGGGCTGCCCTGGGGGTAGTGTTTCACTGTGCAGACGGCACCCACTTGCACTTTAGAGAGGGGACAGAGATACCTTTGTAGGCGAGTGAAGTGACTGACTGCACCTACTTGCAGGTAGATATCTTAGGGTTCCATGGGACCCCCTTTGTCCCCTCCAGAGGGCTTCCCTCAGGGGGCTTACTGACAGTGCACTACCATTTTGTGGTAAACTATCATTGCACCGCCTAACAGCTTATTTGCTTTTGTGTCCACATCCAGAAAATGGCATGGATGCAAAGGTCAAGAGATCCCCTCATTTGCATTAGGTCATGTCCCAATGCAAATGAGGGAATGTCTTTTCGAGATACCTCTGGCGCTATATGTGTACCAATGCAATCAGTAATACTGAAGGGGGCGCAAAAGCATCTGAGACCCCATCTGTAATACCAGAGTGCCCTGGGGGCAGAAAAAGCAGTTGAACATGTCCATTGTGCCTCCAGGGCACATGTGTAATACGGCCTTAGGTGAGCACAAAGAAAGAGAGGGACATTTGGGGCCAGAGCAATTAACAGAGTGATCTGCAAACCATTGGGCCATATTATCAAGGACGGAGTTAAAATTATTTCCGCTTTAGCATCAGGAAACTGCCGCTAAAGCGGAGATAATTTTAACTCAGTCCTTGATAATATGGCCCCATTGACCTTTTCTTTGCAGCACTTTAACATCAGCGAGTTGAGAAAGTAGCTCCAGCTGCCCACATCATTGAACTGAAATGTGTAAAAATCTGGAGGTACAAAATATGGAAGAGGGAAAATCCAATTACCAGAATATCGTAGCCAAAATGTCAAGGTCCAGAACATTGACAGCCCCACCATAGCCCCACAGCCACCTGCAGCTTTGCCATCATTCATGCCATCCCTCCACCATCCCTTTCCCCATCACTCTACGCCTCTTTGTTGTAAACCCCCACCCTACAGCTGCATCCCTGCCCCCAACCCCTCTTATGCACTGCTCACTGTAAAACCCCCATTTGTGTGCAGATCTCTGTTGTTTTGTAGCTAGGTTTGACCAGTCACTCACATACATTCATACATAATGGGTATATTCAAAATGTGACTCGAACATGACAACACCACATGCACGCAGCCACCCATCCATGAAAGGATTCCAAAGGAACTGTCAGACCAGTTTTCTCATAGACACATGCATGAGTTACTGCTGCTGAGATAAAAAAAAATGCTCCTCAGTAATATGCGAGACAATGAAGTGTTAAAATATTTCATGAATCTTTTGACAACTTTGTAAACCCCATTGTTCGAGCCAATACACTTGAAAACTGTGTGTAAAATGAATAATTCCACCTGATTAATATACAATAATGATTTACTCCCTTTTCCCAAACCTGCAGGAGAGGGCTTGCCTCTATTGTGTGGTGCAGGATGGGCAGGTCCCCTAGAATTATGCCGCAGAGGAGAATCAAATTATGTGGCAGGGTTGAGTAAATTTTATGGCAAGAAATATGCAAATTATGCGGCACATTTTAAGATAGTAATATGTCGAGCCTAGACAGCGCTTGCTCTGACTGGAAGATCTGTTGTATGTACTTTGCGGGATCTGGAGATCAGCCCTAGGACTTGTCTGCTTCAGCCTTTGTTAGGGACACTTTTTCTGTTCAACTGCCTCTATTTAACTGTCTTGATAGAAAACGACCAGTAGAGGTCAGTAAAATACCACAATTGATTTCTGCTTGTTCAACTGCCTCTAATTAACTGTCTTGATAGAAACCAACCAGTAGAGGTCAGTAAAATACCAGAATTGCTTTCTACTTAGGGACTTTTTAGTGTTATTTTTCTGGCAACTGCCTCTATTTAACTTTCTTGATAGAAAACGGCCAGCAGAGGTGAGTAAAATACAAGAATCACTTTAGCATTCCCTAGATTCCTGGCCATTGAATCTTGTATTCAATGAGCACCCGTAGACAATAATATTTTTTTCAAATCGTGTATTTCCACCGAAGGGGCTGATCCATATTAAAAACAGCGCTTTAGACAAAACAATTTCCTGCTGATAGGCAGCATTTCTCTCCAAGTGTTCCTATACCTGGCGTGTCATGCAGTTTGGTGCTTACTTTCCCTCCATGTTAAAGAACACTAGATGTTTCAGCACCCAGGCTAATGTGCTGCATTGCTAAATACATATAAGGTCCCAAAGGCAAGACCGATTGCATTGCAAATGCTTGGTAAACTTGCTAACACTATCTGGGCATTAATTGTACCTCATTAGTACCAGTTTAACACCCAAATATAGCAATAATCTACAGAAAGATGGACAGTCATCCTTTGCAGAGGGTCTTCCACAGTGCAGCAACACGTGATTTTATTAACTTTTGAACCATTTGAATTAGAAACAAACCACAATCGCATAATTCCAGTGGCCCTGAGTATGGGTCTAGTATTAAAACATTTTCCTGGGCTGCTTTTACCTTACAGTCCAGCCTTCCGTCCGTCTGCCGCTTTAATCCTCTCTGTAACTGAGGCTTAAAACTGTACATAAGAATATACATACAAATAAAGATGTATATATGGGGTTTACTGAGTCAGTGCATCATCCCCCAATGAATATTAATATCACACCCTGCCCCCATGATTCATGTGCTCTGTAATACTCCATTATTTCTATGAGCACCCGGGCAGCCATAGTTATATTCCACTCTCCACTCTAAAAGAGAAAGTAAGGGGCTCTGTAGGGAAGCAAATCAATGCTGCAGTCAGATAGAATGATGCTTTGATGTACTGGGAGGATGATGTCTGTGTGTGCACACGCTGTCTTCTTCACAGCAGGGAAGGACAGGCCTACTGTTTTTCTGTGGACCTGAATGTGAAGGTTACTTGTGAAAACAGGTACTATTGTCATGTGAACAACTCGTGTATTGCAAAACCGAGAACAATTTACAGTTCCCTGCATGGCGAACAGGCGTGTGGTCCTGCCCCGAGTGCCCGACTGCTTTTGAAACTGGTAACCTTTGAATTTGTGTTTGGCTGTGACACCACACTAATCGATCAGTAGGGGCGACAAAAGCGTGCCCTCAAAGTGATCTAGGTGCCACATGTACAACCATTTCCTTTTGTGACTCTCAATTTGCAAGTTATAGCGACTCGCAAATTGAAAAAGAAAGATTGAAAAAGAAAATGTACTAATGTGTCTCAGAGACATTTTGCTATTCCAATGGGGTCGCAAATGACCTACCTTATCAATATTCAGGTAGGTCGCAATTTGCGACCCATTGGGCATGGGCAATAACACAGGGATGGAGGCCTGCTGGGGACAGCAGACCTCCATGTCTGTGTTTGCTTTATAAATAAAGCAACTTTTTTAAAAAAGGCAGCTTGTTTTCCTTAAAGGAAACAGGGATGCGTTTCAAAAACAAAACTTAAATGTTTCAGCTTTACGTTTTAGGAGCAGGCTGTGGTCCACAAGACCACTGCCTGCTCTTAAAATATTTTTATTTGCCAATCACTAAGGGGAAGGAGTCCCATGAGGACCGCTTCCCATTTGTGGGTGGCTTACCATCTACTTAAAGTAGGTGGTAAACTGGCATTCCGGTCGCAAAACAATCGTACATCCCCCTGCTACTCACTATTAGGAAGGCATGCCCTTCCTAATGGCGACTCACAAACCCTATTTTGAGTGTCAGTAATTGATAGGATACCGACTCACAAAATAGGGTTTATACATATAAAAAACTCATTTTACCAGTCACAAATGGACCAATGGGCTGTTTGCAACTGGAAAAATGCGTTGTACATCTGGCCCAAAGTCCTGTGCAGGATTTCTTCAAAATAATAATCATGTTATATTTTTATATAGAGCTTCACACTGCTGTTTTCAAAAGCTAAATTTGCTGGTGCCTGAAAGTCTGAATGTCTAAAGTGGCTTTGCCAGGATTAAAACCTGCGACCTGTTGGCTACTTCAGATATTAGGAGAGCTTGAATAATCTGGCCTGCTATAATTCGACAATGATAAAAACTTACGGAGACCTTTGTGGCCTTGTTTTTGGCCCATTGCAGCAGATGGGTGGTCGAAGACAGGTCATGTTTTCAGTTCTAAAAAGCCAAGGACAGCTGACATCAAGCTAGCCCTTTTGCCAATCATTGGGGCATATTATCAAGAACGGCGTTAAAATTATCTCCGCTTTAGCGTCAGGAAACTGCCGCTAAAGCGGCGATAATGGGCTTGATAATATGCCCTTGTGAATTCCCATAGAAGCCTATGTTCTGGTGTGAACATGGGCTTCTATTGGAATTCTCAAGGGCATATTATCAAGCCTGTTATCGCCGCTTTAGTTGAAGTTTCCTGCCGCTAAAGCGGCGATCATTTTAACGCCGTTCTTGATAATATGCCCCATTGTTTGTTTGAGACAACTCTGGTCTGGGACTAGTTCTCAGCAATCATTTTTTATTCCAAGGTATGAGGAGTGAAGCCTCTACATAATGCCAAGAAATTCACTTCTTCTCACTGCGAGGGCTCCCAAACAAGTTCACACAGTTCATGTAGTTCCCAGGACCGCACTTTGCCAGGGGCTGCCACAAATAGGACACAAAGCATGAAATCTGCCCATTTCTCATGTTTGCTTGCAGAACAAATTTCATATTTCTAGTACAATTTTATTGTTTAAGCACATTTGAAAAACTGGTCTAAATTTGCATATTTCCAATTTCATAAAATAGTTTCATTCAACATTGTGTGGGACGTTACCAACATCAATAGAGTCCCCTACACTTTCAGCTAAACGAGTCATCTTCCTTCCAGCAAGCTAGGCTGAAAGTCCTGACATAGGGGAGATATCAGACTAGTCTCATTGTGGTCCATATTTATGAACGAGTTGCGTCACACAAGAGCGACGCAACTCTTAAGTTTGATTTAACAAGCCACGCAAGGTCACCTTGATAAATCTGGAGTAACGCAAGGCAGCGCAAATCGGTGTTGTGTCACTCTGCCCCAAGGAGGCGTTCCATGGGTGTAGCGTACGTGTTTTCACACACACACCCATGAATGTTGGTGTATTCCCAGATTTACCATCAGTGGTAGACCTGGAAATGTGTCAAAATGCTACGCCTCCCCAGTTGAGGTGTAACGAGGAGTAATATCTTTATTTCTCCTCATTGCATCCTCTTTCTATGTGTGATGTGTTCTGCAGCACACATAGAAGGAGCAAAATTCCTCAGGAGATTGTTTTTGTGCAGGAAGGTGTTCCTTTCTGAACAAAACCAATCCTGCTAGCAACGCAGGCACCCTTGCACGGTGCAAGGGTGCCTTTGTTGGCTCTGGGCAGCACATTGTGTGTCAGTGCTGGAAGATGACAGGAAGGGGCTGTATATTGTAAAGTATGGTGCATTCCTGCCCTTTCTCTTTCATGCAGTGTAGAGCAGCGCAGTGCAACAAGGTGACTTGCCACGCTGCGTGACTATTTGGTAAACATGACCCTTTTTCTTTCAGAAGATGGGGCTGGAGCACAGAAGAAAAAACAGCACCACACCAAAAGGCAACCAGTGATTGATTATTTATTTAGGCAGTTTTATAAAGAGTTTACATGTCACCAAAGAGTCACTTCAGAGCACGAGGGACAGAATGAACCAACGAAGGGTGAGCACTATTATTGGTAATCCGAAGGATAGCAATTTGTGTGAATAAATCAGTCTTACAAGAAAGGTAAAGATCCAGAGTTACTTCCAGCTGAAGTGATAATTGATCGGCATGTAGTAATGGTTAGCGTACAAAAGGTGACTCTAAAAAGGCAGGTGTTAAGGTCTTTCCTAAAACGCAGGTGGTTTTCTTGGTTTCTTAAAGCTGCATCAGTTTGCTCCAGTGGCAAGGGTGAAGAACTTTAAAGGTTTTCCTGCTCTCGCTAACAATCTGGACAAGTATTGGCAAAGCCAATCGGTCTTGCTATTTTTAATGAAGCCATGGCGTTTATGTCCCTCGTTTTCCCGATCCAGGCTGCATTTCTTTAGGCTATTACTAGAGATCTGTAGAGTTACACACACATGCTTTCTGTATGCGGCAGCAGTACCTTAAGGCAATACTAGAGGTCCCATCAGCATAGCATGCTTCTCTTTTACAAAACCGCCACCTTTGGACATGTACAAGATATATTCACTGCATAGGTGGAGGCAGGCTAGGTATGGTAGGTTAGATATGGTTTGTTAGGTGTGCTAGGTAAGTATGGAAGGGTAGATATTTAAAGTTAGATATGTAGGTATGTTAAGTTAGGTATGGCAGGTGGGTAAGCTTTGGTAGGTTAGGCATGGTTGGTAGGTATATAGCCATGGTAGGTAGGTTTGTTAGGAAGGTATGATAGGTTAAGTGTTTAGGTTAGGTATAGTAGGTGGGTGAGGTATCATATGTAACTAAGGAATGTATGATAGCTATAGTGGTATGGATTGTATGACATAATTTCGAAAGACAAAAATTTGACCTACAAAAATATCGCAACAAAAATATCGTGGTCAAGAATATCGACATCCTATCTACAACATGGTAAGTACAAAAATATCGATAATTTAATATCGATGTCAAAAATATCGTAATTCAAAAATATCGTTTTTTTTTTGTTTAAAAATATATGTAAAATAAACCAAATAATACTTATAAATCAAAGAAACATAATTAAATATATTTTATAATATGTAAAATTTATAATAAATATATGTAATTAAATGAAACTTTAATTAAACATATATATATAATATATAATATATACACTTACTTAATAATTACTTTTAATAATAATTTCTGTAACATATAAATTATTAAATATTTATTTAAATTACCAATACATCTATACACATAAAACAATAACATTAATAAATATTAAATAATTACATATAGCAAATAATAATCAATAATTTTAATTTGAATAATTTTTATTATTAATTATATATTACAATAGCTAAAATATTACAAAACATATTTAATATCAGACACAATAAAACTACTAGTCCAACTTCAACAAAAACAACAGTAAGGAAAATGTTGGATAGCGTAGGGGTAAAAATAACTATTCCAACTCCCGAGAGTGCAACAGTAGGGAAAACATTGGATAGCATAGGGGTAAAAATTACTATTCCAACTCCAAAGAGTGCAACAGTAGGGAAAGCGTTGGATAGCGTGGGGGTAAAAATTACTATTCCAACTCCAGAGAGTGCAATAGTAGGGAAAGTGTTGGATAGCGTAATGGTAAAAATTACGATTCCCACTCCAGAGACTGCAATAGTAGGGAAAGTGTTGGATAGCGTAAGGGTAAAAATTACTATTCCCACTCCAGACAGTGCAACAGTAGGGAAAACGTTGGATAGCGTAGGGGTAAAAATTACTATTCCAACTCCAGAGAGTGCAATAGTAGGGAAAGTGTTGGATAGCGTAAGGGTAAAATTTACTATTCCCACTCCAGAGAGTGCAATAGTAGGGAAAGTGTTGGATAGCGTAAGGGTAAAAAGTACTATTCCCACTCCAGACAGTGCAACAGTAGAGAAAACGTTGGATAGCGTAGGGGTAAAAATAACTATTCCAACTCCAAAGAGTGCAAGAGTAGAGAAAAGGTTGGATAGCGTAGGGGTAAAAATTACTATTCCAACTCCAAAGAGTGCAACAGTAGGGAAAGCGCTGGATAGCGTAGGGGTAAAAATTACTATTCCAACTCCAGAGAGTGCAACAGTAGGGAAAGCGCTGGATAGCGTAGGGGTAAAAATTACTATTCCCACTCCAGATAGTAAAACAGTTGTGAAAGCACTAGATAGCATAGTGATTCTATGAACATTATAACCAATTCAATAATTTCTTATAAAAAACATTGCATGTTAACAATGTTTTAAAACAAAAAATATTATTAAATACCAATTATGTAAAATAAATATTTAAATAAATAAATTTAAATTACATCCCACACTATTCCCCCTTTGACACACAACACACTACACATACAAAATACACAATAGATTTATATATCAATTTCTCTCTTATTTGCAATTAATAATACATTCTTTATAATTAATATAGTTATTAATTGACTAATTAATACATATTAACTACGAAATTACAAATATTCACCTATTAATTATTAATTAACAATACATTAATTAGCAATAACAACAAATAAAATACAATAATAAATTATTTATATTTACTATATTTAACTAACTAATAACAATTAATTAATATTAATTACAAATAAATAAATATATCATTATTTATTTTATTTTAATTACATCCCACCCTACTCCCCTATAAACCCACAACCCACTACACATAAAAATTCACATAATTAATTAAATTATGAATTAATCACTTAATAAAATTAAATCACCAATTAATTACTAATTAACAATTAATTAATTAACTATAACAATAAATAAATATTATTAATAAACTAATTATAATGTATATAATTACCAAATAATAAAATAATTTTACAATTAATAATTAATTAACAATTAATTAATCTATTCATCACATTAATTACCAATTATTAATTAATTACCAATTAATTAATCATAAATACCAATTAAACAATACATATTAATTCATTAATTATAATTAAATTACTTCCCACCCTATTCCCCTATAAACCCACAACCCACTACACATAAAAATTCACATAATTAATTTAATTATCAATTAATCACTTAATAAAATGAAATCACCAATTAATTACTAATTAACAATTAATTAATTAACAATACCAATAAATAAATATTAATATTAAACTAATTATAATGTATATAATTAACCAATTAATAAAATATTTTTACAATTAATAATTAATTAACAATTAATTAATCAATTAATTGCCAATTATTAATTAATACCAATTAATTAATCATAAATACCAATTAAACAACACATATTAATTCATTAATTATAATTAAATTACTTCCCACCCTATTCCCCTATAAACCCACAACCCGCTCTGATACTAAAACGATAAATTAAATTTAAAATAATTATTAATCTCTAAACATTTATTTTTAAATGTATTAAAATACATTACAATTATCTTTAACATACAAATAAAATACATATTAAATGACATTACACTAAATAAATATCGATATTATTGACATCGAAATTTTTACTTACGATATTACTTACATCGAAATTAATTACCTCGATATTATTAACTTCGAAATTACTTACCTTGGGATCGATATTCTGTCCGTCGATATTCTTGACTTCGATATTCTGTACCTACGATATTAAAAACACGATATTATTGTAGGTCGAAATTTAAAACTCGATATTTTGGCTAAACACCAGTGGTATGTATAGAAGGTATGGTAACTAAGTTGTAGTAGGTATAGTAGGATAGTAGGATAGAGTAATTACGGTAGGTAGACAGCTATGTTAGGTAGTTATACTAGATGTGATGGGATGGTATGGTAAGTTATTTATGGTACATTGCTATGGTTATTTAAGTACTATAGTAGGCAGGTGTAGTACACATGGCGGGCTGCTATGGTAAGTTTGATATAGTAGATATGGGGGTCTCTAATTGGCAAAGGAAGGTACCTTTGTCCAAATAGGTCCCTTGCTTCAAGTCAGGGTAAAGGGGATACGCACTTTAGATAACCCCTGCTTACCCCCTTGGTAGCTTGGCACGAGCAGACAGGCTTATCCCAAAGGCAATGTGTAAAGTATTTGTACCAACACTCACAGTAACACAGTGAAAACACCACAAAAGGACACCACACCAGTTTAGAAAAAATAAAGTATCTTTATCTAAACTAAAAAAGACCAAAACGGCAAAAATCCAACATACACAGTCAAAAATATGACTTTCAAAAGGTTTCAAGAACTTGTACCATAGAAAACTATGGATGCGTGACTTTTCACCAAAGTACCTGTAGTTGCGTCAAAGTTCACCAAGACAAACAGCAGCAGCGTTAAAAAACAAAGATATGCGACACTCCTTAAACCCTGAGGAGGCGATGCGACAGTCCCGCTGCACGCAGAGGAAGGGTTGCGGTCTGTAAGGGGAGTGATGAGTCGATTCTTCACGCCGGTCCGCAGGTGATGCGTTGGGGAAGCGTGTCGCACAGGTACGATGAGTGGCTCTTCGGGATGCATCAGCGATCGATGCGGCGTTGCACAGCACTGCGTCGGTCCTCTTAAGCCACGATCCATCGATGTGTCAATTCTTGCAGAGATGACAGGCACAGCGGTGCGGCAATGCGCGGAAATTCTTCTCGCACCGTGAAGATGCATCAGAAAATCAGCCGCAAGAAGAGCGATGCGTTGGTTTCGATTTGTTCTTTGAGTTTCTTCTCTCTTCCAGCTCCCAAACAGCAGCAACAACCTCCAGAGGCCCAAAACTGGCAGAGACACCTCAAGGAAGGTCAGAACTCACAACAGCAGAGTTCAGGGGGACCTGGGGGTGAAGTCTTTGTGTCCCTGAGACTTCTGAACAGGAGGCCAGCTCACTTCAGGCCCTTGGAGAGCTCCTTCAAGCAGGGGATACAGCACACAGCAAAGTCCTTCTCCTTTCCTTGGCAGAAACAGCAACTGCAGGCCAATCCCAGACACACAGCAAGGGCAGTATTTCTCCTCAGTCTCTCCAGCTCTTCTTTATTTTATTTTATTTATAAAGCTTCATATAGCACGAACAAGATCCTGAGGGATATCAGAGCGCTTTACAAAGGTAGGGAGGAAGGACATAAATCCAGTATTGACCACAAATAAGACTATACAACAGGAATAATCACATATATCCCAGACAAATAAATGCATAGTTTCCAGACAAATGACACAAGGAGAATAGTACAATAAACAAGTATGTAACAATCTAAGAAAGGGGGTATACAATGCAGAAAAAAGAGCATAGACCCAGTATCGACAACATGTATGAATACATAACAGGAATATTCGCATGTTTCCCAGACAAGTGAATCACGGAGAATAATATGAAAAACCTGAGTATAACAGGCCATGAAAGGGGACAAAAAAAGCAGTAAAGAACAAGTAGTCTCACATGAGGGTATAATGGTTGTAGGAACAGAAGTTTCGAGCAAGTGATCCAAGCCCAAATTAAGGTAGAAATGTGTTCATTAGGAATCTTTTGGCTGCAAGTTTGAAAACAGTTGTTGAAGAGATTCTGCGAACTTCCGGTGGAAGAGAGTTCAAATCCTTGGAGCAGCACCGGAGAAGGTCCGGAGAGCGGTTCACCTTTTTTTAAGGATGGGTGGTTTCAGGAGGAGAGTGAAAGCGCTTCTTGATGCTCTCCCACCACAGGATAATTCAAGGTTTTGGGCAAGGTACCTGGGAGTTTTGAAATGCAGGGTTTTGTGCGCTAGAACGGCAATCTTTAGCTGAATTCATGCTTCATAAGGCAACCATTTAAGAGATTTTAGGATTGGGGATATGTGCCCACTTCATTTGGTACCTGTGACCAGTCCAACCTCAGCTGGAATCACCACCTTTGTAAATTTTCACGCATGAAGCGTTCATGAGCACTTTATCACCGATTATCATTATCGTCTTACACAAACCCGGACAGCACTTCGTTGGATCCTTAAATAGAGATCACACCTGCCATCTGATATACCGAAGGCTGAACCACTACCACCTTTCTTATCACGCAAGATACCGCTTATCAACTACGATACTCGCCTCTACACGACCACAGATCACCTCAACATGCCAAACGAGTTAGTCACTTAACTTTTCGACCACCAAGATATCGCCTGTTCTACACTGCGTGTTCGACAGCCAGATCTATAATTAATACTAATTGTGACTTTTTCTCTTGTGGAAACAAATACAAACCCATCACCCTGCTGCCCCTGATACGGAAATACCTCTGTAAATATACATCTTCTTCTATTTTTACATTCCTGTTGAAATGATAATTGCCTCACAAATATTGTTTTCTTGTACGCACTGCAATTACCGTTACCTTGCTCTTATCTTCCATTACTTGTCTAACTTCGTACTTTCTCCGTCTCGCTTACGTGGACTACAATCGAATCACCCTATAAATCGTAATAACCACGCGCCCAATTTCCTTTTATGGCCTTTTTTGAAAATCATATTGTAAAAAACAATGTCTTTCTCCTTATTTAAAAATGACCATGGCCTACGCACACCTACATACTACCTGTATGGTCGGCTGTAATTCTGTATTGTACATTATCCTGTTCTCTGTTCTTTTTGTACATATGATATAATCATTATTTTGCATTTAACAAATGATATGTGCCTTATATATTTAAACTTGTATATACCGTGCCCAACTGAATTTCCTTAACTAACCCCCACTTGACGACTACTTTACAACTTTTCTCATCTTGTATGCACTGCTTATGTCCTCACTAACTCTCCGATATCAACTATATGCCCTCTGTCCTGTAACATCTATCACTCTTTCTCTCTTCTCCTCTCTTCCTTCCCTTTCCTCTCTCCTCCTGACGCAATTCAAACCCCGACGCACTTTCTTTCCTCACTCTCTTGCTACATGCCCACATATCTCACTGCATATATTTTTTCAATTGCTCTATTTAACCTTAACTGTAAAGCCCTGAAGAAGCCCCAGGCCGATAGGCCATGTAGGGGGCGAAACACGTGTTGGCTGTGCCACCTCTTTCTCTATCCTTCATACCCACTCCTATGTAGAGAGTGCAAATAAATGATTACTTACCTTTGGATCAATCTGTATTGAATTGGAATTTTTTCCACCAAGAATAAGAAATATAAAACCTTGCCCAGACAAACCTACAGAACTTTGTTCAAATTAGGGGGATAGGGGTCTCCCCCTGTCATCGGGCAAGAACCAGCACCATCATGACATACGCTTAATACCCGGCGAGTAAGGGATCGGGACCTTTCTCCCCTCTTCTTGAAGAAACCATAGTCCAGCCTCGGCAGGACCAGAGCTTGTCCTACCTGTTTGAAGTCCTTTTGTGGAAGGAATGGTTTGATGTTTCTGAGTGTCCTCATCAAGTGATACACACTTTACTAATATGATTTTTCATATTCAGGTGTTTGTTCATGGTGATTCCGAGAGATTTGTCTGAGTCTATAATGAGAGGTGTGCAATTGAAGGCAGTAAGGTGATTCAGCCAAGGGACTAGATTAGGGATGTGGTTCGGAGCAGAGATTAAAAGGAATTCAGTTTTGGAGGTGTTGAGCAGTAGATGGTTCTTGGTTAGCCAGTTTTGCATAGCGTTTAGGGTAGAGTTGTGTGAGATGATGTTGTCCAGGGATGAGATTTTCAAATAAAGTTGTGTGTCATCCGCGTACATATGGAAGACAATGTTCGTACAGTTTAGAGAATTAGCTAGTGGCTCCAAGAAAAGGTTGACGAGGATAGGAGATAGGGCGGACCCTTGTGGGACACCCATGAGTACCGGAGAGGGCTGGGAGAGGGAGTGGTTGGCTTGATTCTTTGTGATCTATGGTGAAGGAAGGACGAGAACCATTGAGAAACCCATCCTGTTCCTCAAAATGGATAGGAAGTTGTCGTGGTCCACCTTATCGAAAGCGGAAGAAATGTCCAGGAGGATTAGGAGGCATGAGTCATTTTGACCAAGCATTTTTACGATGTCATCCATCACGTGCGGGATAGCTGATTCGATACTGTGCCCCTTCCGGAAGCCGGATTGATGCTGGTCTAGGAGTTGGAAATTCTCTATGTGAGCACAGGGTTGGGATTGTACGCATTTTTCAAGTAGTTTGGCTAATGTGGGGATGTTGGAGATAGGGGGGAAATTATTGAGGTCAGAGTTATCTGCGTTAGGTTTTTTTAGAATAGGTGACACCTGCTCTGCCTTTAGGCAGTCTGGGATCGTGCCTTGTGAAAGAGAAGCGTTTACAATACTTGTCCAGGTGGGAATGAGTGCATTCTTGATTTCTTTGAAGATGGCCGGAGGCAGCAGGTCACTAAAATGGTTAGATGGATTGATGTTCTAAAGAATCTTGTTGATGTCTTTTTCACTGAAAGGGGTAAAGGTCTCCCATGTTGCATTATTCTTGGTATTCAGGCTGATAGGTTTGCCCTTTTCTGAGAGGTCAAGGGATGGTACGGACCCAGGGGATGGTAGGAGCACCTTCTTGGTAGCGAGATCAATGGAGATGAGCCTTGATTTCTCAGTGAAGAAAGCAGCAAGATCATCGCAAGAAGGTGGGCTGCCTCCAGAGTCAGAGTTGTTTGGGTCTACAGTAGATTGCTGTTTGAACAACTCGAATAGTTTCTTGGGCCGGTTTGCAGCTTGATCCAGTTGATGTCTGAAGTAGTCTGCCTTGGCGCTCTTGATTTGTTTGCTGTAAAAGCTTCTAACCTCTCTAAGGAGTTTTAGTTGTTCCAAGGAGGGATTGGATCTCCTGGAACGTTCAGCTGCCCTAAGGTTGCGGCGTTCCATGTTTAAATTGTCATTGTACCAAGGTTTGGATATTTTTGTTGAGGCATTTTTTTGTTGGAGTGGTGCAATGTCACCCTGGATGTTGGAGATGGTCCAGTTGTAGGAGTCAGTGAGTAACTGAACACCGATCAAGTCTGCTTGGGAGGAGAGGGCAGATTTACAGTGGGCTGCTAGATCAACTGAGTTTATTGATCTGGGGTCCCTTTTCCAGACATTTGATTTCATTCGTTGGGCCTTCCTCAACACCACCTCCCTGTTAATATAAAACAAGATGCAGTGGTGATCGGACCAGTCGCAAGGGGTAATGGTGTCCAAAGTAATAGTCTGCCCTTTCAAGATAAGGAGGTCTAGAGTTTAACCTTTATTGTGAGTTGGTTGGTCACAGTGCTGAATCAGTTCTTGATCATTCAAAAATGTTTTAAGGCAAGTTACCGCAAGGTCATTTGAGTTAGACCAGTGAAGGTTGAAATCACCAAGGAAAAATTGGGACATAGCTGAGTCAATATTGCCAGAGATGACTTCCATTAATTCCTCAATGAAGGGGAGATTGTCTCCCGGGGGTGATAAAAAGTGTGACGTTTGCAAACCGGCAGGTTATTACTAGAGACGCTGAGACAAAGGTATTCATAGGAGGAGGACGAAGAGGACTCTAAGTGAGAGATTGAGAGTGTGTTCCTATGAATACACGCTAGGCCACCCTCCAGTTTCCGCGCTCTGTTTAGCCTAATTATGTTGTGAATAGGAGGTACTAGTAGGTCTAGGAAAAGGGTGGAGGCGGGATTTAGCCATGTTTCAGTGAGGATGATAATGTCTAAATCTTTGTGTTGGATGAAGTCAAAGATGTCTGAGGCGTGTTTATTGGCTGACCTGCAATTGAGTAGTACACATTTAAGTCGTGGAGGATGATTGAGGTTGTCTTTATTGATGACTCTAGGATTGTAAGGAGGTTTTCTGTACGGGTTGGAATGGATGGATTGTATTTTGTTCGGTGGTATCAAGTTGGAATGGGACCTGGTAGAGTAGGAGTTGTGCAAGTCTTTGAGTTCAGTGGGTGCCAAGTAATTCCCACATCTTCTGGGGAGGGTTGGCGCGTTAGCTAAGGGAATGGTTTGTGAGACGTGGGGGGCTAAGGACTTGCCCAAGCGATCACTGCCACTAGGGGGGCTTTAGGCAGGTTTGTAGAGGTGAGAAGGGATCTGATCACGGGGAGAAGATCATGTGAGAGAGCTTTCAGGTCACATAGTTCAGTAGCGAGGAGGTGCAGCTGGAGAGAAATATCGTCCAGGCGCGTAACCCAGTCAGAAAGGGGCAAGGGGTGTGTTGGGACAGCGAGTGGAGAAAGAGGGCCTTGGTGTAGGCCCTCGGGGTCCAAGGTGATGGGGAGTAGCTCCTGGGGAGGGAGTTGATCCAGTGGGACTAGCAGAGATCCTTGGCCTTTAGATAACAAGGTAGGGGCATTAGAGCGGGCAAAATGCCCATTGAGCTGAGAGTCACATATGGTCCGGAAAGGAAAGAGTGCGTTCGAACGATCATGGTTGATGGGGTGCGCCAACGTAGTGAGAGGCGTGGGGAGAGGGATGAGGGAAGAGGGATCAGTCGTTGAAGGCAATGATAGTCGGTCACATGGGGATCTCTTAGAGCGAAGCACAGATAAAGTCGGATTGGATGGCTGAGCGACTGGTGAACCCGGTATGTCTCTTACATTCTGCGTCGGGAGTCTAGAGGGTAGGGACATGTCAACAGGGGACAACTTCGTTCTGTGAACATCTAGAGGCGATGAGTGATTTAAAGAGAGTGAGGGCCTACTCCGAGTGATGGGGGAAGGACTAGTGGTGACCTGAGTGATGGACGGGTGTGAGAGGGTGTCAATGCCTTTCACCGAAACCGCGTTTTTGAGTATGGGAAAGATAATGGCTATCTTAATTCGATTGACATTGGAGACTTGGATTAGGAAGATTCCATTGTTGTAGAGGGTGATGGTGGCATTGGCATTGAGCATGGGCGAAGGTGCTATAGTAAGTTTGAGACCGTGAGGTGTTTTTCTGGTACCTGATATTCGTAGAATCGAGTTGAAGACTTTTCGCCAGCAAGCTCTTTTCCTGGTGTAGAAAATAAGGTAATTGATTCGCCTGCCTTTGTTTGTACAGAAGTAGACATCCGAGATTAAGGTTTTCAGGCCTAGCCCTAAGAATGTGATACTTGTGTTTTTTGGCTGCATTTTTTGATAGGTTGGGTGGGTAGTTGATGATGAATGCTTTGGATCCTGAAGGATCGGAACTTAATTCCATTTTGAGAGTGTGATAGATGCTCATGTTGATATATCCATAGGACGTGGAAGGTGTTGGGAGGAGAGGTCATTACCAGGAGAGTGGGATAATGACAGAGGGACCATTCCAGGATGGCCACACCAAAGCAGAAAGTGGAACCACCCCCTTTTCTCTTTCAATGACCAGACCATGTGTGTGTGATAGTGACAGCAAGCCCACTCCACGAAGGCCGTCAAACGCAGAAGGTTAGGGCCAACCCTTTTCACTTTCAATGCCCAGCCGAGCAGGGGCCAGGGGTGGGGGGCAACATACCACAAACTCCAGTGACCTTGGGACAAAATAGGTGCCCAAGATCAACAATAGTGAAAAACACGACCAAAACGGGCGTCCCTCAAGGTCAACAGACACAGATAGAGGTGCCGTGCGAGGCAACTCTAGAGACTCTCCGAGCCCCGCACTTGCCTCCTTAAACCTGGCATTAGGAAGAAAGCCAGCACACAAGAGGTTACAGTATGACCGTGCTCATTTCACACACCAGGTGCAGCTGTCAAGAGCTTCTCCTTGGCAAAGGTTCCTCTTGAATTCCAGGAATGATCTAAAGTTCAGGGGTTTTAGGTCTAATACTTAAACCCCAAAGTGTCTGTGTTCTCTTGCAAGGGGCTCTGAGCCCAGTTCAAACCAGTTCTGGGGGCACTCTGCCAGTGTACCACAACTTCCTTTGTTAGTGTGGGCCTTGGTCCCAGACACACCGCAGGGGGGCAGAGCCAACATTGTGGAAGGCAGGCACAGCCCTATTCAGGTACAAGTGCTACTCCTCCCACCACTCCAAATGCAGATCAGGCCTATTCAGCCTAGTGCTGACTCATCCAGTCTCCTGGAGCCACTGCAACTCCCCAGCCCCTGTCACTCCAAAGCCAGACAGTCAATCCACAAACAGGCAGAGGCACACAGGAAGGTTGAACAAGAAAGTAGCCACTTTCTAAAAGTGTTATTTTCAAACACACAATTCAAAAACCATCTTTACTAAAAGATATGTTATTTAATTCAGAGTTCAGGGGTACCAAACTCCATTTTTCCATCTTATCCCTATGGGAAGATATGCCCAGGGGGGTACCTTGGGCCTACCATAAGGGTGTCCTACGTGTAAGAAAAGGGAAGGGTAAGGACTGGCAAGTGGGTGCACTGGCCAGGTCGACATGGCAGTTAACAAACTGTGTGCAGGCACTGCGGTGGCAGGCCTGAGACATTGTTTCAGGGCTACTCATGTGGGTGGCACAATCAGTGCTGCAAGCCCACTAGTAGCATTTGATTTACCCACCCTGGCACACTTAGTGCACTTTACTAGGGACATACTGGCAAAACAAATATGCCAATCAGGGAGAACCAATCACAATATCAATTTATACAGGGAGCACTTGTACTTTGACACTGATCAGCAGTGGCAAAGTGCCCAAAGCATCGAAGCCAGCAAAAATGAAATCCAGCACAGCATCAAAAACACAGGAGGCAGAGGCAAAAAGTCAGGGAAAACCACGCAAAGGATGCCAGGTCTTACAGTAAGTATGATAGGTGAGGTAAATCAGGTTAGGTATGGTTTAGTAAGTTTATTCCGGTAGGACATCATTTTGTTACAATATTACATTATTTGTGCTCTCAAAACCAGTTCCTAGTTTGAGCCGGTGGTTGCTAATGGGAGCCACTGGCACTTATTTTCCTCATAAGACATTTCGCAAGAACAAGTGAGGGAAAATCACACAAATGGGAAAAAAGGAGGAATAGTGAGATGGACAAAGAATCACATATGGAGAAAGCAGGAGCCCACAGTAGTGAGGTAAAGGGGCAGGACGTTTTCTGGAAGTGGATTAAAGAGGCCTGATGTGGATTCAGGACTACGAAGCCTTGCTATTCGGCTCTCTGATATTTCATGGAACCGACTGTTACCTTCTAAGCAGCGCTTTGGGCGCTAGCACTCATTATTTTACAAATTAAGCACTGATTAAAGAATCTTCTAGACTTCTTGCTTACACATCACATCATTCCTCATGAGAATCTCAAACATGTGCTGTTATTAATCAAGAACACTTTTTTCCTGCAGATCAGTAATCTATTATTTTTGATGTTGTGTTCATGCTTGTTGCTTGCAGTTCACAGCATGAAATTTAAAAACTGCAGTTCTGTAAGAGTAGAAAGGAATTGTTTGTTGATACAGTTTCATGTGAATGTGTTTTGTTCCTGCTACTGCTACTATTGAGGCCAGAATCACATTTAAATCAGGGTGCTTTACCTATAAAGGATTACATCTCAACTCACCACCCTACCTCTCCAACCTCTTCAGATGGTAAGAGAGGACTCAGAAGTAAAAACTAGAAAGGCAAAGCTTCAAAACCAGACATGCTCAGCATCAGTCTTTCTCAGGATGCTACTAAGGGGTTCAGTGCTCAACTGGCGATGGACTTGTAGAATATCATGCATGCAGGAGTCTGCAGGTGGATGTCTGGATTGTGAGTGTGTAAGGGGTGTAAATCACATATGTCCTCTCACACACAGGCACACTCCATGTTATTTAGCAGATGCAATGTGCATGCCAAAGGTTGAGCATACATCTACCCTGTCCGGGTGCTCATCAATTCATCTCTATGATCCCTGCCCTGGCGTTTGGACTGTTACATTGTTTCCCGGAGACCACTGTGGACCGCAACTATTAGATTGAGACTGTTTCAGGTATTGGCCATAATTTGCACCCTTTTAGAGATGCCTCATGCTGAAAAGGATATTGGATACTTTTTAGGGAGTCGGGACGGATTTTACAAATTAAAGTACTCCCACTATTTGGGTGTGCACGGCACTCTCGATTGCGGCTTATATGTGGCAATGATTTGCTGGAAAACAACTGGACCAATACTAGTTCTAGTATCCTTAAGACAATATTTTGTTGGACAGGATAATATCCCCCATGTAAAGTCATTGGTGACCTTTCAGGACGACAGTATTCTGTATTTCATCATTAATTAGCGCCCTGAAGAAGTCCTGTATCAGGACGAAACGCGTCGGCTGTTCTGTTTGTAGAGTTACAAGAACTGAATGATGTATGCTCTACATAACATGAAAACGGAATAAAAGAAATCATTTTTGAAGAAATCTCACTGCTGGAGATGAACTTTGTGATTGTCAATTTTCTCGTGTGGTGCACCTTTGCTTTGATTTTATATCATCTCTATGATCAATTGAACTCATGTACAAACAGCAAAGCTGGAATCTCAAGCCTGTCCTAGTTAGTTAAAGGGCAGTAAGATTTGACCCTACCAGAATTCAGGAAATGGTATCAAGCAGGGCTTGCTCTCGGTAACCCCACCTGTGCTGCTCTAACTGGCAGACCTGTCCTACCACGGGAGGTGGTGGGGAAGGCGGGTAACAAAGAGAGCGAGAGAGAGATTTGGAAAATGTGTGCTATAGGGAATTTAGGGTTTAGTTGGGAGTGTGTTTTACACTGGGGGACTCCCTGACTGCAGGAAGGCTTGAGCTGCCTGGCAGCAGTGGGTGCAAAACAGTTATTGCTTTACTTGCTTCAGTGCTTAATTTGTAAAACAAAAACATAAATGCCAGGGCCCTCATCAGGAGGCAACTGCAGCTTGCAAATCCTATTGCCCCAGTCAGCGCTGCCAATGACAGAATCAACATAACTACAAACCATCACACTGCTACAAATGTGTCAATTCAGACTATTCAATGCACCCAGTACTATGAGAATGGCTTGGTGGCAGGTATTAGTCATTTTTACTGTACATTGAACGAATAAACAACTGTTGTTGTGCTCATATATAAATTAGCCATATGGCACCACCATGTGACAGACTGTCATAAGCCATGGTGCTGACAATTAAGTGCCGGTGCTGAGCACCGGATACCACCGGCTCAAATTAAGCACTGGCTTGCTTGCTAAACTTTACTAGGAGCTACTGGGCTCTCCTCTTCCCTTCTCAGCTTTCTGTTCAATAATTGAAATAGATGTCTTAAGGAATGTATGTCATTACATCGCATAGTAATACCACGCATGCCATTACACTTTTCTGTTTATAACAAGAAATGTCTTCTTATTGCTGCAGAGCTCGGCAGCAATATAAAACATCAAATAAAAAAATATTACTACGTCCACAACTAATAAGAAGAATAAGAGTAATTGATTTACAAATGCCCCCTTGCTGAACAGACTGCACCAGCAGAGCTAAGCTGTGCCCTCACAGCAGAGTTATAAGTGCAGTAGATTCTTTCGACTAAGGGCCTGTGTCAATCTTCCATCTATTGGAAAGTGGGCCTGCGCGTCCATACTTTGTGCACAAAGAGCTACAAACCAGGAGCACAAAGTAAAAGAAATGAATTCGTCAGGGGGATTAGCGAATAACTCTCGGCCTTTATTTTATGACAAGCGTAGACATTCGAGCATCAAGGAGGAGAGATATAAATCAGCAATTAAAATGTTGCTGTACCAGCAAAGTAAGTGCGAGAAGGAACACCCTGGGGGTCTTGATTTCAAGCTGTAACTGCAGTTTTATGAAACAAAAGGACCACTTTCTGATATCGCTAACATCTAATGGGAGCAGAGATAGGACAATGTCTCCATGCTCAGAGGGTGGTGCGATGGCAACCCATGAAATGCAAATGAAAGTGCCTCAAAGCCCACTTTCTCTCTGTCATTAATTATCCTTATTTTTCATATGTAAATTACCAGAACTCTTGAAACAGGCATCAAAGACTGTCTATAGCGAGACAAAAAGATTAGGTTACCCCCGTCTCTCAGCTCTCTCTTCCTTGTCCCCCCCTTTGTGTTTTCCATACTGTGAGATGCTTCATTCATTGACTTTCATCCTATTATTGTTTGTATTGCCATTGTCACTTTTATTAATTTTGCAAATGTATTCTGCATAGGATATTCATATTTTCTTGCCTTTTGATTCTTTTGTTCTATCACCTGCGCTGAGATAGCGGTCAGCTGAACGAAAGCTTTTTTCATTCACAAAAGGTCTGACTGACTCAATCGTAGCATTTATGAACACAAAAAGGCCTTTTGGTGTGTACGGAAGGTATTTGCTTCGCTGTTTTAGTGAGCTGATTGAACATCGAATCAGTATTTTTGCTACTCCAAATACCGAATTGCTATTTGTCATTTCGGTATATGTATCCATCAAATATCCACAAATTGTGACTCGTTGCAGAATGCTTGTTTTGTTCGTGCAATTACCACTGACTTGAAATAGGTGGTAACCAGGTGCAGCCTAAATAAACAGCCCCAGAATGCATCAGCATTTTCCACAATGGCTGCTTTGTAAGTGATGATAAGGAACATATGGATACTGGCTGGTTTTCAGACAAGGAGGAGACAGCAGCCCATATTTGGAGTTAGAGTTACTCTTTTGCAGCAGACAGAGTCGGAAGCATTAGACAAATACAGGCTAAGAGCTGCTCTTACTTTAGAGAAACACTCTCGGTACAGATTCAATCCCCACCCAAGGGCAGGGGTTTGGCTCTCTCCACCTCTCAGCCTCTGAGAGCTGCCAGGCTGTGACTGCTGCAGCAGGTAAGGTATCACCAAGTGCTCTCTCCCCATCTTTCAGAGCTTTCCTTGATGCAATACTAATGAAAATTAATGTTTATATTAAATTTCCAACAACTGCACAGGAATTGTAGTTAAAAAAGTTACAATTGTATCAAACTGCACAATTTTCTCATGTTTCTTGGATGTATTCATGGAACTCATTCTGAAAATCCCACCATCTGACAATGATTTTATTTTGGGAAATTAGAAAGAATACACATGCTCTAAACATAACACGTTTTGACGGATTCACACAGGGCCTCTGCTGTCATGGCACAGGCCCTGCAGTCGTGGTGGGATCCCTCCAATGGTCACTGCAGTATGGAGGTCCCACCATGACTGCGGAACCTCCACCATGAGTGCGGAGGCCCTTTGTAAATTGGGCCCATTCTTTGCAATGCGACAGCTATAGTGGCAAGATTCTCTGGAAGTACCCACGATTCATTTATTTTTAGGCGTAGTAGAATTTACTCAAACCTTCTTGGAGGAGAATTTGGAGACGGAAATGTGCGTGGACATTTTTTGCATATTTACATAGGTGTATGCTGAACATGGTCATCTCTTTTATTTCTAATCTATATAACCTTTACACATTGTTGGAGACAATGCTTATAATTTGCACTCCTGGATTTTAACACTATCTTAACGCTGCAACAACAAATGAGCGATGCTACAATGCTGCTCGTCAAGCTACACAAAGTGTGAGTGAGTGTGCTGAAAAGACGTTTCTGCCATCTCCATAAACGTGGTGTGGAACTCTAGCATACACCAGAGACAAGCTGCAAGATAGTAGCAACATGTGCTATATTGCGCAACATAGCAACACAAAGGCGATGCCCCGTCATCTTGTCAGAGCCAGAGTCGCATGAAAAGGGTCTGCTAATACCACATCCCCCTCAGGATGGCTCAAGGCAGGAGAGGGAAGAGTGAGACGTGCAGAGGTCACCAGGAAATGTTTCCAAAGTAACTATCAAATTCAATGTAGCATAGGAAGAAGACACACCAATGCTGTTTTTAATTTAATGTTTTATCACATTTTCATCAGGTTTAAATACATAGTTAATGATTGTTAAGATCAAACAGATATCACGTTTCAGAAAAATATCTTTCTGTCTTTTTTAACAATCCAAACTGATACGAAATGAAACAATTAAAAGTAGTAGGAGAAATATTGAGCTAATGCTTCTTTCCCCCTCTGGTGACACTTGCCCTCGCTGTGGTCTCAACATTATGGCTGGCGGATGCATCCCCACCTGTAGCTTGTCCTCCAGTGCGATCAGACTCGTGGCTCCTGGGACCGAGATGCTGCTGAGGCTTGAAGCCTCTTCGCTTTCACCCCCACCTAAGTCCCCTGCCGCAGAGATCAGTGATGTTTGGATATTTGGTAATGCACGGGTGACCTGAGCATGGCAATGTGCAGCATCCCCACTGTAGTGACCCATCTCTACCTGCTGATCGAGTGTGCGCTTTGACAGAGTGGCAGTAGCATGTGTCAGGCCTTGTGAATCCGTCTGACTGGCACATACACTGATGATGGCGGCACCTATGAATTATGCTATCTTATAAAACTCTACGTACATTTGTTATAGCCTCTGATAGTTTGAAATCATCAGCAGTCACTTTCTGACCCCGCTGAATGGTGTTATTAAGCTTATCTAAGTCATCTTTGATGTTTTCAGTATTTTAATTCATGGATGCAAAGGGCCTCATTTACAATATTTTGATGCACAGCAAGCCTTCCTACTGTGCATCAACAAAAAGGGCGGGAATGCCCCGTATCTACAAGATACAGGGCATTCCTGTCCTTTTCTCCTGCGCTGACGCACAATGGGCTGCCATGCAATAATGCAGGCACCCTTGTGCCATGGTGCAAGGGTGTTTGCGTTGTAGGGGTTATTGTTGTTGTGCAGGAAGCAACACCTTCCTGCACAAAAACAATCACGAGAGGTGTTTTCCTCTTTCTATCTGTTGCACAATACAGCACACATGGAAAAAAGAAAAACAGGGAGGAATAAAAGTAGTTCTCGTTGCGTCTCCCTTACGCCTCCTCTGGGGAGGCGTAGGAATCTGACGCATTCCCAGGTTTATGAAACCTTGTAAATCTGGGACTGCATAACGTTCCATGGATGTTGCGTGGGAACACTCACAGCAACACCCATGGAATGCCCCTTTCACACAGTAATGCAGGAAGGGGGCCATATTTACAAGTCCATGAAAAGCCATGCAAGGTGGCCTTACATGGCCTGTAAATATGGACAGGCACACTGCGCAACCGGTGCGTCAACAGTGACGCAACAGCGGTGCAATGGGCTTGTAAATAAGCACCTCACAGTATATTAAGTGGTTTATTGTTCTTATTTTGCAGGCCCTGCACTGCCAGCATTGAGTCTTCAAGACACCAAAAACAGCACTAGAGTCACCATCATCTGCACGCCTAACAAAGCCTGAACCTAAGCCTGGAAGCACTGCATCACTGTGGAGAAAGCCTCCTACGCATCTGCCTGGCTCTTCTAGCAGGAGGGGTTGTATCCATTCCTGATGTTTCGTCTTCTGACTCCTGAAGGAAATCTGGCAGTGGATATACTGCTGCTCTGTGTCTGGATGGCACAGGTGCTGTTTCATTATCTTCTTTCATGTCTGAGGGAGTATCGTAAGGTACCCCTTGTTGGGAATCATCAACTCTTGTGGATGGGACATCAATGATATATACAAAAAAAATAGCATGATACATCTGAAAGATATTTTTTTTTAAATTGCATTTGTTGAAATTGTGTTTAGAAATTCATTTTTACCTTTCATAAATGTCATACACATGTTTTTAAATAATTATATATATAATTTTGTAATCAGTCTAAACTCTACAAACTACATCTCCCATAATGCATCAGATAGGTTTAGTAGGCATTGATCTGGAGTATTTTTTCAAATGCTACTAACTTAATTATTTGGATAACTATTACAACTTACAAGAAATAATTTCATATTTTAACACTTACATTTAGATGTAGTGGGTGGGGCAGCTGAAAACCCAACTATGGGGCCGATTCACAGAACTAATCTGAGATACAATCCTAAACTTACTACTTTTGGTATTCAGAGAAGGCATTTATTAGTAGTAAAGGTAGGACTGCTAACTTTACTGCTACTAAACTGGGGTTAAATCCTAAACTTACTACTTTTGGTATTCACCAAAGGCATTTAGTAGTAGTAAAGTTAGGACTCCTAACTTTACTACTACTAAATGCCCTCTGTGAATACCAAAAGTAGTACGTTTAGGACTTTATCTCAGATTAGTTATGTGAATCGACCCCTATATCTTTTGGCTCAAAGGTGCTTTCAATCAGGTCTTCCAGAGATGCTGGAGGTGCCTGGTTTGAGGGACTTCCACCAGTTTCACAGGCCTGAAGAAGTATATTTGCCACCTTTTCTTTATGCGTGACCGCAGATCGTTCCACAATGGCACGATGTGTGACTACCGCTGTATTAGTTGTGTCTTAAAATTGCCTTCAAGATTTTTTTCAGGCTACAGGAACCTGGAATTAGCTTTTCCCAAAAAGCTCATCATGATGAAGAACCCATGCTTTAGTGAGCACCTCCAGCTCCTTCTCACTGAATGTCAGCTTCCTTTTGCGGCCACTAGCTTCTTTTCCGCTCTCCTCTCGCAACATGATCTTGCAAAGTTTCTCCAAAAGCCTCAATAATGTAAGCAGGATACTCAGCTCACACTGCCTGCCTTCCTCTTTGATTCTGAGGGGCGTATTTACAACAGAATGGAGACGCGTGGCGTTAAGCAAACATTGGTAATGCCATGCTTCTCCATTCTGAAAATGCAGGGATGCGCCATATTCACAAGAATGCGGCGCACCCCTGTGTTACCCCTAGTGCTGGCGCTGAGTTCAGCTGCCTAGTGCCAACGCAGGCACCCTTGCACCATAGTGCAAGGGTGCCTGCATTGAGGGAATGATTGTTTATGTACAGGAAGGTCTCTCTTCCTGCACATAAACAATCACTCATGGAGTTTTTAAACTTCTGTGTGCTGCTTAATGCAGCACACATAGGAGTAGCAAAGCATAATTTTTTTTATTGTTTATGTGCAGGAAGGGTCACCTTCCTGCACACATACAATCAATGGGAATTTGCTGTTTCTATGTGCACTGCACAGGGCAGCACACATGGAAACAGCAAAAACAAAGAGAAATAGAGCATTTCTCCTCGTTTTGCCTGTTTAAGACCAGGTTTTCCCTGGTCTTAATTCTAGCGCTGCCTTCTATTTACGCCACCCTTGTAAATAGCGGGCAGCGTCAAAATCAGTGGGTGTTGCAGTGGAACGCCCACCGCAACACCCATTGCATTCCCCTTTCATGCTGAGTACAGCGTGCCTTATTTACAAGGCAGCGTTAAGCCACGTTAAGCGGTTTAACGCTGCCTTGTAAATAAGTCGAAGCCCCTATCGCCCCCACAACGTCAGGGAAAGTAATGTTGTTGTGGCGATAGGGCCTTGTAAATTATCCCCTTAGAGCTTTAGAGACCATGTGGTAAGCGCTTCCTCATTGTGATGTCATCAAGCTTTTTGCAAATGCAACTTTCGTAATTTGCAGTTTCTAAATACCTATTTGTAATTTACAGATTCTGCATTCGAAAATTGCAAGTATGAAACATAATGATTCGCAAATCAAGGGAGGGTTATGATACATTAACAATACCAATTGCCAAACTGTGATTCCGTAATATTTGCAATCTGGACATCTCTATTCCAAACCGTCGTACATCTGGCCCTAAATGTTTAAAAAAATGATCACATCTGGATGATGCAGTGAGAGAAACAACGAAAGGTATGTAGAGCTCTTGCATCTGAGTAAAGCACACACCACGCTTGCTTTAAACTTCTTGAACTCCTGAATTCTACATTTGAGGACATCAGAGCAGCAAGAGAAGTCACACTGACCTAGGGGCCTTTCATCACAGTTCAGCTATATTGATTACTCATCATGTGCTTTTATGAATTTAAGTCTGAAGAGAGGCATCCAGAGGCAAAGTACACTCCACATATTTTTCACCATCACCTGCCTGTCTGCACACCTTCCACAGCTGCCCTGCTTTGAATCTTTATATGATGCTAAACAACAGGTTTGAATCCAGCTGTAATAAGCTGTAATTCCCATGCCCCATGCCTTCCACGTTCAGTCCTGCAGCCTCACCCTGTTCAGTTTCTATAAAGACACCTAGGGCCATGTATTTATTTTGGGAGGCAATAATACACAATAAATAATTATACTGCAGGGGGCGGTATTTACCAAAGGTAGTATTGCCTCTTCTGCATTTTGGAATGGGGGAATAACATAATAGTACCCCATGTTTCCCCCACTTACTGAGCTGCAAAATTTGGATTGCGTAGTATTTCCTCTGAGCAAATGGCATCAGTTTTTACCTGGTGGCATCTATGCAGGGGGTTGTAAAAGTGTAGTTTTAATGCACCAAGGGGCATATTCACAAGAACGTGTGATAACTACCGCAAGAGTAGCTTAACGCAACTTTCAACATCAAGCCCATTGCGGGAAAAAAAACACATGTCAACGTGGAATTCACAACAAGGGGGTACCATGCGATAGTCTGCCGAAACCGCGGACAATGTCTGCGATACAACCAGCTCGATGGAGATAAAAACAAACCACAACACCAAAAAAACCTGCGATGGGCCAAAGCGCGATGAGGAAATCAGCGATAAGCAGCGCCAGGCCTGCAACACACACCTGGCCGGCAGGAAAAATCACCATAAAAGTAGAAAAAAACACCCATACAGAATCTGACCAACACCCAAGTACCATGGACGGAAGCCGGAGCAGGTGCAGAGGACGAGCACAACCCCACAAGCACCCCGGACAACCAGCCTGGGACCTCTGGGACAGGGTAGGGCAAGGACAAGAAGAAGAGGAAGACGAAGTTCAGTCCGCCGGCGAACAGGATCATCGTCACGGAGGTGATGGAACACCATCAGCAACTCTTCGTCACCTCCAACGTGTCACTGGGCACCAAAACTGGAATATGGCGGGACATCGTGGACAAGGTGAATGCCGTCGGAGAGCACAAGAGGAACAATGGACGAGGTCAAGAGGCGATGGAATGACATCAAGCGGAAGACCAAGGAGAAACTCGCAGTCAACCAGAAGGCAGCAATGCATATTGGAGGTGCCACAGCTTGAGCTGGATGTCATGGAGGAGCTGGTGTCGACAGTCATCAGTGTGGATACTGTGGCCGGAGACGAGGGACCAGACACTGCTCAACAGGACACAACACAACCGCAACAGTGTGAGTGACCACCAGGTACTGGGGGGATGGGTGGAGATGGTCACAATGGCACACATGCACAATCAAGCAGAGCACAGTGCACACTCTTAATGACTCTGGGTCATCGCCCAGATCCACAGACTGTCACAATATACAATGCCATGCTGTCTGAATGTCTACATGGACCATGCTGCTAGATACATGTGGATACATTGCAATACACCATCTCCCCTTCACTTTGCAGGGCCACCATCAACACCCCCTGCAGAGCAGTCCCAGCCACTCTTCACTGATGAAGAGGAGGACAACCCCTGCATCGACACCCAAGCCCTCCTAGACATCATTGACATCATCCGCGACTCACCTCCAGGATCAGGGCTGCCAGCTGCATCGAGGAGACCCCACCCACCACACCAACCACCCAGCAGGAGGCCCCCACAGCCTCGCCAGTCTCCCAAGACTCCCAGGAACAACACATGGCCTTCCAACGCCGTGTGCTGGAGGCCCAGAGGGAGACGGCTGAGCAGGTGCGGGTGGGGTTCGACCTCATAGCTACCAACCTGGACGCCATCCATGGGTGTCTTGACCCGCTACATGGCCTCCAACGAGCCCGGACTGACATCGCTGGAGACACGGAGAGAAGAAGAAGGGCTCCAGCGATAGCAGCTGTGAGCTGGCACACATGCAGAGGCTCATGGAGGACATGGTGCAGATGGAAGTGGAAAGGATGGCAGCCACCGCTGTACATCAGCGAAATGTAGCTGGGATCTACCATGCCCTGCAGACCATCATCATACCATTGCTGCCACAAGGAGTGGCACTGATGAATGCTGCTGACCCCACACCATCTACATCTCCGCCCCCTGGTGTGTCAGTGCCCCACAGTGCGGCAGGCATATCCACTCCGGCACCTGATGTGTCACTGCCACACAGTGCGGCCGACAACCCTCCTTCGGCACCTGATGTGACAGTGGCACACACTGCCGCAGCCGGTACTGCAAAACCCACAGGTGGGGCAGAGCACACATCCGGGGACGAGGACATGGATGGGTTTGGGATCAGGAGGCACTAGCATTCATTTCCGCCCCCTGGCCTGTTCCTGCTTGGTGCCACTCATGGCCCAATGACCTTCCTCAGACCCCCAATACCCTCCGATGGACTCACCTTGGACAGCGACATGGACTGTCATATCCTGTTTGATGACCAATGACACGGCTACCAGACTGCGGACTGTACACTACCTCTTCTGCAGTACTTGTCATTCCCAGATGGACTCTGGCTGGCCCTCCACGGGCCCATATTGTGTAGTGTGCTCGGCATTGCCCTGTACCTCTCCAGCTGCAGGACTGCACGAGATGTGCAATAAACATCCAGTGATGCACTGCTGTGTTAGGATGTTCATCATCCATGTATGAATGTGTGGGTGAATGTAGGGACAGTGATGTCGCTTTCGTCAATGATGCTCATCCTGTGTTATGCCAGTCAGAGGGTGCTACATTGCATATTGTGTACCGGGTCCCGTGAACACTACAACAGGGACACACGCATCAGTCACTTCCATGTCCGGACATGGACTGAACCACGCCCAGATTCCATGAGTCATTGTTGCAAGCCCTGCGCTGGTCCGACGTACGGCAGACCAGACCACTCCTCTTACGCTCCGAGGGGGGCCCTCATTGCTACCAGTCACAGGATTACTCGCTGGTGGTGTGCAGGTCACTGGTCTAGTTGTCAGCATGTCACAGCCACTCCCTGAGGGCAGGTTTGCACGCACACCACACCCATCCGGCACAGGAATCACAGACCATGTGACTCCACCAACATAAGGGGCCAACGACGTCACATTCCCCTCTACCGGTGGTGACTGGATGCTTCACGGTTCTCAATCATAAAGAGCCCATGAGTTGTTGCGCACAGGGTTAGTGGCACCCGAGGCCTTGCAGCCGTCACAGGGCCTGCCACCACGTGGCGCTGACTGGGCTTGCACAGGGTTAGTGGCACCCGGAGCATTGCGGCAGGCACAGGCACCCCGCCACGGGATGGTGACTTTGGATGCACTGAGTTAGGGGCACCTTGAGCTGCTGAGTGGTTGTGCAGCCTGCGATGATGCCCCGTCCCGGCAGTCCGGACAGCTCAGGTCGTGTGTGCCCTGCTGGACTGCAGTGTAGGCCAGAGCCAGTGGGCAGCGCGGGCCTACCACCATGTGGCATCGCTTCCGGGATCACAGAGTTGGTGGCACCTATTTGGCTGAGTGGGTGTGCAGCCTGCGATGAGGCCGGGTGCCCTGGTATGTCATTTGCCATGGAGTAATCAAGACCCAGCACCAAACGTGAGACCTGGTGGCCTGCGGGGCGGCATGGTGTGGAGTGTGCCATGTCTGCGGGCCCCGGGCTTGTGGCCTGCAGTGGCACGTGGTGGGACCTCCTGTCTGCACACCGGTGGTGGAAGGTGAGCAGTGCGGCCTGGGTGTGCGTAGGCGGGCATGCTCCGATGGGTGGCGGGAGGAGCTGGGGTGCCTCTGTCTGGGTGTGCATGGGCGGGCAGGCGATGCTGTCTTGTGCAATTATGTGTACTCTGCCAAACATGTATCTGGACTCTGTTTCAGATACAGGTATGTCTCAGATGTGTGACCTAATGGACTGCATTACATGCTGGCAAGTGGTTAGAGACACACCGGTGGCAGGGGGTGAGCAGTGTGGCCTGGGTGCGCTGGGGCGGCGCTCTCTCTCTCCCCCTCTCTTCTTCTTCTCTCTCTCTCTCCCCCTCTCTTCTTCTTCTCTCTCTCCCTCTCTTCCTCTCTCTCTCCCCTTCGCTCTCTCTCTGTCCTTTGATGTGTGCACGACACACCTTCTCATCATGATTTTTGTCTTGCAGGCTGTGACCTATGGATTGGCCCGAGGGGAGCCGCAATGTGTCTTCATTTCATGTCAGTGTTCATTTTAATAAAGTTTGATTTGTTGCTTCGGATATGAATGTGTGATGCTCAATTTTGTGACGATACATGCATGTCACCAGTTGTGATTCTGCAACATCATGCAGATTATTTTGTACGTGATTGGGTGTAGCTGATGTGACATGTCTTTGGTTGCGGGGGGGGTGGCTGCCGGGGAGGGGGGTCCTGGGGGTGGTTGCGGCGGGTGTTGTTTCCCTTTCGGCCCTCCGGGCTGTATGTTCAGTTGCCCGGGCGCATCTGTTGTTCTTCAGGTGTGGCTGTGGACTGGTCTCCCTTTTGTGGTGCAGGCTGTGGCCCGACTTAGCACCAGGTCAGAGCAGGTGTTATTTTCCTGCTGCTAAAGCGCCTTATCGCCTGTTTCGTGTTCTTATCGCAGTTCTGTCTGGTTGCTGTGAATGTTGTGGAGTGGTGTTGTGGCGGCTTTGGGCACGGGAACGCCTACTCTGCATCTCATTAGCGATAGTTGCGGGGGTCTTCTGTGGCGATGTTTTTTGCGGCTGCTGTCGCAGTTAAACTGGTGCTGTGAGCTGTTAACACCAGCTTGTGAATGGAGCGATCGATTTATCGCAACTTTGGCTGAGATAAAGTGCCGTTAACTTGGCGATAGTTCCTTGTGAATATCCTCCCAAGTATTGTCATGGTTCGTGCACAAACTCCTCTTTGTGCTCACATCCAGCCTCTTGAGTAATAAACCTTTCACGCCTTTGTTGAGGGATTTTTTTACCACACCTTTGATTTCTTTGTTCACCTTGATCTGTATTTTATTCTGTGGTATTAGCATTTAATTCTCATATGCTGCCGAATTACTTTTGATTCTGAATTAAGTATTATTGTTTTATTTGACATTAGCAGTTTGTGGTGAATTTGTTCTTCTTATTTTAATACTTAATCTGTTTGGGTATTACCCTATGTGTTTATTTATGTGTTTATCTGTTTCATTATTTATGTAATTATCTATATTATTTTTCTATAATCAAGGCTGTCTCAAAAAGGACTTAGGGTGCGCTACATAAAACAGTAAAATGGTTACAATTGAAACATTCTGAAATTGTTGCATCAAGAAGATATAGATGAGGATATTACAAGTAGGAGGGAGGAAAAACAAAAAATATAGGGTATGTAAAACAGGTAAGCCATAGGATTTCAAGGTTAGTTCAAGTAAGTATATAGTCACCAAGGGGAGATAAAAGGACAGAGAATGGTGTGTGGATACATCCTTCCACCAACACTACACAACACAGAGGTTTGTATATGAAACCTATGCTTTAGGGCAGGGTTCTCCAAAGTCGGTCCTGGAGAGCCAGATCCATGCCAGATATTTAGCATCTCTCTATTTAGATAAATGTGGTTGTCTGAAAAATCTGGATTGGATCCGGCCCTCCAGGACCTACTTTGGAGAACCCTTCCCTAAACATCTGGGCGCTTATTCCCGTGCTCACTACGCCACTGGAGTCAAGCTATCCTGGCTGAAGAGGGGTGAAACCCCGAAACCGGTCCTAGGATGCTTGATTCCGGTCCAGGGAAGACATGGCCTGGCTGTTCGGGCTGGACTGTTTCCATGAGGCACAGGGTCAAGACTGATTTGCATATGGCCATGTCTGAACTTGGGTGGCGTGGTGAGCAAAATAACGATGGATTAAACCCAGATCTGTGACTGGGGGTGAATGTTTTGCCAATGTGCAACATTCCGTCCATCATCTTGTGTGTTTCGCTTTTTTACAAGCCCTTGGAGCAGATCCTGCAGTTTGCTCATTCACAGAACTATGCATAGGAACCAGGACCTCAGTGAATTGCGGTGTACCAAAAACTCACCTCAGTACCCAGAACCCCTATCCGACTAGCATCAGTGTCTCATTCGTTCTCGGTATAATCTCCAAGCTACCAATGATTAGACAAACCAGAACAAGCAACTTAGAGTACTCTCAGGAATGGTGGGAATCAGAAACACCTTTTCGTTATTATTCTGATATCAGTCCACAGCAAGAGTAATCAGAGACACAGTAAAGTTTAAAGATTTTATTTTTAACCACGTGCCTTAAGATGCAGTACTTTGGCGAACATAAGCAGACAAATGATTAAAAACAAAACCATCAGCATTGTTACAATACCATATAAAATTAAGGGAGAAATCATGTTATAAATGATAGTGGATTATAGTCACCCTCCCTTCATAAGAAAGCTAGTATTATGAAACTAATAGAAGATCTCTAGGTTTGAATGAGGAACTCCATACCATAAAGATCAGCTTAGGTGAATCACATCACAGGATCAGCTTTGCTCTGTGTCTGGAAAAGGTCTTCTCCAAAGTGTCTGAATCATGCATGCAAAACGCAATATTAAAGGCACTCGAGTTTCAGATATTTGCAGCTGTGTGCGTGTTATGGCTAGAGCGTGGGCCGATCAACATGAATTCAAAAGCATACATTGTTATTTGACCTTGACGGCTTCTGCACACAGTGTTCAGACTAAGGTCGCGGTGCACGTATAGGTATGTGAACAACAGACCGTTCTCATGTGAAGAAAAAGCAAGCAAGCAGTTTTTCCTATAATAACAGCTACCTGCAGAGTCGTGTGCAAAAGCAGCAAAAGTGGCAAGATGGCGATTTAAATCTAAGACGCTTATGCTAACATAGCAATGTGTGTACATGGAACTCCGTCTCCACTACACCCTCCCTTGATCGGACCACGAAAAAATAGGTAAGTAAAGTAGGAACGCAGAGTTCAAGTTCGACAGAGACAGAGCCAAGTTCATGTATTGCCCATCCAATTGGCAGTGACAGTCTGAAAAACCCGTTAGAAAAAAGGGGAGAAAAAAAGAAAAAATTAACAATACGGGTCGGATTATTGGAAGAGGGACAGTTAATCCATCAGCGTGTAAACACAATAAGTAGCAACAGCCTCCAAGAGGAAGTCATTATAATGTTCAGTAAAAGAATCCACCATTCAATCTAGCAAAGTAAACCAACATACATGTTCTTCGATGACTGGAGCCTCTAGCACAATCAGAGGACAACTTGCGTGTTCTTCAAGATAACTTCTCGCCAAGAAGTCATCTGCTGCCGTAGAAATATCCCAATTCCCTAGGACTCCATGTGCCGCTCCACAGTCCATAATCCCGATGCCAGAACAGTCCAACTCATGAGCCACTAAGGGACTCATCAGTTGATCATAATCCGGGGCAGGAGACACCGAGTTCGACAGGCACAGATCCAGAGCCCATTCGAAAGGACAATCTAGGCAATGAGAAACAGGTTGCACGCAAGTAAAGTAGGAAAACCGGAAGGACAATCCATAAGCCACGCTTAAAGTGGCCACTGGCAACGTTCCAAAGTATTTAAGCCTCCGGTTATGAAGTTGTAGCAGCCGGGACAGGCTGTTGTGTGATACATATCGTGCAGCCATTGCGCAGCAAGCAGAATCAACGGAAGCCCACCGAAGACGCTGGAAAAAATAGAATGAAAAAATGCCGGTATCACACCAAAAACTGTTTGGAAGGAGGTCACGAGGCCGGAGCCCACAATTTTGAAAAAATGCACCAAGCCAGTTGTTGACGAGGCTTTGAAAATAGTATGAATCAGAGCACCGAAATGAAGGGGGAGATCAGTATTTAGAAGCGCATGCACCTCGGTGCGGGTGTTAGCTACATGAAGGACGAATGTTTCACGGGAGAAAGTCAGTGCGACCTCCTTTTGAGACAATAGAGCCCTTATTCTGCTCATCTTGTTGAACTCTGCTTTCAAGGTCGGGATGGAAGGGCAGATGGATACATCCAGTCTCCCATGCGGAGGTGGGAAAAGGACATTTTTACAGCATACTATGCGTTGTGAGACAGTTACAATGTGCTGGATTCCTATCAGCATCCCGCAGCATGCCTCATTATTCAAAAGCAAATAACTACTGTTAGCTAATAATGTAAAAGTGGGCGTAATTGCTGGCACAGGATTTCCCTTTAGAACGCAAGCTAAATTCGGTGCCTGAACTTTGCATGCGCCATGCAATTGGATATGCCTACAAACTATTGAGTGATCAGGTGTGGAAGTGCATTTCTCTCCTTTTAAATAGACTTCTTTACCCTCTCTCATGCATCTGTATGTAAATGGGAGTGACCAAACTTCATGCAGGAAAGCAGTACCCAATGGTTCATATCTGCCTAGGGCATAATGTTTCATACACAAACTGAATTTAAACAATGGAAACGGCAAGGTGATTAAACCGTGGATAAGCCATACAGCTGAGTTCGATTCGGCCACAGAGAAAGGTAAAGGTTCTAATTTCTCAATATGCAGTAATGAGTATGTTGCATCTTTCATGGACATGAATTGTTGTTTTGCAGTTAGATTAAATGGGAGGAATAATGATGACGTATTCATGCAGTCCCAGGGAACTTTCCCAGCCTTCAATGTTTGCAAAGTCCATGCAAACTGCATGATAGAACGCAATTGATTTTGACCATGATATAGAACAGATACATCTTCCTGTACAATATCCACAACAGATGAAACAATATTATCTAATGTATAAATCTGTGAAGAAAGGGTATTAATGCTGTTATCAATGACAGCTAGCACTTTTTCCAAATTAGCTTGATCAATAGCTCTTAACCTGGAAGCAGCTTCAATTTGAGATAATTTCCAAACTTCGTTATATATAGCATACACCCATCTTTTGGATCTGCCACCTACAGGACCCTTAACAAAATCATTCAAATCAACTTTGTCATTTAATTTTGATAAATGAAGTTTAACTGATGCCTATGTGGAATGTTGCAGCCAGTTCTGACATAACTTCCCGACAGAATAGGTAGTAACAGAATGGGAAGATTCAAATCGGGGGTCACTCTAACCTGTATATAGCCAGGGTATAGACCCAGAAAACGATGTTGACAGGAATCTGAGCTCTTCTGCCATATTAACCATCCTTCAGGATCTAAGTTGGAAATGTTGAAGGATGTATTAGAAATATAGGACTGGAACTCATCGATGGACAGATCTGTGTGATTATTCCATTGTGGATAAGCGCCCAGATCAGGAACAGAGGGCGAATTCATCTTTTTAGAAGTAGCCAATCCAAAGGAGGTGGTTTGAAAAATGGTAGAATTCAAAAACAAAATGTGGTTTGGGATAAGGCAAGCATGATGCAGAGCCTCTGTACCTTGTACCTGCCAAGTTTTAGAACCCCAAACAGATTTAAGATCCATGGAATCCTTCCACAGCTCATAGCCTCCTATAGCCAATTCATCCATAAAGGATTTGGAATATAATAATTTAGTGTGGGTCAGTCTAACCTTCGAAGCTGACTCCGCAGCCATTTTTTTAAAAAATGCCTCAGGTTCAGATACACTAAAATCAGTAAAATATGTAAATTTTTTCACTAAAGTTTTAGAGCTGCCTGCAATGGGCACAGGGCAATGCTCCCATTGTGTGTAATTGACAACATTTCTAAAGGTATTCGCTTTATGTAGGAAATGATTGCCATAGTGTTGGTAGCAAAACAACTCCCCATAGTTAGCCGTGTCTAAATACAAATCTTCAGCATCAAAAGCAGCATAATATTTCAAATCAGAAAAAAGTGCCTCTATGGCCTGGACGTCGCAATCATCAGAGCGGATGTTCTGTTTCACAACATCCCCCATAGAAACACGAAGTACATTGGGGACATTAATCACATCTGTGGGACCATGAATTTGAAATTCAACAGCATCCCATACAATCCCATCCAACACAGGCCAGGCAGTAATATTCACAAAAGTCTGGTCCCTTTTCATGATGTGCGATGAGGAGTGGGAGGCCAAAGTTCCATCAATTAATCTAATAGCAGATCTCTCGGTGAGATAGTGTCCATTAATAAGACGAAAAAATACCACCACAAAGCCAATGGACATTAACAAAAAAATACTTATGAGCATCAGCCAAATGTAAGTCAAGGGGGGAACTAAAAAATGTCTTTAAAACCAAGCCGCAAAAATAGAAACATTCGATGGAGGATTGGAAGTCATAGAGTTAGTGTCAAATGAAAAACGTGACTGGTCACCTGCAGTTGATAGTAAACCAGGCAATGACACATCTGTGGGATAAGTATACTCAGTATCTTCAGGTGGACCACCAGCTGGTGGTGGCAACAAAGGATTAGTAACTGTGTGCATCTTGATGGCAAAATGTCAGGTCTGGTGGTAGAAGCCGGAGCCAAAACAGAATTTCTCAGCATCGCTGGGCAAGAGACCGCTGGAGTCATACTAAGAAGTCACGGCCACTCACTGTAGTTTGACATTGTCAACGGAGATGTACCTGTTATACTTGCGACCAGGAAGTGGAGGGAAAATGACTGTTCTTGTACCCTGCACGCCAAGCACTGGTACTGGAGCACGATAAGAGGGGCCAAACTCCTTCTTGTTCTCCACCTTCTCATGGACCAGGTCACCAACTCGAGGCAGCCAGCCGACTACCAGAATCTGAAGCGCAGCATCAGTCGTGGAGGGCAAGTGTTCCTTTGCAAGACCGTCTCTGGTCTCTTGTAAATTCTGTAATACAGCACAGTGATCATCTACGTCAAAGGGTGCGGCTGACGCCGCCATGTCTAGACCATCAAGGTCCGGGACAAACATCTTTATGCCAAAGAGCAATTCGTATGGGGTCCACCCACCCAGAGACCTTCTAGGGAGATTATTAAGTGCACGTTGAACATCATACAGATGGGCTAAGCAGTTCCTGCCAGTGCCTAAAACCCTAGCTTTCAGGGATTGCATTAAGTCACGGTTCATTCGCTCCACAACACTATTGCTCTTAGGCCGGTATGGAGATGAAAATTTGACTTGGACCCCCAAAGAACTCATGGCTTCCTTGTACGCCTTAGAAGCGAACGCAGGACCTTGGTCAGAATGAAGGGTACCACATGCGAAAATTCCCACAAAGACACGTAAATCCCTGATGACAGTTCGAGCATCAGCACTCCGTTGCGGCCATACCCAAAGAAAACGTGTGCACGAATCCACTGCAACTAAGATGTATTTATACGCAGTATCAGAGGAGAAAGGACTGCAGTGATCTAAATAAACACACCGACGTGGTTTATTAGATATGTACAACTGTGTTTGAGGTGGGCGCGCAGCAGTCGAAGGTTTAATCTGCTGGCAGATGTCACAATTAAGAACATAAGCTCTAGTCTGTTTATATAACCCGTGCCACCAGTAACATTGTTGTAAGAGAGTAACAGTTGCTGAAATGCCGGCATGCGCAGAAGCCATGCCTTGGTGAGCCGCTGTTATCAAGGAAAGTCTGCAGTCCGCGTTGGGAATCAATCTGTCACCAACGTCGTTAATTGTCACATAGGGACCTTTATCAGAACTTAAATGATAAGAGTATTTAGAAGGGAAACCTCTAGGGTAATTACTTCCCTTCTCCATCGTAGCAATAGCTGCCAAGATGTCATCATCAATATTACCTTTGGATCTTGTAACTGCTGCCACTAGATATGTTGCCACTGCTGTTTTTGCCACTTCGTCAGCTAAGCTGTTCCTGACAGTGTGGACACCAACTCGCTGGTGCCCAAGAGTATGAATTACGCTCACGAGAGGCAGATTCTTTTTAAGTTCTGCTACTCGAACCCAAAGCATTTTATGCTTGATTGTGCTACCCTTGGACTCACGATATTCATTTTGAGATCAAAAGAATACATTTTCGTTAAAAGACTGAACACAGTAAAATGAGTCACTTACTATAAGAGTTGTAACTCGACAATCAGCAAACTCCAGTGCGAGCACCAGAGCACGTAGCTCTGCCAACTGGGCGGTACAATCACCGAATGACTGCGTATGCACGACATCAGACTTGAATTCACCATTCACGAAAGTACCAGCCACAATTTCGCAGGCCGCTGAATATGCATGCCTAGATTCCGTCGCCGGTTGCGCCGAACCATCAGTGTAAATGACGCAATGGTAATACTCAAGCGGGCGCCAATACAGAGGGGCTGGATGAACGAATTCATACTGCAAGTACTCCTGAGTCTGCAGTGAGGCATCAAAGATGTAGGTGACATCCGGTGAGGTCAAGAAAGTGGCCCATTGTATCCAAAGCGGATGCAAAGCTTTAGAATTAGGTACACTGGCTTTCGTCACTGCCTCTAGGGCAGGATAAGGTGTCCCAACCAACATGCGTTTACCTTGCGACAGCGCTTTCTCTTTCAGAATCGCCATCTGCACTGCAGTCAAAACTTTCTCGACCGTGGAAAAGCACATTTCAGCTGAAGTGTACAAGTGAGATTTGTAAGCAATGGGGACTGTGTCGCCCTCATTGAACGTTAAGTACGTGAAACCCACTGCACCAGGAACAATTCTTATCACCAAGTTAGTGTGGTTATCACGTGTCAGTAAGTATTTTGAAGCAAGAAGATTAGCCAGCAAATATTGCAAGATAGTTGAATGCTCTGGCAGCCAGCTTGATTTGGAAAAAGAAGGTTGTACCAAGACATAAAGCGGATTGATATGCTGGGCATAATCGGGAATGTAAGTACTCCCGAAATTTAGAAAGCCCAGCAACGATTGTAATTTCTTCAGTGTTGTTGGAGCACGCAAACATGTGCACTTCTCCAGGAAGTGAGGGGCTAATCCTTGGCTTTGTTGTTGAGTTCATAGCCCAAAAACAACACTGAATACTCTGCAATGTGTGACTTTGCGAAGTTGAATTTGTAACCAAAGTCGGCAAACATGACAATGATTCGGTCAACGCGACACAGATGCGGCCATAATTTGTCGTCTGTGAGATAGATATCATCAACATACGAGTACGCATCAGGGTCAATGCTCTCCAACAGAGAGACTACACGTGCGGCAAAGATGCCTGGACTATTTTTATAACCCATGGCTAATCTTTTAAACTGTTTCTGTTTGCCGCCAGAAGTAAAGGCTGTCCACTGACTACTAATAGAAGACAGATTATGGCTATAAAAGCCATTCGATATGTCAAGTGTGGTCTTAAATCTTTTTCTCACGAGACTATCAATGAGGGCAGAACTGTGGGTATTCTGTACAGCACAAGTTTGACAATGAGAGTTCAAATGCAGGTAATCCAAAACTAGGCGGTACGACCAATCAGGTTTAGTTACCATGAATAGAGGATTATTCATGGGTGACACACATGTTTCAATAACACCTTGATATTCAAATTGCTCAAGGATTTCTGCGACGTGAGTTCTAGCTTCGCGGCGCATTGGATATTGGGGTTGCGGTTGGGGCATAACCGTAAAGGAATCTCGTGGCTTGGTGACAATTTATCCCACCCAACCTGAGCACGGTACAACGCCGGAGCAAGCACCTGAGCCCACTCTTCTGCAAAGTTCTGAGCCTGATCCTTCGGCACAGTGTGCGCGAAGGATGGGAGGATTACCTCCTCCCCTCTAGGAGCGGGCAAAACGAAAGCTGGGGACCAGTCCGCCTCTGCCAACAGAATGTCATATGTAGAGATCAGATTCTCCCACAAAATCCCTTTTATGGTACGTTGTATGTCACCTTCTATTAAAAGAACTATGTCATATAGTCTGTCAGAGGGAGCCACTCTAGCATCTGCAGTTTCTACAGTAATGAATGTGTCAGTTGCTGTCGCCTCCAGATATGGACGCAGTGCTTGCCGCACTACTGTAACCTCCGCTGCGCTGTCGAGCAGCGTTAGTGCTCATGTCAGGTTCTGAAGCTGAGTTCTCACTATCTGTGGCATACCTCGCTGTTAGTGCAGCAACTTTCTTCTTCTGAAATGGGGGTCATTGGCGTGCAGATTCACCCTGCTTGCCTTTACCGTCAGGCTGACGGGGCTGCTCACGTCCTTGTTGGGCACTCTGACCTTTGCCACGTTCTCCTCCACCAGACTGTGAGACCGATGTTTCCTGTGAAGAACAAGAACGAGGAGAACGTTATCAGTAACCTGAAATCTATCAGGTGACCTAATCCTAGTGCGAATGCGCAAGTCATATGTGCGCTCACCAGTCACCTGTACAGGCGACGCGGGACGAGACCCATGTTTCTGTTGCTTCTTTCCCTGTTTCTTAGCTCTCCAATTTTGTTTGGGAAAAGCTGAACGTTCGTCTTTGAAAGACGAACCCATCTTAGTTTGCTGTTGCACAACTGTGGTCTGAACAGAAGGCTTAACTCCAAAACTACTGCGGCCTATGGTCCTATATGCCTCCGCAATAATTTTAGGCAATTCTCAGGGTTTATCGACTTCGTCGACGAGGGCCAGAGCATTCGACACTTGAAAGTGAACCGCATCTCCCTTGACGTTACCAAGGATGAGAGTGGCAACTACGTCGAACACACCGACAAGCCTCATCCCCAACTCAAGCGCCGCCTCCGGACCGTATTGATCTTGAACACGTTTGATCACGGAGGGCAGTACGGCCATAGACGGGGTACTGAAGCACTTCAAGTAGACCGCCGCAAAAACCTTACCCCAGTTATCACAATCGGCCACCTCTGGGACTAAGTCTTTCTGCAAACTGATGGTGAGTATCCTGTGTTTCTCCACAGGAGTAGAGTTCGGAAATACTGCCTCCAGCTGGTCAAATTTCTCAGCAAGCCAATAAGGCAAATCGTCCTTATTCTGGGGGCGCTTGCCCATTACCGAATTAACCATGACGGGACTAATAACAATCCCGGCCGGGCCAGCTGGTTGCCTCGCAACAACAGGTGCCCCTACCTGCACATTGCGTGAAACATATTGAGCCAAAGCCCGACGTACTGTAAGCAGGGCTGTATGGAGTTGACGTAACTCATCCACCGTGACATGTAAATAACGAGGATGAGGTGTAAATCCGGCCAGTACCGGCCAAGTGGCCCCTGGAATGGACAAAGGGCACAAACAAACTGGTGTAACTGTGAGGGGAGGGCGCCATTAAACCAAATACGATGCTGCTACACGGAAACAGGTATCTCCTGCGTCCTATATGACGTATAATTAGCTGGGACAGCCGTAGGAGTGTAAGAGTGAAACGTACTATTGTCCGCATTCACCGCCGGCAAGGTTACCCAAGTGTAAAACAACTCATAGGGATATGATGCATCGGCACTCACTACAAAGATAATAGACATCCCATCGTCAGGCACCCCGAACTGGGTCAAATGACGCCGGAGTGGTGCGAGGCTATGCGCCGCAATAGCGACTTCAGCCATAAGGACAAAGAAGAAAGAAAAACAATCTATATAAATAGTAACACAAAAGGGTATAACTTAAAAACCTTTTTAATTTGACAAGCTTGATTGAACCTTACAGGAACTATTAGGTAGGTTAAAACCGTCACTCCCGCTATCCAGAAACAAGAGTGAGGGCGTCGTGGACTTAATATAAGCACTACTAAGGCGTCTCAAATCATAAGACCAAATGTTAGATGCGCCATGTTGCAGGGATTCTGCTCATGCACAGAACTATGCGCAGGAACCAGGACCTCAGTGAATTGCGGTGTACCAAGAACTCACCTCAGTACCCAGAACCCCTATCCGACTAGCATCAGTGTCTCATTCGTTCTCCGTATCATCTCAAAGCTACCAATGATTAGACAACCCAGAACAAGCGACTTAGAGTACTCTCAGGAATGGTTGGAATCAGAAACACCTTTTCGTTATTATTCTCATATCAGTCCACAACAAGGGTAATCAGAGACACAGTAAAGTTTAAAATGTTTATTTTTAACTATGTGCCCTAAGATGCTGTACTTTGGCTAACATAAGCAGACAAATGATTAAAAACAAAACCATCAGCATTGTTACAATACCATATAAAATGAAGGGAGAAATCATGTTATAAATGATAGTGGATTATAGTCTCCCTCCCTTCATAAGAAAGCTAGTATTATGAAACTAATAGAAGGTCTCTAGGTTTGAATGGGGAACCCAATACCATAAAGATCAGCTTAGGTGAATCACATCACAGGATCAGCTTTGCTCTGTGTCTGGAAAAGGTCTTCTCCAAAGTGTCTGAATCATGCATGCAAAACGCAATATTAAAGGCAATCGAGTTTCAGATATTTACAGCTGTGTGCGTGTTATGGCTAGAGCGTGGGCCGATCAGCATGAATTCAATAGCATACATTGTTATTTGGCCCTGACGGCTTCTGCACACAGTGTTCAGACTAAGGTCACGGTGCAAGTCTACGTATGTGAACAACAGACCGTTCTCATGTGAAGAGAAAGCAAGCAAGAAGTTTTCCTATAATAACAGCTTATGCTAACATAGCAATGTGTGTACATGGAACTCCGTCTCCACTACACTTTTGCAATGCAATGTACATTAGTTTGGATACCCAGGGACATATTTACAAAGAAATGATGTAGCACACAAAGAAAGAGCAATAAATGAGGAGAAATAAAAGTATTTCTCTTTATTGCGCCATTCTAATGCCGGCAGTGTCAAAAAGCAATGGGTGTTGCAGTGGAACGCCCACACAAACACCCATTGAATGCCTCTTTGATGCAGAAAACTGTGTGAAAGGGTACGATATTTACAATGCAGCATTAAGCCAGGCAAAGTGGCTTAGCGCTGCATTGTAAATATGGAGCAGGGCATTGCGCCACCAGAGCGTCGTAAGAAGTGACTTTCTGGTTTGGGCAATTCCCTTGTAAATATGCCCCCCACTCTCCATATTTTAGAAACTCCAAGGATCTCCTGTGTTACAGGATGCACAACTTCTAGAAGGTGTTCCAAGGATAATTATAGTCCATGTGGCATGTGAGAAGGAAATAAGCCATTTGCCCCTTCAGTTGCGTACATCAGTTGAGTTATGCATTGTCCATATTCGAAGCATCTGGGATCTAAAGTGTTGGAAGGTGCTAAAAATATCCACAAAACGATACATGAGCATCCACCTGCTTCAGTGCAGAGCATTCCATGAATGCTAGAAGCATTATACAGCATAGTCAAGCTCACTGAGGGTTGAGAAAGATAGTCACTGGCATCTCCAGGTGAGTATCTGTTAGACCTGGCATCCTTGGCGTGGTTTTCCCCTATATTTGTGCCTCTGCCTACTGTATTTGTGCTGTGTGCTGAAGTTTGTTTTTGCTGCTCTAGATGCTTTGGGCACTTTGCCACTGCTGATCAGTGTCAAAGTGCAAGTGCTCCCTCTGTAAATTGTGAATATGGATTGATGTTTCCAAATTGGCTTATTTGACTTACTACTAAGTCCCTAGTACAGTGCACAGTGTGTGCCCAGGACCTGCAAGTCAAATGCTGCTAGTGGGCCTGCAGTACTGATTGTGCCACCCACACAAGCAGCCTTTCAAAGGGTTCTCAGACCTACCCCTGCAGTGTCTGCGCGCATTCTCTACTGCCATGTCGACCCACTTGCCAGGCCCTATCCTTCCCTTTTCGTACATGTGAGTCACCCCCTAAGGTAGTCCCAAGGTACCCCAGTAAGCAGGGTGCAGTGTATTTGAAAGCTAGGACATGTACTGTTTAGTTTTTCACTATTGAAAGGCTATCTGTCCCCTAAGATATAATGGGAGTTTACTTATAACATCTCATAAGTATAACTTCCTATTGGGACAAGATTGAGAAATATAGTTTAGTATGCCTGAACTCAGAATACAAAAATACATCTTTTAGTAAACATGAGTTTTATATTGTGTGTTTGAAAATACCACTTTTAGAAAGTGGGTATTTTCTTGCTTAGCCATCCTGTGTGACTCTGCTGGGTTGTGGATTGATTGTCTGTCTGTAGAGTGACATGGGCTGGGAATGTGTATTCACAATAGACGGCCACTGGGGGGGTTGAGGTGTGTCCTGCCTTTCTTTGATGTGTCAGGTCTGGGATGAATAGATCTGGGCTGTATTTAGAGTAGGGGTAAGAGATTTCCTTTCACCTGAATGGGCCTTGTTTGACTTACACAATGCTTCCTCCACCTACTGCTGGGAAGCTAGACCAGAGAGGACAGAACAGGTTTTGACTGAGCACGGAGCCTCTCTGCCACAGGAGAACAAAGAGGAATTGAACATAAATAGTGGGGCCCAGACCCCAGAAATTTAGAATACTCCTGGACTCAAGAGGAACCTCTGCCAAGGAGTAGAGCTGGGAAAGCTGAAAGAGAAGTACTGCCCTTTTGCTGTGTGCTGTTTGGGGAAGGCCTGCAGTGGCTGTTTCTGCCAAGGAGAGGACAAATACTTTGCTGTTTGCCATGTATCCTTTTTTTTTTTTTTTTTTTAAACCGTTTATTACAAAATTAAAAAAATATACAAAGATGGGCCTACAACCTTCAGGCCGGCCGCTAGCAAACAGAAGGAGCATATGGTACAAACAATAGCGCGCATGCTGCGGCAAAGGGAAATGCACAGGAGTTAGCAGCGTTGATAGCCACACCATCCGGACCCCACATAACGGTTTCTTTTTGATATAAATAACAACAGGAAACAAATCCACAAGGCAACCCACACTCGGAAACAGCAGCATGTGCTCCCCTAGAAGGGGGACCCTACCAATCCATAGGAGTATCAAGGGGGGGAAAAGGTCAGGACAGGGACTAGGTGGACTCAGTGCCCGGTACCGGGGCGATAAACCGGCTAAGGGGACGGGGCCGGAGATGGATCGGGCAATAACGGCGGGGTACAGATTCCCCCGCGGTAGGCGTTCCAGGGGCCCCATATTTTCACCCATGTCCCAGGCTTACCTCTCGCAACATACACCACCTTTTCCCGAAACATGCACCAGTCCATGTTGTCCTTCCAGGCCGAGACAGTCGGCGACCTCTGGGAACCCCACAGTTGGGCAATGTCGCGTTTGGCCACCATATATCCCAGAGTCACCCACCACGTCTGTGGCGCCGAGTAGTCGGTTGGTTCCCACACATTCAGAAGGCATCTCCTCGCTTCAGGCAGCAGCGACACACGCGTAACCACCCGCAGGACCTCATGCACACCACGCCAGAATCGCTCCACCTCCGGGCATTCCCACAAAATATGAAGAAAGGTCCCCAAAGAACCACACCCACGCTTACACAGCCCGTCCACAGCATAGCCCATACGCAATAGCCCTGGCCCCGTGACGTAGACCCTATGGAGTATCTTGAGCTGGACGAAGCGAAGGCGGGCCGGTATGGCCACCTCTTTCGGGGAGGCCACCGCAGAGACCCAGTCCTCGTCGTCCAGCTCCAATCCATCGGCAACCCATGCCTCACGAAGGCTAGTTAGCAATCCCGCGCGGTCATTAATAAGTTTTTTATAGATTAGTGAAATCGTGCTTTCCGGTACATGTCCATCTAGCACTCTGTCCTCCAGAGGGGAATACTCCGGGATGGAGGCAACATCCGGGAAGACGGAGCATAGCGCATGACGGATCTGCATATACCGAAAGTACTCCCTGTCCTGCAACTGGAATTCCGTCTGTAGCATCTCGAATGTTTTAAATCCCCCCCTAGTCCAGAGATCACCCACCCTGCTGATGCCTATCATGTCCCACCTCTCGAAGCCCTTCGAAGTCCACAGGGTGCCCAACTGCTCAGATGCGTATAGTGGCGACGCCCGGGTCAAACGATCTTTCCACCCCATCGCTACATTAGCCGCGTGCCACACTCGTACCATGACACGCGTGGGGCCCGTCAGACGTGCGTCGAGCGAGCTGGAGTAAAGCGCTCGGTTATAATCACCACCCGGCAGTAACATCTTATCCATTTCAAAGGCCGGGTTTAGAGCGGGCCCGTACAGGCCGTGATTAATCGCGGCCAGCTGGGAGGCCCAATAATACCGTTTGATATCCGGGAGGGCAATCCCCCCGTCATACCACGGGAGCGTCAGCTTCGCCAGGGCGATACGCGGTCTCCCTTCCCAGAACAGGCGGCGTTGCAAACTCTCCACTTCGCGAAAGTAGCGCGCCGGGACGACGTCCATTGTGTTCTGCAGAGCGTACAGGAAACGCGGCAGCGACATCATCTTAAACAATGCCGCCCGGCCGAGCGGCGAGAGCGGCAAGCGCCTCCAACGTGCGACATCCTCCTTCAGGCGCTGGAGGGGGGGAAGCAAGTTCTGACTATATCGGACCTCCGCGTCCAGGGTAATGAAGACACCCAGGTACCTAAATCCCCGCGGGGCGATCTGGATAGGACAGCCCCGCGGAAGGATAGGAGCCTCCCCGGAGAGAACATACACGCACGATTTAGCCCAGTTGATGACAAGGCCGGAGTTATGGCCAAATGAATGCAGTACATCAACCAGTACTATCAGTGATGTACGTGGGGAAGCCAGGTACAGGAGAATGTCATCAGCGTATAGGGATACGCGGTCCTCATACTCGGGGGTCCAGCGGAGACCACGGATAGAAGGATGCCACCGCAGCCACTCCGCCAGGGGCTCCAAGGCGAGCGCGAAAAGGAGCGGCGATAACGGGCAGCCCTGCCGCGTGCCTCTGCCCAGCTCGAACGGAGCCGATACTCTACCGTTCACGACCACCTGTGCCAGCGGGCCAGAGTACAACAATTTAACCCAACTGATAAACCCAGGGCCAAACCCAAATTTCGCGAGCGTCGCCCAAATATATGGCCATTCCAGTGTGTCAAACGCCATAGTGGTGTCCAAGGACGCCAAGATGGCCGGCTCCCGTATGTACGGGACACGTGCGAGCACCCCATGCAAACGCCGCAGGTTAAGCGCTGTGTTGCGATGGGGGATGAAGCCGGACTGATCCTGGTGAATCAAGTCACACACTACGCCGACCAGCCGATTGGCCAAAACTTTGGCAAGAATTTTGGGCTCCGCATTCAATAGCGAAATGGGCCGATAGGATGTGACTCGGTCCCGCGGCCTCCCCTCCTTGTGGATAACCACAATTGTAGCCAGACGCTGGTCTAGCGGGAGGGAACCCGTCGAGTGGGCCGCAAGGAACATAGCACGGAGATGTGGTGCCAGCGTATCCGGTCGCAGTTTATACAACTCGATGGGAAGACCATTAGGACCCATGGCCTTGCCGGAAGCGACCGAGCGTATGGCGAGGGCAATTTCTTCAGAAGTTGGAGCGGCGTCCAACGACACTCTGTCCTCCTCCGAAAGGGAAGGCAGCGCGATATCTCTGAGCAGGGCATGGGAATCCTCTTCAGAGCGGGAGGACACCGGGGAATACACCCCACGGAAATAGTCTGCAAAGCAAGAAACAATTTCTTCCGGTTCAGTGACACACACACCATTCTGTTTCTCAATCAAAGGGACAACTCGACTCGCTCTCTCCTTTTTGTCCAGCCACGCAATCAATTTACCAGCCTTATCACCCACATCATACAGTCTCCCCTGTTGCTCTCTACTGAGGCCCCTGGCCGCCTCCGTGACGAGGGCCTTATAGGCCGCTTGCTTGAGTCGGAGAACATGTAATTTATCATCCGTCACCCCACATTCTAGATCACCCTCCAGCTCGGTTATCTCAGCTTCAACACGGGTCACCTCCTCCTGCTCGCGCCTCCGGGAGTGGGAAATAAGGGACAGGGCCTCTCCCCGGAGTACCGTCTTGAACGCCTCCCACAGTGAGACCGCCGATGACACAGACCCCACATTCTCGTCAAAGTAGCGCTTAAGGGATTTAACCAGCTCCGCGCGAATGGTGGGGTCACGCAGGTACCAGGGATTAATCGGGACCACCCTGCCCTCTCCCCTCGGAAGAATATCAAAGCGCAACAAGAGCGGGGAGTGGTCCGAGATACCCCGTGCCAAATGGCTCACCTCTCCCACCCTCCCCACATGAGCCGCCGGAACCAGGACATAATCTAGCCGTGAGAGACTACCATGAGCCCCGGAATGGAAGGTGTACTGTAGCTGCGTGGGATGTTTCAAACGCCAACAATCCACCAGCCCCAAGGTATCCAAGAGGCCAGGCAACCACGCCTGGGCCCGGGGGAGATCCCTAGGGGGGTGACGGTCCACAGTTCCGGAAACCACAGCATTAAAATCCCCCCCCACCATTAGAATCCCCTCCGGAAGGCCAAGGAGGAGACGCCCCAGGTCCGCAAAGGTGGTCGTCTGCAGCCCCGGCGGGACATATACTGACACAAAAACGACCACTCTGCCCTCCATTCTGCCCACCAAAACCGTGTAACGTCCCCTGTCGTCATGGAGCACCTCATCAATCTCCAACGGGAGCGAGCTCTTAACCATAATGCCCACACCCCTTGAACCAGACGTGAAGCCCGAATGGGCCACAAGGCGGTAGCCCCGTCGATTCATAGCACGAAAGGAGTTGCCAATGAGGTGTGTCTCCTGCAGAAAAACTATATCGGGCGAAGTTCGCTTCAAGAACTGCAGGACCACACCTCGTTTTATCCTGTCCCCCAGTCCATTAACATTCCAGGACAACAAACTCAGTCCCCTACCCCCCATCATAAACAGAAGCCATCACTCGTCCCCCAGAGGGCACTTTAGAGATAACACAATGATACATTTGCCTTGTGGTGTAAACGGACAACACCCCACCCCAACCCACCCGCCCCAACAAAACTCCCCCCTCCCTGCACCCCTGCATGAGCCCGGACAGCCCCCCCAACTTGCAGTGTGCCTGTCGCCCCTATATAATGAAACTAGCTAGACCCCCTAGAGGAGGAAAGAGTACCCCTTCCAGACCCCACACAACCTCCATGGGAGAGGAAAGAACAAAGACAGAAGCTTGGTCGAAAGTGGCATCGTAGTCGTCCAGAGTGAGGACCAATATCAACCCCTCAGTCCCGATCCAGTGGGCCGTCTCCTCCCGCCGCCCCCCCCCCGCCATCTCGATCACGATCCCCAGACAGAGTGTCCAGCCAGTTCCCGGCCGCTTCGGGACGATCAAAAAAGTGCGTGCGACCATCCACCTCCACTCGCAGCTTGGCCGGGAAGAGCATGGCATATTTTAGGTTCATGTCCCGAAGTAGGCGCTTGACGCCCAGGAAGCTCAGTCTCTGCTTTTGGACCGCTTGGGTAAAATCAGGGTAAAAGTTCACCTCCATATTTTCCAGCTTAATCGGCCCTTGCAGTCTGGAGGCTTGCAAGATCGCGTCCCTGTCCCGAAAGTTAAAAATCCGGGCAATGAGAGGTCGCGGAGGGGCTCCGACCTTCGGCCTTCCCCCGGGAACCCTGTGGGCCCTCTCCACGGCAAAAAAGTTACTCAGTCCCCGAGGCTGGAGATGGGTAGCGATCAGGTCTTCCACAAATAGATCCGCCGCCGCTTCCTCCCGTCCCTCGGGTACCCCGATGATGCGGATGTTGTTCCTCCGGGCCCGACTCTCGGAATCCTCAAGGCGCCGATCCATAAGTGCACTCGCCTGACGAAGTCGGCGCACCTCCGTTTGTAGAGCCGCCACCTCAGTCGTGAGGCCCGACGCGGTTTGGGCCAAAGAATCAACCCGGTCGTTGGTCTTGGAGAGATCAGCCCTCACCAGGCCAACATCCACGAGGACCGCGTCGATCTTATGTGCCAGGGTATCGAACCGCTGGCCCACCGAGGCCTTCATCTCGGCAATGGCGCCCATGACGTCTTGCAGAGTCAGATCCGTGGGCAAGTCCGGGGCATCAGAAGGGCCCTCAGAGGACTTGTGTGGTCCGCCAGGAGATCCCTTCTGGAGGGTATAGCGGTCCATGATGTTGGCCTGATGTACGGCGCCACGCCGGGTCGACTTGGTCTTTGATCGATCTCCATCTTGTTTCGTGGCCATCGCCACAGTTCTCACACTCGCACCAGCGACGCCGTAGAGGGCAGGCAATCGGGGCCACGAGCTCCGGGGGGGGCCACCCCAGATCGGCGGGGTGGGTCACAGCCGGCAGGCAGGCAGGGTCCCCCAGCGAGGCCACACCAACACAAAGAGCTCCGCGATCTCACTCGCAGAGAAGGCGAGGGGGTGCGAAAGTGAAAGCGAAAGTGCGGGGTACGCGACTCGCCAGGCCCAGCCCGCCGTTGTTGTTCACTTTGCCACCAGGTCACCCCCCAGCGCAAATCCGGGGTCCGGCGAGGAGAAGGCCGCAAACTTCAATCGGTGCTCACTCCGGCACCCGAGGTCCGATTTGAGAACGGGAAACGGGTACCACCTCAGCTCAGGCTCACCAACACAGTCCCCTCAACCGAGGCAGGATGAATACAGGATAAATGTAGGAGGTTGCGGAGGTCCTCGGGAGCCTCGCACCTACGCGGCCATCTTGGTTGCGCGCTAGGCTCCTCCTCCGCCATGTATCCTTCTTGAAGAAGATCTCCAAGGACTTGAAGTAGAGCTTGCCTCCTGTTCTGAGGTCTCAGGGGCACAAAGACTTCACCACCAGCTCCCCTGAACTTCCTTTCTGGGAGTTCTGATCTGCCAAGAGGCGCCGGTTGCTGAGTTGGGCCTCTGGAGGTTGTTTATGCTGATGGGAGCTAGAAGAGAGACGCAACTACGAGAAGCGCGCGTAACCGCACCTGTTTCCGACACATCGCTGCCATGCAGCTGAAGAAACCGACGCAACGCCTGCCTGTGGCTTGAGAAATCGCCTCATGCAGAAACCCGTGCACCGATCTCCGAAGTCCGAGATCACCGCACCAATTCCGACGCAGACTCTGCTGTGCGGTTGCAAGAACCAACGCATTGCAGGACCGCTGCTGGAGAGACCAACGCAGCGCCGTTGCTGCCCCATCGAGAACCAAGACATCCCCGATCCCCAAGCATCACGCCGGGGCACCAAATCCACAAGGACACCGGGACCACAGTAAGAAACCAACGCATCCCCTCCCTGCACAGTATGAAACTGATGCATCACCTCCCTTTCAGTGAGGAACCAACGCGTCACCTCCCCTGCATGGCAGTAAGGAACCGACGCATCACCTCCCCTGGAGTAATGAACCGACGCATCACCTTCCCTCCGTGTAAGGGACTGACACATCGCCTTCCCTGCAGCTGTTTATGTTTATGATTGTGATGCAGCCAAGGTACTTTGTGTTGAAAAAAAAAAAGGTATACCCAAGCACACGCAGAGTATCAATTAGCTTAAATGCAAGATCATTTACGGCATGAGACAAAATAAGTTAGTCTTTTGCTTCTTTCTTTGTGGTTTCTTTTCTTTAATATTCCTCTTTTAACAGTAGTTCATCAAGCCAACACGTGTTTCGTCGCCTCCGTAAGATAGTACATACGACTTGTTCACGGCTAAGTGGAGAATAATATGATATTCTACATTAATCTTGTCATTCTTGTCAACATTTATCACTGTTATCTAACAGACGTGCTCCCAGGGTGAGTATAGTGGCATTGGTTCATTTAAGGTGAAGCTGTCGCACAATTGTGACATACACTCATGCGGGGTGTGCAGACAGTGATCAGCGATCCGGTTGTTGTCCATATACGTGCTGAAAAAGGGCTCATTAGTGCTGAACACGACAAGTGCATGTGAAAAACGAGTGGTAATGTGGTAGGATGTAATATCCTCTGTAACGCATTGCTATGAATCTATAAGGTATGTGTAGTCTCCACAAATCAGTCTCCCAGTGGTAATGGCAAGATAGGGCGGTAGTTTAAGTGAAAGGGGGGAAAAGTCTTAAAACTAAGACTCCGGAAAGAATCAACCCATAATGCGATCACTAACCTGAATACTGTTCTCAATAATGGTCTGAGAAAACAAAAACCATACAACTTTGTAAGTGTATGTTCAAGAACAACTATTTGTAGTGCTGTTGACGTCACACAAAAACTATTATGGAAAGCCATTTGATACATACATAAAGTGTGACGATAATTCCAGGTCACACTATCCTGTGACGCAAGGAGGTACCCTGTTAAGGTTTGGCACGTTGTTCTGTGAGACTTCGGATTCCAAGCTTATTTCGGTGTACTCTATACGTAAAAAAACAGAAGCAATGGATCTGCTTTTGGGACCTTGTGTCCATACCCTCATACTAAATCAAACTAATTTCCTCGTTTTTTAGCTTTCTCACACACCTAGCGTCATGTAAGAACATATGTTAGTTGAATCTCCTTACCTTCTTGTTATTTATCGTAGATCTTGACTGGGGGGTGTATTGCTACCTCCTCGCGCCGGACTCCATATACGAAAGCCGGTTTCCGCGTTACAACCAGCCTTTTCTGGTGCTTCCGTACCACGTGATCGCCTGTCAACGTGATTGGATGATGCCGAAGCTAGTAGGAGGGCTCGTTTAGGCATAACGCCCAGGGAATCTAATGGTGTTTAACCAGAGAACAAAATCGTATTGTAACTCGAAAACATGTTTGTCATTTATGTTGATAGTCATAACTTTGAAGCAACCCCATAAATCTATGCGGGTCAATTTTTATTTGTTGCGCTGGGGTCGTGTAGCTACTAAAGTTTGGTTCAGTGTGGAATATTAACCTAACAACACCCGCAATCATGGGTATTCCAAATTGAGTATAGCCAAGCGTTTCTCGCCTGTATATATTATTCTAAACCGCACGTAATAAATACATTCTGAATGTATAAATACATACAGAGCCGGTGACGGCCATGTTGCGAAGGGAAACAAATACGATTTCCACAAAACGAGCTAAGTAGCGGCCATTTTATATTGGGATCAGATTTCAAATACACAAAATGCCAAAACTTTATTGGCCCCGAGTATGTACAATAGTGCAACAATGGGCCCATATCTATTGCCATATATTTTCGTTAATCGGTATCTAAATTCATGACATAAGGAGTAAAGGAAATTAGTTAACTTCTATTATTATGTTATAGCCCTAACCAAAAAACCAATTAGATTTGAAATTACAAAGGATCGGTGAAGACTACACATTCTGGTCTATGTGTGGTCAGAAATTAACTTCTTTCAATATTGACGTTCCGTGACTGTTATAAACATTTGACAGACCTGTGTGTATATCATTGCAGCATCGGAAATGGGAAAGATATCTTAAACAGCGCGATCCCACCCTCAAGATACTAATTGCTACGTATTACATGGTCATACAGAGATAATAAAACAATTACATTTCCGGGATACAAAAGACATATTTTACTCATTTGCCTAGGAAATAATGTAGTTCATCATCAACATTCATCCCAGTATCAGTCGTTCGTAGTTTCAGAATCCAAGACGCCTCGTTTCTGCGAAGCGTGAGTTCCCTGTTACCACCCCTAGGGTTCCTTATGGTCTGCTCTATTCCATAGAATGTGAAATCCTTAGTTGGCCCTGTGACTGGCATTCCGAGATGTGTGTTGCGATCGGGTATCTGAGATGAGATCGCCTTGTTTCACTGCCCTCATGTGTTCCCCTATTCTCACACGTAGAGGACGAATCGTACTCCCCACATATCTCTTAGTACATCTACACTCAATGATGTACACTACAAAGTTAGTGTTGCAGTTAATGTTCGTGGTGATCCTGTAACGTTTGTTGTAAGGACACATGAAGTCCATTCTTTTAGTGTCTGCCCATTTGCAGGCTGAGCAATGTCCACATTTGTGAAAAGCCCACCGGGTGAGCTGTTAGCCAATTTTCGTTTGTTCTGGGTGTAGGGTAACTAGGGCTAAGGATATTTTTTAGACAAATCCCTTTCCTGTATGTTATCTCGGGTTTATTATCAATGACCCCCATCATAGTCTCATCTTTGGTCAAAATATGCCAGTGTTTCTTAAGGCTCTTCGTCAGAGCTGTAGAGAGATTGTTAAAATTCGTGATGAATCTGATCTTGTTCCCATTATTTTTCCTGTTGGTGATGGTCTTCAGGGTAGTTTCCCTTTTGACTCTACTAATCCTTGCTTCAGATTTCCCTAGGGTATGTGTGTTGTAACCTCTAGATTTAAATCGTTTTGTCATTTCTTCTGTACATTTTTTGAAGTCCGAATCTCGACTGCAATTGCGTCTAGCCCGGACAAATTCCCCATAAGGGATTGCGTTAATCTGGTGTCTAGGGTGGGCACTTGATGCATGCAAAATTGCGTTGCAAGCTGTATCTTTACGATACAGTCTGCTATGTAACTGGTTGCTTTCTATGAATAGTTCAGTATCAAGAAATGTGATTTTGTCCTTACTTGATTCATGTGTAAATCTAATGTTCCAAGTATGACTATTAAGATGTTCTCTGAATTCCATTAGTCTGTCGTTGTTCCCTGTCCAGATCATGAGGCAGTCATCAATGTATCTGCCCCAAAAAAGAATGTATTCTGTCCAGTCTGAGCCGGGTGGGCCCCAGATCCACTCCTCCTCAAGCCATCCCATGAACAGGTTGGCGTACGAAGGAGAGAATCTAGAGCCCATGGCAACTCCTTGTCTTTGACGGTACCATTTATCTTTGAAAAGGAAAACGTTATTGTCCAGGATCAGCTCAATCATGGTGATTAGCATTTCTGTGTGTTCCCATGTGCTGGCTGATCTTGTGTTAAATATCCTTCTAATGGCTTTCAAACCACACTCTCTCCTGATACTCGTATAGAGAGCGGTAACGTCAAGTGTTACTAGTGTCATTTCATTCCCCCAAGTGATGTCTGAGAGGAGGCACAAGACGTGTTTGTTGTCACGTATGTATGATGGGAGGTTACCCACCAGTGGTTTGAGAAAGATGTCAACATATTCCGACAACCTCTCAGTGGGGCCCTCAATCCCTGAGATAATAGGTCTCCCAGGTGGAAATGGTAAGTTCTTGTGTATTTTAGGGAGCGTGTATATGCAGGGGAATCTAGGTCTGTTAACTTGTAAATAACTGTACTCATCTTGATCTAAGATGCCCATGTCATGCCATTGTTTTAGGTGCCTGTTAATATGGTCCGTTAGTTTCCAAATTGGGTTGGTCGTTAGATGTTCATAACATTCTAAATCCCCCAATTGTGAGATGAGTTCGTTTTCGTAGTCCATGTTGGACATAATGACGATATTGCCCCCTTTGTCAGCCTCCTTTATAATTATGCTGTCATCACTTTTGATCTTTTTCAGTGCTAGTATTTCGCCATGTGTCAGATTATCCCTAATGATATGGGGTGTGTGTTTCTTGGACTCAAATCTGTCTAGGTCATTGCTTACCAATTTGTAAAAAATGTCAATACTGTTGCCACTGTGTAGGGTAGGTGTCCATTTGGATTTCTCTCTCAGACCACTCTCAACACGTGTATCACTCATCACATTTAGATCTCTCATCACTATTTCTGCAGTTGTAATCTCATCTTCACAGTCTGTGAGTGACAGGAGTAGTCTGGTATCGATAATTTCTTGTATCGTTATTTCACTCAATGAATGGGGTAATCTGTCTTCAGCCATTCTTTTATTGCCTGCATCATACAACATAAAATGCTTTCTGATTTTTATTTTTCTTGCAAATTTAAACAAATCGATTTTCATATCAACCACACTCCCATGACTTTTGGGGCAAAAACTTAAGCCTTTTTTAAGGAGGGATATATCGTCATTCGTAAGTACCCTAGGGGATAAATTAACAATACTGACAGTGTTTACTTCTTCCTGTTCCAGGACCTTGTTTTCACACCTGGTCTCTCTTCTTTTTCTGCCCCCTCTCCTGCCTCTCCTTGTCTTGGATTTAGTATAGGGCGTTTGTTTTGTTCCCTGTTGCCTTTCTTGATATGTAAAACCTCTTGTAAAAAACGGTTCTCGGTACCTGTTGCTATCGGGGCATCTCCTTGTTCTGACCCACTAGTAACCGGTGTGTCGAGTGACGTATTGCTAGAGCTAATTGAGTTAGATTTTTTAGATGCGACAGAGTCATTTCTGGGTATGAGATGATCATACTTGGCGGCAAAAGTGAAAATTCTGCCATTACGGTAGTCAGCTTCATCTCTTTTCAGTTTTTTGGTTTTGCGTGCTTTAATCTCAGAAATGTGATCTTTTAGAACATCATCCAAAATATTGTAATTCTTTTCAGTTGCTTGTGGGAGATTGAGTTGTTTTATCTCTGTTTCTAGAGTTTCTATCTATCCCTGTAATTGAGCTGTTTTCCTATTGTGGAAATGTGGATTTTCCTGATCAGTTATGTCCCCTATCTTGGACCCCAACGGTTCTATATGCATGTTACAAGTACATGTATGTTCCCTCCAGTTCCAGTTTCTAAGACGCAAACATATGTGTGTCTACCGTCAACATGTTCTCTGTCAGATCCGCCATCTATGGGCTGGATATTCGATTCCTAGGTATGAAAGGCCACCGACTTTACATGGCTAAGTTACTCCATTTTTACAGTTCAGGCGAGTAGGCCCGATTCTGTCCTCAAAGCCTTTCCCTGCTCTCTGTCTCTGACAGCTTCAGCTTGAGCTCGCATCTGTATCCATGAACTTTGTCCTACTCCCTGTGCAGCTAACGGTGCCTGCCTCGGCCAGTTTTCGCTTGTCTGCCAAGAAGTTGTATTTCACCTTCGAATTATCTATTTTGCTCTTCAGCCGATGCATTCCTGTCCAGTGATTTAGGTAAACATTTCCTTTAGCTCACAAGCAAAGGACTCAGCCTTTCCGTCCTCCTGCAAGTGATTCATAGCCCTGTTGCTATGGAAAGTTTTCTGCCCCTCGCATCTCATATAGACACTTAGACGCTTGTACACGCACACAGTCAGTATAGAATAGATTCTGTCCGAGAGTCTCTTCCTTGTGGATAACATAGTTCTTTAAACATAGGATGTTAGATATGATTTGGGATTAGGATGACTTGACCCCAGACTTCTCGTCTCCACATGTAGAGCTAAATGTCAAGTCCCCTTCACCCCCTAGTTGCACGTCAATTACACGTCATGCTGCTGCGCGCGCATCTATGCCAAGTATTATCTTATAGATCCACCTATGTCTGATAATCCTAACCAATCATGTTTCTTTTATTCCTTATTACGCCTAGTTTCGATTATGTCACTGTCACGTCATTTTTCTTATCAAATGTTACGCCTTCTACATTCGTTTCATTGTAATGTACTTATTATAAAAATACATGTCTGTTAATAAATTATTGTACTTCACTTCCTGAACCTTCGTGGTGACGGAACCTGAGGGCCGCGACTCGAGTCGGCCATTTTGAATGGAATAAAGCCCATTAGAAACCTCTTATACCACGGATTCTGCCTCTTGTTATTTTGAGCTATTTACTTTAATTTAAGATTCCGCATGAAATTCAGTCCGGTAATATTTATTTTATTTACCACATAATGGCGCCCGAATAGGGACACTTTCTCATCTCACGCGCCGGCGGTGCGTTGCAGGCCCGGTCTCCTGCCACAGCTGGACGGACCATAAACGCGTACCAGCAGGATTTCCTGTAAGCTCCCTCCGGTCAAGCGGGGGCGACTGAGGCTGCGATCAACCCAGACGAGGCGGTGAGAAGTGCGAAGTATCCCGACCAGAGCCTAGCTGAGAGAGCAAGATCCGAGGTATACAGAGGCCCACCAGGTTTTCCGAAATTCCGACGTCCAGAGGGTCCGATGTCCGCAGTTATCGAGTCCTGTCCATTCTCTGAGGCCTTCCGTTTCAAGGAGCTACTCGGTGAGTACCATCGCCGGGGAGGCGTGTTGACGCGCACATAGGTTGTGCCGGTCAAGACGGATTTGGGTACACAAATCCGGTCTGCACTGTTTAGCAGTGTATATGTACTGTTTAGCAGTATATCAAGTATTCCGAAGTATTCAGTTATTGTCAAGAATTCAGCGTGGTGATTAGTTAGGCAGACTGTCATCATTGTCGATCATTGTTATAATGTTTAATGTTTAATGTTTAAAGTATTCAGAAAATGTCTTGCATATTGTGGTATGAATGACTGTTCATAGTTCACTGTTCATTATTGTGTTTCTCGTATTAAGTAAGTTCAAGAGTAAGTATCAGGTCAGTTGTCAATATGCCGCTCTTCTCGAAGTTAAGACAGATTACTACCAGAAAAGGGGTGCTTGAAGAAGCAGTTCCTATTCCTCCTAGAGACACTCCAGGACATTTCATGTACCATAAACATGGCTTAGATGCCATATTGTTTCTTGATCTATGGGTAGATTATACCAAAGGATTACCGGAAAGTCAAAGGTGGCCCATAGCGGGAACCTGGGATGCAGAGTGCATCATGAAAGTGGAGGAAGAGTTATGGAAAAGAAAGGTCAGACAGTCACAGAAAGACGCCGTTGAGTTATGGCGTAAAGAATCTCACAGACGAACAGAAAAAGCACGTAGACAAGAAGAGAGGAGTAAAGAAAGTTCAAATAAAGTTCAAGAAAATCTATTAATTGAGGAAGGTATCCGAGTGAAATCAGAACAAGTAAATAGACAAAGAAATGCTCTTATGAATGGTATGTATCCCCTTCTAGCCGAAGGACTACCTAAGGCTGTTACGGAGGTGCCAAAAGACTTGCCACCCCCGTTATTTCCAATTAAGGTACATCCAAAGGGGCATCCCAGAACCGCAGAAGATGTTTTCCTTTCCTCATATCTAGACGATGCAGCCCCCGAGTATGCTAACGCCACACCACATAGACCGTCTGGCGGAGGGGTTCAACGTCAGGATCAGGTATCTGTCCCCGTGCAACAGCAAGTCCCGATACAAGCATCGGCAAGCACATCTGTTTCCGCATCTGTTTCCGCAGTCGACTCTACAGGGGTATCGACACCCATAGTTGCTGTATCACGTTCGACGAACCCTTTCACACCCGACGCCCCAGATGGGGCCACGGGAGGTGCTAGCAGTATTTTTACACCACCTAGAATAAATAAACTTGTTTTTCAAGAGTCAGCACATTCACGTACACCTAAGTTCGTAAATGAACGTACGCTTAAGGAACTTCTTGTAAATTGTAGATATGACCCGGTGGTTGGTAAAGAGGACGAAATGGTCCTGGCATCATTACGTATCAGACGAGCCGCAGAGTATTTAGCAAGGTTACCAGGGATGGCTACGCATCTAGATAACATATATCATTTTGTTCAAACAGGACGAGATCCAGGATGTATTAACAGAGCTATGGAATTCCAGAAAGTAGAGATACAAGGGGAACTGTTACGTTTCCTCATAAACTGTGTGATCAGAAATCAAGATCGTCCGGGGGTAGACCGGAATGCAATGCTTATTCTTACAAGATGGAGTCAGAATATATCAGAAGGGAGACACGATAAGCAAAATTGTATAATAGCCATGTGCCGAAAAATACGTAAAGAAATAGAGCGTATTCATGAAGAGAGATTGGGAACAGACGAGTTTGAGCAAGATGAAGTGTCCGAATCAGGGAACTCTGCAAGACAGTCAGAGACCATAGCCTATGTAGGCAGAGGAAGATCTTGTGAAAATACTAGATGTTTTTCTGATCCAATACACTCTGTATGTCCAAATAATAGCAGAACGTATCCGACGCCTGTAATAAATCTGAAATCTCCTGAACATTCGTTTCAAGCCGCAGATAAAATACTACGAGAACGAAGGGGTTATCACCTCCTCGATTCCATGGATGAGCAAGAATTAGCCAGATCAGCCGTTCACTGGATTGTTAGTCCTGAAAAATACGGTGATGAGACCGTAGCACACACGTTTCTCAACCTCAGTACAGATGAACAACGTTTAGCTGGAATCTATATGATTCAGCAACTCCTCATATTATATAAGAGCCAACATGCTGACCCTGGTCCTTTACCTGATATATTAACGGAACTACTTACGTACAGATGGAGAGGTTCTAGTAACAAGCTAATTAAAGAGATATTAGTGTCACGTAAGCAGTACGTCCTTTTTGTAAATCCAGATTCTCTCTCCCTGCCCCCCAGAGAAAGAGCACCGTACTACATGGATAGACAAAATCCTCTACGAGAAGTGCACCCAATAAAAGGCGAAGACAATGAGTTTCACCGTGTATTTGTTTACACACCCATATCAAAAATGGAATTATTAGAAATGAAAAAAGTAGTACCTAGTCATGACAAAGACCCAGCGGGTTTCCACCGAGAAATTAAAGACATGTTACTGATGGGAGAGTACACCTTTCCTGATATTATGACGATTTTAAAAGTGCTTTTGCCTGCTGGCATATATGAAAAACTGAAAGAAAAAGAGTGGGAAGTGGGAGACCAAAAGATAGACTGGACAGCATTAGCAGAGGAAGAAAGGGGCCGAGCCGCAGGTTCAGGGCTCGGGGATAAAGTTAAACTATTACCAGGTTTACTAGTACAGGTACTGCCACGTTTATTAACTACAAAAAAGGAAGATTGGGGTGCAATCACAGCCTGTAAACAAAAGCAAGATGAAGACACAAGCGATTATTATGCTCGATTTGAAAAATGTTTTGGTATAAATAGTGGTATAAAAGCAAGTAGTGACTCATATCCACATTTATTTGTGACAAAATTAGTGGAAAATGCATTGCCTCCAGTGAAGAATAGAATATTGAAATTCGAGAGTACCTGGCAAAGTAACACTCCGTCGCAAATGCTACAAATGTTACAGTATCATCACAATAGAATTAGGGATGAACAAGAACACGAGCATAGACGCATGAAGGATACAAAAATGAAAATGCTAGTTTCTCAGACAGTACCAGCAGATGGTCACAAAAAGGGTGTGACACATTCTGGTGATTCTGCAGTTCCTGTAAAGGGAACCTGCAATTACTGTAAACAACTAGGCCATTATGTACATGATTGTCAAGTCCTGAAACGAAATATAGCTACAGGTATTGCAAAAGAGAGACCACGATTAGTTAGACAAGATCAGAATGAACAAGGAGCTATGCTGCATGGACAGTCCGTGCCAGTTCAGCAACAGTCTATGCCAGCCTCACAGCAACCCATACAGTTTGTGCCAGCTGCACCACCGTTGCCTACTACTGCCACACAAACCACAACACAACAAATGTATCAGACTGCACAGTATGAATACCCTGAGTATCAGCGTTACGCATGAACCAGCCTAGAGAGGGAAGTTGACTTACCGCTTATCGAGATTCCGGTAGATCAAGAAGGACCTTATGTACATAGTGAATTATTAGGTCAAGATAGAAAATTCTTACTCGATACAGGGGCAAGTCGAACAACCATAAAACGTAGTGAAGTTCCAGGGGCACCCCTCTCAGGCTCTCAAAATGTTTCCCTTGGTTTTTCAGGAAAACCTATTGTTAATGAAGTATCACAGCCTCTACCACTTACGATAGGACCTTTGACACGAATTACAGATTTATTGCTTACTAAATCATGCCCAGAAAATTTGTTAGGAATTAAAACTCTGAAAGCACTAGGAGCCATAATATGTTGTTCTCCGGAAGGAGTAAGGTTGTTTTTGCGTGATTTTAAAGGTCACTATGTGTCTAGAGACATGGATCCCCGACTACAGATTTTACCAGTACATCTATGGGCACAAGGCCCTACGGATGTTGGCTGCATGAACATTACACCCTATCGAGTTACATTGAAAGCAGGAGTGGTACTACCACGAATGCGACAATACAAGTTACCGCATGATGCTGTAGTGGCTTTGTTGAAAATCATTGATGAACTAATTGCCCAGGGAGTAGTTGTAGAAACAGACTCCAATGTATGTAATTCACCGATAATTCCGATTCTTAAACGAACTGATCCTACTGCTCCACCAGTGTACCGATTGGTTATTGATTTGCGTGAACTAAACAAGTGTATTGTACCACAATTCCCTGTGGTCCCTGATATATCATCATTGTTGACAGCAATTGATTCCGAAGCAACATTCTTTACTGTAATTGATCTCAAGAATGCCTTTTTCAGCGTCCCAATAGATCCGGAAAGCCAATACTTGTTCGGATTCAGTTTAAATGGGCGCAGCTTTAAATTCTCACGCGCTCCCCAAGGATTTACAGAAAGCCCCAGCATCTACAGCCAAGCACTGAAACGAGAACTTGACAGTATCCACATGCCAGTCAATACTGCACTGCTTCAATATGTCGATGATCTGCTGATCACCGCGAGAAGCGAGCCAGAATGTGAAAAAGCTTCTCTGACAGTTTTACATTTCCTAGCCGACAAGGGGCACAAGGTGTCCCCTTCTAAGCTGCAATTCTGTGTTCAGCGAGTTATTTATCTTGGTCACTCGCTGTCCAAGGAGGGAAGGCAGCTTACACCAGACCGTATCCAGTTAATTGCTAACATGTCAATACCCCAGACACAGAAGGAGGTGCGGGCTTTCATAGGCCTCACTTCATATTGTAGGCAGTGGATCCCTCAGTACGCATTTCTAGCAAAACCACTCATTCAGTTAACCACACAGGAGGCAGCCACATCGACTGTTCTCCCTTGGACTCAGGAACATACACAAGCTTTTGAAAGCCTAAAGGAAGCTTTATGTCAAGCACCTGTTTTAGCAACACCATGTTATAGCAAACATTTTACACTCTTTGTTACAGAACGCGAAGGTACTGCCTTATCAGTACTCACTCAGGATCAAGCAGGATCACGCAAGCCATGTGCTTATTTTTCCAGTACATTAGATCCCGTAGCTCAGGCTTTGCCTGCATGCCTGAAATCAGTGGCAGCGACAGCTTTAGCAATCAGACAAAGCGATGCCATAGTATTAGGACACCCATTGACAGTTCAAGTACCACATGCAGTAGAGGTTCTTGTGAACCGAACACAAACGCAACACTTGACCATAGCAAGACTTACCGGTTATGAACTGACATTGTTTCAACCACACATAGAGATCCGACGGTGTAATACATTGAATCCTGCTACACTATTACCTGTAATTGGAACAGACCCACTAGCTCATGATTGTGTTGAAATCATTGAAATAAAGACGAAACCTAGACAAGACTTGACAGACGTTCCATTGTTAGATCCAGACCTGACGTTGTATGTAGACGGATCATGCATGAGAGCAAGTACAGGAGATTTAGTGGCCGTGTATGCAGTCACAACAGACACTGAAGTTATTGAGACACATTGTATAGATATTCTGTCAGCCCAAGCAGCAGAACTTATTGCTCTAACGCAAGCATGTATTCAAGCCACAAATAAGAAAGTTAATGTATACACTGACTCACGTTATGCATTCGGAGTTGTACACGACTTCGGCGTGCTGTGGCGAGAGAGAGGTTATTTAACGTCCCATGGTGCCCACATTCAGCACGGACCCCTCATTCATGCCTTGTTAGACGCAATACATCTACCCACTGCTATATCAATTATGAAATGTAAAGCACACACGAAGGTTACTGATACCATTTCTCAAGGCAATGACTTAGCTGACAGAACAGCTAAACAGACTGCTCAGAATCGCACATTAGACATGACAAAGCCAATAGTTCAGACACCAACACAGTGTATGACAATTAAGGATCCCGCACTTGACGTAATTGACATACAGACACATGCCACAGCAGAAGAAATAAAGAAGTGGACTGAACTAGGAGGGATCCAGACAGATCAAGGATGGATGACGAAGGAGAAATCTGTATGGTTTCTCCCTGATTCCATGGTTCAAGCCATTATAGCTACAGTTCACAGTCCAGCACATTTAGGAGAGAAGGCTATGCTAGACAGCATTCAGCACATTTGGTTCAACAAACATTTACGAGCAGCAGCTAAACAAAAAGTTCGTACCTGTATGATATGTTGTCAGTTTAATCCAGGAAAGAGTGTTCCCGTAGAGCAGGGTGGATTTCAGCCTCCTGACCATCCTTTTGAAGTCCTCCAGATGGATTATATTCAGATGGAACGTTGTCGAGGATTCAAATATGTCCTCGTAGTTGTCTGCGCTCTCTCCCGTTGGACAGAGGCGTATCCCGTATCAGATTACACTGCCCCGACTACTGCCAAACAGTTAGTTCGAGAATTCTTCCCACGGTACGGTTTACCACGTGTTGTATATTCAGATAACGGTCAGCCTTTCTCATCCGAATTAATGAAACATGTCTCACTCTTGTTGGGATATCAGTGGAAATTCCACTGTGTCCGACACCCCGAGGCAGCAGGTCTCGTAGAAAGACATAACCAGACACTGAAAATCAGACTGTCCAAAATATGTAGAGAGAAAGGTGTCGACTGGATAGTAGCATTACCAGTTGCACTCTTTTACATGAGAATGGTAGCACACTCTAGAACAGGGCTATCCCCGTATGAGGTGATCTTTGGTAGACCGCCGAATATGTGGGGGACGCCTATACCACGTAAAATAACTGATGTTGACTGTAATATGCTGACAGATTACCTGGCTTCCTTGATGTCTGCACTACAATCTTCTCGTTCACAGGTAGCTGCAGCCTTTCCCGACAACACTGAGGCGAAACCCCATGACGTTGTTCCGGGTAATCTTGTCTTTGTGAGAAATTTCGACAGGAAGAGTCAATTGGAGCCCAGGTGGAAAGCACCCAAGTTGGTCCTGTTGACCACAAGAACAGCCGTGAAGATCGAGGGACGAAAAGGGTGGATTCATTCCAGTCACGTAAAAAAATTTCATGGACTACCTTCAGATATAGACACTGTGCCCTGCACTCCCTCACAGACTGATTCAAAACTTCCTTTTGTTGAACTGAATGACTCTCAGTGCTATAAACAGAAACTCAGGTCCAGATCTAAACTGTCGGACGATTTGATTGTTTAAGTCCTCTCCAAGGTGAAGCGGTTGAATCTGTCCCGACATGTACCCTTTAGGTCTGAATCATGTAGAGTCCAGAATCATAATGAAACGACATGCTTATTGTAAATTACTGCGTAACCACTGTATTGTGACATTATTAATTTTGTTTTTATTGAGTATTTTAGTAATTATTACGAGTATGATTTTGCACATATATCATCCTGTTTCTAAACGTGTTTTCAATATAACTGATGAACATTCTTTTAGTGACCTACCGCCACATGAATTATCTTATAGACTTGCGCTGCGCAATAACACATTCATTAGTATGTTACATCATTCCCATCAGACTAGTAATGCGACCAATTGTTGGGTGTGTGGCCGACTTCCTCCCTATCAGAATAACAAAGGAGTTCTGCCTTTCTTTCCACATCCATTTACATGCAATGGCTCCTGTGGAGCATGGTTTAGTTTATTAAATTCCATAGACCCAGACACAGCAGTTTATCAACAACATTGGATATGGGGAAATCTGAATCTAGTTTTATTCAAAGTCTGTCACCCTAATAAGGAGGGTCACCCCAGTAGAACAGGAACTGATTTAGAAAATGAAGTGTATAAATTAGGTAATTTTACGCCTAATCTTATGATTTTGAATGTCAAATCCGAAGTTGAACTAATTCTGCCCACTATGTCAGTATTTCCAGTTAAGGGTGAATTATGTGTGAGAAAAGTTGGTTCCATACATATGGGCCATAGCCAATGCGTTACTACAGTAGAATATAGTGATCAAGGCAAATCTTCATTTAGAGCTTCTCGCCATTCTTACTTTATATGTGGTCAGACGGCATATATGCGTCTGCCTCTAGATTGGGATGGTACCTGTTATATAGCATTCCTTTTGCCACCTGTTTTCCTAGCTCCCCCTGATTATTATCGAAATGTTCATTTAGTACACAATAGAGAGCAAAGAGATCTCCCAGTTGTCGATTATACTGAGACATCATGGGACAAGTATGTAGATTTCAATAAAGGTATCTTTCCCTATATAGGTACTATATCAAATAGTAAGCTGATACGCAGACTCACCAAGACTCTTGAAGCTGTAGTAAACGAGACTATAGCCGCCCTAGGCAATCTGACAGAGGAACAATCAGTGATGAGAATTGTTGTTCTCCAGAATCGTCTTGTCCTTGACGTCATCCTGGCCGATAGGGGCGGAGCTTGCAGGGTCATCGGATCCAGCTGCTGCATATTCATACCAGAAAATTCGCCATCTGTATATAAAGCTATAACACGCCTTCATAAGATTGTAAGCCAGATACACGAGAATCCAGACACTTGGACGTGGTCCGGGTGGTTTTGGAGTGTGATATCAGCCTGGGGATGGAGAGTTCTATCCTTCCTAGGTATTGGCCTTCTTATGCTCTTCAGTTGTTGTTTATGCCTGCAATGTGGACCAGCGATTTGTGGTCTGTGTGCCACATCGTGTATTCCACATCAAAGTTTTCGCTCAAGATCCCGGAAGAAGAAAGAAGAAGAAATGATGCTCCATGAGCAAATCAATGGAATGATGAAGATTGATGTCTCGTGAAGGGCAAGAAGGGGACAAGGAGGGAATGTGGAAATGTGGATTTTCCTGATCAGTTATGTCCCCTATCTTGGACCCCAACGGTTCTATATGCATGTTACAAGTACATGTATGTTCCCTCCAGTTCCAGTTTCTAAGACGCAAACATATGTGTGTCTACCGTCAACATGTTCTCTGTCAGATCCGCCATCTATGGGCTGGATATTCGATTCCTAGGTATGAAAGGCCACCGACTTTACATGGCTAAGTTACTCCATTTTTACAGTTCAGGCGAGTAGGCCCGATTCTGTCCTCAAAGCCTTTCCCTGCTCTCTGTCTCTGACAGCTTCAGCTTGAGCTCGCATCTGTATCCATGAACTTTGTCCTACTCCCTGTGCAGCTAACGGTGCCTGCCTCGGCCAGTTTTCGCTTGTCTGCCAAGAAGTTGTATTTCACCTTCGAATTATCTATTTTGCTCTTCAGCCGATGCATTCCTGTCCAGTGATTTAGGTAAACATTTCCTTTAGCTCACAAGCAAAGGACTCAGCCTTTCCGTCCTCCTGCAAGTGATTCATAGCCCTGTTGCTATGGAAAGTTTTCTGCCCCTCGCATCTCATGTAGACACTTAGACGCTTGTACACGCACACAGTCAGTATAGAATAGATTCTGTCCGAGAGTCTCTTCCTTGTGGATAACATAGTTCTTTAAACATAGGATGTTAGATATGATTTGGGATTAGGATGACTTGACCCCAGACTTCTCGTCTCCACATGTAGAGCTAAATGTCAAGTCCCCTTCACCCCCTAGTTGCACGTCAATTACACGTCATGCTGCTGCGCGCGCATCTATGCCAAGTATTATCTTATAGATCCACCTATGTCTGATAATCCTAACCAATCATGTTTCTTTTATTCCTTATTACGCCTAGTTTCGATTATGTCACTGTCACGTCATTTTTCTTATCAAATGTTACGCCTTCTACATTCGTTTCATTGTAATGTACTTATTATAAAAATACATGTCTGTTAATAAATTATTGTACTTCACTTCCTGAACCTTCGTGGTGACGGAACCTGAGGGCCGCGACTCGAGTCGGCCATTTTGAATGGAATAAAGCCCATTAGAAACCTCTTATACCACGGATTCTGCCTCTTGTTATTTTGAGCTATTTACTTTAATTTAAGATTCCGCATGAAATTCAGTCCGGTAATATTTATTTTATTTACCACACTATCACAGTTCTCTATTAATATCCCCATCAATTTGTTAGAATTTTCTGTTAGTTCCTGTTCCCATGCCAGTAGTAAGTCTGGGTCCAGGTCATCATACGTGGGTAGAATTTGGGAACGGAGCCCCCTCGGTATTTGTTTAATCTTGATGTATTGTCGAAGAGTAGCCCCGTCCCACCATTTGGATGTTTCATTCTTACGTAGCCTTTCAAGTCGTAAGAATTTATTTCTAAGACCCTCATTTGGTCTGGTAGAGGCCCCTGGGTTTGTTGAAGATGTTGATGTGTTATCAACCCTGTTGTTAAAGAGGTCCTCTGCTTCCTTGGCTCTATTATTTTTCATATTCTCAAACGTATTCATGGTGTACCACAGCAGCCCTCTATTCTGAAAAGCTTAGTACTCGTTCTGGGTGGTGGTATTTTTAATAGGTAATAGGCGCTTATGGTTGATTCACCTGTTATCTAGTGGGATTTGTGTTATTCACGGTGCTAAAGGGTTGGGGAGAACCACCAGCCTCCCTAAGTTATTGTGGCAAAGCAACAAAACAGTCAACAAAAGGTATACCCAAGCACACGCAGAGTATCAATTAGCTTAAATGCAAGATCATTTACGGCATGAGACAAAATAAGTTAGTCTTTTGCTTCTTTCTTTGTGGTTTCTTTTCTTTAATATTCCTCTTTTAACAGTAGTTCATCAAGGCAACACGTGTTTCGTCGCCTCCGTAAGATAGTACATGCGACTTGTTCACGGCTAAGTGGAGAATAATATGATATTCTACATTAATCTTGTCATTCTTGTCAACATTTATCACTGTTATCTAACAGACGTGCTCCCAGGGTGAGTATAGTGGCATTGGTTCATTTAAGGTGAAGCTGTCGCACAATTGTGACATACACTCATGCGGGGTGTGCAGACAGTGATCAGCGATCCGGTTGTTGTCCATATACGTGCTGAAAAAGGGCTCATTAGTGCTGAACACGACAAGTGCACGTGAAAAACGAGTGGTAATGTGGTAGGATGTAATATCCTCTGTAACGCATTTCTATGAATCTATAAGGTATGTGTAGTCTCCACAAATCAGTCTCCCAGTGGTAATGGCAAGATAGGGCGGTAGTTTAAGTGAAAGGGGGGAAAAGTCTTAAAACTAAGACTCCGGAAAGAATCAACCCATAATGCGATCACTAACCTGAATACTGTTCTCAATAATGGTCTGAGAAAACAAAAACCATACAACTTTGTAAGTGTATGTTCAAGAACAACTATTTGTAGTGCTGTTGACGTCACACAAAAACTATTATGTAAAGCCATTTGATACATACATAAAGTGTGACGATAATTCCAGGTCACACTATCCTGTGACGCAAGGAGGTACCCTGTTAAGGTTTGGCACGTTGTTCTGTGAGATTTCGGATTCCAAGCTTATTTCGGTGTACTCTATACGTAAAAAAACAGAAGCAATGGATCTGCTTCTGGGACCTTGTGTCCATACCCTCATACTAAATCAAACTAATTTCCTCGTTTTTTAGCTTTCTCACACACCTAGCGTCATGTAAGAACATATGTTAGTTGAATCTCCTTACCTTCTTGTTATTTATCGTAGATCTTGACTGGGGGGTGTATTGCTACCTCCTCGCGCCGGACTCCATATACGAGTGCCGGTTTCCGCGTTACAACCAGCCTTTTCTGGTGCTTCCGTACCACGTGAGCGCCTGTCAACGTGATTGGATGATGCCGAAGCTAGTAGGAGGGCTCGTTTAGGCATAACGCCCAGGGAATCTAATGGTGTTTAACCAGAGAACAAAATCGTATTGTAACTCGAAAACATGTTTGTCATTTATGTTGATAGTCATAACTTTGAAGCAACCCCATAAATCTATGCGGGTACATTTTTATTTGTTGCGCTGGGGTCGTGTAGCTACTGAAGTTTGGTTCAGTGTGGAATATTAACCTAACAACACCCGCAATCATGGGTATTCCAAATTGAGTATAGCCAAGCGTTTCTCGCCTGTATATATTATTCTAAACCGCACGTAATAAATACATTCTGAATGTATAAATACATACAGAGCCTGTGACGGCCATGTTGCAAAGGGAAACAAATACGATTTCCACAAAACGAGCTAAGTAGCGGCCATTTTATATTGGGATCAGATTTCAAATACACAAAATGCCAAAACTTTATTGGCCCCGAGTATGTACAATAGTGCAACAATGGGCCCATATCTATTGCCATATATTTTCGTTAATCGGTATCTAAATTCATGACATAAGGAGTAAAGGAAATTAGTTAACTTCTATTATTATGTTATAGCCCTAACCAAAAAACCAATTAGATTTGAAATTACAAAGGATCGGTGAAGACTACAAATTCTGGTCTATGTGTGGTCAGAAATTAACTTCTTTCAATATTGACGTTCCGTGACTGTTATAAACATTTGACAGACCTGTGTGTATATCATTGCAGCATCGGAAATGGGAAAGATATCTTAAACAGCGCGATCCCACCCTCAAGATACTAATTGCAACGTATTACATGGTCATACAGAGATAATAAAACAATTACATTTCCGGGATACAAATACATATTTTATTCATTTGCCTAGGAAATAATGTAGTTCATCATCAACATTCATCCCACTATCAGTCGTTCGTAGTTTCAGAATCCAAGACGCCTCGTTTCTGCGAAGCGTGAGTTCCCTGTTACCACCCCTAGGGTTCCTTATGGTCTGCTCTATTCCATAGAGTGTGAAATCCTTATGTTGGCCCTGTGACTGGCATTCCGAGATGTGTGTTGCGATCGGGTATCTGAGATCGCCTTGTTTCACTGCCCTCATGTGTTCCCCTATTCTCACACGTAGAGGACGAATCGTACTCCCCACATATCTCTTAGTACATCTACACTCAATGATGTACACTACAAAGTTAGTGTTGCAGTTAATGTTCGTGGTGATCCTGTAACGTTTGTCGTAAGGACCCATGAAGTCCAGTCTTTTAGTGTCTGCCCATTTGCAGGCTGAGCAATGTCCACATTTGTGGAAGCCCACCGAGTGAGCTGTTAGCCAATTTTCGTTTGTTCTGGGTGTAGGGTAACTAGGGCTAAGGATATTTTTTAGACAAATCCCTTTCCTGTATGTTATCTCGGGTTTATTATCAATGACCCCCATCATAGTCTCATCTTTGGTCAAAATATGCCAGTGTTTCTTAAGGCTCTTCGTCAGAGCTGTAGAGAGATTGTTAAAATTCGTGATGAATCTGATCTTGTTCCCATTATTTTTCCTGTTGGTGATGGTCTTCAGGGTAGTTTCCCTTTTGACTCTACTAATCCTTGCTTCAGCTTTCCCTAGGGTATGTGTGTTGTAACCTCTAGATTTAAATTGTTTTGTCATTTCTTCTGTACATTTTTTGAAGTCCGAATCTCGACTGCAATTGCGTCTAGCCGGGACAAATTCCCCATAAGGGATTGCGTTAATCTGGTGTCTAGGGTGGGCACTTGATGCATGCAAAATTGCGTTGCAAGCTGTATCTTTACGATACAGTCTGCTATGTAACTGGTTGCTTTCTATGAATAGTTCAGTATCAAGAAATGTGATTTTGTCCTTACTTGATTCATGTGTAAATCTAATGTTCCAAGTATGACTATTAAGATGTTCTCTGAATTCCATTAGTCTGTCGTTGTTCCCTGTCCAGATCATGAGGCAGTCATCAATGTATCTGCCCCAAAAAAGAATGTATTCTGTCCAGTCTGAGCCGGGTGGGCCCCAGATCCACTCCTCCTCAAGCCATCCCATGAACAGGTTGGCGTACGAAGGAGAGAATCTAGAGCCCATGGCAACTCGTTGTCTTTGACGGTACCATTTATCTTTGAAAAGGAAAACGTTATTGTCCAGGATCAGCTCAATCATGGTGATTAGCATTTCTGTGTGTTCCCATGTGCTGGCTGATCTTGTGTTAAATATCCTTCTAATGGCTTTCAAACCACACTCTCTCCTGATACTCGTATAGAGAGCGGTAACGTCAAGTGTTACTAGTGTCATTTCATTCCCCCAAGTGATGTCTGAGAGGAGGCACAAGACGTGTTTGTTGTCACGTATGTATGATGGGAGGTTACCCACCAGTGGTTTGAGAAAGATGTCAACATATTCCGACAACCTCTCAGTGGGGCCCTCAATCCCTGAGATAATGGGTCTCCCAGGTGGAAATGGTAAGTTCTTGTGTATTTTAGGGAGCGTGTATATGCAGGGGAATCTAGGTCTGTTAACTTGTAAATAACTGTACTCATCTTGATCTAAGATGCCCATGTCATGCCATTGTTTTAGGTGCCTGTTAATATGGTCCGTTAGTTTCCAAATTGGGTTGGTCGTTAGATGTTCATAACATTCTAAATCCCCCAATTGTGAGATGAGTTCGTTTTCGTAGTCCATGTTGGACATAATGACGATATTGCCCCCTTTGTCAGCCTCCTTTATAATTATGCTGTCATCACTTTTGATCTTTTTCAGTGCTAGTCTTTCGCCATGTGTCAGATTATCCCTAATGATATGGGGTGTGTGTTTCTTGGACTCAAATCTGTCTAGGTCAATGCTTACCAATTTGTAAAAAATTTCAATGCTGTTGCCACTGTGTAGGGTAGGTGTCGATTTGGATTTCTCTCTCAGACCACTCTCAACACGTGTATCACTCATCACATTTAGATCTCTCATCACTATTTCTGCAGTTGTAATCTCATTTTCACAGTCTGTGAGTGACAGGAGTAGTCTGGTATCGATAATTTCTTGTATCGTTATTTCACTCAATGAATGGGGTAATCTGTCTTCAGCCATTCTTTTATTGCCTGCATCATACAACATAAAATGCTTTCTGATTTTCATTTTTCATGCGAATTTAAACAAATCGATTTTCATATCAACCTCACTCCCATGACTTTTGGGGCAAAAACTTAAGCCTTTTTTAAGGAGGGATATATCGTCATTCGTAAGTACCCTAGGGGATAAATTAACAATACTGACAGTGTTTATTTCTTCCTGTTCCAGGACCTTGTTTTCACACCTGGTCTCTCTTCTTTTTCTGCCCCCTCTCCTGCCTCTCCCTGTCTTGGATTTAGTATAGGGCGTTTGTTTTGTTCCCTGTTGCCTTTCTTGATACGTAAAACCTCTTGTAAAAAACGGTTCTCGGTACCTGTTGCTATCGGGGCATCTCCTTGTTCTGACCCACTAGTAACCGGTGTGTCGAGTGACGTATTGCTAGAGCTAATTGAGTTAGATTTTTTAGATGCGACAGAGTCATTTCTGGGTATGAGATGATCATACTTGGCGGAAAAAGTGAACATTCTGCCATTACGGTAGTCAGCTTCATCTCTCTTCAGTTTCTTGGTTTTGCGTGCTTTAATCTCAGAAATGTGATGTTTTAGAACATCATCCAAAATATTGTAATTCTTTTCATTTGCTTCTGGGAGATTGAGTTGTTTTATCTCTGTTTCTAGAGTTTCTATCTCTGCCTGTAATTGAGCTGTTTTCCTATCACAGTTCTCTATTAATATCCCCATCAATTTGTTAGAATTTTCTGTTAGTTCCTGTTCCCATGCCAGTAGTAAGTCTGGGTCCAGGTCATCATACGTGGGTAGAATTTGGGAACGGAGCCCCCTCGGTATTTGTTTAATCTTGATGTATTGTCGAAGAGTAGCCCCGTCCCACCATTTGGATGTTTCATTCTTACGTAGCCTTTCAAGTCGTAAGAATTTATTTCTAAGACCCTCATTTGGTCTGGTAGAGGCCCCTAGGTTTGTTGAAGATGTTGATGTGTTATCAACCCTGTTGTTAAAGAGGTCATCTGCTTCCTTGGCTCTATTATTTTTCATATTCTCAAACGTATTCATGGTGTACCACAGCAGCCCTCTATTCTGAAAAGCTTAGTACTCGTTCTGGGTGGTGCTATTTTTAATAGGTAATAGGCGCTTATGGTTGATTCACCTGTTATCTAGTGGGATTTGTGTTATTCACGGTGCTAAAGGGTTGGGGAGAACCACCAGCCTCCCTAAGTTATTGTGGCAAAGCAACAAAACAGTCAACAAAAGGTATACCCAAGCACACGCAGAGTATCAATTAGCTTAAATGCAAGATCATTTACGGCATGAGACAAAATAAGTTAGTCTTTTGCTTCTTTCTTTGTGGTTTCTTTTCTTTAATATTCCTCTTTTAACAGTAGTTCATCAAGCCAACACGTGTTTCGTCACCTCCGTAAGATAGTACATGCGACTTGTTCACGGCTAAGTGGAGAATAATATGATATTCTACATTAATCTTGTCATTCTTGTCAACATTTATCACTGTTATCTAACAGACGTGCTCCCAGGGTGAGTATAGTGGCATTGGTTCATTTAAGGTGAAGCTGTCGCACAATTGTGACATACACTCATGCGGGGTGTGCAGACAGTGATCAGCGATCCGGTGGTTGTCCATATACGTGCTGAAAAAGGGCTCATTAGTGCTGAACACGACAAGTGCACGTGAAAAACGAGTGGTAATGTGGTAGGATGTAATATCCTCTGTAGCGCATTGCTATGAATCTATAAGGTATGTGTAGTCTCCACAAATCAGTCTCCCAGTGGTAATGGCAAGATAGGGCGGTAGTTTAAGTGAAAGGGGGGAAAAGTCTTAAAACTAAGACTCCGGAAAGAATCAACCCATAATGCGATCACTAACCTGAATACTGTTCTCAATAATGGTCTGAGAAAACAAAAACCATACAACTTTGTAAGTGTATGTTCAAGAACAACTATTTGCAGTGCTGTTGACGTCACACAAAAACTATTATGGAAAGCCATTTGATACATACATAAAGTGTGACGATAATTCCAGGTCACACTATCCTGTGACGCAAGGAGGTACCCTCTTAAGGTTTGGCACGTTGTTCTGTGAGACTTCGTATTCCAAGCTTATTTCGGGGTACTCTATATGTAAAAAAACAGAAGCAATGGATCTGCTTTTGGGACCTTGTGTCCATACCCTCATACTAAATCAAACTAATTTCCTCGTTTTTTAGCTTTCTCACACACCTAGCGTCATGTAAGAACATATGTTAGTTGAATCTCCTTACCTTCTTGTTATTTATCGTAGATCTTGACTGGGGGGTGTATTGCTACCTCCTCGCGCCGGACTCCATATACGAGTGCTGGTTTCCGCGTTACAACCAGCCTTTTCTCGTGCTTCCGTACCACGTGATCGCCTGTCAACGTGATTGGATGATGCCGAAGCTAGTAGGAGGGCTCGTTTAGGCATAACGCCCAGGGAATCTAATGGTGTTTAACCAGAGAACAAAATCGTATTGTAACTCGAAAACATGTTTGTCATTTATGTTGATAGTCATAACTTTGAAGCAACCCCATAAATCTATGCGGGTAAATTTTTATTTGTTGCGCTGGGGTCGTGTAGCTACTGAAGTTTGGTTCAGTGTGGAATATTAACCTAACAACACCCGCAATCATGGGTATTCCAAATTGAGTATAGCCAAGCGTTTCTCGCCTGTATATATTATTCTAAACCGCACGTGATAAATACATTCTGAATGTATAAATACATACAGAGCCAGTGACGGCCATGTTGCAAAGGGAAACAAATACGATTTCCACAAAACGAGCTAAGTAGCGGCCATTTTATATTGGGATCAGATTTCAAATACACAAAATGCCAAAACTTTATTGGCCCCGAGTATGTACAATAGTGCAACAATGGGCCCATATCTATTGCCATATATTTTCGTTAATCGGTATCTAAATTCATGACATAAGGAGTAAAGGAAATTAGTTAACTTCTATTATTATGTAATAGCCCTAACCAAAAAATCAATTAGATTTGAAATTACAAAGGATCGGTGAAGACTACACATTCCGGTCTATGTGTGGTCAGAAATTAACTTCTTTCAATATTGATGTTCCGTGACTGTTATAAACATTTGACAGACCTGTGTGTATATCATTGCAGCATCGGAAATGGGAAAGATATCTTAAACAGCGCAATCCCACCCTCAAGATACTAATTGCAACGTATTACATGGTCATACAGAGATAATAAAACAATTACATTTCCGGGATACAAAAGACATATTTTACTCATTTGCCTAGGAAATAATGTAGTTCATCATCAACATTCATCCCAGTATCAGTCGTTCGTAGTTTCAGAATCCAAGACGCCTCGTTTCTGCGAAGCGTGAGTTCCCTGTTACCACCCCTAGGGTTCCTTATGGTCTGCTCTATTCCATAGAATGTGAAATCCTTATGTTGGCCCTGTGACTGGCATTCCGAGATGTGTGTTGCGATCGGGTATCTGAGATCGCCTTGTTTCACTGCCCTCATGTGTTCCCCTATTCTCACACGTAGAGGATGAATCATACTCCCCACATATCTCTTAGTACATCTACACTCAATGATGTACACTACAAAGTTAGTGTTGCAGTTAATGTTCGTGGTGATCCTGTAACGTTTGTTGTAAGGACCCGTGAAGTCCAGTCTTTTAGTGTCTGCCCATTTGCAGGCTGAGCAATGTCCACATTTGTGGAAGATCACCGAGTGAGCTGTTAGCCAATTTTCGTTTGTTCTGGGTGTAGGGTAACTAGGGCTAAGGATATTTTTGAGACAAATCCCTTTCCTGTATGTTATCTCGGGTTTATTATCAATGACCCCCATCATAGTCTCATCTTTGGTCAAAATATGCCAGTGTTTCTTAAGGCTCTTCGTCAGAGCTGTAGAGAGATTGTTAAAATTCGTGATGAATCTGATCTTGTTCCCATTATTTTTCCTGTTGGTGATGGTCTTCAGGGTAGTTTCCCTTTTGACTCTACTAATCCTTGCTTCAGCTTTCCCTAGGGTATGTGTGTTGTAACCTCTAGATTTAAATCGTTTTGTCATTTCTTCTGTACATTTTTTGAAGTCCGAATCTCGACTGCAATTGCGTCTAGCCCGGACAAATTCCCCATAAGGGATTGCGTTAATCTGGTGTCTAGGGTGGGCACTTGATGCATGCAAAATTGCGTTGCAAGCTGTATCTTTACGATACAGTCTGCTATGTAACTGGTTGCTTTCTATGTATAGTTCAGTATCAAGAAATGTGATTTTGTCCTTACTTGATTCATGTGTAAATCTAATGTTCCAAGTATTACTATTAAGATGTTCTATGAATTCCATTAGTCTGTCGTTGTTCCCTGTCCAGATCATGAAGCAGTCATCAATGTATCTGCCCCAGAACAACGTGCCAAACCTTAACAGGGTACCTCCTTGCGTCACAGGATAGTGTGACCTGGAATTATCGTCACACTTTATGTATGTATCAAATGGCTTTCCATAATAGTTTTTGTGTGACGTCAACAGCACTGCAAATAGTTGTTCTTGAACATACACTTACAAAGTTGTATGGTTTTTGTTTTCTCAGACCATTATTGAGAACAGTATTCAGGTTAGTGATCGCATTATGGGTTGATTCTTTCCGGAGTCTCAGTTTTAAGACTTTTCCCCCCTTTCACTTAAACTACCGCCCTATCTTGCCATTACCACTGGGAGACTGATTTGTGGAGACTACACATACCTTATAGATTCATAGAAATGCGTTACAGAGGATATTACATCCTACCACATTACCACTCGTTTTTCACGTGCACTTGTCGTGTTCAGCACTAATGAGCCCTTTTTCAGCACATATATGGACAACAACCGGATCGCTGATCACTGTCTGCACACCCCGCATGAGTGTATGTCACAATTGTGCGACAGCTTCACCTTAAATGAACCAATGCCACTATACTCACCCTGGGAGCACGTCTGTTAGATAACAGTGATAAATGTTGACAAGAATGACAACATTAATGTAGAATATCATATTATTCTCCACTTAGCCGTGAACAAGTCGTATGTACTATCTTACGGAGGCGACGAAACACGTGTTGGCTTGATGAACTACTGTTAAAAGAGGAATATTAAAGAAAAGAAACCACAAAGAAAGAAGCAAAAGACTAACTTATTTTGGCTCATGCCGTAAATGATCTTGCATTTAAGCTAATTGATACTCTGCGTGTGCTTGGGTATACCTTTTTTTGACTGTTTTGTTGCTTTGCCACAATAACTTAGGGAGGCTGGTGGTTCTCCCCAACCCTTTAGCACCGTGAATAACTCAAATCCCACTAGATAACAGGTGAATCAACCATAAGCGCCTATTACCTATTAAAAATACCACCACCCAGAACGAGTACTAAGCTTTTCAGAATAGAGGGCTGCTGTGGTACACCATGAATACGTTTGAGAATATGAAAAATAATAGAGCCAAGGAAGCAGATGACCTCTTTAACAACAGGGTTGATAACACATCAACATCTTCAACAAACCCAGGGGCCTCTGCCAGACCAAATGAGGGTCTTAGAAATAAATTCTTACGACTTGAAAGGCTACGTAAGAATGAAACATCCAAATGGTGGGACGGGGCTACTCTTCGACAATACATCAAGATTAAACAAATACCGAGGGGGCTCCGTTCCCAAATTCTACCCACGTATGATGACCTGGACCCAGACTTACTACTGGCATGGGAACAGGAACTAACAGAAAATTCTAACAAATTGATGGGGATATTAATAGAGAACTGTGATAGGAAAACAGCTCAATTACAGGCAGAGATAGAAACTCTAGAAACAGAGATAAAACAACTCAATCTCCCAGAAGCAACTGAAAAGAATTACAATATTTTGGATGATGTTCTAAAACATCACATTTCTGAGATTAAAGCACTTAAAACCAAGAAACTGAAAAGAGATGAAGCTGACTACCGTAATGGCAGAATTTTCACTTTTTCCGCCAAGTATGATCATCTCATACCCAGAAATGACTCTGTCGCATCTAAAAAATCTAACTCAATTAGCTCTAGCAATACGTCACTCGACACACCGGTTACTAGTGGGTCAGAACAAGGAGATGCCCCGATATCAACAGGTACCGAGAACCGTTTTTTACAAGAGGTTTTACGTATCAAGAAAGGCAACAGGGAACAAATCAAACGCCCTATACTAAATCCAAGACAAGGAGAGGCAGGAGAGGGGGCAGAAAAAGAAGAGAGACCAGGTGTGAAAACAAGGTCCTGGAACAGGAAGAAGTAAACACTGTCAGTATTGTTAATTTATCCCCTAGGGTACTTACGAATGACGATATATCCCTCCTTAAAAAAGGCTTACGTTTTTGCCCCAAAAGTCATGGGAGTGTGGTTGATATGAAAATCGATTTGTTTAAATTTGCAAGAAAAATGAAAATCAGAAAGCATTTTATGTTGTATGATGCAGGCAATAAAAGAATGGCTGAAGACAGATTACCCCATTCATTGAGTGAAATAACGATACAAGAAATTATCGATACCAGACTACTCCTGTCACTCACAGACTGTGAATATGAGATTACAACTGCAGAAATAGTGATGAGAGATCTAAATGTGATGAGTGATACACGTGTTGAGAGTGGTCTGAGAGAGAATCCAAATGGACACCTACCCTACACAGTGGCAACAGCATTGACATTTTTTACAAATTGGTAAGCAATGACCTAGACAGATTTGAGTCCAAGAAACACACACCCCATATCATTAGGGATAATCTGACACATGGCGAAAGACTAGCACTGAAAAAGATCAAAAGTGATGACAGCATAATTATAAAGGAGGCTGACAAAGGGGGCAATATCGTCATTATGTCCAACATGGACTACGAAAACGAAATCATCTCACAATTGGGGGATTTAGAATGTTATGAACATCTAACGACCAACCCAATTTGGAAACTAACGGACCATATTAACAGGCACCTAAAACAATGGCATGGCAGGGGCATCTTAGATCAAGATGAGTACAGTTATTTACAAGCTAACAGACCTAGATTCCCCTGCATATACACGCTCCCTAAAATACACAAGAACTTACCATTTCCACCTGGGAGACCTATTATCTCAGGGATTGAGGGCCCCACTGAGAGGTTGTCGGAATATGTTGACATCTTTCTCAAACCACTGGTGGGTAACCTCCCGTCATACATACGTGACACCAAACACGTCTTGGGCCTCCTCTCAGACATCACTTGGGGGAATGAAATGACACTAGTAACACTTGACGTTACCGCTCTCTATACGAGTATCAGGAGAGAGTGTGGTTTGAAAGCCATTAGAAGGATATTTAACACAAGATCAGCCAGCACATGGGAACACACAGAAATGCTAATCACCATGATTGAGCTGATCCTGGACAATAACGTTTTCCTTTTCAAAGATAAATGGTACCGTCAAAGACAAGGAGTTGCCATGGGCTCTAGATTCTCTCCTTCGTACGCCAACCTGTTCATGGGATGGCTTGAGGAGGAGTGGATCTGGGGCCCACTCGGCTCAGACTGGACAGAATACATTCTTTTTTGGGGCAGATACATTGATGACTGCCTCATGATCTGGACAGGGAACAACGACAGACTAATGGAATTCATAGAACATCTTAATAGTAATACTTGGAACATTAGATTTACACATGAATCAAGTAAGGACAAAATCACATTTCTTGATACTGAACTATACATAGAAAGCAACCAGTTACATAGCAGACTGTATCGTAAAGATACAGCTTGCAACGCAATTTTGCATGCATCAAGTGCCCACCCTAGACACCAGATTACCGCAATCCCTTATGGGGAATTTGTCCGGGCTAGACGCAATTGCAGTCGAGATTCGGACTTCAAAAAATGTACAGAAGAAATGACAAAACGATTTAAATCTAGAGGTTACAACACACATACCCTAGGGAAAGCTGAAGCAAGGATTAGTAGAGTCAAAAGGGAAACTACCCTGAAGACCATCACCAACAGGAAAAATAATGGGAACAAGATCAGATTCATCACGGATTTTAACAATCTCTCTACAGCTCTGACGAAGAGCCTTAAGAAACACTGGCATATTTTGACCAAAGATGAGACTATGATGGGGGTCATTGATAATAAACCCGAGATAACATACAGGAAAGGGATTTGTCTCAAAAATATCCTTAGCCCTAGTTACCCTACACCCAGAACAAACGAAAATTGGCTAACAGCTCACTCGGTGGGCTTCCACAAATGTGGACATTGCTCAGCCTGCAAATGGGCAGACACTAAAAGACAGGACTTCATGGGTCCTTACAACAAACGTTACAGGATCACCACGAACATTAACTGCAACACTAACTTTGTAGTGTACATCATTGAGTGTAGATGTACTAAGAGATATGTGGGGAGTACGATTCGTCCTCTACGTGTGAGAATAGGGGAACACATGAGGGCAGTGAAATAAGGCGATCTCAGATACCCGATCGCAACACACATCTCGGAATGCCAGTCAAAGGGCCAAAATAAGGATTTCACATTCTATGGAATAGAGCAGACCATAAGCAACCCTAGGGGTGGTAACAGGGAACTCACGCTTCGCAGAAACGAGGCGTCTTGGATTCTGAAACTACGAACGACTGATACTGGGATGAATGTTGACGATGAACTACATTATTTCCTAGGCAAATGAGTAAAATATGTCTTTTGTATCCCGGAAATGTAATTGTTTTATTATCTCTGTATGACCATGTAATACGTTGCAATTAGTATCTTGAGGGTGGGATCGCGCTGTTTAAGATATCTTTCCCATTTCCGATGCTGCAATGATATACACACAGGTCTGTTAAATGTTTATAACAGTCACGGAACGTCAATAGTGAAAGAAGTTAATTTCTGACCACACATAGACCGGAATGTGTAGTCTTCACCGATCCTTTGTAATTTCAAATCTAATTGGTTTTTTGGTTAGGGCTATAACATAATAATAGAAGTTAACTAATTTCCTTTACTCCTTATGTCATGAATTTAGATACCGATTAACGAAAATATATGGCAATAGATATGGGCCCATTGTTGCACTATTGTACATACTCGGGGCCAATAAAGTTTTGGCATTTTGTGTATTTGAAATCTGATCCCAATATAAAATGGCCGCTACTTAGCTCGTTTTGTGGAAATCGTATTTTTTTCCCTTCGCAACATGGCTGTCACAGGCTCTGTATGTATTTATACATTCAGAATGTATTTATTACGTGCGGTTTAGAATAATATATACAGGCGAGAAACGCTTGGCTATACTCAATTTGGAATACCCATGATTGCGGGTGTTGTTAGGTTAATATTCCACACTGAACCAAACTTCAGTAGCTACACGACCCCAGCGCAACAAATAAAAATTTACCCGCATAGATTTATGGGGTTGCTTCAAAGTTATGACTATCAACATAAATGACAAACATGTTTTCGAGTTACAATACGATTTTGTTCTCTGGTTAAACACCATTAGATTCCCTGGGCGTTATGCCTAAACGAGCCCTCCTACTAGCTTCGGCATCATCCAATCACGTTGACAGGCGATCACGTGGTACGGAAGCACCAGAAAAGGCTGGTTGTAACGCGGAAACCGGCACTCGTATATGGAGTCCGGCGCGAGGAGGTAGCAATACACCCCCCAGTCAAGATCTACGATAAATAACAAGAAGGTAAGGAGATTCAACTAACATATGTTCTTACATGACGCTAGGTGTGTGAGAAAGCTAAAAAACGAGGAAATTAGTTTGATTTAGTATGAGGGTATGGACACAAGGTCCCAAAAGCAGATCCATTGCTTCTGTTTTTTTACGTATAGAGTACACCGAAATAAGCTTGGAATCCGAAGTCTCACAGAACAACGTGCCAAACCTTAACAGGGTACCTCCTTGCGTCACAGGATAGTGTGACCTGGAATTATCGTCACACTTTATGTATGTATCATATGGCTTTCCATAATAGTTTTTGTGTGACGTCAGCAGCACTACAAATAGTTGTTCTTGAACATACACTTACAAAGTTGTATGGTTTTTGTTTTCTCAGACCATTATTGAGAACAGTATTCAGGTTAGTGATCGCATTATGGGTTGATTCTTTCCGGAGTCTTAGTTTTAAGACTTTTCCCCCCTTTCACTTAAACTACCGCCCTATCTTGCCATTACCACTGGGAGACTGATTTGTGGAGACTACACATACCTTATAGATTCATAGCAATGCGTTACAGAGGATATTACATCCTACCACATTACCACTCGTTTTTCACGTGCACTTGTCGTGTTCAGCACTAATGAGCCCTTTTTCAGCACGTATATGGACAACAACCGGATCGCTGATCACTGTCTGCACACCCCGCATGAGTGTATGTCACAATTGTGCGACAGCTTCACCTTAAATGAACCAATGCCACTATACTCACCCTGGGAGCACGTCTGTTAGATAACAGTGATAAATGTTGACAAGAATGACAACATTAATGTAGAATATCATATTATTCTCCACTTAGCCGTGAACAAGTCGCATGTACTATCTTACGGAGGTGACGAAACACGTGTTGGCTTGATGAACTACTGTTAAAAAAGGATTATTAAAGAAAAGAAACCACAAAGAAAGAAGCAAAAGACTAACTTACTTTGTCTCATGCCGTAAATGATCTTGCATTTATGCTAATTGATTCTCTGCGTGTGCTTGGGTATACCTTTTGTTGACTGTTTTGTTGCTTTGCCACAATAACTTAGGGAGGCTGGTGGTTCTCCCCAACCCTTTAGCACCGTGAATAACACAAATCCCACTAGATAACAGGTGAATCAACCATAAGCGCCTATTACCTATTAAAAATACCACCACCCAGAACGAGTACTATACTTTGTGTTGAAAGTGATGCATCTATAGTTTGCTATAGACCAGGGGTCTCCAACGAGTAGCTCGGGAGCTACTGGTAGCTCGCCAGTACCCTCAAAGTAGCTCTCAGAGGTGAAGTCAATCCCAGTATCTCATTCAGAGAGTCTATGCAGAGACTCTAAGCATATTAAAAAAGGCAGCACTTCTCATCTGAAGATCTTTAGCCAACCAGCCTACGTCAGGAATTCATATTAACAATCAAACACGCACTGTGTCGGCCTATTGAGTCTGCCACATGGTCACCTTTATCCAGTCTCGGAGAAAGTCACAAGGTGATTAGCCATGTGGTAGTCCCCTGCTTTATCACTTTCACCATGTGTGTGAACAGTGGGCCATAAATGAAGAGTGGCAGTGGTAGCCTGAGCAGTAATCAGTGCTGACCCACTAAAGTGTGGGACTGCAGGAGTCAGTGAAAATGTTTCAGTTGGGTGCATAAGCGGCCAAGGGCTGAGGAAAGTTATGATCCTGAGCAGAGAAAATGAAGAGCCTCATTTGCATTCATCTATGTGTGTGTCCATTATAAACACACTTGGTTCCTGTAACCTACACCTGGTGTCAAGGACTACCAAATGGGTATGCTAGCCCCCATCATATGGGCTTTTTCTGTGGCACAATTGTGTCAGATCATGGCATAATAGTGCCAATGACATAATTATGGCCATACATTACTATTTTGGGTATTCGTGGTCTAGTTATGGTATACTGGCAGCCATCAGTGACATATTAAGAGCATGACTGCACTAGATTTTGTTGTCCCTGATATAATTGTGGCTGTCCCTTGCATAATAATGACCATGACTAATAATATAGTGGCCATCCTGGTCCTTATGGTGTCCAGACTTGGCACAATTTATACAGGTGGGCATTATTGGCATTATACAGTCACCCTCTGTGCTATGGTGCCATGGATTATGACTGTAATACCTGAGCATTTGAAGCAGTCTGTCCATGTGAGGCATTTGTACAATTGAGTGCCCAATTAAAATGACTAGCTGATATTTGGGGGCTATGTATTTCCTAAAAATGAAAAAGTGTATTTTAAAGGCATTTTTTTCAAACAAGGGTTTTCTTCAGGAAAACGTAGTTTGTTTGCCCAAAATGGAAAGTGGTGATAGAAAAATCTGTGTATTTTCAGAAATTGATATGCTGATGAAGACAAAAGGTTGCAATTCCAAAATACATTTAAAGTTGATACTTGAAAGATAAGTCAAGCTGAATTGAGGAGACTTGGTTATGTCCTTTGTGCCACAAGGCATGTGAAGATTTGAATGTTACTTTATCAGTCAAGTGGGGGCATTTAGCATTTAATATTGATAAATGTTTCCCTAGCATTTCTTCTGGTACTATCACCTGGAATACTTGGGTGGCACTATGATAATCCTGCTTAGGGTGGTCATATTATAATGTTTGCATGTGCTGTCAATGTTTTACAGTGATAAAATTTGCTAGTAGCTCAACAGGACTTTCCTTGAGCTGAAGCAGCTCTCAATACAGAAAAGGTTGGAGACCCCTGCTATAGACAGAACTGTTTCTACCTTCTCAGAAGTACATTTTGATTACTATATTGTGGATTTTTGTCGTTTTGGTCTTGTTTGGTTTAGATAAAGATTCATTATTTTTCTATGCTGGTGTGGTGTCCATTTGTAGTGTTTTCACAGCATTATTGTATATGTGCACAAATGATTTACACACTGCCTCTGAGATAAGCCTGTCTGCTCGTGCCAAGCTACCAAGGGGATGAGCAGGGGTCATTTTAGAAATGTATACCCCTTACCCAGACTAGGAAGAAGGGTCCCTACTTGACAAAAGTGCAAACCATTGCCAACTTGAGATCCCCATTTCTATCAGTTACATATTGCTGATCAATAAGATTTCAGATTTGCGCAAGTCCATAAAACATGTGCCACTTGAAAATTCTGTAGTTGACATCTCCAGCACTTTCAGTTTGGGTTTAGGCCAGCTGTATGTGCACACAGCAGGGTCTTGTACAGTACTTTATAATACCCGAATTTTAGTCTTGTTTCTCTCAGGCCCATCCCAAATGTAAGAGGAAGATAAGACCATCCTGAATGGTCCTATTGCTGTGATAGTTGGTCTTTCCAGCAAAGACAACTATATTCCTTGGCTGATTTTCACGTTCATAGAGCAGAACTTCTTGAGATTTCTAAAATCGAGTGAAAACACCTCTATACTGGCCTCAAGTAGTCAGAACTGATAAGGTAGGTAGATTGTATGGGTCTGGTCCCTTATGACTTTGACACACTATGCCTGCTTTATTTCAAATACTGCGATATATTCACCTTGAATTCAAATTGTAGAGCAGTAAATGATGTAAGTTCTTGTAACAAGTCCCCAATAGGGCAGATGTCTTTGGATGACCACACTTTGCACCAACTAGGTCTCCCGTCAATCTGGAAACCTGGGTTGGGTCCAGAGGCCGCATCTTTGAGAGGGAACCTACTTATCTTTATAATGTTTCATGGACAGAGGCCCAAACGTGGACCGCAGCATAACTTGTCGGTTTGAAGGACTTCGGTGGAGCACATCTCATGTCATTAGCGTTTTCTTGCTCTGTAAAAGTTGAAGAATGTGCTTTTAAGTCTACCCTGGAGATGTAGTTACAACGAGGTGACATAACTATCTAGATCTCATGGACTCTGTCCCTTGGCAGTAACTAGAGTTTGGACCATATGGCAAAGTTGGTAGTCATTTTGTCAAATAACGTATTCAAGTTGTCTCCCACCTTGCTTTTGAGGCCCCTGTAGCTCAAGATTCCTGAGCAAGTAAGGCAGTGGGGCTCCCATGCTAACTAGTAATCTGCCACTGGACATCATTTCGCTGAAGAGCTACACTCTTTTTGCCCAGGTTATTATTCAGAATCGTGTCTCGATCAATTTCAACAATTTGGGCAATGAGAATTCATTATTTATATTATAGAGTACGGTTATGAACAAAAAAGATAAGAAAATAATTTTAAAAAATGAAAGAAAATTAAATGTAAATTGTAGGGTTAATATAAGGATTGTGAAGTGAAAAATTACTAAGATTATATTAATTAAAATATTATTGGTTACTTTGAGTGTTAGGATTAAAGCCGGCAGGATGACAATTAGTTAAATAAATTAAATTAATTTCAAACATAACCTTATGGTTAGTATTAGCTTTTAGAAAAATGTAATAATGAAAGTTTAAAAAAAACACACACACCTTAAAATAAAAAATATATAATTACAGGTAAGAAAATAACAATTAGTTTAGGTATGTGTAGCTCTGTTGTGGGATCGAGGTAGTGGTAGAAAACACTTTGAAAACGTACCTGTATTATATTGGAGCAGTGTCTGGGTGTAGTGGCACACTGTAAAGGTCGGTGATGCACTAGCATACAACTCTCCTAGCAGCATGGCCAAGGAAGACTTTACAGCTGACTTGAGGACTTATCTTTTCCCTTAAAATGGTCAAACCTGGGACTGGCTCTCACATCTCCTTCAGCCAGACATCAAACCGTTTAGACTAGTCTCAATTAGTTGGCAGAGGGATTTCTTGAAAGTCATCAAGCAACTCGGTTTGTAGCAGCCGGTTGAACTCAACACCTGGGTGGGTAAAAGTCCCAAAAAATTCTATCAATTCCAGTGATGTTATAAAATGATCCTTGTCTTGCAGTGATGTGCAGGAGGAGCCATAGCCATACTAAAACTTACACTAGAGCACGAAGCTCCGCCAACTGCGCGGTACAATCACCCAATGACTGCGTATGCACGACATCGGACTGGAATTCACCATTTACGAAAGTACCGACCACAATTGCGCAAGCCGCTGAATAGGCGTGCTTTGATCTAGTTGCCGGTTGCGCAGAACCGTCAGTGTAAATGACACAAAGGGGCTGGATGAACGAATTCATACTGCAAAAACTCCTGAGTCTGAAGTGCCGCGTCAAAGATATATGTGGCGTCCGGCGATGTCTAGGAAGTGGCCACCTTGGATGCAAAGCCTTAGAATTTGGTACACTTGCTTTTGTCACCGCCTCAAGGGCAGGATATGGTGTTACCACCAACATGCGTTTACCTTGCGATAGCGCTCGCTCTTTCAGAATCGCCATCTGCACTGCCGTCAGAACTTTCTCGACAGCGGAAAATCGCAGTTCAGCCGAAGTTTACAAGTGTGATTTGTAGGCAATGGGGACGGTGTCGCCCTCATTGAACGTTAAGTATGTGAAACCCACTGCGTCTGGCACAATTCTTATTACCAGGTTAGTGTGGTTATCAAGTGTCAGTAAGTATTTTGAAGCAAGAAGGTCAGCTGCAATGATTGCAATATAGCTGAATGCTCCGGCAGCCAACATGATTTGGAAAAAGTAGGTTTGATACGATGGGCATAATCTGGAATGTAAATTCGACCGAAATTCAGAGATTGTAATTTCTTCAGTGTCGTGGAAGCACGTAGGCATGCGCATTACTCTAGGAAGTGCGGAGCCAATCCTCGACCTTCATTGTTGAGTTCGTATCCCAAGAACAACACTGTATATTCCGCAATGTGAGACTTCGCAAAGTTGAATTTGTAACCGAAGTCTGCAAACAAAACAATAATGCGATCAACGCGACGGAGATGCGGTCCCAACTCGTCATCTGTGAGATAAATATCATCCACATACGAGTACGCATCAGGGTCTATGCTCTCTAACAGAGAGACCACGCGAGCGGCGAAGACACCAGGGCTGTTTTTATAGCCCATCGGTAATCTTTTGAAATGTTTTTGTTTGCCACCCGAGGTAAATGCCGTCCACTCACTACTAAGAGAGGACAGGTTATGGCTGTAAAAGCCATTGGAAATGTCAAGTGTGGTTTTAAACCGTTTTCTCACGAGACTATCGACGAGAGCCGAACTGTGGGTATTCTGTACTGTGCATGTCCGGCAATGAGAGTTTAAATGCCGGTAATCCAAAACTAGGCGGTACGACCCGTCAGGCTTCATCACAGTGAATAAAGGATTATTCATTGGTGACACACATGTTTCAATTACACCTTGATATTCCAATTGTTCAAGGATAGCCGCGACGTGAGGTCTTGCTTCGCGACGCATGGGATATCGGGGTTGTGGCTGGGGCGTGGACCGCAACGGAATTTCATGGCTGGGGGACAATTTATCCCATCCTACCTGTTTACGATACAGCGCAGGTGCAAGCACCAGAGCCCACTCCTCGGCGAACTTTTTAGCTTGGTCCTTTGGCACAGTGTGCGTGAAGGATGGGAGAATTACCTCCTCCCCTCTAGGAGCATCTAAAACGAAAACCGGGGGCCAATCAGCCTCTGCTAATAGAATATCATATGAAGAGGTCAGATTATCCCAAAAAATCCATTTAATCGTGCGTTGTATGTCACCTTCAATTAAAAGGACAATATTATATAGTCTATCAGGGGGAGCCACTCTAGTGTCAGCAGTTTCTACAGTTATGAACGTATCAGTTGCTGTCGCCACCAGATATGGACGCAGTGCTTGTCGCACTACTGTAACTTCCGCCGCGCTGTCGAGCAGTGTTAGTGCCATGTCAGGTTCTGAAGCTGCGTCCGCACCATCTGTGGCATACCTCGCTGTTAGCGCAGCAACTTTCTTCTTCTGAAACGGGGGTCGTTGACGTGCAGACTCGTCCTTGCCTTTGCCGTCAGTCTGACGGGGTTGCTCACGACTTTGGGCACCCCTTCCTTTCCCACGGTCTCCGCCACCGGATTGTGAAGACAATGTTTCCTGTGAAGAACGAAGAGGGCGTTGTTCAGAAACCTGAAATCTATCAGGTGACTTAATACGAGATCGATCGCGCAGATCATATGTGCGTTCGCTGGACGACTGCACGGGCGAGGCAGGACAAGACCCTTGTTTCTGTTGCTGCTTCCCCTGTTTCTTTGCTCGCCAACTTTGTTTAGGAAAATTTGGGCATTCGTCTTTAGTAGACGAGCTCACCTTAGTTTGCTGTATTATATCAGGAATTACCACGGCTGGTTTAACACCCAACGCACTACGGCCCACGGTCCTATAGGCTTGCGCAATTATTTTAGCGAACTCCTTGGGCCTGTCGAGTTCATCCACACGGTCCAGCTTATTAGTTACTTGGAACTGCATGGCATCGCCTTTGAGGTTGCCCATTACCATGGAAGCCACCACAACGAACACTCCGACAAGCCTCATTCCTAACTCAACAGCAGCCTCCGCTCCGTGATTTTCTTGAACACGTTTGATGACGGAGGGTAGTACAGACTTAGACTGAGTGCCGAAGCACTTCGAGTAGGTCGCGGCAAAGACCTTGCCCCAGTTTGTGCAATCAGCCATATCTGGGACTAAGTCTTTCAGCAAACTAATGGTGAGAATCCTGTGTTTCTCCACAGGAGTGGTATGCGGAAAAACCGCCTCCAGTTGGTCAAATTTCTCAGCAAGCCAATAAGGAAAATCACCCTTGCTCTGGGGGCGCTTGCCCATTACCGAATTAACCATAACAGGACTAATAACCACCGTGTGGTGGTCCGTTGGTTGTCCCGCAACAGCGGGTGCCCCCACCTGCACGTTGCGTGACACGTACTGCACTAAAGCCCTATGAACTGTAATCAGGGCTGTGTGTAGTACCCGCAACTCAGCCACCGCCACCGTCAGATAGCGGGGATGAGGCGTAAAGCCGGCCAGCACCGGCCATGTGGCCCCTGCAATAGACAACGGGCCCATTCTTGCCGGTGCAACCGCATGGGGAAGGGCACCATTAAACCAAATGGTATGCTGCCAGGCAGAGATAGGGATTTCTTGTGTCCTATATGGGGTATAGACCGCAGGTAGCTGCGTGGGAGTAAAGGAATGAAATGTATCATCGTCATCCACCGCCGGAAAAGTCACCCAAGAGTAAAACAACTCATATGGGTAAGACGCATCAGCGCTCACCACAAAAATAACAGCCATCCCATCATCTGGCACCCCATACGTCGTCAAATGACGCGTAGAGGTGTACGACTATGCGCAGCTATCTCGACCGCCATTAGGACACACTAAAGAGTATCAACGATATCAACAGTAGCACTGGGGTTCAGTAAAAATAACCTTTTTAATGATCAAGCTTGAAAGAACCTATTAGTCGAAACTCAGATAGGTTAAACCGTCACTCCCGTTAACTGGAAACCAGAGCGAGGGTGTTGTGGACTAATATAAGCACTCCTAAGGCGTTTCAAATCAATAGACCAAACGTTAGGTGCGCCATGTTGCAGGGATTCTGCTTATGCACAGAACTATGCACAGGAAACCAGGACCTCAGTGAATTGTGGTGTACCAAAAACTCACCTCAGAACCCAGAACCCCTTATCCGACCAGCATCAGTGTCCCATTCGTTATCCGAGTTTTATCTCGGCGGTCCCAATGTATAGACAACCCAGAACAAGCGACTTAGGGTATTCTCAGGAATGGTGGGAATCAGAAATACCTGTTCGTAATTATTCTCATATCAGTCCACAACAGAATAAACAGAGACACGGTTAAGTTTAAAGAGTTTATTTTATAAACCTCGTGTCCTAAGATGCAGTACTTTGGCTAACATAAGCAGACAAATGATTAAGATCAAAACCATCAGCATAGTTACAATACCATAGAAAATGAAAAGAGTAATCATAATAAAATGACAGTGGATGACAACCACCTTCCTTTCACTAGTAAACTAATATGGTTATTATTAGGCTAATAAAAGGTCTCTAGGCTTGAATGGGGAACCCCATACTGTAAAGATCAGCTTAGTGGGATCACATCACAGGATCAGCTAGACTCTGCTCCTGGGAAAGCTCTTCCTCCGAATGTAATGAAAAACATGCAACACTGCAATATTAAAAGCACCCGACTTTCAGGTATTTGCAGCTGCGTGCGTGTTATGGCTAAATAGGGGGCCGATCAACCTGAACCCAACAACATGCACCGTCTAGCGACGCAGACTGTTTCTTTAGACAATGTTCAGACCAAGGTCGCTGCTCACTGTTTGGGATGTGAACAACAGACAGTTCTCATGTGAAGCAAAGTCAAGCAAGCATTTCTCAATTAATAACATGAAACTACAGTGTTGTGTGCAAAAGCAGCAAAAGCGTCAAGATGGCTTTCTAACATCTAACGCGGTTGTGCTAACTTAGCATTGTGCGTATATAGATAGCAATCTTCACTACAGACCTTTCCCTACCTCTAGGGTTGTTGCTGCCACCAGTGGGTCCTGACCCACTTAACTTCTGTTCTCTAGCAAAAGCTAACTTTTCTTTGGCCAAGGCAAGCTCTTGCCTCTCAATCCTAATATTGACTTCCCTCATCCTAGCCTGGTGTTCTCTCCTCTGAGGGGAAGTCATTCCTCTCTGAGAAGAGGCACCAGAGCCTCTGGAATGATTAGAATTGTGAGAGTCCCTGGAGAGGGACCTCCTTCTTCTAGGGCCAAAGTTAAGCCTGTCTGAGGGTTGGCATGGATCTGCTCCATGCCCAGCCCCATGTATGCTTAGGTTGACCTGGATCAGTTCTGCAACTGGAACCCGATCAGCACCCCTTTCCTCATCATCCTCACTCTGAGCTACTTCATCATCTTCACTCTGAGGAGGGTCAGGGAAATCCTCTATGGAGGGGTGACCTCCTCCTCCACTGGCTGATACACCTGGTTGGAATTTCCTGGTGGCATCATACACCTCAAATATGTCTAGCAGGTGCTTCAGTGTAGGGTTAGCCCCTTGCCTCAACTTTCTAGTTGTGCACAAGTGCCTTAACTCTTGGAAGTTTAGAGTGTCATATCTGGAGTGGATCCTGGGAGGATCCACTTCGACTGGGAGGGATCCACTGGGTTCTCCTCTCAATGACATGTTCTAGTGTGGTGTGGTGTGTGCACCTACCTACACTATGTGTTTTCCTACTCGAACCTCTCTAGGAGTTGTAGTCAGGGTGTGCTAGGCCCTTTAACCTACAACAGCTAAGTTCAGTAGAACTTAAGTATGTTAAGCTTTGTTTTATGTGTACCTTGAGTACCTTATGCGATCTTTCAAATGGTATTTTTCAAGATTGTATGGTAAAACAACAGCCAGCTCTTATCCCAACCGCTGCACACCAATGTGAGAAGTTGGCCTGATATATGGTGTCCACTAGTTCTAGTGGGCACCCTGTATAAGTCCAACCAACCCTTATGGTGATTGGTTGTAAAGTCAACCTTATAGACCAGCTATCCTAGTGGTAGCATGGACAAAGCAGTCTTAGGCTAAAACTTCAGAGGGCATGTGAAGCCAACTGTTTTACCAGAACAATCCTTTGAACACCAAATGAAAGGACACCACACAAGATATATATCAAATATATATGTATTTATTCTAAACATGATACCTCTGTTCTCTTTATGAGGGCAGAGGACAAAGCACAATACAGGAAGCTTAAATAACACACTTTAAGTTGCACATATACAGTCGCACCCTAGGGGCGGAGGAAACCATATACTAAAAAAGTGGTATAAGTACCACAACAGAAAGGTAGAGTAGGCCTAGGGCCTAGGGAATCGCTGGGACTACACTAACCGACTTGTAGTTAGGAAGTGGGAGGCGTGTGCAGTGTCTAAACTCACACGCGGGTTCTCATAGGAATACAATGGGAACAAAGAAGTCAGATTTAAATAGATTCAGGGCACTTGCGGTGAAGCTAGGAAAGAAACCTCTTATACTAGGACACTAGGATAGTCACTACCCAAGGGAGCACTGGAGTGCTCGTGTTACCTCACCCAGGGAAGCCGGGTGCATCGGTGCCAAAGCGTGTCGGGTTTCGTCGTCGTTTCCTATGGAGAGCTGCAAAGAAGTGCTGCAAGCGACCAGGAGCAAAGTGTCCGGATGGATCCAAGGGTGGATCGGAGTAGTAGAGGACCTGAAAGCAGAGGGGACAGAGTCTGGGTCACTAGCCAGTGACCAGGAAGGAACCAGGAAGGAACCAGGCGTCGCCGAGTGCTTCAGGTGAAGAAATGGGAACTTGTCTCCGCAGCCATGTGGTCCAGGAGGTGCTGATGAAGATCAGGAGCTGGACTCGAGCTGTCCCACGATGGATCTGGAGGCCGGCAGTGTCGGTACCTGGATGGCAGCCAACAAGCCTTGGCCAACGCAATCCACGCAGGATGTGAAGATTCGTGTCAGAACAGACCAGCAAGGTCTGTGGGGCTTCTCCTTTGCAGGGAAGCAGGAGCAAGTCGGGAGCAACCAGACCAGCAGTAGCAAGAAAAAGGATTGTCTTCAGAGGGCTCACTAGCCAACGGGCTAGCAACCGGGAAGACGCGTCGAGCAGGAAACTGCAAAAGGGCCCCACGCAGTACTCGTGGAGTATGGAGGGCTGGGCTTCGGTGCAGTGGGTGCTCGGGTTAGGGGTATCTCAGTCTCCAATGCACAGCCTCGAGGATACCTCAGGAGCAGCTCAGGTCAGCAGGTCGCAAGATGGCCAGGACGTCTGGTCCCAAGTTTCTCGTGTCCACCACGGGTCTCAGCTTGGCTGTGGATGTGGATAAAGGGCGGAGAAGTCTGGAAGTCCAGTTCCTGTGCAGCAGAGTCGTCGGGATCCTTCAGGAGCGTCGACAAAGCAAACCGGCAGTTAGCTGGTTGGTGCCTGTTTGCACAGGGGGGTCACTCCTTGACCACAAGGGAGATTCTTCAGTCTTCTGGTTGTAGAATGTCGAAGGTCCAAGAGTTTTGTATCAGAGTGTCGGTCCAGGATAATCTAAAGTCTCTAGACTCAGCTCCTAGCTTTATACTAAACTAAGGGGCTGGATTACCTGCTAGGTCCCTCCTATGGGTGGGACCAGGGAGGGGGGTGGTTACACCCCCTTCCCTTTGTCCAGTTTCGCGCCAGAGCGGGGCTGGAGTGCCCAAGCACCTCCCCGGACAGGAAACCTATTGTCCAGGCCTCCCTTGCTGGAAGGGCTCCCAGCTGCAGGAGGTCAGACTTGTGTCGGTGGCAGCAGCATCCATTTTGTGATGCTGAGGTTCGAGTTAGCTTTCACCGGGTACAGTAGCTACTACATGTCTTCTCCCTCTAGAAGGGTGGAATGCTACCCCCGTCACCAGAATTGGCGAGGGGGTAGTATTCCAAAGCGTATGACACCTTACACGACATGTTTTGATAAAGCCAAACCAAAGTTCGCATTTAACCGCGAGGATTATAATGCACTTAAGAGTATATGGTAGGCGATATCATAGAACAGCTATAAGGACATGGTTCGAGAAAGCTGCAGATAGACTCAGCTCATGCTTGAGCACCATCTCACATAATACCAAGCACTCTGCCTCCAGGATTGTCAAGGCCTGCCATAGGAGTGACTGATAGGTAACTATGTGTCTATATATAGGTTTAGATATAGGTATACTATATCTAAGCAAGGGGTGATTACACCATCTTGCCCCAGCTGAGTGATCAGCCAGTGGTGTCAATTTAAGAGGGCCAGCCAGGGGTGGCAAAGTACATGCTGCAGCCCCTGGTAGGCCTTGGGTGCACCTGTGCCCTGGGTACCTATGGTACACTGTACAGGGACTGACAAGGGTGACCCAATATCCAATCTGGCATGTACCTAAAGTAGATGGTATCAATTTAGAGAGAGAACAGCTGGGCTGTGGGTCTGATTAGCAGGCCCAAAGCCACACTAAAGTCGAAAAACCAGTGGAGCAAAAGCAAAAAGTGGGGGTGAAGATAGGCAGCAGACCCTACTCGCCTACAAGCACCTGCAGTTTTTTAAAATGGAGCCTTCGAAACCGGTCTCTATCGAGCTCTGTTTTGTGCCCTGGCACTGCAGTCCGTTTATTTTCTGGACTGCAGTGACAGCAGACACATCGGTGTGCGCTGCTCACACTGCTCACTTCTCACTATTGGAGAAGTTAAGGCATGACATCATGCCAGGTAAGCCTTGTAGGGGAAGGGAAATCCTTTCAAGAGAGTCATTTTCTCTCCGGATTTCCCTTCTCTTTCTGAAACGCAGGAGCAGCAACATTGTCGTGGTGTCATCAGGGCTTTAAGTGGAAGCTTTTTCAATATCATATACAAGCCATGGTTGCTTATTTATCTTCTGCAACTAACAACCATTGACAAAGACAATAGTTCTGACTTGTTGTATGTGTAATGTTACTTGTCGTATCATATATCTGGATGCAATGACAGAAACAGCAAAATACAAGTCGGGCACACACTATGCTAAGCACAGATTTTTAGCTTAGGTGGTTTCTAAGCCATGCCCTTAATTACATCAGCCACGCCCCTTAAAGAGACCCCCCATTTTTTTTCATCCCACTTAAAATCCTGGATGCAACCAATACCCAGAGAGTGTCGCCAAGTTTAAAAATGAGGAAATAATGAAGTGATACTATTACAAAATGTGCGCATAATTTGCTTTTTCTTGTTGCATAATTTACTCAACCATGACATATAATGTGTCCCTCTCCCGCGGCATAATTCCAGTGGCCCTAGCTACAAAGTTAAATTATATGATCTTTTACAGGTTCCTGAACTCCTGTATAACGGACAACATGACTGCAAGGTCTGAGAAACCTGTGTCTGCTCTTCGCCCACGCACTAATGTGTCAGAGGCCAGTGAATTAGCTTTCCCTCCCCTGCCTCTTTTCTCGGTGTTCAATGACAGGGTAACAACGCTGCAGTGCTCTGGACAGAACCCAGTTGTGCTAATAAGGAGACCTCAGTGGGGAAATCAGCTCAGAAGGCGCTGCATTGATCGGCCTCGCGCACACCACAGACGTGCTGGCTCTCCAGGGATCTGCTGAAGTTTATGGCCTCTGGAGACGCTGGCTGCGTGGACTCCACATTCCAAACGCGCCTGGGCTGCCCGAACAAACCTCGAGGCGCTGAAAGGCGAGCTGCCTGCAGTGGCATAGCAAGGGTTCAGTTGGCCCTAACGCAAGCAACGAGCAAAGCTATCCGCTGGAGGAAAAACAATAGCATCTAATTGGGGTCGAGTGAGTGGGTCCGTCACACCCCTGGTCCCTGGTGGCACTGCACCTGCTGCACAGTTTAAACTGCACACCCAGCTGCCTGTGATCACGGGGTTAGGCTCGCGTGGTAACTTGGTCTTGTACCCGGTAATAACAGCACCACAGAATGGGGTAAGTGGAAACGTTTATCGAGTGACAGCTGTCCCTAGCACAGGAGCGCAGCTATCCCTCGGCCGGCCCTGGGGTAACTCACTTCACTGGAACGTTTGCGATTCAACTAGAACCCAGAATGCAGGCTAACCCCACATTCCATGTTCTCACATAACACTCTTACAAAGCACAACACCTGTCCCCCCTAACAAACGACAAATGAGAACAAGAAAACATACACATGGATTCAGGAGTCTAAAAAATGAAGGAGGGCACATTATTGGACATAATCCCTCACGTATGCAGATGGTCTGTGGTTACTAACATTTCCCACCCTCGTCGCCAATTCTTGCACTCCTTAATAACAGCACCACAAGAATGGGGTAAGTGGAAACGTTTATCGAGTGACAGCTGTCCCTACATCAGGAGCGCAGCCCTCCCTCGGCCAGGCCTAGCGTAACTCACTTCACTGGAACGCTTGCGAGTAAACTAGAACCCAGGGGCAGATTTACAAGCCCCCTGCGCCACCACTACGTCACTTTTCGTGACGTACTGGTGGCGCAGGGGGCTCCTCCATATTTACAAGGAGAGGAAAAGCCACCCTGCGTGACTTTTCCTCTCCTCGTAAATATGGCCCCTTCACATGCAGCACTGTGCGTTGAAGGGGCGTTCCATGGGTGTTGCTGTGGGTGTTCCCACGCAACACCCATGGAACAAGACACATCTCCAGATTTACGAGAAATCGTAAATCTGGAGATGCGTTTGAATGCTACGCCACCCTAGAGGTGGCGTAGCGAAGCGCAACGAGGAGAAATATTTTCATTTCTCCACGTTTTTTCCTCTTTCAATGCGTGCTGCATTCTACAGCACGCATTGAAAGAGGAAAAAGCCTCTTGTGATTGTTTTTGTGCAGGAAGGTGTCCCTTCCTGCACAAAAACAATCTCCCAACGACGCAGGCATCCTTGCACCATGGTGCAAGGGTGCCTGCGCCGACGCATGGCTGCAGTTTGTGCGCCAGCGCAGGGGAAGCACCGAAATGCGACATATTCTTGTCAATATGTCGCATCTCTGTGCTTTCCAAACTAACGCAGCACGGCACAGCAAAATTACTTGCTGCACCGTGCTGCGTTAGTTTGTTGTAAATCTGCCCCCTAGAATGCAGGCTAATCCCGCATTCTAAGGGGCATATTTACATTAACTGGCGCATCCCTGCATATCAGCAGGGATGCGCCAGTTATTGTGCGCCACAGCTCCGCCACAATGGATGCGCCGCATTTACAATGCGGCGCACCATGGGGCAAAAACGGCACAGATGCGTGATGCATCTGTGCCATAAAAGTTGCGCATTGCTGGAGTTGCGTCGCAAGCGCGATGCAGCTCCAGCAATGCTCTGGGGGGCCCTATCTTGTTAATGCTGCGTCAATCCTTACGCCTGTTTTAGGTAGGCGCAGGGTTTTGACGCAGCATGGGCCTAAAAGTGACTGAGTGAAATCTTGTAGATTTCACTCAGCCACTTTTAGGAGGTGTTCCTGTGTCGGAACACCCCCCGCGCAGGAACACCTATATGTGGCGCAGGGCTTTACAACGTGACGCATCTCCCAGATGCGTCACATTGTAAGTACCCCGCACCATGGCGCAGGATTTGCGCCGCCGCTGCATCACAAAAGTGACCCAACGGCGGCGTAAGTGCTTGTAAATCTGCCCCTAAGTTCTCACATAACGGGGCAGATTTATGACAACTGGCGCATCCCTGCAAATCAGCAGGGATGTGCCAGGTAAGATGCGTCACGCAAGTTTACCCTTGCGCCACCACAGATGCGCCGCATTTACTATGCGGCACATCGTGGCACAAGGATAAACAGATGCGTGATGCATCTCCCGTCGGAAGGGTGGCGCATTGCTGGTGTTGTGTCGCAAGCGCGACGCAACTCCAGCAATGCTCGTGGCCTGCCCATACATAACGTGGTGTGTCACGCCTTACGCCTGCTTCAAGCAGGCGCAAGGTTTTGACGCAATGGCGTCGGAAAAGTGACAGAGTGGAATCTTGTAGATTTCACTCAGGCACTTTACCGAGGCTTTACTGCGTCGGAACGCCCCCCCCCCTGCACCGGAAGGCCCACATGAAACCTGACGACGGTTTCATGTGGCGCAGGGCTTCGCAACGTGATGCATCTCCCTAGATGCGCCACGTTGCAAATAGGGCGCAATGTGGCGCATGGTTTACGCCGCCGCTGCATCACAAAAGTGACGCAACGGCGGCGCAAAAGAGGCACAAGGGGCTCGTAAATCTGACCCAACATTTTTAAAAAGCACAACACTTGGGAATGGCGCTGGGCCTGTCTAAAGAAGGAATAATGTGCCCGCTAAACGAGCACAGGTCTAGTGTGCAGGGCTCAAAGTTTTTCGCAGAATACCAAGGCTGGTAGTATTGAATCCCACTCACGCATCTTTCTGCCACTACTCTACACTTCCCGCTTACCTCACACTTGTAGAGTCCTTTTAACCCCTGCTTTCCCCATTGTCAGTTGTTTTTGTCTTTCCCCTCTTACTTCTCCCCTTTCTGCCTTTCTCTCTCTTGCTTTTGCACAAAGTCTGATGATGAGAAATGAGTCCTGTCCCCACAAATGAGTGCCGCGTGCCAACAACACACAATGGGTCGCACACATTATCACTGTGCTGGATGCAGGGTAAACATTAGCTATGGGGTCCCTCGAGGCCCATTAGGAGGAGCACAGAGACAAAAAGCAGAAAACAAGGGCAACTCCTCTCCCAACTCCCAAACAGGCGCAGATACTGAAGCTGGCCATGTGCATCTTTTATCAGCTTTCTCTGGGCATGAATGGATTGATGAGACACGGAGGCCTGCAATGCCCGTGTAATTCCCATGCGAATCCCTTATTACAGTTTAGTTCTAAGAGCATTACTCACCTGTAATGAGAAAATCAATTACTGCTCTACCGTAATCATGTAATACAGTTGAGCGTTGAGCGTCACAGGGCCTGCTTCCATGTAAGAACAGCGTAAAAGAGCCAGTACTGTGGGGACGCTTGCAAACACAGGCATGCACAACTTATGGTGCGCTACCTTGTCTTATATTATGTGTTATGTTGCAAACTATTAAAGCGCAAGTTCACTGATGATTATGTGCACTAGCAGATTAAAGTGAGACCTGCTGGCTCTGCCAATGCTTGTTATATGAGCACAAATGATATAACAAGCATTGTCGATGAAGACTCTTTAGATGAGGCTTTGGTGTCGTTGTGTGGCTGTAAGCACGGATCTCGAACAGTCCAAGACCCTTTCCATGAGCAGCTCTTCAAGTCCAGGCGTTTAGCTCTGTGTTCTGGGTCTTGCCATCCAGTGCATCCCATGGAGACAGGACCGCAGGACCCCTTTGTGGATGAAACTTCCGTGCTCTGGTGAATGTTTCTCACTTGTTTCTCTCTATTGTCGATAGCCCAGTAAAGGATGATGCTGACGGTGCTGGAAGGGGGATGCATCTGAAAGTTAAAGTCTGGGGGAAGATTTACTACTTTTTCATGCAGTGCAGTGCAGTGCAGTGCAGTGCAGCAGGCGCAAACGCTGCACTGCGCTACATGAAAAGGAGAGCGCCAAATGTACTGAAATATGGCACTCCTCTCCCCTTCCACTGAAATCAGCTGCCGTGCACCACAGGGACACCTTTGCCCCATGGTGCAAGGGTGTCTCCGTAAGTCTAGCAGAGGTTTTGTACTGAGGGTAGCCTTCCAGTACAAAATACTATGCACAGACTAACCTTAACCATTTTCGCTCGGTGTATGTGTGCCCCATGGTGAGGGGGCAGATAGGAAGGCCCAGAAGAGCTGGGCTTGCAGGGGGCCCACTGTGGTGGCAGCAAGGAAGATGTCCCACAGGAGGAAGTAGTGCTGGAACTACTTTCAGAGTGGAGTGCTGGCCACTGACACCACCTTCCTAAAACGATGGGGTTATTGAAAAATACCTGTGTTCCTGAACAAGCTAGTGCAGTGGTCCCTCGAACCCTTGAGCTTTACAGATCTCTGGGAATCCACTACTCTCACCACGGCACAGCAGTGACATAATTTCAACTCCCACTTACCAATTGTGCACTCAGAGGAACACCGTGCACTATGAAGCTGGACTGCTGGAAATAAAAAGTACACAAACCAGTGTGATCCCCACATCAGCCTTGATGGTGAGAAGGGAAGTTGCTCCCGCCCTGCGCAGAGTAATGAATTTCAGCAGCTGCTGGAAGGCTGCTTCAGAGTCTCACTTACATTATCAACAGTGCCGTATTACGCAATGTCATTGTGTGCACCCGGCGCACCTTATAAAAGGTGCGATGGGCGCAAACAATAACAATGCGCCCCATTATGGTGAATGCGCTGCCCCTAGGGCAGCAGCAAACCCGCACTAGCCTGGGGGCAGCGCATTCATGTGAAAGCACGGTGTTTTCACAGTGCAGGCACTACACCCGCCTGCACATTTTACGGGGAATAGACATCCCCTTGCTGGCGAGTGCAGTCAGTGACTGCACCCGCCTGCAAGAGGATGTCTGCCCGCTCCAGAGAGCAGCACCCAGGGGCTGCACTCACGGTGTGCCACTTAGAAGGTGGTGCACTGTGAGTGTGCCCCCGGCATGCTTCTTTGCGCCCCCGTCTGTAATATGGCATAGGCACAGAGGCAAAGAAATGTTCTCATTTGCATGGGGCCACGCCCTTATGCAAATGAGGGAATGCCCCCTGATGGTAGCGCTGGTGCTTTAAGTGCGCCAGCGCTATCAGTATTACTGAAGGGGATGCACAAACACCTGTACCCCCTTCTGTAATACCAAAGTGCCCCGGGGTGCGCAAAGTGGGTGCAAATGTCCGTTGCGCCCCGGGGGCACTTATTGTAATAGGGCCCCATGTCTTCATTTTTCTTCTCAACTTTTCAAGGTCTGACAGTGCCTCGTGAATTCATACAGTGACCTCAATGTTCAACTGTGCTCAGATGCAGTAATCTTCTAGTATAGTAATATATTTATTGCATGATTAATAAAAATCTTTACAAATCGCCACTATGCATATCATGGATTCTTGTCAACGGTCCTGCTCTCTTTGGCACTTTGGGGTATATTTACAACAGAATGGAGAAGTGTGGTGTTAAGCAACCATTGCTAACGCCACGCTTCTTCATTCTGAAAGCGCAGGGATGTGCCATATTCACAAGAATCCAGCTTCAGCTGCCTAGCGCCAATGCAGGCTCCCATACACCATAGTGCGAGGGTGCCTGCATTGGGGGGAATGATCCTTAATGTGCAGCACACAAACAATCATTCATGGTGTTTGGAAACTTCTGTGTGCTGCATTACATAGAAGTTGCAAAACATCATTTTTTTTATTTGATTGTTTATGTGCAAGAAGGATCACCTTCCTGCACATAAACAATCATAGGCAATTTTCTGTTTCTATGTGTGCTGCACAACACAGCCCCCATAAAAACAGCACAAACAAGGAGAACTAAAGCATTCCTCCTCGTTTCGCCTGTTTAAGACCAGGTTTTCCCAGGTCTTAATTTTGGCGCTGCTTCCTATTTACGCCACCCTTGTAAACAGGGGGCAGCGTCAAAATCAATGGGGTTGTGGTGGAACGCCCACCGCAACACCCGTTGCCATCCCCTTTCATGCTAAATACAGCATGAAAGGATGCTTTATTTACAAGGCAGCGTTAGGCCACATTAAGTGGCTTAACGCTGCCTTGTAAATAAGGCAAATCCCCTATTGCCAACACAACGTCACTAAACGTGTATACAGGAACATTGGCACTCTGTGGATTTTTCTGTGTTTCAGAGCAGAGTTGAATGGTATTTGATATTTCTTTTTCAACCTTCGCAAAATGTTTAGCTTTTATTTTGTTTTTAAGATATGTCTGATTGTTCCCCAAAGGATTTTATTATACGTTTTGTAACATGGCCTATTTTTGTTTTATTTCTATTATATGCTTGTTTGATTTGTAAAGGGTTTTATTAACCATGCAATAAATACATTACTATTACTAGTAGCCATCTGAATCTCAAAATCATTTCTATAGCCATCACGTGCCAGCTGTGCCAAGTTAGAACGAGGAACGAACTCAATAAATATGTTTCTGCAGCAGACATCCTGTGCCTATCCAAAGCATCAAGCTACAGATGAGGTAATATTGATCACTAATTTAATAGCTGAGAGGCCATTGCCATCTAAGAAGAGATGTGTCACTATCTAGAGAGCACAACCAGATGCAGACAAAGCCCATGGCAGTCACAGCCCATGCACATCACTCGCAAATCAAACAACGTCTAAGGCTTTACCATGGTCATCGGGCCGGCTTTAGGGATGTGTGACCTGTGCTGCCGCACTGGGCACTGACCTGGAGGGCGGGGGCTGCCCTTGGGGGAGGGAGGACTGGGCACTGTGTGACTTACCATTTAAAAGCACCTGCTACAGAGTTCCTTGTGTGTCAAGCTTTCAGGTAGCAATAAAAATGTCAAGATAACTCCTGCAATTAATGTTCCTGCTAGAGAGAGAGATCAGAGTTTTTTCTCGTGGCAATTTTGATTTGCCATAAAGTAGCACAATATGCCTCCTGCAAAGAACACATCTGTATTTTATGTGGATAGCTGAGTGGATTAGACAAGCCAGCCTTTACCAGAGCTTCCAAACAAATGACTTTTGAGAAGAACATAAAAAGAGGCAGCCCTGGGTTGTTTACTCAAAAGAAATTCACATTTATATTCTGATCATAAACCTCTGTATGGCTGGAATCTTGCTCACACAAAGTGAAAGAAGGGCCTGGTTTCAGGGAACTAGTGGACCAATTTAAATACACCGGGGAGGCCAGTAAGCAATCCTCTCTTCTGGGCGATGGGAAAAAAGGCCAGCCCTGCCACTATAATCTAATCTGCTTGTCCTCTGCAACCTACAGAGCTGATGGCAGTCACGCTCAGTGAAGGAGGCAGCACATGGTGTGCCCCTCCGGACAACAGAGCCCATCTCAGGCTTCCATTTCATATAACAGGGAGTCCTAAGTACACATGCATTATTGTTCTGTGTTCTGAGGCAAAAATCAAAAACTGAAGGGCAATCTCTCTGGAAAACTCAAAGGGTCAGATTTATAAGCCCCTTGTGACACTTTTGCACCGCTGTTGTATCACTTTTTGTGACGCAGCGGCAGCGTAAACAGTGCGCCACGTTGCAGCCCATTTACAACGCCACATTATACCTGCGTCAGGTATAATGTATGCAGGGTGGGCGTTCTCACTCAAAAAAAATGTAGAACTGATGCAGTGAAATTCATAACATTTCACTGTGTCATTCTACGCCTTCAATGCGTCAAAATCCATATACCTGCTCAGACCAGGCATAAGGAATGACGCAGGTCTTTTTGAATGGGAATCACCTATCAGTTGTGGCGCATTGCTGGGGTTGCGTCACTTTCATGAGCAACTCCAGCAAAGTGTCACTTTTGTGCCAGCAGATGCATCAGAATTTCTGACACATCAGTTAATCCTTGCGCCATGGGGCACTGTATTGTAAATACAGGCATCCATGGTGGTGCAAGGACATTTGACACTGGCGCAAGGAAACTGACGCATCTATGCAGACGCGTCAGTTCCTTGTAAATGAGGCCCAAGGCATGGGGGCAATCTATCTAGAGCCATGCAGTGGATCTATTCTGTACGAACAGGTGTCTTCTGAGCTTCTTCTTGTTTTATTCTTAATTACATATCAGGACTCAAGGGTGAGCCTGGCCCATAGGTTGGCTGCCTCACTGTTTTTTTCTTTAAAGGTAGGGATGGCCTGACCTCAAAATGGTTGCCTCAAAGTGGGAATCTCACAAGACGTTGGTCAGCCACCTTTGTGTTAGGCTACTCTAATCCTGAAGAAAAATACCTGCCGACTCTTTACCCACTGGTCCCTCCCACAGCATAAGCGCCTCCAGCCTTCTCCAAGGGAGAAGGTAGTGATTCATTGGCACTTTGTTGGGGGATTTCCTTTTTACTGGGTCCATCTGCTTCCTATGTTGCTCTGTTTGGTGAGATTGAAACAAGGAAAGAGTGGGATTTTGATTCACCCTTTGGTGCATTCAGAAGTTCAAAACACATAAGTCAGCAGGACACCGGAAAGCAGCTTTATTTGATGGCATAGGTAGCTTGACAGAGAACTTGTCATATTGCATTGACAGTTTCTTATTATCTGTTCAGTCTATTTTAGATTATTTTGTGAAGGATACTACGCATGTTTTACAAGGTCTGGGATATTTTTTGGCAAGAAAACATGCTGTTCTGTGGACCAAAGATGGGCTGTAAAATTGTGCCATTGAATACTAATGTCACTGTGGGAAACGTGTGTATTTAACTGTGGGAAAAGAGGTGGAATGGAGCCTTGCTAATGATGAGTATGTGGGTAATGTCGACCTTTAGCTCCACATATCAATGACATTCTATTGATTTGGTGGGGCCATCATAAGAATTTAGTGAAAAGATTGAACTCTAAAGAGTTAAACACTAGACTTACAATGAATTGAAACCAGGAGAAATGAATTTTCCTTAACTTACCTTTGAGAACAGATAATAGTATTTTCCATACACATATTTCAAGGAAAACAAGGGCTGCAAATGCATCACCACAAGCTGACTTACATCACCTTGGGCGTCTCATAAAAGGCTTCCAATTTGGTTCATTAAATCAAGCAAAAAGGAACAGCAGTACTAGACGAGGGCTCCACAAAGGAGCAGGCAGAGTTGTTCATGTTTTAAAGAAAAGGGCAATTCTAAAACCTTGGTAGGCATCAGTAAAAAGAAGGTTGGAGTCCTATCAAGATCCAAATCAATGGAGTAGGAATGACTCCTTATTACACAAGATAATACTCTGTGCAATGACATCACGAAGCCTGTAAACACCTTTTAGCACTTGATTAGCAAACATCTAAATAGATGTAAACCTACCGGGAAATACTTCTCCACCATGCACTAACCTGTATTTATTTTTAATCCAAAGATGAAATCAAGGATGCTCGGCTCCTACTACTTCTCCTGGTATTTTATTGCTGTGGGCATTTTAAGGCAAATATTTTCGCCCCTCGTGGAATTAAGGAACTTGATTAAAGAAGAAGTATGGACAGCAATGAAGAGAAGAACAGCAAGAGAGCAGTCAAAAAGAAGATTTTTTAAAATTGTTTTCTACCTGTTTAGGTCATTTGTTGTGACTGTACCTACATAGTTCTATTTGAAAGAAGAGAATGAGAATTTAGGAGCACTGTGCTGTGAGAAACTCCGGTTTACGACATTCCACTACCACTCATTTTGTTGATTATCATAATGGCACATTATAAAGCTTTACATTCTTTCTATTGATAGACTGTCTAAGGAAGACAGGGGTGTGGATGTCACTAATAGTTCATTAATATAAGGCTGGATGGATTGTCCCTATGTCAAGCTCTTTTCCAATTGGAACGAGTTCTCGCCGCGATTTGAATACTTATCTCTAAACTGAGCGCATTAACCTTGCAGTCATTTGTGAACGTGTATTTCCTCTTTCAAGATTAGTTTTATTTCTGTAGGATTATGCAAGCAAACTCTATATGTAATTATAATGATGGTATAAAAGCGGTTTCCACTGAAATGTTGATGGAGTCAAAAGCAATAAAAACTCGGGAAGGTGAATATTACAGACCCGGAAAGTTGGAGCTGGAGATTGGCAAATGCTCTAGTTTAGGTGCAAGTTTGATTCCCCGACTAATAACAACCATTGGGTTTAGATTTTTTTGTTTCATTTTTATACTTGCAATGTGGTGCTGTTTAATAGTATCAATTTGTAAATAGTTATTAAATAGAAAAAGTGAGGGGGGGCTCAAAATTATAATTGTTCATCTCAAAATTATTATAGATTGTTATACAAAATAAAGACAACACACGATCATGTGAGTAATGAAACTTTTTTGAAAGTACCGAGGGGTTTATTTACAAGTCCCTTGAGCCAACAGTGCGTCACTTTTAATATGGGAAAAAGTGACGTACGTGTTAACAAGCCCCTGAGAATTTAGCACGATGTAAGAAATCAGTAATGATGATGTCCACACCGTGAAGTCCTGAAGAAGAGCACTAGCAGCATTTTGTTGGGGGGGAGGGGGGGTCGTTGTTAGCCAAGGATGAAATAAAAACTAATGATGATAAAAAATGGATAGAAATTGAATGGAGCGAGCAAGTTAACTTAATTATTGGCTCTGGAATTGTTCTCTGTGATACCCTGAAATGAACAGTCTAAAACATTTTGTGAGAGTTGGTGGACCTTCATACAGATGGTGAGGAAGCTGCCACCCCCTACCCCCTCAGGGTGTCTGGCACTGAGATTACGTACCTGCATCCGAGGAAGATGACGTGACTCATTGGCTGCATAGGAAGAAAAAAGGCATGAAATGCCTTAAAGCGGTGCCAGAGTTGGACTTTTGGGATGCACAAAATATGACCGCAAACTTGAAATAAGTATTCGGTAGCAACTAAAAGTCAATGTGCCAAGATTTCTCCAGGTTGAGTGCCAGAATACAGGGGCATATCAGCAACAACCAGCGATAATTATCGCTAAGCGCACTTAGCGCTAGGATAATTATCACCGGCTAGCGTGGATTTTTATCGCTGAGATAGCGTGCTATTAGCAACGCTTATCTCAAAAGCGATAAAAATCCTAGCGCTAACTGCCAAACGTGAGATTACCGCTGGAAACCCAGCGATAATCCCACGAAGTTTGGCGATAGCTTGCTGATAGGTCCTCACATACTTAGCCATGGTATCCACCTTACATAGGATCTCATGGCTAAGTCAGTTTCAAAGCTAGCGTAAAGAAAGTAGCGATAACAGAGGTTATCGCTACTTTTCTTGTCGCTATGCTGCTTTGCGCGAGGCTTGCTAATAGGAGAAATGTCGCTCAGCGACATTTCTCCCGTTATCCTGGGGAGGAACGCCCACTTTGCATCTCATTAGAGATGCAAAGATGGGCATTAGTAATTCAGGCGCTAATGCAAGGTTTCACGCGATAGCGTGACCTTGCTAATATAGCGATAAAATTATCGCTGCTTTTCAGCCGAAAACGGCTGCAAAAGCGGCGATAATTTTATATCGCCGCTTTGCAGATATGCCCCATAGTAGTCAAAATATCAGCTGGAAGAAACCTTAAGCTCTAAATATTTATTTTACAAAAATGTTGTCTCACTGGAGTTAACAATACAAAATCTACCCACAAAGGCACAATATTTTTTAAAAGAATATTTATAACAATATTTTGTCAGATGATATTTGTGCTAATGTTATCCTGACATACAATCTTTCTCTACCAGAATCTGGGGTCTCACACCAGTGGAGACAGAGAAACTCTGCTGTGCTCCAGGATTGGGGGTCATTGACTGCCCACACCCCTTCAACAGGTTCAGGAACATGAACCGGGAAGTTCTGCGTCCTGCCAGAAGGTGCTGACTTACATTTGACTTAAGCAAAAAAGCCGACTGACTGCTGAGGAGAAGACACTACCTGTAGCACTGCCAGGAGATGAGGCGACAGAAGCATAATGCAGCCTGCTGCAATGCCCAGAGGGCTCAGCACTGCCAGGCCCGGTGGTGGGGACGTGAGAGCCCGAAGCCTCCGCGGCATGTCCGGAAGTAAAGCGCCTACAGAAGGTTGGTGCTACCAAAGATTGCTACTGGATCCTGAACAAAAGAAGGTCCAGTGACTGCAGGCAACTGGTGAACCGGGACTGCACCCAACTGAAGCCAAAGCACATTGAGAAGGGCGGCGCTACGTCAATATCACATACTGCGATTGGCAGTTTCACCGACCTACATTGAATGATTGCACCGACCTGGGATGAGTGCATGACTTTGTGTTTGGGTCTGAGGAATGAACACCTGTGAAGATCAATTGGACCATGCATGGTTCCGGAGGTGCACAGACTCCCTCTGGACTGAGCCTATGCTGATGGAGCAAGGCTCCATCAATGCCGCCCCACCTGGGGAACCGGGGCGTGCTCTTGCGCACAAGACAAGAGGCCTGGGGCATCAGTAGCACTGGCTGAGCTGCGCAAAGTTAGCGTGAATACTTCTGGTGGGGAGGGTAGGACCGCACACTACTGGGAGCAGTAATGCCACGCCTACAGCCAGCAGAGGTGGGCTTATACACCACAGACTGAGAGACCAAGGTATAGTGCAATAGAGTGGCATTGCAGGGAGATTGTGAACTTTGGGGCCATATTATGCACTACTGAAAATCTGGCACTAACACAATTTGGGGACTTGGTAGGTAAGAACCCCGAAGGGACATCGCGAGGACCAAAGCCACTCATATCCTCAGATGGCAATGTGTCCTAATATGCACTGGCTGTATTTTGATTCAGTCCCTTACCGCTGGGTGGGGCCCTATGCTAATGCTGGTTGACACCCCGCGCACAGTGTTTGATAACTTGACTAGCGTGCATCTTTTTTTGGGGAGAGGGCACGTTTATATAGCACAAACCAGACCCGAAGGTATCAGAGCGCTTTACATGAGCACCAGTTAAATTACACAGGACACATTCATTTTTAGGTCTCGCCTGACCCAGCGCATGCGCTGGTCTGGCGAGACTTATTGAGAGGGCTCCAAAAAGTGCTACCAGGCCAGCCTAGGGCTACAGTGCATGTGCGCGCGCGCCACTTTTACCGCGATTACTTTCACTTTTACCACGATTACTTTCACTTTTACCGCGATTACTTATACTTTAGCAACCGCACGGCCGCTTTGATGTTTGGTCGCGATCACTTTCACTTTTGATCGCCATCACTTTCACTTTTGCGGCCGCACGGCCGCTTGGCATAGCCAATAGGTCTCGCTTTTGGGACCTTATAAGTGTTTAGTTATGCAACTGTTGCATGGCTAAACACTTATAAGGTCCCAAAGGCGAGACTTATTGGCTATGCCAATGCTTGTTTTGTTAGGCACGGGGAGATTAAGTGATTTGCCAGAATCACAGGATGTTGAGCGTCCCTGCCGAAACTCGAACCTGGTTCCCCAGCTTTGCGGTCCACTGACCTAGCCATTAGTCAACATCCTCTCCCATCTAATTCTGCCCTCTGAATTTTTTATGCAAAGTATTAGGTTTTGTGCTGTATTGTTTCTTATATGTAAAAGCACTGGTTAAACGTCTATGAAGTGACTATTACTATGTGTTTCAGTGAGTTCTGCGTTTCTACCTTAGCACCTCCCAGAGGAAGCATTAGATTTCTCAACCTCACTAACCTGAGGGTCAAATGCTAATGGGCTGTACTTGGTGCTCAGGGTGGGTCCTACAGGAGGCTAATGCCACAGGACGCCAATGGTAAAAGGCTATCTTTACTACTGTCAGTGTCCAAGGAATCCTGACCACGTGGGACCCCTGAAAAAGTTCCCACAATCCCGTTTTGAAGAGTACTTCCTCACCATCACACAGCCACGATAATATTAATGAAATACTTACTTGCTTTCTTGAATTAAGAGATACATAAGTAAGTCAATACATTGTAATATTTGTTAAGTCCTTGTTTTTTTTAAAGATGTATTTTTATCAGGAAAAACAACTAATTAATGATCACTGTGTGTTTACATACTTTCCTAGACCATCCTCGAGTGGACATTTTTTTAGCATGAACAACATGGCGCTTTAGGTTGTGGTAGCCTTCTTATTCAGAGGTTTAGTTTTTAATTACTTTGCATAATAAGTATAGCACAAGTGTAACAAGAAATTCATGAAGTTCTGCCGGCGTAATTTACATTTCGACAGGGCCTAGTGATTCCATTTAAACCCATATTTCTCAAAGTCGAGGCCTGATTTTTAGGCAATGCAGCTCAGAAGCAGTGAGCAAAGTTTGCCTCTCTCCATACTGTATAAAATAACACAGTGACATAGTAATATCAACTTAAATTAGTCCACGCACAGCAGGCGCATTAATAAGTGCTCTTCTGAACTGACCCAGCTCAGCCCATCATGATATGGTTTCTTGTGTGTACAAGGAGTGAAGGCTCTGTGTCTACTAACCATCAATCTGGATTTGCCTTCCAGAAGGCACAGGAGAGGATGGTTCAGACCCAACCAGTGCAGGGCCCAATTAGCACAGACTGAAGAAGCAAATGCTGCATCTGATTGGGTCTGGGGTGTACAGTGAAAAAGATGGCAGATGGTGACCTGACTCCTGTTGGAGATGCCTGCAGTGCTGCCACGGAGAACCCTCGTACATCTGAGGGACCATAGTTCTTCATCTCATTTTCCCTGAATTTATTCTTTTTGATTTTTGAAGAGTCATTGATTGCTCATGCGGTGTAATCAGCAAGGATGGTGTCCTGTAGAGTATCTATCTGTTGTGGCAGTGTGGGTCAGGAATTAGATGTAAATATGCAGTGGTTACATTACTACTCGCTTGTGGTTTCTGGCAGGAGAATAGAGAGCATTGACTTGTGACAGACAGCAGGACTCTGCTGCAGTTATTGCTCCATGGGGCCATATTATGGATAATGCCCGGGAGGCGAAATGGGCCTGTGCACCTGCTTTGTGTGTCCCCGGGACACTATGATTTTACAGAAGGGGACGCAGACACTTGTACAGTCCATTCTGTAACATTGATAGCAGTGGGGTTACGTGTGCACTTGTCAGTTCTATCGTGATAGGGTGTTCCCTCATTACATGGGGGTGTAGCTTCATGCAAATGAGGGAAGAACTGTGCCTCTCTTTCCGCGCTCTATTGTAGATGCAGATGCAGAGGCTAACAAGCTCTTGGGAGTAAAACACACTGTCAGTGCGCCACTTGAGGCCAGCCCTCTGAAGGGGAGGAAGCGGGTGCCATTAACCCCTACGACATCACCTGCATGTGGGTGCAGTCATTTGATGCACCCACCTGTAGGTGGTTCTCCTCTCCCTCTTTAAAGTGCAGGTGGCGGCCTGAACCGTGAAACATGGAGCGGCTTGGAATCAACCACTCGTTATTTCATTGAATGTGCTGCCCCCAGGGCAGTGCAAGTTTGCAGCAGCCTTGGGGGCATCCCCTTCATCATCCCAGGGTGCACTATCCCATCCAGTCCTTTTAAAAGGTGCTTCACGAAGTAAGCAGGGATAGTGCATGCCATGTATGATATGGGCCCTGGTAGCCATCAACCTCAAAGGTGAGCATAACAATGACATTCTTTTTGCACTCTTTCTGGAGTAGTAAGCAGAAGTATCATTTAGCAGTAAGCGGAGATTCCATAGTTGTCTATTACCGCCCCAAGCTGCTCTTTGCACCTGATCTGTAGTGCCAGTCGTGCTCCCCAATGCAACATTCAGCAGCAATGCAGCAACTCTGAAATGACCTTTCCTACTCGAAGATCACCTAGAAACAGAGTCTGATGGATACTTCAGTTTTTAGGGTGAGATGATGTACGAGGGGAAGGTGTTGCTGGATGGAGTTTGGATAACTCCTGGGTTAATGGATTAGGGACCTGAGATGTGCCAATGGGGCTGCATGATGAAGATCAATGTTGTTTATGTGGCTGGAAATTGCTGCAATAAATGGTACTGTGGTCTACATAGGAGGACAGTATACGTATTGTTCCATGAGCATCATCATCATCAGAGATACGGATGATTTGTTTAACAGATTTACAGTTAATGTCCTCCCCAGATCAGGATTGCTCTCTTTTTCCCTCTGACATAAGAGATCTCCTGGTTGTGAAGAGCAATAGTTCTTTCCACCCGACGCCAGCTGGCTTTTGGTCAGGCAGCTGTATGGAGATTTTGATAGTAGCCCCCCTGGATGAGTTACCCCGCTTTGTCGATGAAGACCATATGGTGTCCATGACTCTACTCAACTTGTTAGTGGCTTTTGACATCTTTTACTAACAAATTCTACTTTCTCACTCTGAGGGTCTTGGTGCCAAGGTCAAAGCATTGCTCTGACGTAACTGCTTTTTGAGCAATAGCACACCCAGAATTGTTTCACCACCATTTAGGTTCACTCCAATGCCGCTCTCTTACTCGTCTCATCTTGCCACCATTACTTTTGAAACTGTTGCCCAGATTTATCAAGAAGTCCTGCAACACTGGGCAGCACGTAAATATCGCCATCACATGAACGCTTGTGCCAGAGTACATGAGTCTCCCCTTTGTCTGAATCACGGGTTTGGTACTGGAATGGGTCTCTTCCACTACAATGCCTACACTTGAAGTATGTTTACACTTTGTATGTGTGGATTACAATGCAGAGCACATGCAGAAAGGGAAAAACAAATGAAAACAATTCTCATCCTTGAGCCTGCATTGATGATGCAAAGGTTTTTTTGTGCAAATCCCTCTCTACAATTCTTTGTATGTATGGATTTGCGTCAAAAACCATGCATGGTTGCATGGCAACATCCAGTTATTAATTTGTAATAAAATGAGTACAGGTCCCCAGAGCTGTGCTCGGAAACCCGTGAATGCCAAGGTTGTGTAGTCTTAAATCCCATTCATGCATCTTTAATCCACTACCAGACACTACCTTCCCCATATCTCACTCTTGTAGTCTTTGCTTTGTCCCATTGCAATGGTTTTACCTTCTTTCTCTTCCTACTTCTTTCCTCTTTGTATGTTTTTCCCTTTCTTGTTCGCAGTCAATGTCTTATGAGGAAATATAAGGACTAGTCCCCATAAACGAGTGCCGGTAAATCCTACCAGCAACCATCGGCTCAAATTAAGCTTTGGGAACATCTGTGCAACATGCATGGTACACCCCTTGACGCAAAGTAATGCAAGGCAATGCATTGTGCAACTTAGCATTACTTTGAGTTCTATCCAACCCAAATCACAATTTGTGTTGGGTTGTAAATCCCACCTGAGCATTGAGTTGCATTAGTGAAGTAACGCACATACGACTCAAAGTGGTTGTAATTCTGGGCCTATATGTGAAACCCTGGTGCATTTCATCCAGTTATTCAGATGCTCTCTGTATGCACGCAGCTGACACACCTAACCTCAAAATAAAAGCATTTAAACTCTTTGACTGTCTTGCTACAGTTGAAACCTGCCTGCTTTAATCAATTTAAATTAGACTGAAATACTTCTCCCCCTTAAGTCCTCTCCTTTTTAGGAGCTCTTTCTAGCCTCATGCACTTTGTACTAAGCCTAAACCTACTGGGTGTGTCAGAAAATTAGGTGTAAAATTTGATTCCCAATTGACCTTGACTAGCAGATTCATCAGTGGTCTCCTGTTTTTTTTTAGAATTTTACCCGTTTTTCTTTTTCTCATATTGTCCAAATGAAGAATGCTTTATTTTTACATGCCTAGACTATTGTAATGCGTTGGACCTACAATATTGATTGCTCATGCGGTGTAATCAGCAAGGATGGTGTCCTGTAGAGTATCTATCTGCTGTGGCAGTGTGGGTCAGGAATTGGATGTAAATATGCAGTGGTTACATTGCTACTAGCTTGTAGTTCCTGGCACCAGAATAGACAGCATTGTCTTGTGACAGACAGCAGGACTCTGCTGCAGTTAGTGCTCCGGGGGCCATATTATGCATAGTGCCCCAGAGGCGCAATGGGCCTGTGCACCTGCTTTGTGTGTCCCCTGGGCACTATGGTTTTAGAGAAGGGGTCACAGACAATTGCGCAGCCCATTCTGTAACATTGATAGAATGGACTAGTGCACACGTAACACCAGTGCTATCGTGATAGGGTGTTCCCTCATTACATTGGGGTGTGGCTTCATGCAAATGAGGAAATAACTTTGCCTCTCTTTCCGCGCACTATTGTAGACGCAGATGCGGAGGCTAACAAGTCCTTGGGAGTACAACACAAAAAGGTGGCACACTGTCAGTGCACCCCTTGAGGGCAGCCCTCTGGAGGGGGAAAAGGGGATGCCATTAACCCCCACGACATCACCTGCATGTGGGTGCAGTCATTCGATGCACCCACCTGAAGGTGGTTCTCCTCTCCCGCTTTAAAGTGCAGGTGGCGGCCTGAACCGTGACACATGGAGCGGCTTGGAAGCAACCACTCCTTATTTCATTGAATGTGCTGCCCCCAGGGCATCTCTGGGGGCATCCCCTTCATCATCCCAAGGTGCACTATCCCATCCAGTCCTTTTGAAAGGTGGTTCATGAAGTAAGCAGGGATAGTGCATGCCATGTATGATATGAGCCCTGGTAGCCATCAACCTCAGATGCCCAGGGCTGGTGCAAGTAAACGTCAGCCCACTGAATACTGAGGCTGCTATTCTTACATCCACCTCATAGCCCTTTAATCCACTACGAGACACTCCCAGCCCCTTTATCTCACTCTTGTGGGTTCCTGCTTTCTCCTCTTATGACGGTTTTGCTGTCTTTCTCTTTCTCCATCTTTCCGATTTGTGTGTTTTTGCCTCTCTTGCGCTCAGTAAATACCTAAAATAGTGGTGGTCCCTAAAAGTAAGTGGAGATGGCCACCACCGGCTCCAATTAAGCACTGTGTACCACTTTCATTTTCTGGAATCAACACCTGTGATTGTAAGTAGGTTGTGTGGAAAAAGTACCTGACTGCAATTTACATCTTGAGGGTGAGTTATTTTCCTGATATCTCCTCATCTGTAATATCACAGAGGAGATCATTGTAGATCTTTCGCTTACTTACAGTAATCCTCAATAAACCAAGTCCAACTCTTTCATGTCCAAGTCCTCATGCTATGAGAGTGAGTCACGCCTAGGAGACAGACAAGCTAACTCTTCAATTCCAATGGAAATGCTACCCCACAGTGCCTCCCACCTTCCACTTGAAAGAAGACCTAAATACCTGTCTTTCCATTATGAAGCTATCTATGTATGTATACATTCCCAGATACATTAAATGCAACTCATACTCACCCTCTATGTCGCCTCTAACGGACTACATTTCCCATGATTCCAGTTGCATCGACACATGTTTAAAAATAGTAATAAGATTGATTTACAAAGATTTAAACAGAGGGCATAGTTCATGTCTCTTATAGCAATCTACTTGCCCTAGATGCGCTCATATCAGTAACTCATGGTGACAAAATAGCATAGAGTTCAGATCTAGTGATTGGTTTAGGACCCAAATCCACCACTCCCAGACTACATCTCCCAAATCTCCCAAGATACTGGTAGCACACAGCAGTATTGCAATCACGGTTGGCCTAATCTACAATGATATGAGCAAGGGGCATAGTACTTACCCCTCATACAGATGTACGGGCCCTGATAAGTGAAATTAATATGGATATAATTATTAGTTCGAATTAGCCCACTAGTGATAATGTAGTGCAGGGCACAAGTCCTAGAAAAAGAAGCAGGGGGACTAACCAAGTTAGGCAGTACGGACATGACATCATGGCGTGTGACATCACATCGTGTGACATTGCACGTGGCATCAAATAAAGCAACATGACAACCCATGATCTCACAGGAAGTGACATCGCAAGAAGTGACATCAGATCTAAACACTTCAGACATATGTTTAGCAGTTCTATCATGAGTATATTGAGAAGATTATGAGATTTAACAAGTGAAATTTTGTCAGGTTTGTGCTAAAAAAGTGACACAACCCTGACACAGAATCTGGGCCTCAATTTATACATTTTCTTTTTTTGTAACTCTGCCACAAACAAATTTGCAGCAAGGAGAAATGTGGCAGTGAATCTGTTCTGCTTAATTAGTTGCAAAGGCTGCATTTTAAAATATCTCATGGGATAAAGGCACCTGAAGCAGGAAGCTTTATGTGTCCAGTAAATCTCAGGAAATAAAAATTGAGGAGGTTAACGCATTTGCTGGAGAGATCTGTGTTTTGTCTAGTCCTAGTTTTGAATCAAAGTATCATAGAGGCTTTTTTTAAATGACTTTATTTATTTTTATTGGTATTTTTTTCTCGTTGTAAAAGAAGCATCAATAACGAAAGAGAAACAAAAAGAACGAACAACATGTGGCTTGCTGATCCTACAACACACGTGCCCCCAGTGACAATCACATTGACCATTACATTTTTCAAAATTACAGTTTTAGGTAAAGTGTGTTATCCGTCATCCCCTCCAGCCGTCATAGCTTGCTCCCTCGATCTCAAATAGTTCATGAATGGTTGCTAGATGTCCTTGGGTCTAGAGGGGGCAGGCAGCATCTCTGTATAAAGTTCCATGTTCTCCTTGCAGTACACCAAGTCCTTTATCGATTGTTTCGGTAATGGAGCCGCCCTGCTCTTCCAGCTCATCGCCACCCTCCTCTTTGCCAACAGCAATGCAATTTTTGTAAATTTACCAATTGCGCCCTTCAGATGTGGTGTAAGACACAAAAGGCAAACTTGTGGGCTACATTGTAGGCTGTCGACAGACATGATCTAAAGCCTGTGTCCCACCTCCGCCCAGAACTCGGACACCGGCCCACATTCCCATTCTTGGTGCATGAAGTACGCTCCCTCAGCCCCACATCTCTTGCATGCATCGTTATTCCTGAGACCATACTTGTGCAATCTAACTGGTCTGTGGTACACTTGGTGGAGGTATTTGAAGTGAATAATGCGCAAGTTGCCGTTCGAAGTGAGAATGCAAGTGAGTTGGCAGCAGTACTCCCATTCCTTCTGCGTGAGTTGAGGTTGAAGCCTTTCATTCAAGCGGGATAGGCTTCTAGCTTCGACAGCTACCTCTTTGTCCCTGCCACTCTGTACAGTTTGGTGACTAATTTATGCCGCGTGAGGCTGACTAAAAGCATCTGCAGTGTTTGCAATGTTGGAGGCTCACCAGGGGAGGTGTGGTAGTGCACCTGCACCACCATCTTGAGCCTGTGAAATGTGACCAGGAATAGCGGCAACTTGTTGTGTATGTATTGTAGCTTCTCTGTCGTGAGAAATCTACCATTTGGGTACAAATCTTGCATTTTTTTCTATACCTGCTAGTCTCAGGGTGTGCATAGCCACCACCTCGACGTGTTACTGATAGTGCTGCGTGATGCGCCAAAGGGAGCAAAGGGGTGTATAGTGGTAGCTGCGCTGCCGAGCGACCTATAGCTTGCCAAGCTGCAATTGTTGTGTCTATGGTGTTAATTTCCACTTTGGGAATTCCCCGTTGGGAGTGCGACAGTATGCAACGTAAAGGGATTGGGTGGGCATCGCCATCCTCCACCGCTATGTGAGCAATTAACTCATGGGCTATACCAGTAGTGTGCGTACTCTGCTTGCGCACACAGGTAATATAGATGCATATCTGGTACACTAAAGCCACCTTTGTTGTAATCCAGAATGAGTATATCCCAACCCACCCGGGGTTGTCTGCCCCCCCTACCAGCTTTCATCAGTAATGAGCATATATTTTTTACAAACTGACAGGACAGTTTTATAGGTATGTTGCTAAATAAGTACAAGAATCGAGGCAGGATAATCATCTTGATGAGGGCTATTCGGTCAGCCTCTGAAGTATCATACAGGGTTAATATGTCACATGCAAAGCACATCATGTAACATGCATATGACAGTTTGTTTATTTTATATAGCTAGGTAAGTTGGTTACTACTTTATAATATATAGATCATTTTGTTACTTGCAGTTCATAAACTGAAATACGTCTAATCAATCTAGAAACCAGTGAAGGACATCTGGCTCGGCTCACTGTCTTATGTAACACATCCTGTACATTGTTTTACACACATATGACAGCACTGTAAGGATGTCAGATGTGTAGGTCTGTCCCAGTATTTACAGAAATAACAATTTAAATACCACTATTTAGTTTCTTCTCTAGCACTACTCATCCCAATGTGTCAATGTATAATGTTTATGTGTGATGTAAAGCGCTCTGACACCCGGCATTGGGATGACCAGCGCTATAAAAGAAATAAAACACAATAGTGGCATTTAAATTGTTATTTGAGCAAATACTGGGACAGACCATTCAATCTGACATTCTAGCAGTGCATATCTATCAAGCACAGGGGCTGCACACATTCAAAAGCAAGCCACTCTTCAGTACAAGTGAAGTGATAACAAGCCGTGTGCCTTTGTTTCCCCTCCATTTCGTTTAGGTGTGAGGCTCCACATAGCTCTCAGCCAAATACTGAACAAAGGGAGGCCTAATGGGCCATTAACTTCGGCCTTTGTTTTGGGCCCAGATGGAATTTAAAATAAGAAAGCCCCATCCTCGCCTGCATGTTGCTGCTGGGATCGAAAGCAAACAACGTGCAGTCACTGCTGAATGTGTGCTGGGGTCTTAAACCTACACCGGGATGAATTCAGCACATTTTAGTGGGGCTCAACGTCTTGACAGGGTGCACTGGACATTGTCTACCCACGTGTACCCCCGACTTGTGCCCTGGTGTATTGCTTTCAAGCAGGCATGAAGCATTCATGATTGGTTGTATCTAGAAGTGTCAAAGGTACTGAACCCCATAATGTGATATAGCCTTTCTGTCAGGATTCAGATGAAATCAAAAATCATATTTACACCATATCAGTGGAATCCCGATCGGCATGGGCCAAACAGGAGTTCTGTGTACCTTAAATATGATCTAAAATCTCTGAGTCCAGTGACCCCAAAAAACAAACGAGGGGGGCACTGGATAAGAGTGTGTGCTGGGACTACAATGTATAAAATGGACAGAGCCATGTAGTAAGGATATTTGGACAAAGTGTCACTGATCTGGTGAAAGTAGAAGGTATTTGTATAGCTAGAACCCAGCCAAAAGGCAGTGGAGTGCTGTACAGAGTCAAAGACAAGCATGAAATCAGTGAGTAATAGGAAAGGAATCTGGGTTGTGAATGTTTAATGCAATGTGATGTAGTGTTTCCTAAACTGGAGCAGCCTTGGGGTGGTCCTGATGAATACGGGTATATTGTTCCAGATCCCGGGTGCAGGTATTGAAAAGACCTGGGCGCATATTTGCTAGATTTGTGGTGCAGCACAGCAAGTTATGTAAGCAAAACATAGCTACTTAACACAGAAAAGACAACACTTTCGCACAAAGCCACAACACGAGCACCATAAGTAGTTTTAAAACACATACGTGGTTGGCACAATAAAAAAATGGTCATGTGCATATTAAAAACTTTTCTACAAAAAATGTATTCTGCAATACTATCTGACGGGGCAGACCTAATTAACGTATGTGCGGACAATAATCATGATTACAATCAGAAAGTATGTTATGGAAAGTCAATGGCCACATGGTTGCAAAATAGGGTGATCTGTAACACCTTTGCTTGACAAAAGACACATGGAAAGGACGAAATGTAAATAACCAATTCAGATGGTACATTTGAGTGGTGAAAACACCCATAATGGCACTCACAGTCTATTTGTCATAGTGTAGTGTGATTATGGTGCAGTAAAGTTGTTAATCGTGTGAATTCTGGGGTGCAGTATCATAGTCTAATGGGGTGGGGGGTTATGGAGCATTAATATGCCTGATCGCTGCACGACCAAGGTTTGATTAGAGGATAGATGTTAACCATGAATCTTGACACTTCCACAACAAACTGTTAACCTGAATAGCTGACAATAACTTTTTACTTGGTGAGCTTAAAACCAGTGTATCCCTTTTAGTGAAAGTGCAGATGCTGTTTTATTACTTAGACCTGCACTAGGGGCATGTTCAAGATCCAAATGTGTTTACTGAAAAGCTGTTGAAACACACACACTTGCGTACAAGGCAGGCCGGCAAGGCACGAAATGTTGAACATGAGAAACCTTAACAATAGTACAACCAAATCCTCTCACCCCACCAGACACCAGCTGACAGACCACCATCCCCTCCAATCTTCTGGCAGGTATAGGAAATGTTACCTAGAATCAACACACCCCATGTACAACCTGGATTATCACATATGATGCTTAAAGTACACATGTATTGGGGGAAGTAACTTCCTTCATGTCAGTGGATAGGAATGTGAAGAAAGTGGCCCAGCCTGTCTCATTGCTTTTCAGTGAGCCAGTTGTAGAGAATGCTTTCTACATACCCAATACATGCCACACTTTATATACCCAAGCCCTAGAGTCTGGGGTCTTGCCCTTACCTCACTGCGCTAATATGGTTTGTTTCACTGCACAGAGGACAACACACATACTTTCACCCTTTGCAGAGTGTGAAGGATATGCTTGTGGATTAGCAGCTCCTCATATGACAAACCCTGGAAGTCTTGAGATGTTTAAATGGAACATAGAGTCCATCATGACCCGCGTCCAATAGGTTTGTAGTTTGGGACACTTCCGTAGGATATGATTGGAGTACTGTCTGACTCACACCCTCCCACAATGTCCTCTTTCCTCCCATTCCTAACATTTCAGAGGGGTGTGGTACCGGCAAGAAGAGATTTTAGAAAGGGTCTCTTTCATTCTAGTTTGTCATGCTGTATTGTGTGTCCTAGGGTACATCTCCTTCAATTCTTTTGCCAAGACATCCCTGCCCTGTTCGTCTTTACCCCTGGTGTGAGAAGTTGGCCTGATATATGCTGTCCACTAGTTATAGTGGGCAACTTGTATCAGTCCAAACAACCCCTTATTGGTTATAGGTTAAAGACAACCTTTATTGAAAGCTATCCTAGTGGTAGCTATGGAGAGCAGCCTTCAGGCTAAGTCTTGAAGGAATATAAAGCAGCTTGTTTTACCAGTCTATAATCTCTTGAGTCACTAAATGAAAGATATCCACACCAGGTATATATATGAAATATATGTATTTATTACTAAAGACACCCTCCTAGTCTCTTTATGAGACTAGAGGTCAAAACACATAAGTTACACTTCAATAATCACAGTAAAATATCACAAATACACGTCAGGCCCTAGAGGCGAGCCAAACCATATACTAAAATAGTGGTATAAGAACCACGACTTAACTAGACACAAGGCCTAGAGCCTGTAAAATCACTGGGACCCCAAGGAACCACCCAAGGTAGTGACACGGTGGACCAACGTGGGCCGTGTGCAGTGTGTGAACACAGCCGCGAGCTCCCGTTAGCTTCTATGGGGAAAGTCGCGGTTAGATTTTTAAAGATTAGGGACACTTAGAAATGAGTCAGGACCAAACCCTTTTGGACTTAGGAAGTTCTAGGGCTAGCACCCACGGGAGCATGGGAGTACTCGTGTTACCTCACCCAGGGAAGCCGGGTGCATAGGTGTCTTTTGGTGTCAGGTCGCGTCGTCGATTTCAATGGGAGCTGGCGAAGAAGTGCAGAGCTGCCGTGAAGATGCGAAGTGTCCGAAGAGATCCAAGCCTGGATCGAAGATGAGAAGAACCTGAAAGCAGATGGGACAGAGTCTGGGTCACTTGCCAGTGACCAGGAAGGCGATGAGCAGATGCCCACCGATGTTGGATGATTTTAGGTGAAAGAGGTAAAGCTTGACTCTTCAGCCACGAGGACCAGGAGGCGTCGAGGACAACCAGGAGCTGGATTCTAACTGTCCCATGAAGGATGTCGAGTGCTGCAGCATCGGTGCCTAGATTGGACACAACATGCCTTGGCAACAGCAACCCATGCAGAAACAAGAAAGATGCTTCGGTGCAGACCAGCAAGGTCTCTGGGGCTCACCACTTGGTTGGGAGTCGGGACACGTCTAGAGCAACCAGGAAAGCCCAAGGAAATACAAAGTTATACCCTCACGCACCCACCAGACAATGGACCAGGGATCGCAAAGGGACCTCAAGACGAGACACAAACTGGCAGCCCACGGGTCACTCGGAATGACCAGGCCAACAATCCTCAGTGGATTCAGTGCTTGAGGTGGGGGCTACAAGTTAGCCCAAGCACGACTTCAAGATACGTCGAGAAGTCAATGCACTTGCAAAAGTGCACAGTGACCAGGAGTTCCGGTTCCACGCTACTCACGAGGGCTGCGGGTCTTAGCTTTGCTGGGGACTCGGGTCAGCCTCTGAGATGTCTGGAAGTCCTCTTCCTGGGCTGCAAATACTTCAGAGTCCGGCAGGAGCTTCGATAATGCAGACCGGCAAATTGCTTCATTGGTGCCTGCTAAGCAGGGGAGTCACTCCTTGACCCCAAGGGAGATTTCTTCAGTCCTCTGATCTTGAGCAGAGTGTCAAAGGTCCAGGATTCAGCTTCAGAGTTTCGTCCAGGGTAATCTAAAGTCCTAAGGACAGGGGTCCCATACTTATACTAAGGTAGGGGGTTGGACATACTCTAGGGACCCACCTATGGGAGGGTTTTTGAAAGAGCGGTGGCTACACCCATTTCCTTTGTCCAGTTTCACACCAGAGCAGGGGCTGGAAGCCCCTGAACTGGTTTGAGCTGGACTATGCACAGGGACACCAAATGTTCCCCCAGTGCAGGACTTCAAAGCACTCAGAGAGTGCTCCCACCCAGCCCCAATACACATAAGCCTGTCTGGGAGGTGGTTACACCTCCCTGTGACAGGAAACCTATTGTCCAGGCTTCCCCTGCTGGAGTTTCGGTCAGCAGCAGGAGGCCAGACCCGTGTCTGTGGCTGCAGCATCCATTTTGTGATGCCAGGGCTCTATTAAGTTTCGACCGGGTATACCAGAACTGTCATGTCTCTCGCTCTAGAAGGATGGGATCATACTCCCACACAAGTTACTGGTGTGGGGGTATGATTCCAAGGTGTTTGACACCAAACACGACATGTTTCCGTGCAGCAAGTCCAAAGTTAGCATTTACCGTTTGGTTATAATGCACTTAAGAGCATATGGTCAGGCTGCACTGCAAACAGCATCAGAGAAGGTTCTCCGAATGCTGCAGAGGGGCTTTGCTCATGCAGGGGCATAAGAACCAAGCACCCTGCCTTCAGGATTGATAAGGCCTGCCATAGGAGTGACCTATAGGTTTATATGTGTGTATTTATATAGTGATATAGGTAACCTATATCACAGTAAGGTGTGCATGCACCACCTTACCCAGGCTGCAGTAGCAGACCTGTGGTGTCATTTTGGGTGGCTTTCCAGGGGTGGCATAATACATGCTTCAGCCCCTGGTAGGTCTCTGGGGTACCTATGCCCTGGATACATAGTATACCATATACTAGGTACTTATAAGGGCACCTCAGATCCAATCTGAACTGTACCTAAAGTACATGGAATCATTTTCGAGAGGAAGCAGCTAGGCTGGGGCACTGTTTAGCAGGGTCCCAGTCAGACTAAAGTCGAAAAACAGTGAAACACCAGCAAAAATTGGGGGTAAACATGTGAAGCAGATCCTACTCTCCTACACAACACCCCCCCCCCTCCCTAAACGCAGGGACATTAAACTAACCGTGACCAGTTGAGTCTTCATGTTCTAAGTGGAAATATCAGGAGAGTCCATCTGCATTGGCATGGTTACTCCCAGGTCTATGTTCCACTGTATAGGACATCCCCTGTAGGAAAATTGACCACCTGAGCAATTCGGGATTTTCACCCTTCATCTGTGTTAGCCAGAAGAGGGGCTTATGGTCTGTCTGAACAATGAAGTGAGTACCAAATAAGTATGGCCTCAACTTCTTCAGAGCCGAAACCACAGCAAAGGCCTCCCTCTCAATGGCTGACCAACGTTTCTCTCCCGGGGGGGTCAACCTTCTGCTTATGAAAGCTACTGGTTGATCCTGACCTTCATCATTCAACTGTGACAGTACAGCCCCTACCCCCAACTCAGATGCATCTGTTTGAACAATTAACTTTTTGGAGTAGTCAGAACTTTGCAGAATGGGAGCAGTGCACATGGCCTGCTTCAGGTCATCAAATGCGTTTTCACAGCTAGCTGTCCACTGAACCTTTTAGGGCATTTTCTTAGAGGTTAAGTCATTCAGGGGTGTCAATATTGATCCATACTCCTTGACAAATCTTCTATAGTACCCAGTCAGGCCTAAGAAGGCTCTCACCTGAGTCTGGGTAGTTAGAGCAATCCAGTCCATTATGGTCTGGATTTTGCTCTGAAATGGTTGAACCTGGCCTCACCCTACAAGGTGGCCCAGGTATACAACCTGACTCTGCCCTATCTGGCACTTAGTAGCCTTAATAGTTAGGCCTGCTTTTTGCAGGGCCTCCAAAACATTCCTCAGGTGGATCAGGTGATCCTCCCAGGTGGAGCTAAAGACAGCAATATCATCTAGATATGCTGCACTATAGTCTTCAAGGCCTGTAAGGACTTGATTCACCAGCCTTTGGAAAGTGTCAGGTGCATTCTTCAAACCAAAGGGCATTACCACAAATTGATAGTGCCCACTAGGGGTAGGAAATGCTGTCTTTGGCTTTGCATCATCAGCTAGTTTGATCTGCCAGTAGCCAACTGTCAAGTCAAATGTGCTTAGAAACTTGGCTGAGGCCAAAGTATCTATTAGCTCATTTGCCCTGGGGATGGGATGGGCATCAGTCCTAGTGACTGCATTGAGACCCCTGTTGTCTACACAAAACCTCATCTCTCTCTCTTGCCATCTGTGTGAGGTTTAGGTACCAGGACTACTGGACTAGCCCAAGGGCTAACTGAGGGTTCAATAACCCCCAAATCCAACATCATTTGGACTTCTGTCCTTATACAGTCCCTGACATGGTCAGGTTGCCTGTAGATCTTATTCTTCACAGGCAGGCTGCCCCCAGTGTCCACTTCATGAGTGCACCAGGTGGTCTGACTTGGAGTCAGAGAAAACATATGTTTGAACTGGCTGAGAAGCTTTCTGCAGTCAGTTTGTTGCTGGACAATGAGGCTGCCTGCCAAGGCTACACAATCAACTGACCCATCATCAGGGTTCTGAGAAAGCAGGTCAGGGAGTGGGTCACTCTCTTCCTCCTGTCCTTCATCAGTAGCCATGAGCAAGCCCATGTCTGCCCTGTCAACATATGGTTTTAGTCTGTTGACATGAAGTACCCTGTGGGGACTCCTAGGCGTTCCAAGGTCTACCAAGTAGGTAACCTCCCCTTTCTGTTCAACAATTGTATGGGGGCCACTCCATTTGTCCTGGAGGGCTGCTGGGGCCACAGGCTCCAACACCCACACTTTCTGTCCTGGCTGGTAGACAGTCAGTACAGCCTTTTGGTCATGCCAGGCTTTTTGCAATTCCTGGCTAGTCTCAAGGTTTTTGGTTGCATTTTTCATATACTCAGCCATCCTGGAGCGGAGACCAAGTACATAGTCCACTATGTCCTGTTTGGGGGGCTTGAGAGGTAACTCCCACCCTTCCTTAACCAGATACAATGGACCCTTGACAGGGTGACCAAACAAAAGTTCAAAAGGGCTGTAACCAACCCCCTTTTGAGGCACCTCTCTGTATGCAAATAAAATGCAGGGCAAGAGTATGTCCCATCTTCGCCTAAGCTTTTCTGGGAGTCCTTTAATCATGCCCTTTAAGGTCTTGTTGAACTTTTCAACTAAACCACTGCATTGTGGGTGATAGGGTGTGGTGAACTTGTAGTTCACTCCACACTCCTTCCACATAGCAGTCAAGTAACTAGACATGACGTTTGCACCCCTGTCAGATACTACCTCCGTAGGAAAGCCTACTCTTGCAAATACACCCAAGAGAGCTCTTGCCACCACAGGTGCTGTAGTGGTCCTCAGGGGAATTGCTTCTGGGTACCTGGTGGCATGGTCCACCACCACCAGTATAAACCTGTGCCCAGATGCTGTTTGAGGATCCATGGGACCAACAATGTTAATCCCCACCCTCTCAAAGGGAACCCCCACCACAGGTAGTGGTATCAGGGGGGCCGTTGTGGTTCCACCTGCCTTGCCACTGGCTTGGCAGGTCACACAGGAGCGACAAAACTCCTTAGTGTCTTCAGACATGTGGGTCCAGTGAAAGTGAGGGACAATTCTGTCCCAAGTCTTGTTCTGGCCCAGATGTCCTGCTGGGGAATATCATGGGCTAGTGTCAATAGGAAGCCCCTAAACTTCAGAGGTATAACCAACCTCCTGGATGCACCAGGCTTGGGGTCTCTACACTCTGAATAAAGGAGTCAATCATCCCAATAAACTTTATGGGTGCCACTAGCATTCCCAGCAGCCTCATCAGCAGCTTGCTTTCTGAAGGGTTCAAGAGAGGGGCAGGTTTTCTGCTCCTGGCTCACATCAGACCTGGAAGGGCCTTCTGTCCCCAAGAACTCAACCTGGTCAGGTTCAAGCTCCTTTGGGACAACTCCTTCTTCAGGCTCAAGATCATCTCCCTGAGGAGACTGATCAGCATTCTGAGTCAGGTGGGAAGGCACTGTCTTTACCCTACTGCTCCTACTCTTGGGAGGCACCTGGTCCATTATTCCAGCATCCAGGGCCTGTCTAGTTTTAGACATTTTGGCCTGTGACCTAGTCACACCAAATACATGAGCAGGGATCCCTAACATTTCTGCATGTGTCCTGAGCTCCACTTCAGCACAAGCTGAAGTCTCTAGATCAGACCTCTTCAATCTGTGGGGCGTCCCCCCTGGGGGGGCACACCACCATCCTAGGGGGGGCACGCACTCCACTCTAATTTTAACTTTGTTCCCTGAGTCCCAAGTCTTTTTAGAGAACTCCGGTGAGGGGGAGGGAGGGGAAATCGACGGGGCACAAAGTGCCCATGTTTTTGTTATGTTAACCGTCCCAGGAGGGGGTTAATTCATAGAGCTGAAACTTCAGCTGCAGTGAGGAGGCAGGAAGTTTCCTCTGCTAAAACCGAAGGTAAAGGGACTTGTTCCTTCGCATTCGATATTATAGTACCTCGCACTGCAGCTGAAATGCCTGTCTGTTCGTTTGCTTTCAGTTTAAGCAGTGGAGACATCCTGCCTCTCACTGCAGCTGAAGCATTTCAGCTCTGTGAATTAACCCCCTCCTGGGAGGGTTAGCTCTTCCTCGAAAGAAGACAAAGTTTATTTTAAAACTACACAGGCAGGCGTGCAAAATGCCAGCTAGCCATGTGTTCTTTTAAACAGACTGCAAATTGCTTGCTGTAAATAAAGAAGCATGTTCCCTTTTATTATCAGCCATAGATTATTCAGGTAGCCCTAGAACACAAGTAAAAGTTATTTCTATTTCTATTTGCTGTTCAAAGTATGCATGGACAAGTACTGACAATACAGCTTTAGGTGACTGCTTATTTTTGCACCGTCTGGGACATCAAAATAATGAGCTGGCAACCCTAATCACAAGACCTGGAGTTTGTTGCAGGATCACCACATTATTTATTTCCTCCACCCTGATCCCTAGTTACTGCCATATTATCAATGGTTTAACACTTTTGAAACCCTATGCTGCCGTCAATAACATTCTGAGTTACTTCAAATGTTGGGGAATGCACCTTGCATTCTGACAACTCGCTCCTCATTCTCGCCCTTCACTTTCACGCTCACCCTGCACTCACACTGATCCCCATGCACTCACACTATTCACCCACTTACCCTGCACTCACAGTGATCACTCTGCACTCACAATTCACTTGCACTGTTCACCATGTACCTCACCCTGCAATTACACGAGCCCACTACTCAACCTGCGCTTAAGTGATACTTCACTCACCTGTCCCCCTCACTGCTCAATCTGCAATCTCACTCAAATAAGCCCACCACTAGCCATTCATTCATTCGTCCCACTCTGCACTTATATCTGCACCCAAATTCATATGGTCACCTCGCTCACCCTGCAGTCACTCCTATTACCCTACTCGCAAACTGTCGCATGGCTCCCCGTGCACTCACATGAGCACTCCTGCCACCCACACAGCGCAGAGGGTTAATGTGCCTGCTCCATAGAATGTGTACCATGCAGATCACAGAACTGAGTGTGAGTAAACAATGAGTAGCGCTATAACAAAATGAAGAGAGATGAGGTACATCGTTGGTGAGTGGTAGTGAGGGAATTCATGGAGAAGGAGGAAATGTGGGAGGGGGCACCAAAAAAAGACTGTTGCAGTGTGTGCAACAAGTGCTTGGGCCAGCCCTGGCTGGGAATGTTAGCCCCCACCCGAAGTTCGGGTCTAGTTGCGCTCCTGTACACGAGTATGGGCATGTCATGCCCCATCAAGATTTTCGTCCTAAACTACAAAAGGACACATTTACATGCACTGCGATCCAGCTTTCCAGGGCGCCCTCTCTGTGGACTTTCAACTTTGTCTTCGGGTGCATAACAGATTGGTGGGCAATTATCCTATTATAATGCTGCCTAAAACGTTTGTTAATGATTTCTAGAGAAGATTTGTTTCTCGTGTACCAGCTCTGAGCTAGGGAGTGCTCGAAAAATCTGACAAAACTGTCTCACAGTCTCTGTCTTGGCTGAAAATGTCTTCAGAGTATTCAGCTTTGAGAGAAAATGCTATCAAAACTCTCTTGCATTTCAGCTCGTCCTATTTATGTGAGATTGGGTTCTCAGCACTTGCTCTATTAAAGACTAGGGGCAGATTTACAAGCACCCTGCGCCACCAGTACGTCACTTTTCATGACGTACTGGTGGCGCAGGGGGCCCCTCCATATTTACAAGGACGGGAAAAGCCACCCTGCGTGACTTTTCCTCTCCTTGTAAATACGGCCCCTTCACAAGCAGCACTTTGTGTTGAAGGGTTGTTCCATGGGTATTGCTGTGGGTGTTCCCACGCAACACCCATGGAACAAGACACATCTCCAGATTTACGAGGAATCGTAAATCTGGAAATGCGTCTGAATGCTACGCCACCATAGAGGTGGCTTAGCGAGGTGCAACGAGGAGAAATGTTTTCATTTCTCCTCGTTTTTCCCTCTTTCAATGCGTGCTGCATTCTACAGCATGCATTGAAAGAGGGAAATGCCTGTAGTGATTGTTTATGTGCAGGAAGGTGCCCCTTCCTGCACAAAAACAATCTCCCGCATGGCTGCAGTTTGTGCGCCAGCGCAAGGGGAAGCACAGAGATGCGTCATATTCTTGTAAATATATCGCATCCCTGTGCTTCGGAAGTGCCTTGTAGATCTGCCCCTGGATGTGGAGCACAACCTGAGGATGGCAATAGCAAAGATCCATCCACAGATTGACCGTCTGTGGCGAAAAACAGGCACACCCGTCACATCTATGTTGGTGGTGTTATCAATCAATGTCGTGTAAAACAAAGCATCCTAGTAAAAACAATTTGCGCATATTTTATCTAGGAAATGGTGCTTTGAGCTGTGTAATAATCTGTCATTTCAGCACACCCACTCACAAACCTGCACTTTACTAAACACTCTTATTGTGTTGAACATTATTTGCTGAATATGGCCCAGGATATGCGTGCGGCGGTCGATTATGTAATGTACCAGATTCCAGAAATTTCTGTCAGGTGTTGGAGGGGGGGGGGGCAACAGCTAAAATAATTGCACTGGGGGGGCTCAACCTACAAAAGTTTGAAGACCTATGCTCTAAATCATTGCCAAGCAAGCACTGTACTGGTAGGTCTGCACTTACCACAACCTCCTTAAGGCCAGTTACCCCTCCCCAGGAGAAGTTAACAACTGCCAGAGAATGGTCTGTTCTGACATTTCTAGCATTAGTCACTTGGTACATTTCACCAAGTATAATCTGCCCAGGATCCACAAGATCTTTTATCAGCATTGTTACACTTGCTCCTGTGTCCCTGAATGCCCAAGCCTCTACTCCATTTATTAAAGGCTGTTGTCTGTATTTGCCCAGATTACTGGGACTCACAAAGGGGGACTTATCCATGCCCCCATCACAGACAAGTACAGCCTGAGTTGGAAATCTGACTAGGCCAGAGTCCCTCTCAGAACCCAGGGTCAACCCTACTACACCCTTATTCTGAACATTGCCACCGCCTATTGTAGCTGTACTGGGGGAACAGTTGACTTAGGGGCAATGATGGCTGGAGTAGATTCTTTGGACTTGGTGCAGTCACTGTCCGGTGAGTTTTCTGTTTACAGATTTTGCACCAAGGTTTCTTTTGGCCTTTTCCCTTGTTAGACTGTGAATCCCCACCTGAAGATAATTTTTGGGGGCCTTGTGAAGACTTCTGGTATTTACCCTTCTCCCCACCCATATCAGAGTATTTAGGATCTTGCTTCTTGGGTTCACCACCTTGGTTCTGTACCTTCTCCTTCACCCTGGTTCTGACCCACTTGTCTGCCTTCCTTCCCAATTCTTGGGGAGAGGTCAGATCTGAGTCTACCAGGTACTGGTGCAACAGCTGATTCTGACAATTATTAAGAATCTGCTCCCTCATAATCAAATTGTACAATCCTTGATAGTCATGCACTTTACTGCCAAGTAACCAACCTTCCAGAGCCTTAGTAGCACAATCTACAAAGTCTACCCAGTCCTGAGGGTGTGCCTTTTGGGTATCCCTTAACTTTAACCTGTACTGCTCAGTGGTTAGGCCAAACCCATCAATCAAGGCACTTTTCAGACTGTTGTAATCATCTGCCTCCTCCTCTCTAACAGTGAGGAGCTTATCTCTACCTTTGTCTGCAAAGGAGAGCCATAAGATTGCTGCCCACTGCTCCTGGGGGACCCTTTGTACTTTACAGGCCCTTTCCAGTGCAGTTATCCATTTGTGGATGTCATCCCCACTCTGATAGGGAGGGACAATCTTATTCAGGTTTCTATGGTCATGAGACCTCTCCCTATCTCCAGGGATGTTGCTGCCACCATGGGACTCTAGTCCCAACTTTTTTCTAGCTCTGTAGAGCTCTAGGGCCTCCTTATCTAGGGCTACCTGCTTTCTTCTGATTTCAAGCTGAGCTTCCTCATACTTAAGCAGTCTCTCCCTTCTCTCCTGAGAGGTTTCCCTCCTATGAGAGGAGATTGAGGTCCCTATAGATGAGTTAGAATGGTTAGATTCCACTGAGGGAGATCCTGACCTTCTTGACCTTCTTGGCCCACCACCAACTCTCCCAGGAGGGACAAAGAGGGGTCCATTATGGTCCTCTCCATCAATGTCTAGGAAAATTGCATTTTCCAGGTCCAGATCATTGTTATCTGCCTGGCCAGACTCAGAGGTCAGGTCATGGGGAATTTCACCCCTTGGCCTTTCCTCAGGTGCTGTCCCACCCACTCTGCCTAGCCCTTCAGATCCTAAAGATCTGCTAAGGTCATCCAGCCTGAGTACCTCTATGAGATGCTGGGTGGTTGGACGTTTGCCTGTCTTCAGTTTCCTGGTTGTACATAATGCTCTCAGTTCCATGAATTGGAGTTTATCATACTGGGAATCTTGAAGCCCATTGGCTTCTGGCAAGGACCTACTGGTTCCTGGCCTTGAAGACATTACTAGTGTGGTGCTGTGTATTGCACTACCTACTCTAGTGTGGCCTACTAAACTCTCTTGAGTTGTAGAAAGGGTGTGCTATCCCTTAACACACAACTCTAAGTTCAGTAGAAATTACTGTATTCTAAAGCTTGTATTATATGTACCTAGGGTACCTTTAGTGGTTTTCAGTTAGTTACTCAATTGAGATTATCTGGTAAAACAATAGCAAGAGACGTCGAGAAGTCAATGCACTTGCAAAAGTGCACAGTGACCAGGAGTTCTGGTTCCACGCTACTCACAAGGGCTGTGGGTCTCAGCTTTGCTGGGGACTCGGGTTGGCCTCTGAGATGTTTTCAAATCCTCTTCCTGGGCTGCAAATACTTCGGAGTCCGGCAGGAGCTTCGATAATGCAGACTGGCAAATTGCTTCGTTGGTGCCTGCCAAGCAGGGGAGTCACTCCTTGACCCAAAGGGAGATTTCTTCAGTCCTCTGATCTTGAGCAGAGCGTCAAAGGTTCAGGATTCAGCTTCAGAGTTTCGTCCAGGGTAATCTAAAGTCCTAAGGACAGGGGTCCCATACTTATACTAAGGTAGGGGGTTGGACATACTCTGGGGACCCACCTATGGAAGGGTTTGGAAAGAGGGGTGGCTACACCCATTTCCTTTGTCCAGTTTCATGCCAGAGCAGGGGCTGGACGCCCCTGATCCAGTTTGAGATGGACTATGCACAGGGACACCAAATGTGCCCCCAGTGCAGGACTTCAAATCACTCAGAGAGTGCTCCCACCCAGCCCCAATACACATAAGCCTGTCTGGGAGGTGGTTACACCTCCCTGTGACAGGAAACCTATTGTCCAGGCATCCCCTACCAAAGTTCTGGTCAGCAGCAGGAGGCCATACCCGTGTCTGTGGCTGCAGCATCCATTTTGTGATGCCAGGGCTCCATTAAGTTTCTACCGGGTATACCAGTGCTGTCATGTCTCTCCCTCTAGAAGGGTGGGATCATACTCCCACACCAGTTACTGGTGTAGGGGTATGATTCCAAGGTGTTTGACACCAAACACAACATGTTTCCATGCAGCCGGTCCAAAGTTAGCATTTACCGTTTGGTTATAATGCACTTAATAGTATATGGTCAGGCTGCACTACAAACAGCATCAGAGAAGGGTCTCCGAACACTGCAGGAGGGCTTTGCTCATGCAGGGGCACCCACTCACATAAGAACCAACCACTCTGCCTTCAGGATTGATAAGGCCTGCCATAGGAGTGACTTATAGGTTTATATGTTTGTATATATATGTATATAGTGATATAGGTAACCTATATTACAGTAATGGGTCCATGCACAGTAGCAGACTTGTGGTGTAATTTTGGGTGGCTTTCCAGGGGTGGCATAATACATGCTTCATCCCCTGGTAGGCCTCTGGGGTACCTATGCCCTGGGTACATAGTACACCATATACTAGGGACTTATAAGGGCACCTCAGATCCAATCTGAACTGTACCTAAAGTACATGGAATCATTTTAGAGAGGAAGCAGCTAGGCTGGGGCTCTGATTAGCAGGGTCCCAGCCAGACTAAAGTCGAAAAACAGTGGAACACCAGCAAAAAGTGGGGGTAAACATGTGAAGCAGAACCTACTCTCCTACACCTGTTATAATCAAAGATCTAAACAGTGGAACAATCTACCTATATTTACATCTAATGTTTATTTTTATCCCCGTCTTGGTTGGGAGCTGCTGCTCGAATGTAGGGGTCTACACAAAGCCACTTTGACAGCAAATGACTGCGACTAATTTGAGTGTAAGGAAATATTTCAGTGTTAGTTATGCTGTTCTGTGATTGTATGTTCCATAGATGTTGGAGCCGCATGCCTTTGAACATATGTTATCGAACCACCCTTCAGTCAATGGCACATATGGGCTGTGTGCACCTGATGATTTAATTAGAGGTCAGCGACCTTTCCATTCGTAGGACTCCTCTCGGCCCACTCTGTTTACCAGCCTCAGGTGGACTGCTGTCCCCTTTGCTGGAGGCTTTTAGAATCCGTCCCTGCCATCTGTTGCCCGGCTCCATCACTGGTATCTCAGAAACCAATGTCTTCCACTTTGCTAGATTGTGGCTCTTACTGAGGTTGTGACCGGCAGACATTTGTGGCACCGTGCAAGGAACTGCTCTCTTGAGATGCCACACACTTCACACTCTTAGGCACCCCAAACTAAGATCACAGGCACCCTGAGATAGGTCCACCAGCCATATGCAGGGTATGGCACAGGCTGTCTCCATATTCCACCCGCAGGGTCCATGGATGGTGTGGATATATGTCCAATCAGTGTGGTCCGAGGAGCGTAGGAAACTGCTTTCCACATATCCACACACCCCAGTGATGTTTTTTATTTCTTTGCTTGGTTTCACTTCACCCTTTAGCAATTCTCATGCGCTTGCTTCATATATTGTAATTAATTACTTTATGATACATCCCCTTGTATGTCATCATGGTTTCAAAGGCTGTGTTGAGTCCCTTCCTGTGATGTCATGAATAATGCTATCTATGTTTTTCCTGCCAATGCTGAGGATCCTTAACATGTCGCAGGACCTGTCGTCACAGGACAGCACTTGTAATTGTATTGCTACATCAAACAGCTCAAACAGGAAGAATACAGTGAGTGAGGATCTCTATTTAGGTCTGGCATTAGCCAATACCTTTTGATTTGACTAAATTATATGAATAGAAACATTTCTTATAAGTGCTTTAAAGCACTCCTCTTCTGGCTGCTGTTGCATCATTCTCACTTTTACTGTGAGCACATCCACACACAAAGTAGTTCCCATCAGCGCCAGGAACTACTTTGGCAATGCATGCTTTTCATGACCAAAAAATATTTTTGGTTTCTCCCAACATTTTTTGGGGTGCGGGCTTGGCCGCTTCCCCATGATTATAGGTTTTACCAATACCATGACACAAACAAAACAAGCATTGATGAAATCAATGGGCTGTCAGTCAACATCAGACCTACTGTCTTTGCCAATGATTGTTACAGTTCCACATAAAGGCAAATCACTTTTAGGCCTTCATGGACACCTGACTGGTGAAGTGCTTTCCATTTCTGCTTGTGTTTTTAGCAGAGATTCTGCAACACTTGAAGACGTGGACTCGCATTTGAGGTCACTGACCAGCAGGTAGGGCACCACATTTATTTCTGCATTTTATTTATTTAGTCGTAGGGCTTAGCCAATGAGCATGCTCACTCTTTATCTCCTACAAGCCAAGCTGATATAAGATAGCTGGGAAGAAACACTGAGCAGCAGAATATTATAGCGAAACAGTCACATCTCAGCATGTAAGACATCCTGTAGGTTTTGAGCGTGGACCGCAAACCATTGATTCCAGCAGCTTCTACACCTGGGGCCAATTACAAATTCCCACATAATTCTAATGGGGCTTGTAATAGAAATGTGAAGAAATATTATAGAGCTGGTATTTAAATCTTAAGCTCTACCCCATAATGCCTAGCTGCTAATATTATTATCAAAATTGTTATTATTAATGAGAATAATAATTATGTGCAGTAGTTAGGCTACCATCAGACTAGAGACTCAATCTTTCATGCAAAACAACACAACAAGAGAACTTGCTGCACTGCGTGAAATGGCGAGCGTAAGAATGCAGCATTTATCAACCTTTGGCAAAGCCCTGCTCTCTGCCTCCGCTGGTGCACAATCTGCTGGCCAGCACCAACGCGGGCACCCTTGCATCAAGCACCAATGGTGGTTATATTGCAGGCAGGATTGTTTTAGTGCAGGAAGGCAGACCTTCTGATGGATACATCTGCCAGTGGATTCCTCACCTTGTGAATATCCCCTGCGCCAGCATTCCACGGAACTTTTTTTCCCCAGCTCTCTACGCCGACGTGGACGACGTCATAATGCATCGGCTCCGCTCGCGACTCCGTATGATATCACCGGAGCCATAAGAGAGCCGCGTCGGCGTGATGACGTCAGTTCCCTTTTTTCCGCGCCGTCGACGCGCAACGGTTTTTCCAGCACTCTCCTGCTACTTTGTTGTCGTTTGGTGTGTTACTGTTGGAAAAAATTGTCATGTCTTCGACTAGGAAGTCGGGTTTTAAACCCTGTAGGGAGTGTGGGGGCCACATGTCTATGACAGACCCCCATGAAGATTGTTTGTGGTGCCTTTCATCTGACCACGACGTGGAAGATTGTTCCAGCTGCAAGAAGATGAATCCCAAGGCCTTGAAAGAAAGGGAGGCGAAGCTCTTCATGGCCAAGGCTAAGAAGAAGAGAGGTAGGAAGAAGGAGAGATCGAGGCCGGAGTCGTCGACTTCGCATTTTTCGAAGTCGAAGAAGCATCACAAGAAAAGGAAGCATTCCTCTCGGCGCCGGTCTTCGAAGAGCAAGGTGTCGAGATCGGCTTCGCCTCGACGTCGAAGTAAGGATGTGTCTCCTTCTCCTTCTCCATCTAAGTCTCCAGAGGGATCTCCTTCGCCGAAGCGGACTCCGGCAGGGTCCCCGGCGCAGTCACCGGTGCAGTCACCGGCGCCGTCACCGGTTCCAGTGGAGTCTTCGGCTTCTGAAGCTGAGCAAGAGCAAAGAAAAGAGCCGGATGCTCCTATGGCGCCTGTTGAGGACAATGCGGCGCCGATACCAGGTACTCCGCAACCGGATCCGGGATCAATCCCTTATCCGCAGTTCCCGACTCCGGGTATGGATTCGTCGCATTTTTTAAATGCAATGTATGGGATTTTCAAACGGGCTGCCTTCCCATCTGGCGCACCTACTGGTCCCGTGGGTCCTATGGCTTATACTCTGGGAGTGCCACAGCATTACGCTCAGGCCCCGTTTATGCCCTTTCTGCCGCTGGCGCCTTCGTGGAAGTTTCCGGCGCCGTCTGGGGATCCATCTCGGCTTTGACTGGATCGACCTTCTTCGGAGCCTTCCTCGACGCCGTTGACGACTCCCTCGGCGCCGTGTCTGGCGCCGCCGACCCCGACTCCGGCGCCGCCGACCCCGACACCTTGGGCTCCACGTTCGGTTCCACCGACTCCGCGTACGGCGCCGACGACGCCGGCTCCACGGATCCGATCAAGGAGAGAGGCCCAGAGGGTCTTGGAGGAGGAACGTTATAGAGTGGAGGTGGAAGAAGGTGAGGTGGATACATCCTCTGACGAATTTGAGGGGATTCAAGAGGCTAGTGGCCTGGATACAACTCCGGAGTGGGAGCATTCTTCCTCTAGGTCCTCTCCGCCGCAGGAACTGGCTCCCTACCATCTGGTTATAAAAAAGGCTGCAGAGTTGTTGGATTTGCAGTTGCCCTCTGCGGAGTATAAGCCTAACCTTCTGACGGAGGTGTTGCATTCGCCTGCCTCGACCTCTGAGCCCTTGCTGCCTTTTAATGAGGCTATTTTGGAGCCAGTTATGGATGTCTGGCGTAAGCCACTCTCTTCGCCAGCAGTTTCCAGGCAGGTGGCGAGAAGATATAGGGTGGCACCTGGGGATCCAGGTTTTCTGTCTTCACACCCTTCTCCAGAAAGCCTGGTGGTGCAGGCTTCATGCTCGAAGCATGCTTCAGGAGCCTTCCCTCAGACTCCGGCAGACAGGGAGTCCAAAAAGGCTGATCAGGCAGCTAAGAAGACCTTTTCTTCTGGGAGCATGGCGCTTAAGTCCACTAATGCCACGTGCTTACTAGGGCGCTATGTTCATGCTTTGATGGACTCAATGAAATCTTTAGCCCCTAAGTTACCAGAAGGTGATAAGGCGTCCTTTATGGAAGTGGTTACGGATACTCAGGCTGCTGCGAGGCAGGTGATTCAGTCGGGGCTTGATACGGCTGATTCGGTGGCAAGGATAATGGGGTCATCTATAGCCACTAGGAGGCAAGCGTGGCTTCGTTCGTCTGGCTTCTCTACGGACGTTCAGGCCACATTGGTGGATTTGCCTTTTGATGGACAGAGACTTTTTGGTGAAAAGGCTGATTCTGCCCTGCAGAGATTTAAAGAGAGTAGGGAGACTGCTAAATCTTTAGGTCTGCAGGCTCCTTCTAAAGGATTTGGGCTTAAGAAGTTCAGAGGTTTCGGGAGGTCTTCATTACGTTCCTACCGGCAGCCTCAGCAGCAGCAGCAGCAACAACAGCAGAATCCCCTCTATAGGTCCTATAGAGGGAGACAAAGAGGTCGGAGAGGTTCTGGCCGCAACCCCTCTTCATCTTCTGCCTCCTCTGCTCCCAATGAAGCTTCAGGGAAGCAGACCTAGATCCCCCATCCTGGATCATGTAAGACCTGTGGGGGGACGGGTGTCCCACTTTCTGCGGGGTTGGAAATCTGTTACAACCGACCTTTGGGTTTTAAACCTCGTGGAGACTGGGTACGCCCTTCCCTTTCGGGAGTTTCCTCCCCCTTACCCTCCTTGCCAAGGTTACTGCTCGGAAAACCATCTGCTTCTTCTGCAGAAGGAGGTACTAGCTTTGATTCAAAAGGGTGCAATAGAAGTGGTTCCGGAGCAGGAAAGGGGTCAGGGATGCTACTCACGGTATTTCCTGATTCCCAAGAAGGACGGCAGATTGCGTCCGATGCTGGACCTCAGAGTCTTGAACTTTTACCTGAAACAGGAGAAATTCAATATGCTGACCCTTGCGCAGGTTCTTCAAGCGTTGCAGCAAGGAGACTGGATGGTGTCGCTCGACTTGCAGGACGCGTACTTCCATGTCCCGATCCTGAAGTCGCACAGGAAGTATCTCCGTTTTACGGTTGGGTCGCAACATTACCAGTTTGCGGTCCTCCCGTTTGGTCTTACTACCGCACCTCGAGTCTTCATGAAGGTGATGGCAGTGGTGGCGGCCCATCTCAGGAGGTCGGGGATTCCGGTTTTCCCCTACCTGGACGACTGGCTTCTGAAGGCAGAGTCCCCAGAGATGGTGCAGCATCATCTGCAGGTAACATCTCAGCTGTTATTCGAATTGGGTTTTTCGATAAACGTGCCCAAATCTCACCTGGTGCCCTCTCAACGCAACCTGTTCATAGGGGCGGTACTGGACATTACTGTGTGTCGAGCATTTCCTCCTCCTCAAAGAATTCTCGACATACAGGAGATGGTCCCTTTATTCCACAATGGAGCGGTTGTTCCAGTTCTGAAGGTCCTTCGCCTGCTCGGTCTGTTCGCCTCCTGCATTCTGTTGGTCAACCATGCACGCTGGCACATGAGGGCGCTCCAGTGGTGCCTCCGCAGGCAGTGGTATCAGCACAACGGAGATCTCAGAGAGTCGATCAGGATCTCCAGAGAAGCTGCAGCGGATCTATCTTGGTGGAGCGTGGAGGGTGATCTGTCTCAAGGAAAGCCCTTCCATCTGCCTCCATCGGTGGACACAGTGATAACGGATGCCTCCACCTTAGGGTGGGGTGCTCATCTGGGGGATCTGGAGATCAAGGGTCTTTGGTCTCCAGAGGAAAGGTTTCTTCACATCAACCTTTTGGAATTGCGGGTGATTCGTTTGGCGCTCAAGGCCTTCCTCCCTTCCCTTGGCGGTCAGTCGGTTCAAGTCCTGGCAGACAACACTACCGCGATGTGTATGTCAACAAGCAGGGAGGAGTGGGGTCGCATTGTCTCTGCAGAGAGGCCCTGCGTCTTTGGTCCTGGGCTCAGGACCATCGGATTTGTCTGATGGCAAATCATCTGGCCGGGGTGCTGAACGTGCGTGTGGACAGTCTCAGTCGGCAGTTCTCCGCCGACCACGAGTGGAGGCTCCATCCGGAGGTGGTTCGTTACGTCTTTCGGACGTAGGGAACCCCTCGGGTGGACCTGTTTGCCACCCGTGAGAACGCGCACTGCCCGTCATTCTGCAGTCTCCAGTATCCGATGCAGGGAACGTTGGGGGACGCATTTCAGTTGAGTTGGGGCTCACAACTCCTTTACATGTTTCCTCCCATACCCTTGATTCCTCGGGTTCTGAGGAAGATTCGCCAAGACCGGGCCCAAGTTATATTGATCGCCCCGGTTTGGCCAAGAAGGGTGTGGTACACAGATCTTCTCCACCTCTCCTCGTGCCCTCCGCTCCGTCTCCCTCTGAGGGCAGACCTCCTCTCGCAGCTCGAGGGGCAGGTTCTACACCCCCACCTCCAGAGCTTACACCTTCATGCCTGGAGATTGAACGCGGCAACCTGAATTCCTTCTCTCTCCCGCCTGATGTGGTGGATGTTATTTTATCGGCCAGGCGACACTCCACCAAGTCCATTTACTTCTATAGGTGGTCCAAGTTTGTAAAATGGTGTGGAGAGAGATCCATTGACCCATTAAAAGCCCCTCTTTCTGATGTGCTCCAGTTTGCTCTTTCCTTGGCTCAGCAGGGCTGTGCTGTGGCCACGATCAAGGGCTATCTTTCGGCCTTATCGGCTTTTCTATGTCTTCCTGATCAACCGTCATTATTTAAATCTCCGGTTGTACTAAGGTTTATCAAAGGCCTTACCAACATGTTTCCACCTACTCCTTTTGTAATGCCACAGTGGGACCTTAATCTTGTCTTGACTTATCTGGTGGGGTCCCCGTTTGAGCCTCTTCATAATTGTCCTATGAGGTCTTTCTTGTGGGCATAACCTCGGCAAGGAGGGTGAGTGAGCTTCAAGCTCTTAGTTCTAAACCCCCTTTTCTAACATCACATGCTGAAAGGATGGTACTCAGGACCAGGGCTGCTTTCCTGCCCAAAGATGTTACTCCGTTTCATTTGGGGCAGTCTATTACTCTCCCTGTTTTTTATCCACCTCCTCATCCCTCCAAGGAGGAGGAAAGACTCCATCGCCTGGACTCAAAGAGAGCTGTTAGCTTTTACTTGGACAGAACGAAGGACTATCGTCTGGACGATCAGCTCTTCGTGGGTTATGTTGGACATTCTAAAGGAAGAGCGGTGCACAAGCGCACTCTATCAAGATGGATCATCCTTGCCATCAAGATCTGCTATGCCCTGGCTGGTAAGGTTCCTCCTGAGGGTATTAGGGCTCATTCAACTAGAGCTAAATCATCTACATCTGCTTTGGCCCGGGGTGTTCCTGTGGCAGATATTTGTAAAGCCGCGACTTGGGCCTCCCTCCATACTTTCGCAAAGCATTATTGCTTGGACTCTGAGATGAGGAGGGAGGGCCCCTTCGCGCGCTCTGTCTTGCAAGACTTTCTGGTATAGGAAGGTGGACACCCTCCTTTGGGAGTGGGGACTGCTGTGGGAATCTATTCACAAGGTGAGGAATCCACTGGCAGATGTATCCATCAGAAGAACAAGTTACTTACCTTCGGTAACGCTTTTTCTGGTAGATACAGTATCTGCCTGTGGATTCCTCACTGGCCCACCCGCCTCCCCGTTGTCCACCTTTGTATACCTTAAAAGTTGTCTTGTTTTGAGATGTTGTTATGCTTTCTGGTACATTTGTAGGAAATGCTTATTTTGTTTAGCTTTCCTTTTGTTTATGTACTGTGTATATTTGATTGTATATTGTATACTGTGTATACTTTGAATTTGTCGTTGGTCCACCTATGCACCTCGGGGGCACGGAAAAAATGTGTGGAACTGACGTCATCACGCCGACGTGGCTCTCTTATGGCTCCGGTGACGTCATACGGAGTCGCGAGCGGAGCCGATGCATTATGACGTCGTCCACGTCGGCGTAGAGAGCTGGGGAACAAAAGTTCAGTGGAATGCTGGCGCAGGGGATATTCACAAGGTGAGGAATTCACAGGCAGATACTGTATCCACCAGAAAAAGCGTTACCGCGTTCTTCCTGCACAAAAAAAGCCTCTGAGCCATGTTTCTCTTTCTAAGTGAGCTGCAGAATGCAGCACACATGCAAAGAAGAAACAGAGAGGAGAAATAAAGATATTTCTCCTCGTTGTGCCTCCCCTGGAAAGGAGTAGCATTTTCGCGCACTCCCAGGTTTACCTTGATAACTCTGGGTTTGTGCCAAAATCCATGGGTGGATGAGTGGGAACACCCACGCTCCACCCATGGAACACCTTCCCGAGGCAGAGTAGCGCAACACAGAAATTTGTGCTACCTTGCATTGCTCCAGATTTACCAAGCAGCGCAGGGCCAGGCGAGGAAGCCTTGCGTTGCTTGGTAAATCTGACGTTAGTATTGCTTTGCCCATGCGGCACTATGCGTGACCACAAGGGGAACGCAACACTACTATCAATATGGCCCAATAAATCCATCAGGACCGCCATAATCCTACTCCAATTTAGGAAAGAGTTGAAGACTCACCTTTAAATAGAACATTACATCGATAACAAGTCAATAACCAGCGTCCTCACCTATTGCTCGTTGACTGTGTGCTTGCCTTTGACCTTTTACTGCTTTTTTGGCTATGTTTGCGCTATACGAATATCACTAGTTCTCGCAGTACTTCTGCATTGACAAATGTTTACTCTCTTTACGAGAGTCATTAACCCTGTGAGGCTGGTCTGTAACATTACTCCAGTCTAGGGTCACCAGACGTCCCGGATTTCCCCAGACAGTCCAGGTTTTGAGAGGACTGTCCAGGCGTCCCGACGTTTTTCGTAATTATGAAGAAATGTCCTGGTTTTTAGGACAAAGACAAAGTCAACCTGCACAGCAGAAATGAAACTTTTGTCCTCCTTTCAAGAGACGTCTCTAACTTGGGGAGTGGAGTTGGCCTAAGGGCTAGGGCAGTTGACCTCAGATCTGGAGAACTGGGTTCAAGTCTCAGCAAGGGCGCGCAATATCCTGTGATTCTGGGCATATCACTTAATCTCCCCGTGCCTAACAAAAATGAATGTGTCCTCATGTAACGAGACTGGTGCTTGTGTAAAGCGCTCTGATACCTGATATCTTAGGGTCAAGCTTGCGCTATATAAAACTCTGTTAAAAAATGATTTAATTTATTATCTGCCTCTTTCAGGCAGCACAGGAGGAGGTCGGCTGCCTGCTCACAGGAGAGGAATGACAGAGTTGGGGGGGGGATCCTCAGGTTGGAGGTCCTGTCACAGCTTTTATATAATGTAGCCTTGTAAATGCGTGTGAATATATATATATATTCACTGAAAAAACCATAGGTTTCACACACGTTATAGTTAGGAATTAGCATTTAAAAAACCTTGCAAATTCACTGAAAAAAACATAGGTTTCACACATGTTATAGTTAGCTGGAAATTTTACTGATAAAAAACCAATGAAATTCCCCCGTTATAGTTACTGTAGGCAACTATAACTCAGGCGACCGTAATCCTCTGCTGATGCTAATACTGTATTTAGACACTTATTTGCCCATGTCTTCTTCCATTAAATTTTAGCTATACATATATTACAAATATTTTTTTTTCATAAAGACACATATGTCATCAGCACAGGATTACGGTCGCGTGAGTTATAGTTGCCTACAGTAACTATAACGGGGGAATTTCATTGGTTTTTTATCAGTAAAATTTCCAGCTAACTATAACATGTGTGAAACCTATGGTTTTTTCAGTGAATTTGCAAGGTTTTTTAAATGCTAATTCCTAACTATAACGTGTGTGAAACCTATGGTTTTTTCAGTGAATTTGTACGGTTTTTTAAATGCTAAGTTACTTTACGCCATTCGTGGCATGCGCGCCCACTTAACGCAGTTCGTTCCGTGCGCGCACGGTGCGCTTCACGCACCGTGCGCGCACAGTGAGCACGCGGTGCGCTTCGCGCACCACGCACCCACTTTACGCAGTTAGTGCCGTGCACGCACGGTAGGCACGCGGTGCGCTACGCGCACCGCGTGCCCACGTTACGCTAGATGGGCCATGTACGCACGATGCGCTTCGCGCACCGTGCGCACATGGAGGACATATTATGCGCTTCCTTGTGATAGGTAATCTGTTCAAATTTTTGGGGGAAATGCTGTGCTTATATATGCCATGCACAAATGGTGGCCTTCGGCCACCGTTTGCACACGGGGTGGAGAGAGTGTGGATTTTTTTTTTTTTATATTTTTTTACCATACGCTTACGGAAAGCGTACGGTAAGCGTAATCGGCGAAATTTTCGAAAAATAAAAAATTACCGTTTTTTGCCTTGGGGGATCTTTGAAGACTCAACTAACATGGTTATGTGCATGGGCGCTGTCTAAACAGCCCCTTTATATGTTTTTGGCATTTGTTTATCAGCTCCCCCCTCAGAGTGCGAGAGAGAAAATGGCGGCCGCCGCTTCCTGGTTTCGACCGATTCGAATGTTTACTAAGATCTAACAGCCAATCAGAATCGCGCTCGCGCACGCCACCGTACGCGCACGGTAAGCGCACGGTAAGCGCACCAGAAGCTGCCACAGATATATATATTGATTTAAAGGCTATTTTCTCAGATTCTACTGAACAGATTTACACCAAACCTACAAAAGGCACTTCCTTGACCTGGGGACTACCTCTCTGCCAAATTTCATTAAATTCTGTTCAGCCGTTCGGGCTGTAGCCCTGTCTAAAGGTTCTATGGAAAAATGCATGGGAAAAACGCGTTTTGGGACCCCCCTTTTATCTCAGCCCCCGCTTGACGAATCCCCCCGAGACTTTCAGGGTAGGAGCGGAGCGTAGCGCCCCACCTATTTTGAAAAATTCGCGAGGATTCGTCGACCGGCGCCAAAGTTATTCAAAATAGAATGTTGCGGATTTCCTATGGAAACGTGGTCCTAACTATAACTACCTACTGGCGACCGCCAGTAGGTAATACACACACACATATATATATTTACAAACACACACATTTACATTCACATTGGTATGCAAAAACCGGGACAGGCCCTACATAAAAGTAAGATGAAAGACTTTAGTCCTACTTTTATGTCTAACCTATCCCGGTTTTTGCTTCTCAATATCTGGTCACCCTGCACCAGTCTCTTGTGGGCGTGGCTGTGTCAGGACCCGCCCAGAAGGCCTTGCGGGAGGGTCTGTGGGGAGTACGAGCCGCCGGGGACTCTAGAGACAGCTGCTTGTCTTCATCGCTCGAGCCCTTTCCAGCCCCGTCACAGGCCTTCCATCCCCTGGGCGTCAGGATAGGATGAGTCAGGTTGACTCTTTAATGAGACGTGATTCATCGACTGCTTACTGTCGCCACGGGAGGCGGCGGGTCCCCGGGCCTTTTTTACACGCCAGGGGAAATTAGGAACTGTCTCTGCCGAGTGACAAGAAAATCACACGCTGTCTTGGCATCACCCACGAAGAGCTGGCAGGGGGGCTGTTGTACCACGCAGAACAGTAGCGTGGATTGTATACAAACCACCCCCGCCCCGTCAGATGGTATGCGCCTTTCTTCTTGCTAAATGCTGGAAACCTGGGAGCGCACAGCACAGGGGTAGGGGTTTTATTGCTAGGTATTGCTGCTTTGAAATAATTTAAAGAAGTCCGAAAGCAGGTGGCATCTCGACCCCTACTGCAGTCTTCCATACCACGGAGGGTACTGAGGTTAACAAATGCACAACTCATGACGGTCCCAAACATTTGCAGAATGAGATGCGGGGGGCGTTCCTTCTCTTATCAAGCCCCAAAATTATGGAACTCCCTGCCGAGTAGGCTGCGCTTGATGGACCATGAACTTACCTTCAGGAGGTTTCTGAAAACCGGGCTGTTTGTAAATCAGCCTGTCTTTGGGCCTGGAACCACAGAGTAGCGCCTGATGTCAGTAAGTGTCGGGTTGGATACGAGCCTTGGGATGCCTACGTGTAGCCACTCGTGCTTCAAATCCAATAGAATAGAATGGAATCCCGGCCCTTGTATTTAGATTTATACTTACCAACCACACTTATATAGGAAGTTCACTAATACTTTTTGGCAACAACACATCCTACAGATTAAATGAAGTCAGTCTGCTTTTGGGAAACCCGCTGATTGAACTTGGCATTCAGCTAGAAGTTTCAGGCGGTCTCAGATCCCTTCTCAGCTCGGTTACACTTCATTCAGAGTCACCGGCTTTAAAAAACAGATCCTACGGTGGCCGAGTCATTTCTAGGGAGCTTGGAATACTCTGCCCTGGCACCTCTCTAGCTACCTGGAAGAAAGGGCCGAGGCTTCCAAAGATTCTTCTATTCTGCCAGGATTTAATCCCGCTTCTCACTCCTCTTCTCCCTAACTTTGTCTGGCTCTTATGTTTCTGTAGGATCTGTCATGCCCCTTATTTGCTTCCTACTTGTGGACCTATTGTATATGATTTTGTTTCCTGCTCCTGTATATAGGCCTCCACATTGACGTTCAATCGATTACCTCGTTGTTCCTTCAGACGGTTCTAGATCCTTTCTGTAGCCTCCTTCTTTATTTGTAAGATCTTGACTTTGTGTAAAGCGCTCTAACTCTCCTGGGTAATGTTTGCACTTTATAAAACTGCATAAATAACTACAATAAACCGGAGAGGCAGTAAAATTCAGCTCCCTAATCAGCAAGAGACTCCTAGCAGCCTTCTGGAGGCCGGACAGCACATTTCCTTTGATCGGGATACAATTTATTGGGATGTGATAGCTTGTGATGTCATCATTGGACCTAAAGTCACCTGATGTCAGTTACTGGGATATCATAGGTATAAACATTGGTGGTTTTGAAATCTAAAAGAAAACTCTTTTTGGTTGTTAGGCAATGATGCAGTTTGGGGTGGCAAATTGTGTAATGAGTGGGAATTCACAGTAACCTTGCTTTGCATGACATCAAGAGGTAAACAGATGTGAGTAGAAGGTGTGATTCAGATACTGTTTACTCCTTAACAGGAATGCGTATCAGGCGGGTCAGCGTTTGAGATCAGAGAAGATTAATTCTACTGTATGTGATGCAACCCATGTGTTTTACAACCATTCATGCACTTGAAGCTATGGTACCAGCCTTGATCAGAGGGGTTACTAGGGCCTTTAGGAGTTAGAGAAGAATACTTCTGCTCTAAGCATCTCAGGTCGGCTGTTTCATGCTTTTGGGCTATAACTCAAATAGTCTATCCCCTCTGCATTTACAGAGCTTGGGAACCACAAGCTGCTGTCTGTTAGAGGGTCAGGAGTAGCGTAGCAGAACCTTTTTTGGATAAAGATGTACAGTTTTGGGATGCAGAGTTGGAAGATGCACAATCCGGACTTGAATGTACATGATAGACAGATATTAAGGGGCAGATTTACAAGCCACTTGGGACAACTTTACGCCACCATTGCGTCACTTCTGTGACGCAGCGGCATCATAAACAATGCACCATGTTGCAACATATTTACTTTTGTACGTACTATTGTAAGTGACTTCTTTAATCAAACTGAAATGACTGAACTGCAATTGAATGACATCCATAAGCCTTGTAATTGCTTTGTTACAGGAAAATCCAGCCCTGAAAACTCAAACCTCCAGTAACATGGACCATATGATGATCCTAAGTAAGCTCATTATTGCCTCCAACAGTACTTTATTGACCCTCCACCACAAAAGTCAAATTTTCACTCATAAATCATCGCTAATAACTGTACAAGCACTAGTGGCCCATACCTCCAAACTCCTAGAAAATATGGGGCATATTAACAAGGCGGAGCTATAAAATTATCACCGTTTTGCAGCTGTTTTCGGCCGAAAAGCGGCGATAATTTTATTGCTTTAATAGCAAGGTCACTCTATCGCGTGAATCCTTGCCTTAGCCCCTTTCCCGTAACGCCCCCCGTTGCATCTCTAATGAGATGCAAACTGGGCGTTCCTTCCCAAAATAACTGGAGAAATGTCGCTAACCGACATTTCTCCAATTATCAATGGGCACGCTAACAAGCATAGCGATAAGAAAAGTAACGCTAACCGCGGTTACCGCTACTTTCCTTACGCCTGCTTTTAGTTTGACTTGGCCATGATATCCAATGGAAGGTGGATATCATGGTTAAGTCTGCCCTGCCCTATCAACAAGCTTTCGCCAAACCTTGTGCGATTATCGCTGGATTTCCAGCGATAATCGCACATTTGGCAGCTTGCGCCAGGAACTTTATCGCTTTTGAGATAAGCATTGCTGATAGCACGCTATCTCAGCGATAAAATTCTGCGATAGCCGGCGATAATTATCCTAGCGCTAAGTGCGCTTAGCGATAATTATCACCGGCTGTTGCTGATATGCCCCTATGTTTTTTACACAAATCAGTCAGAACATGGAAGGTAATGATAGTTGTATGGAATCTCACGCTAGGCTGAGAGTAATGAAGGCCAGAAATGATGAGAGCTTTGACTGAACTCCCTCACTCTCCAAACAGAAGGAGGTAAACAAGATCTGTTCAGAGACACCATGGGCCACCGTTGGCAGCTCATAAGAGAGTTCTCAGATAAAATCTTATGAGGCATGTGTGTAACAAACGAAACAAACAAGAATACAAGTAAAATAAATAAAAACTTAAAATGACAAATATTCAATTGGAAAAGTAGTAAAAATGAGAAAAATCAAATAGTGAAAAACAGAAGCAAATAACCTGTGAAAGAGAGAACTATTCTTCGCCTCGTTCATCTGCAAATGGATTGAACGTAACCGAAAGTGACCCAAAGCTTTGTAAAAAACAATTATTTGATGTAAGAATTCCCCAAGAATTTACTTATCAGGTAAATGGAAATAATACAGTACTCAGCATCAAGAAAAGTCTGTTAACAAACATTAATCACTAGAGAGCAGCTGTGAGCCAATTCTGTCCCCTACCGTGCCTGTCTCAAGATGCGTCACAAAGTCTAATAAAAGTGGCTTAAGTCAGTTATATGTGAGCATCAGATTTCACGACAGCCCTGGTTCAAGTATTTTTCAGCAGGAGAATTTAAGTGGAAGGTTTGGCCAGCATCCTGGGTATTTTCTTCAGAGGTTCAGCAGGGACCCACAGCACATGACTGAGAAGAAACAACTTAAACCACTTGACTGTGATGTGGTTAGCCTTAGAAGCTGTGGGCGTCTATCTAGAAGAATTCTGGGGACCACAATGTCACATACCGTAGATGTCCAACATAACCAGGAGGAAACCTGCACCTTGATGAGCACAATCATGAATTCATCCCAGAAATCTATGGATCATAGAATACGGTCGCTGTTTATCCTCATTCAGTTAGTAACTGGGGTCACCTGTTGAATTGGGGTCTCAAAACACAAAGTCAATCCTCAGACCTGGGGCTGTTCACCCATAGAATTCACTTACTGGAATTCCAGGAGAAAATGAGGATTACTTGCAGAATCTGGATTGAAAGATACATGGGAGGGTACATTACCACCCCTTTCATACGGGGGAAGGACAGATGAGGCGATTTTTCAGGCATCAGCTACATGAATCTATGCGTGATTCTCAACACAAAGCAGAACAGCTGGCTTGAATCAGCACTGACAATTTAGCCCTGTGAGTATCAACCACCTACAGTCTTGGTATCGAGAGACAAGGCATTGATGTTGAGCTCAAAGGGTGGGATGAACAGGCTGCTGAAGTCATATGGAGGCATTCAAGTTACTCCCCTGGGTGGAGGGGTGGCAAGAGGGCCTCATGGGCACAGTGAGACAGTCAGGAGAGACTCCAGTGGGTCTCTGTGGAATGGCACTGGGAGCTATTGTGCTGAAGGGAGGTTGATGAATTAAAACTAAAGAACCACTGGTAATGCATGCAACTACTGCATGACCCCAGCTCAGTAACAACATATTAGTTGGGCAAATGAGTATATATTCATAAGTATAGTTTTATTATTCTTAACTCTGCTTTAACATACCTTAAAATATATGTAGTCAAGATACCTATATAAGGTACAGACTAGATAAGGATTTAAACATTGAATTGTAAAAAACAAAACTTTCCTGATTTCAAGCTTGGGAGATAATCTAATGCTATGGGAGATAGCGGGAACGCTGAACTGGCTTAGCGGTCAACACTGAAACTCAGTGAAGTCCTAATTTCCTGTACTCTACCTAGAACACATTGGTCCTTTTAAAGGCAACAGCATTTACCTTTTTTGTCCGAAAGATATTTTCTGCTGGAAGCTAATGCAAGCGCATTGCTGAGATCGTTCTATATCGTGAAGCACCAAACCCCAGTTTTCTAAGTTAAGTTGGAGTAATGTGTAGGAAGCAGAGCAAACGCCCTTTTGAATTTTGAAGATGCGTGCTGGTAGGAGACTCAGGAGGCAGGTAGGTACAGGAGCAGGTACTTTATCAGGAAAGGAGTTACAAGTAACGGAATCCCGCCAAAAGCTCTGATGTAAATACAGTAGCGGCTGCTCTTGATAACAAGTGGTGAGGCAGGGGTGGGGAGGTTGATAACAAGTGGTGAGGCAGGGGTGGGGAGGTGTTAGGGCAGGGGGAAATAACAAAAAAACAAAAAAAGCACTTACCTACTGCTGTCGGCCCCCGTCTCAGAGTTCTTCTGCTCCGGTCCCAACTTCGAATCCCCACGTGCTGGTGCACACTGCGCAGGCTTCTAGACACCAATCAAGACGATGCTCTCATACTGGTAATAGAGCATGAGAGCAGCACCAAGATTGGCCTAAGAGGGCTGGTTTGATGCTCGCTCAGGTCCTAGGAGTCTGTGCCTCTTCTCTATCCGGCTGTGCAGCATAGCTTTGGAGGAGAGAGATCTAAGTGCGCATGGCCTCGGAGAGTCCTGTGTGTGCACTACTCCTCCCCTGCTGTTATCATGGCCCTACCTGACTTGGCTTGCTCTAGCAGGTAAAATAAAATACAATTATATTAAAATGGCTTTATTATCATTTTATTTTTGCTGTTTTCCTCATCTGGCTCTCAGCGTTGGGCCAACGCTCCTCCGTCACAGCGGAGAAGCCGCCGCTGTGTAAACAGCTCTGCCCCCAGCTCAGGGCTTTAAGTGGGATAAAAAAACAGGGGGTCTCTCAAAGGGGCGTGGCCAATGTAATTAAGGGTGTGGCCTAAAAACATGTAAGCTAAAAGTCTGTGCTTAGCATAGTGTGCCGTCCGACATCTATTTTGCTATTTCTGTCATTGCATCCATATATATGATACAACAAGTAACATCATACCTTCAACAAGTCAGGACTATTGGCTTTGTCCATATTTGTTAGTTGCATAAGATAAATAAGCTTCACCAATGGCTTGTATATAATATGGAAAAAGCTTCCACTTAGAGCCCTGGTGACACCGCGACAATGTTGCTGCTCCTGAGTTTCAAAAAGAGGATGGAAATCCAGAGGGAAAATGACTCTCTTTAAAGGATTTCCCTTCTCCTATAACGCTCACCTGATATGACGTCACTAGTGAGAAGTGAGCAGTGTAAGTACACGTTCATTGATGTGCCTGCTGGCACTGCAGTCCGGAATAAAATGGACCGCCTGTGCCAGGGCACAAAACAGAGCCCGATAGAGACCCATTCCGAGGCTCAGCACCAGTGAGACTCGGCCCACTTAAAGCCCTGCCCCAGCTCTAGACAGAATCTCCAACTCACAGAGATCGAACCCTCACATTAATGACATCACAGATTCCGCATGACTCACAACGTTCCACACCAGGCTAGAAAAGAAGACTGGATGCCACATGCCCATAGGTTTCACGCTGAGCCAGACCTACACAAAGAGTGGGACCTGGTGCTGCTTGTTAAACAAGCGCAAAATGAAACCAGGCACAAAGAAGGAACGGGTGCCATATTGTATGATATTCCTATGGATATTGGATCATTTCTACAAAAGTACACATTTTAAGTAACTTAACCTTGGACAGTTGTCCATGCAAATAAATGTATGGTAGAGGTGTGCCTCTAGTGGAAATCTCGCACAAGGCAGTGGCTGCCTTGTGTTTGCATTGTAGGTACCATGAGTGCATGGCTCGTCCTTAACATACACTTGGGTTATTTTTCCAGTTTGTGCAGATTTTACACAATGCGTAAATTCAATCTTGGCAATAATGTGCAAGGAAGAGATTTTGGTCACTCCTAAACAGAGTCTTTCAGGAGTTGCTCCCTACGAAAGCTACAATTCATCCATGAGAATTACCCTCAGTTTGAGGATCCCCTGACATGCAACTGACTCGCCCCATACCAGCAAGCCTCCAAAAGGCCACCTACACCTAGCCTGAGTGGCCTGTCCGAGCTAAATCAGGTGAAAGTGGGCTGTTTGTAGCCGATGCGGCAAGGCAAGTCATGTGCAAATTTCTCACAATCACGTGCTTTTTCCTGCAGAAATATCACGAGGTCTCGGCAGAACTCAGAGTGGGCAGGTAATAAGGCACCTGAAAAATACTGTGCAGTATTACTACACCCCCCCCCCCATCTGAGGCTGCTTCAACTCATGACCTGAATAACTAATCTTTCCTGCTGCTTGACTCAGACACACATAAACAGAGATGACATGTTTGCAGCTCGCCTGCCTCAATTTTCACCTCCATCCGTGCAGTTATTTTTGTGGATTTTACTTTGCCCAGAGACACGACTGAGCTTGTCTCATTAACACCTGCAACACCCCCCACCGGCGAGAAGCTGCGTGAAAGAAGGAGCTTCTTCCACTCAAAGAGAAACATGAAAAGATCAGGCAATCTCGCGCAAGTGACTTTTTAGGAGAGTTGATGTTTTTCTGAGTTACGTATAAAAGCTGCACTTCGGATGAAGTGTGGGGGCCTGGTTCACTAAGGTCTCTTGCCCTTTTGAGTCAGTTACACTTTTGAGTCAGTTTAATACTTTGTGGCTATATATAAAATAGCCATTGTATGAAAGAGTGTAAATTTGCTTCAAAAGTATAAGTTGCATTTCCCCACTAAATTGTAGGGCCTGGGGGCTACTCACAAACTGCAGGGGCTATTCACAATGGTAAAATACACATCTGAGTAATTTACACATGTAATTTATTCTTTCATATTTGAGTAACTTTATTACTTCTGGCTATTCACAAAATCGGAGTGTAAACTACCTCACATTTGTAAGAGTATATTACACATGTAAATTACCTAAACCTATAACTTACCTTTGTGACTACCCCCTGCAGTTTGTGAAAACCCCACAGACTCTTCAGTTTGATGGAGAAATGCAAGTTACACTTTTGGAGTAAATTTGCACTCAAATTTTGTGAGTAGCTAAAATACAGTAAACATACTCAAAAGTGTTATTACTCAAAAGAATAATTTAATTTGTGACTCAGGCCTGTAGGCTTAATCACTAAGAGCGGGCAAAATCCTCATTTTTAGGTCAAGCCTAGAAATAGCACGCATGCGCTGCTTTGCGAGGCCTATTGTAGAGGAGCAGGTGAATAGAAGCTCCACCCAGTTTCCGCCCATATTTGCGATTGGCTTGTGTCATTGTGTGTCCTGAATGCTGGCTTCTGATTTGTCGATAGGCTTGAAATAAATGAAATACCAGTATTTGTAAAGCGCACAGCTACCTCGGAAGTGGTGTCCCGGCGCTGGGAACCCTCGGGAAGATTAAGCGAGCTATTGCCCAGAGTCACATGGCGCTGGGCTAACCTGCCGCTGGCGCCAGGGATCGAACCGTGAACCTTGTAGTCTGGATCCAGGCACCCTGGCCGCTGCACCACACCTCTTCCACCTCTTTTTGTTAGTCTCTCCTAAGTACCGCCTCCTCTTCATTTGTGACCTCGCATGGGGACTGGCCGCTTAATTCCGGTTGTTACACGGTACTGTTATTTAGTCTGTGAGCACTATTTTCATTAATGAGGTTTTCCTCCTGCAGGCACGACGTGCTTTGGTGCCTTCTTCCCCCCCTGCCCACCCTCCCTCCCGTTGTCCGTGCCTTCTCCCCCGCTCGCCCTCCCTACCCTTGTCCGTGCCTTGTCCTCCCTGTTGTCAGTGCCTTCTCCCACACCCGACCCCCGGTCTCCTGTTGTCCGTGCCTTCAAAATCCCCCCCTGTTGTCCATGCCTTCTCCTCCCCGCCGCCCGCACTCCCTTCCGTTGTCATGATGCCAATCATTTGGAATGCAATAGGTCTCGTGTAATTGCGAGACCTATTGCACTGCAAATGCTTGTTTTCATAACCATGCCTCGAGGGACAAGGCCTTTATATATAACGAAGTACCACGTGGATACATTAAATGCCTGTACTTATTTTGTGCCAAATGGATTTGCACATACTTCCGTAAATTGGGATTTTATAGTCCATGTTATACATCTCATATTACTTGATGTATGTTTCATTCTGTAGGGAGGCAATGTGCTCTGGTGCCAAAATTCGCTAAGATTTTAAAAAGGGCAAACATGAGGCGACAGGCTTTCGAATCAGCACATGTGGAGGGAAAAGGTGAATGCTGGCTAGGGCTAACGGGGTATGAAAAATTCTCTTCTGTCGCACTCCCCCGCCCTCCTCCCCCGGGTGGCTAATCGATATAATCATGACTCCCAGAGGGACTCCTGCTTCCTGCCTCCAGGCAGGTCGGAGGTGAGTGTTTAGCAACTCTTTTATCCTGATTGAGGTATGTCAGAGCATTAGCCTGAGAAGACTGAGGCCAGGCTGGCTGCATTCAGAATCTAATTTTCTCATTTTGTATATCCCCACTGACCTCAAGTTAAGTCTCAGATGGCCAGATTCAAACTCATGTACCAGACTCACGTCTATGATATATATTGAATTTTTATTTTAGCGGATTTACAAGCTTAGAAATCTGTGACTATTATAGATTTTCGTGTGTACTTTTTTGTCCAACATTTACTTCTCAGGCATGAGTGAATGTGACAAAATGTGCATTTGCACATTTAAACATTTTTACAAGTGGTGAAACAACTTTCTCTATAGCTCCGGTAAAATACGAGTGTTTAGAGCAACTGCCCTTCCATGACTTTTTTAACCTAAGTTTATAAGTAGAGTGGAAAAACATTCTAAGTGCATTTAAATACGACTTTGTGTCTGTCCTCCACTTTCCCAATGCAACTCTTACCCCATTCCTAACTCTAAACATGACCCATATTTGAAGATTTTGCTCTATAGCAAGTTCAGCTGTGTATATAACCACATATCCGAATTCTATGAATCAAAAACAGATAGTTTTACTTCCAGATTAAACTGTTTGCGCTCTGAGGTGCCATTTCATTGCAAAATGTTTTTTTGACTCAGGACCCAGGTGTAGACATTTGATTACAATGTAATATTTTGCACTCAGAGTTGGTTTCTGGTCTGTGTTTAGAATGTTGCACTACATTTACCCAGAACCTCATCCCTTCTAGATCGACTATTACAGGCACGCCTATAGCCGTGCCCCCCAATGACAGTGTTTTTACCACGCCCCAAGGACCGAGTAGTGACTGTGAGGTCATCCTCCCTTCTGCAATTTCTAATACCTCCACAGTTTATAACCAAGAGGATGTTCTTCCTAAGCCAATAAAGAAATCCTAACGCGGCAAAGGTCGTAAGCACTCAGACAGCCCTGCTCTGCCCTCTACTGCTATCCGACAAGAAACTCAGAACACACCAGCACACAGCCCAAGGATTTTTAAGGTTGAGCCTGGGCAGCACATGCGCTGCTCTGTGGCATGCTGCTTTGGAGTTTGGTATAGAAGCCCCGCTCACTCTCCGCCCTTATATGTCATTGGCTTGTGTCATCGCCCTTTAAAAAATGCTGGCTTTTGATTTGTTAATAGGCTTGTGAGTCCCTCCTTAGTACCACCTTGTCTTCATTTGTAACCTCCCAGGAGGACTGGCCCTTTGACTTCGGTTGTTACAGGGTGAGTCTTTTTTGGTCTGTCAGCTCTATTTTCTTTAATGAGTTTCTCCTATTGCAGGCACGACATGCTTTCCGGAAACATTCAGCGTGCCATGAGTGCTTTCACTTTCCAAGCAGCCTGGGACAATGGCGGCCGCTTCTTTGAATAAGTCTCAAATTTACAAGAGTTTTGAGCAATTGGCATTGTAAATGACAATGCCTTTTATTTATGTGTTAATTAGCGAGACAGATAAATAAAAGGCATTGTCATTTACTATGCCAATAGCTTAAACTGTCACAAATGCAAGACCTATTGCATTGCAAATGCTTCTTTCAATCTGTGGTAAATGGGTGCAAACTAAGGACAACCGCACTGATTTCACATCCGCCTGCACAGGATTGAAAACAAGTATTGTCAAAACCAATATGTCGCATCCTTGTGACCTGTTAGCTTTGCCAATTGTTTTTGGCCATGCTGCACAGGATGCCCGATGCTCTACATATTTGCTAAATTAAAAAAAAGCTTTGCCTCAGCTGTCTGTGTCATTTTGTAGGCGCGGCAGCAAGCATCCACTTGTCCACAAAATGATGCAATCTTTCTTTTTTCCTTTTTTAGTTACCGATCCACGTCGGATAGGGAACTACAGAGAAACATTTTTAGCGTGAGGGTGGGAGGGGCAATGTCTTGCACCACATCGCAACAGTGAACACAATAGATGGTAAGTTTAAGTACAAGTAAAGATAAGTATACCCAGCTGTGGTTGAATATTAGCCTGACAGAATAATTTCCTTTCCATGGTCAAGGGATCCAGCAACACATTCGTTCGTGAATATCCGATTGTGATGAGCCTGGAACAGTTGACGTCTAGGGTGGGAAGTGAATCGAAGTGAGGAGAGTTTTAGTCCTGATGGGGTTTATATTTTTCTGTGGCCACTTAACTCCTTTGTCCCCAACAGGTTCATGATGAACTCTACATATGTGACGCGCAGGTGTAAAACTCATTAACCTCTTCAGTGCCCATGACGAGATGGTCTCGTCATGGAGCACGGTTGCGCTGTGCCTATGACGAGACTATTTCGTCATGAACCCCTCCCGCTAATGTAACGCCCGGCACAGGAGGGGGAAAGGGCGTGGCACTGAAGGGGTTAAAGCTACCTCAAAGGCCTGCCCCTTCATAGAATGCACTCTCGCAACAACACAACTTCTCCAATTTGATGGTATTGTGAGCAGGTTCTAAATATATGCGTTTCAGGACTTCGAAGAATAAGATTTTGCAACCTTAGTGCAATACACCATTTACAAAACTGTACAGCTGCACATTTAATGATGTGTAATAATAGAGTTGAGGATCTGTAAATCCAACGCAAACCATGAATAGCAATCATCTCAGAAGCCTCAGTACTGACTGTGAGCACCACTAGGACACACTGTCCTTCAAGAGTGCACCTGGAGAAAGACCTACTGGAAAGTAATCAATGACACTTGTGGAGCCCACTGCCCCTCTCCTGGGATTTCAAAGGTAGTTAGCGGCTTCTTTTCTGCCAACCTCCCATAGAGAACACGAGTCACAGGCATGCCGGGCAATTCTTATTCTGATGCGACATTGTGGTGCAGGGAGGACATTTCAATAGAAACAGCGCTAGAGCGATAGTGGCTGAATACGGGGTAGCTACGTCTGGTAAATGCATGCACTGCCCTGAACACTTCCCCATCATGGAAATCAGAGGTTGGGGACGTAGGGGCAGTGCTTAATTTGAAGCTGTGGTTTCTGGTGCTCGGCACTGCCACTTATATGTCAACACTGGTACTTGTGACACTGCCACAAGGTGGCGCTGTCTGGGTAATTTAGAGATGACCCCAACAACAGTTAATTATGAATTCAATATACATTAAAACTGACTATTACCTGTTGCTCAAGCTTTTCTTACAGCTTATGGGGCCTGAGATATTTGGAACTGTCACACATACAGGAGTGTGATGTTTAATGGTTGTATTGTTACCATCATTGGCAGCATGGCAGAGACAATGTGTGGTTCAAACTGCAGCGGCCTCCTGGCGAGAGCCCTGGCACTTATTGTCTTTTTTACAAACTAAGCACTTCATCTGGATGAGACCTGGAGAGCATATAGACAAGAACTGCAGACTACGAGTGAAGTAAACGAGCTCCCACCGGGTGTTCTATCATTTGCAGGTCAAAAGCAACTGGTAAAGCGATAACATATGAAGACGTCAAGCGGTGAAACATACTTAAGTGCAATGTTGGTGTTTACAGTGTTTGGCACATTACCCAAAACACTTGTCCAAAAATATCCACCATCTTGTTTGTGTGGGAAAACAGTGGAAAAAGGGGCTACATTAGATCAATGTTTCTTGATAAGCATTACACAAACTAGGCAACTACGCTGATACATACATATGCAGGGTTTTATTAAATAAAACAAAAGGTAGAAAAAACAACGTAGTACGATGCACCAATATTGTCTCCCGGTCCTGGAATCACTGCCTGGCTCAGTAAAACAATAAAATGTCAGATCAAAAGGTTTCAAATTTAATTCTATAACACAATGTCGCACACCGCCTTGGCATCCTAACCAAACAAAACAACAATTCAAAATAAACACCATAGAACACAAAACATAGCCATCTTATGTTTATTTTGTTTTTTAAGGTAGAACAACGAACAAAATGATGTACATTTTAGGAGATGGAACTGGAATCCCTTCAGTTTGAGGGCATCGTGTGAGCAAAGATGTGTAAAATAAGTTGAAAGAATCTCGGGGCATACCAGCAAGGGCCGGCGATAATTATCGCTAAGCGCACTTAGCGCAAGGATCATTATCGCCGGCTAACGCTGTATTTTATCGCTGAGATAGCATGCTATCAGCAACGCTTATGTCAACAGCGATAAAATTCCAGGCGCAAGCTGCTAAATGTGTGATTATCGCTGGAAATCCAGCGATAATCGCACAACGTTTGGCGATAGCTTGTTGATAGGGCAGGGCAGACTCAGCCATGATATCCACCTTCCATTGGATATCATGGCTAAGTCAGACTGAAAGCAGGCATACGGAAAGTAGCGATAACCGCGGTTAGCGTTACTTTTCTTATCGCTCTGCATGTTAGCGTGCAGCTTGATAATTGGAGAAATGTCAGTTAGCGACATTTCTCCAGTTATTTTGGGGAGGAACGCCCACTTTGCATCTCATTAGAGATGCAAAGCTGGGCGTTAAGGGAAAGGGTGTTGAGGCATGGAAACACGCGTTAGCGTGTCCATGCTGATAGGGCGATAAAATTATCGTCGCTTTTCGTCTGAGATCGGATGCTAAAGCGGCGATAATTTTATCGCCGGCCCTTGCTGATTTGCCCCCTCGAGCTGTAATTAAGGATGAAACTGACATCTGTCAGTGCTTAATTTGTAAAGTAATAAGTGCCAGGACCCTGACCAGGAGGCCATTAGAGCTTGCACCACCCATAACCCCTGTCATGGCTGCCAAAACAACTACTAACCATCTCTCGTGCCTGCAAGTGTGACATTTCTGATTGTACCAGGTACCCAGAGCTAACGGAATGGCTCAAGAGGCAGGTATTAGTAGTCGTTAATGTATATGGTATTCATAAACAACCGCTGTTCTGCTAATCTCTAAATTATGTGTCATAAGTGCAGTGTTGAAAATTTAGTGCCGGTGCTGAGCACCAGAAACCAATTAAGTGCCGGTGCCGAGCACCGGAAACCACCAGCTCAAATTAAGCACTGGTTTAAAGGGTCCAAACTGCTAATTGTAGAAGTCAAGGCTCATATGTTTATAGGCGCTCTGGGTTGTATGCAAGAATATCGGGGTCTGCGCTGATAGGCAGTACAATTGAGCCAGCGTTCCTCGAAGGAAAGCGCTGCATGCCTGTGTGCGCTGGAATGAGACACCGCCAGTGACTGTGTACAAGTGAGAGAAACCATTCAGAAGCAGTGTGCACAAACCCCAGTAGTCTTGCATTTAAGTATCAGGACAGATGGGAGGAAAACTCAGTCAAGAATTCTTCTTAATGTTCGATTTTTGGGGAAGCTACAGGAACTGCGTTCTGTGGAAAGGGTATGCAAGTTTTTCAGTGACAGGTCCACTGAAGATGGAGAATATAAAGGGCCGGGTGTCAAAAGATGCACAGTGTTCTCGTAGTGTCATCAAATTTTTGCGTGGTAAAAGTAAAGTTATTAAAAGAAGCGCTATAACCAGGGCCAGACTGGTAACCTAAAGCAGCCCTGGCAATTTTGTAGGACCAGCCGCCCCTCAAGGGGGAGTTGACTTGGGGGGGACGGTGCTAGTGTGAAGCACTGCTGCTTATGGTACTGGGGCCGAAATAGCAGCACTGCTGCAAAACCGGCCTCCAGTAACAAGGAAACAGCCCCCACTGCTGCAAAACCGGCCCCCACCCTTCCAGCCTCCCAGGAAAACGTCTGATGCCTGCTATGGCCAGTCCAGCCCTGGCTATGGCTCAATCAGCACTAGCGCCGTGGCACAGTGCTTTTTTACACGTGGATGGACAGGGCAGGCAAGCTAAGAGGGGTAAGAGGGTGGGGCAACAGGCATGCAACGACGATGGGGTGCAGGAACATAGGCAGCTTTACGGCCCAAAAAAGTAAATAAAAAAGTACACCAATCACAGTGCGAGCAGGTAGGGACACTAATTAAGTGGAATCAATTTGTGGCTGTTCCACATGCCAGAGAAGAAACAGAAAGTGATGTCTGGCCTGAGCTGTCCCGTTAGGAGTTAGCAAAGAAGAGTGACACTGAAATCAGCCAATGGTAAGCAGTGGGCGGGCTCGAAGCCCTTTTATTGCAAACAAAACGTCTTGCAAGCAAGAGTGCATGCGTTGCATGAGCTGTCGTAGGCTTGACCTAAAGAGTAGCAAGCAGGTGAAATCGTTTGCAGAACAGGAATTCCTCATTACTTGCAGAGAGGAGCACACAGAATGAGAAATTCGGTTGCCACCCAGCAGGTTCAGAGACAGGACGATGCAATTACGTTAGTGGTAATTACATTAAGTTACTTACACTCTCTGACCCCTGACAGTGCTCTTCAAGGCAACCTTCGCTGCAGAGGATCTTGTGTGGGGTGCCACGAGGGACCCGCTGCCAGGTGCAGTCTTTCCTCCTTGGGAAATTGCTTTGGAGTGCATGGTCAGAGGTCTGGGAAATATATTTAACTTCGTGCACACTTTTTTAAAAATCCACAGAGCAGAGAAACAGCACCAATTTCGATCAGTGAGAGAAAACAAATAAAATTAAAAGAAATGTGCGATTTTCCTGTGTTTCACTTTCTAGATGCAAATGTTGCCCACCTATGTTGGGCACCCATGCTTTTATGGGTGCTTTGCTTATATTGCTGTATGAGGCAATGGGCGTATTTGTACATTACATGGAAAAGGATGCACAGGGTCACACAATGCAGCAGCAGCCAGTCCTTCCTTTTCAGTCTCTCATGGGAAATACCATTAGACCAGTTAGAAATGGTTTCAACTGGGACTGCTTCTGTAGAAAAGCTGTTATGGGGAAAAATACAGGCGCCTCTATTTGCAGCTTGTAGCTGGTTTTCTGTCGAACTGTGTGCATCATTTCTCAAGCCTCGTGCCATATCTGTCATTCAAGTACAGCTGCTGCTAGGGGAACGAGCCAAACCACACTTGGGTGTCTTGTATCCCGGGAGACCCTAGGCACGTTTATTCGATAAATATTTTAAACATGCAGCGTTAGCTTTATTGCATGTTTCAGCACCTTGGGCGGAAGTGGCTGCTAATAGATCAACATTTTCACGCCCTTGAACAAAAAAATGTATGGTGTGCAATTTAAAAGGCACAGCAACTTGGATAGAGGCCACAACTAAAATGCTGAATGACTCAGCGACTTGGAAAGAGGCTGGTCGGGGAATACTGGATGTTTCAGCACCTTGGACAGAGACAGCAGCGGCAATATTTCAGTTCCCTGGACAGAGGCCGCTGCTGCAGTACTGGATGTTTCAGTACCTTAGAACCAGGCTGCTGCTGTAGGACTGAAATTTTCAGTACCTTGGACAGATGGCACCCCTGCAATACTAAATGTTTCTCTAGCTTGGAAAGAGGCCACTGCTGTAGTACCGGATGTCGCGGTACCGAGGCTGCTGCTGCAATACTGAATGTTTCAGTACATTGGACAGAGGCCGTTGCTGTAATACCAAATGTTTCAGTACATTGTAAAGAGGCCGCTGCTGCAACACTGAATGTTTCAGTACCTTGGAGAGAGGTCACAGCTGCTACACTGAATGTTTCTGTACTTTGGAAAGAGGCTTCGTCTGCAATATTGAATGTCTAAGTGCCTTGGAAAGAGACCACTGCAGTAATACTGAATGCTTCTGTGTCTTGGACAAAGGTTGCTGCAGTAATACTGACTTTTGCTGCACCTTGTACAGATGTTGAGCCTTCAATGGTGATTTTTTCCGTTCTTTGAAAGAGGGCGCTGCTGCAATATTCGATGATTGGGTTCCTTGGACAGACAGCTGCAGCACAGTTAGTTACAGCATCTTGTAAACAGGCCACTGCTGTACAAAACGCGTATATTGCAGAAAAGAAGCTGCTGCTGCGATACTGAATGCTTCAGTACCTTGGACAGAGCTATTACTGGGATACTGAATGCTTCAGTACCTTGGACAGAGCTATTACTGGGATACTGAATGCTTCAGCACCTTGGACAGAGCTATTACTGGTATACTGAATGCTTCAGCACCTTGGACAGAGCTATTACTGGGATACTGAATGCTTCAGTACCTTGGACAGAGCTATTACTGGGATACTGAATGCTTCAGCACCTTGGACAGAGCTATTACTGGGATACTGAATGCTTCAGTACCTTGGACAGAGCTATTGCTGGGATGCTGAATGCTTCAGCACCTTGGACAGAGCTATTACTGGGATACTGTATGCTTCAGTTCCTTGGACAGAGCTATTGCTGCGATACTGAATGTTTCAGTACCTTGGACAGAGCTGCTGCTGTAATACTGAATGTTTCAGTACTTTGGACAGAGCTGCTGCTGTAATACTGAATGCTTCAGTGCCTTGGACAGAGCTGCTACTGTAATACTGGGTGTTTCAGTGCCTGGGACAGAGGCGGCTGCTGAATGTTTCAGTACCTGGGACAGAGGCGGCTGCTGAATGTTTCAGTACATCGGGAAGATGCTGCTTCTCCAATACTGTATTTTTCAGCATCTTGGAACGAGGCCACGGCTGCACTACTGAGTGCTTTAAAACCTCCCGCAAAGGTTGCTGAAAATTGAGTTTTTCAGATCCTTCAACGGACAGCTGCGGATAAAACTGAATGGCTCACTACCCGGGATAGAAGTCACTGCAGTAAAACTGAATGCTTCAGTGCCTTGGACAGATATCACTGCAGCACACTGAATGTTTCAGTCCCTTGGACAGATGTTACTGCAGCAAACTGAATGTTTCAGTACATTAGACAGAAGTCACTGCAGCAAACTGAATTGTAATTGTAATTGCATCTATATAGTGCTTACTATCCCGATGAGCCGATAAAACACTTTTCGATGAGTAGTACGCTACTCCGGAACCCAAAAAGGATTAGTGGTGGCTTAGGATGTGCAAATATGAGTTAATTAGAGCAGTGGACATACGAGTCTGTTAGCTGGACTGAATAGGATAATGGAGGGATGGAAGAGTCAAGCAGGTGTTATTTGGGAGATCATAGAAGTAAGACCCCCTGACGAGACGTCAAACCGCTTTTTGGCATGCAGCTCGCTGCTCCGGAACGCCAAGAGGAATAGTGGTGGGTTAGTATAGGGAAATATGTGTTAATTTGAGTGGTGGACATGTACCTTGGACAGATGTCACTACAGCAAACTAAATGTTTTTACTACAGTTCTGCTCTATACGCACTGAGCTACTGAAGGAGCCATACAATACTTTATGTTTTACGGCCTTGGTCAAATGCCACTCCAGCAGTGCGGGATGTTTTAGGGGGTGAACATAGGCTGTTGCAGGCTCACTGAATGTGATAACAGTGGCCAATCTAATAACTGCAGCTGTAGCATGAGTTCTCAGTCCAAATGAGGAGTACTTCTGATGGAGACTGTGGATGTAGCACTGAGCACTAACTACACTGGTACCTTCTCTCTTCATTTCCTGCAGCCAAAGACATGCTTTATTGCTTTAGGCGAATGCCATCCAAGGTATTATCATACAATAATTAATAATTACCCCTCATCAGACCACCTTGACCTGGACCTTGCAGGGGCAGTTAAATATCACACAATAATTCTCTTTATACTATTCCCTAACCCTACATGATTAACAGGCACTAGAAGGTTTACACTGGTCATTCTCTGAAGGGGCATCAACAAAACGATTTGTCCTCCTATAAATAGGCAATATCGCGTTATGTTAATTACCCTCATTTCTGGACACGAGATGAACTAAATTGTGTGTACAAATTGTCAGTCCTGTCAACAATGAGTTCTTTCTGTGCTGGGCCTCTGTCTTTATTGATGTAGTTGCAGAATATGTAAAGCCTACTTATCTTCCTGTTCATGGCATGTGTCAAGACAGGCATGAAGCTGTCAAATCTGAATCTCTCATCAGCAAGTAGTCGGAAGGCCTGGGTTTAGGTGCCAGGATTGGGGTGTGGAATGGCAGCGAACATAACGTGAACTCACACCTTTCCTCTGAACCTACACCACCACAGGAGTAAGCACTGTAAGTAAAAAGATCAGACCAGGATTAACTGTACCCCTGTCTTCTGGAGCCACCAGCACACAAAATGGAAGCAATTCTGATCAAAGAGAAAGGTTAATGCACAGTTCTCAGGACAGTGCTAGGGAATAGGGTTGTTCGCAGCATTCCTAAGTTGTGTGGAGTGAAGAACATGGATGAATACCAGCAACAGATGCCTGAATCCCTGGAGGCCATTGATGGATGCAGAGGGATAGCGCAGAACAAGTTATTGAAATTGGATGAGTCACCCGGGTCCAATGCAGAAGACTAAGGATCATATTTATGAGCCTGGTTGTGTTGTGCTTGCACCATGCAACGTGGTGCATGCACAACGCACCCCAAAAATGAGATTTATGAAGCCATGCAAGCCCACCTGGTGTGGCCCTGATCGCCTCATAAATCTGGAGTAACGCAACACAGCCTAAATTGCTATGTTACATTAATTGCCCTGGAAAGGCTATCCATTTGCATTGCATGGGTGTTCCCACGTAACTCCCATCGTTTTTGACGCATTCCCCGATTTACCAGAACTGATAAACCTAGGAATGCGCCAAAAAGATACACCTTCCCAGGAGAGGCGTAAAGAGGAGGAATATCTTTATTTATCCTCATTACTTCCTCGTTAATCCTTGTTACTTCCTCATTATGCAGCACACATAGATAGAGGAATATGCCTCTCAGGAATGTTCTTGTGCAACACGGGCACCCTTGCACGACTGTGCAAGGGTGCCTGCCTGCCATTGTGCAAGGATGCCTGCATTGGCGCTAGGCTGCCTGAATGGTGGCAATTCGGGGACAAGTACTGGAATGTGCCCTATTCTTTTACATACAGTGCATTCCTGCCCTTTTCCTGTGACATAGCGCAGCAAGGTGACTTGCTGCACTGCACCACAAAATTCTAAATATGTCCCTGAATTTCTGTGGAACTGAAAAGAGGACAAAAGTTTCTCGGAAGGGAACTAAAGGGATATGAAGAAAAGACAGAACAATATAACAAGTTGCCAGGCTGGTAGAAACTTTTGCAGGTGACTTCAATCAATCAGTCAATCAATCAGGGCTGGTAAAGCGCAACTATTCACCCAAGAGGGCCTCAAGGCGCTCGGGGAAGAGTTGGAGAGGCTCTCTTGAGTGCTTGAGTCATCCGAGGGGCCAAGTCTTGAGGTCCTTCCTGAACTGGGGCAAAGCAGGAGATTGTCAGAGGTGGAGGGGTAGGTCATTCCAGGTTTTGGCTGTGAGGTAGGAGAAGGACTTTCCTCCCGTTCTGGTCTTTTAGATGCGTGGGATGGTGCTCAGAAAGATTTTGGCTGATCGAAAGTGTCTTTTGCATGAGTGGAAGGAGAGGCGGTTGTTCAGGCAGGTAGGTCAGGAGTTTTGAAGGGCCTTGTATGTGTGGGGGAGGAGTTTGAAGGTTATTCTTCTTTCGACTGGGAGTCAGTGGAGACGGCAGATGTGTTGGGTGATGTGACTGTGACGGGAGATGTCGAGGATCAGTCTGGCTACAGCGTTTTGGACAATATGGAGTTTGTGAAGGAGTTTCTAGTTGGTTCCGGGGTAGAGAGCATTGCCATAGTCCAATTTGCTGCTGATGAGTGCGTGCATGTCAGTTTTTCTGGATTCGGTTGGGATCCCTTTGAACGTCTTTTGAAGCATGTGGAGGGTGTTGAAGCAGGTTGAGGATACAACGTTGATCTGGCGGTTTATTGTGAGTGCTGAGCCTAGTATGATGCTGAGGTTTTGTGCGTGGTCCATCAATGTGGGGAGATTTCCGAGGGCCAGGGGTCACCAGGAGTCATCCCATACAGAGGGGATGGAGCCAAGGATAAGGACTTCGGTTTTCTTGGAGTTGAGTTTCAGGCAGCTGTTCTTCATCAGGTGGCGACAGCTTTTATCCCTTCTTGGAAGTTGTTTTTGGTGATGTTGGGTTTGTTGGTGAGGGAGAGGATCAGCTTGGTGTCGTCGTCGTAGGAGACGATGTTGAACCCATGGTTTCTGATGATGGTTGCTTGGGGGCCATGTAGACGTTGAAGAGGGCGGGGCCGAGGGAGGAGCCCTGGGGCACTCCACAGTTGATCTCTGTTGGTTCCAAGAGGTAGGGAGGGAGTCTGACCCTTAGAGTTTTGCAGATGAGGAAGGAGCAAATCCAGTTGAGGACCTTGCCATTGATACCAGTGTCGTGGAGTCTGGTGGCTAGGGTGCAATGGGAGATGGTGTTGAAAGCAGCCAAGAGGTCCAGAAGGATGAGGGCTGCCATTTTGCCCTGGTTGAGAAGGGAGCAGATGTCATCTGTGGTGGCAATTAGGGCGGTCTTGGTGCTGTGGTTGCTGCGGAATCTGGATTGGGAGATGTTCAGGATGTTGTTAGTTTGGTAAATACTAGCACCACTACCAACTACGGGGAAGTCATCCCAAAACCAAGGGTATGCTGAATCTGCATTACCCACTACACTCAACTCCTGGCCTACCATCAAGATACTAATCACTAGATCCAGCAAGATTCATGCTCCACTGGGTATTTTCTATGTGCACCACCTGCACATTCTGGGACATATTTATTTACATTTCATTCAAGTCAGAAAGCAAAGTTGCTGAGCTGCGTTGCATGAAAGAGAGGCAACAGAAATGCACCTTCTTAACTAAGATATGCCACATTTCGACCATCTACTACTGCTGGTGCCATAGGTGCTGCCTAGGGCCAATGCATGCTGCAAGGGTGTCTGCGTTGCAAGCAGGATTGCTTTTGTGCAGGAAGCAATACCTCCCTGCACAAAAAAAATCCTCAAAGGCATTTTCCTTTTTCTTTGAGTGCTGCAAAATGCTTTGGTAAATCTGGGAAGGTGCCAAAATCCATGGCAGATGCATGGCAATTCCCATGCTTTACCTATGGAACGCCTCCCTAATGCACAGTAGCGCATGGCATTACTTTTTGGGAAAAACCCCATGCAAAGCCACACAAATCTGATTTGTATAGCTTTGTAAATTACAAATACCATTTTGTGTTGCGGTTGCACCAAAAAAATGGCACCCCCCACAATGCAAAATGTAAGTAGGTAAATTAGGACGTCCAGACAAATTCACATTGATCTGACAGAAGCCTCACTTACTAGCATGTTAGGTCTCATATATGGTTTCAGAACTGGATGGATGGACGGACAGACCAACAGAAATGAAGTATTTCCACCTGCATTATCATCAAGGACAAACACTGTTTGACACTAACAGCTACTAGTAGCTGCCTTTTAACGTTCAGAATTTAGACGTCGATGTTAAAATCTGAATCAGAGGATATCATTGGATTATGCTTAAGTAGGACCCTATGTAACGCACAGAGAATGCAACATTTGATTGGCCTAATTGGAGCTGCGATAAACAATTGTCTTGCATAATAAGCACTTTAATAGTGGTAGTCTGCTTTCTATTTCCATCATATACACACATGGGCAGTGTATTTAACTATTGTGCCACTTTGTAAATGGATGATTGGATGCACCACAACGACCTCGAGAAACCCCATGGATGTGGGTGCAACACTGGTGGTGTGTGGTTGCCCCACCCATTTGCAGTTTTCTTAGCACTTGCCCTTTAAAATGGACAAATATGTACAATAAATGTACGTTTGCATTTATCTACATCCAGAGGTAGCTTAGTATTTTTTGTCATCGACCACCAAAACTGAAACTGGTATGCCATACCTTGGAGTTGTTGCATTTCTTTGGCCGAGTCAGACCTTTGTTTGGCGTTTCAATATCGACAGATACTACAGAAAAAGAAAATGCCGCAGTGGGTGGTATTTTGGGGCTCATTTTCAGAGCTGGACCTCTTCCAAGAAGCAGTAGAATATATTGGATGGTATGGAGCGTTAAACTACAGCACCTTTGCAATGACAGGGACTGGAAGTCGGGTACAATGATTACATGCAATTTCTAGATCAAAATCTGCAACATTAGGGGCTGTTTCTCTTTTGTTTCTGTCCTTGTACAAGAAAATCCGATCCCTGAAATACGCATAGAGCTATACATTGTCTTGGTTGCTGCTGTGACACTATGTGTCCAATTACAACTTTTCTACTTAATTAGGACCAGGCCAAAGTGTTTCACTGGGACAACTCTTGTGCTTGTGTTACCTTTAGTGAAAGGGGATACATGGCTAGACAGGCTCGCCATCTTGAAAGGTTTTCCAATACAAAACTAACAAAGATGGCATCCAGACAGCTGGTTAAATGAAATACTAGATGGGGGTTTGCAATGAGGGAAGGACATATATTTCTTTTGAAAAACGTTATGATAAATATTTAGATCTTGTCTTATTCCCTTCATCTCGTATAAAATCCCAGTGTAACAATGAACTCTTTTCAGAGTCTTTGAGACATTTACTAAGATTTTATACCTTACACAACTGACGTAAATTGACGTAATATCTTTTTTTACCTCTTTACTTTCCAGCACAAAACCTGTTTACTGCTAGAAAATACCTGAAAGTAACAATAGCGCTGCTTTGCATTACTTAGTACCATGGGTGGTGCATGGGCGTTCCCATGCAACCACCCAAGGTTTTGACGCAAAACCCTATTCACTTAAAAAAGTAGACAGGAATTTGCGTTAAAAAATGGTGTCCATTTCAAATAGGCACTGTGAAGGAGAAATGCTTTCATTTCTTCTCCAACTTTGCATGCGTGCGGCATTGCACAGCATACATACAAAGTGGGAAAAGGTTTAAAGTTAGTCTAAGCATAGTATTTTGGACTGAAGGGGCATTCTTCTACCACAAAACCTATGCTAGACTCACGCAGACACCCTTACACCATGATGCAAACCTGTGTCCGTGACGCACGGCAGCGCATGTCTGCGCCCGCGCAGAAGAGAGGGGAGGAGAGTGCTCTGTAAATATGATGCTCTCCTCAGGCAGTGCAGCATTTGCGGCTGCTGCACTGCGCTGCGTAATAATCTAGTAAATCTGGTTCTGCGTATGCTGTTTACGCTGGGTCATGGTCCTTTTGGGGTGTCTGGATGGAAGTTCGGGGGAGGGCAAGTTATAGTAGGTTAAGTACTGTCAGATGATAAACTCCGTAGCACCTATTTTCATGTGTCTCAGTGATTTCTTATTTATTTGTAGAGGTTTTGATACAGCACGGACATGGACAGAGGGGTGACTGGGGAATTCACAAATTAGCATTATTCAGATATATGCAAATAACGGGAGGGGGGAGATAACTCAAGTTATGCACCAAAAATAGATGCTAATTTGAGGACAGCATAACATTGGCTAAATAATAACAATATGTGATAACCGAGAGCACGACAATTTAACAGATTGGTAGAAATTTAATAATACAGAACGTTGGGATGTTTAGAATGTCTATTAATGACTGGAGTTGATAAATTGCTGTTGAAACAAAAAATGATGTTAATTCTCTTTTGAAGGTTCCAAAGGAGGGTATTGTCCTGATGGCTGGTGGGATGGAGTTCCAGACCTGGTGGGCACCTGCTGAGGCGTCTGAGCAGACGAGGTCACCCCGAGATGGTCAGTTTATGGAAAGATAAAGTTTCTCGGAATAAGGCCTCGGGTGTGGTGCAGGTGAGTTTGAAGATGCTTTTCACTTCCATTGGGAACATTTTCAAACTATTTAGGGAGTGTGAAATACAATCATATTTCTTAGCGCCTGTGGCCAACCTGGTAGGCGCCTAGAATGCAGCTTTGAGGAGTTCCTGTGTAGGTTTGGGGTTCCTATGGGTAATGAGTTCCCTAGTCCAGTCTTGAGAGGACGAATGGTTCGATTATAATTTTTAAATCTCTGCTAAGGATAAATCATTTGACTCCACTGAGGTATTAGTGGTGACGTTTAACTACCGCGATATGGTTAAGTACACCAGACTGGCAGTCGCAACACAGGTAAATATGACATTTACGAGCGTGGAGCCATGAAGAGTATGTATACATTCCTGCCAGGCGTGCAACGCCCATTGGACTCAAAGGGCTTCAGCCCCCCGTCATGTGTGGCAGCCCGGGATGAGACAGCTTTCCGGGTACACACACAGCCGCACCGAGTACTTCACAGGCCTTTAAAAGACCTTTGGCTTGTTAATGAGGCTTTGATGGTTTTCACCCCCTGCTTAGAGCTCCTGCAGCTCCACTCTGCCTTTTGCTTGAATAATCAGCCCCCCCCCCCCGAAATCTTTTCCTAGCCCCCCCTGAAATTTGACTCTAGTTGCGCCTCTGGTTCCTGCCTACAGAGGCCTGTAGGTATTGGCAGCTCCACGCCCATCCTCGTTACCTTTTTCCCTTAGTGGTTTGATTGCAGTTGTTTGTAACACTTGTTGTGACGCCAAAGAATTCTGAGCAACAATTGTACTAGCCCAGGCTTCTCGAACGAGTAGCTTGTGAGCTACCCGTAGCTCTCAGCTACCTGTGAGTAGCTCCCCTGTGCGCTGCCAGCCTGCTAAATTATAAGCTTTCGCATGGTTGAATTTATATACGTGTATATCAAAATTGAGTGTATATATTCAAGACGAAATTGTGCTTATTTTCAGAACTCTTAAGCCGATATCTGGAGAAAATGCCTGAATTTCCAAAATATGTTTAAAGATGATATTTGCGTGATGAATCCCGGGACATTGGGAAGACTTTTTACAGATGTTATTTACCTTGGTGCCGAGGCGCTGCAGCTGTGGTTGCTATGTGGTTTCCATATAGAGACATAGTATATTGCCAAAGGGTTTTTTATATTACTGCTGGCAACCATGCCTGATGCAACAAGGTGATCACTGGTAGTAATCTTGCATATGGTGGGCATGAATGCAATCCCCTCTGATGTGGTCACTATTACTTTCAAAATCAACAAACTTCCCTTTTGAATTTACTCAGATGTCTCCCATCATATAATTTCAACAACTGTATACTAGACCAAAGATAAGAAATCAGGGCAATATTAACACAATATAAATCAGGTATACTATTGTTTTATTAAAACTTTTTTTTGGTTGTATCCCAGATTGTATTACAGTAATGTATCCACAAATATTAAATGATTTTGCTGTAGACAACTTCATATAGCACATTCATGTAAAGATATAACAATCAGTTAAAAACAATCCACATTTAACAATACTAATTGTTAATTGTACATAATTCAATCCAACAATGAAATAAAACATTTAATGAACAAATAAAAACCACATTTCATGTAAAAATTATTTAAAAACGAATACAGTTGTGTCCTCGCCAGCTTGTTTAGTTCGGATCTATCCCCATAATACCACGTACTTCTACTTCGTACAGGGCTTTCATTCGTTCTGCTTCAAAGTTCAGAGTCTTAGGGCAGATGTAGTTCGTGAAAAGTGAACATAAAGGTGGCAACCCACACAGTATCACAATTGGTATCATGATAAATGTAAACAACCTCCACCCCCAACTTTTAATAGTGTCCCAAAACCAACTCCCAAGCGACCATCCTTCTTGCTCCTGATGAACCTCTGCGGAAAGTCTGTGGAGGTGTTCGATCACCTTGTAGACTGAGGGTGAGTTATCCGGTACGTAGGTACAACAGCTGGACCCAATGATGCGGCATGCTCCTCCACGATCAGCCAGAACCACGTCTAGAACGAGGCGGTTCTGAAGAGCTACCAGGCGGACGGCCTGAAGCTCAGCGGTGTTGTTGGTGAGGATGCCGGCTGTAATGTTCATTGTGGTTTTGACTGCCTGGGTTAGGTGCCGGATGGCACGGCTGTTTGCCATTGGACCCCACAGTGGAACAAGTCCCTTTACTGCATCCATGAACTGTGCTCCAGTGGAGTCGGCTTGTACAATGTCCTTTGCACGTTTCTGCCGGTGATGGTTTGCTGGAGCCACATATGTTGGAGGAAGGATAAAAGCGATGTAGCAGGTGCCTCCCCAACCTTTCGGAAGCCAGGTGTAGGCCTTAGTACCACAGACGAAGTACATATTTGGGGAGGTAACAAAGGAGGGTGGGTCAACTGAGTCCAATGTTCGGGTGATGAGACAGGAACTGTGGCCTACAGGCTGTGTTCCTAGGCCTTCGAGGCACACCAGACCTGTGATGTTGACGACGGATAGGGCCACTGTTAGGGTGGCGGCCGTTCGTTTCCGGAGGTAAGAGAAGGTGGGTCTGGCTGGGTTGTTGAACACCTGCATTTCAACTCGCTCCTTGGCAGGGATGTCCATATGGAAAGAGGTGTTTGATCTCAGAGGACAAAAGGGGGCAGAGGTTTTTCCAGTTTGGTTCAGCCAGAACCCATGATAGAAGTGCAACACAGTTTTGCCGGAAGTGGCATTGTCCTTGTAACTTTCTTGCAGGAGGATTAGCCAAGCGAGGCAGGAGCCATGGACAGAGAAGGGCGAAGGGATGAAAGGGATAGGATGTCCAGTGGCATGTGGTAGCAATCCACAGATCCAGCAGTTAGTGGCATTGGCGGCAAGATTGTGTTGGTGGAGCAGTTGCACAAAAGAGTTATTCCAGAACTCCTTACGTCTTTCTCGGAGTTGGGGTGAAAGTGAAATCAGATGGTGTTCTTTCATGGTAGTGGGTTGAGCAGTGGTCAGCAATGTCTTATGAGCGGGTGCGTTTTCTTCCATGATCCAGAAAGTGACCATGAGAAGGAGGCAAAGGAGAAGGGTAATAAAAAGTGCAATAGTCTTTGAGCTGTGCATTTTGTCAGTCTTTGGGTTTTTGTAGTGGATCTTCGGACGTCCGGTTGCTTCCATCATCTTCATGTCGGGCGCTTCCATCACCTTCAAGGGACTCGGTAGCGGGCAGAACCACAGACTTTGTTTAGTTTCTCTCCTGGAGGCCTTTGAGGTGACTAGGCTACCGCTCTGAGATTTCAACTTAGTTCGTGGTCTGCTTAGCCGAAGTTCCCTCCTTTCGTCGTAGGTTATACCCTTCTTTGGATGGCACAGTGGGATCGGGATATTCAGTCAATTCAAGTGTCTCTGTATTCGGGTAGCAGCTCAGGGATGGTCGGTCTTTGTCCAGAAGTTCCTCTTGGGCGGTGATGTTGTCGGTGGTCGTCAGGGTCGATGATACCTTCTTGCAGTGGTGTGCATGCAGCCAATTACGTTTCCCCTCCACTCGAAGAGCTGTTCGGGTGGTGATCAGGACTTGCAGGGGGCCCGTCCACCGGGGCTCCAGACTCTTGGTGTGCTGGAAGTTGCGCACTAGGACAAAGTCACCGGGTTGGATGTCGTGTCCGGGGCCCCTGGAAGCATCGGGAATGGCTTGCAGCACCTGCTGATGGATAACAGACAACGTTTTAGTTAGATTGTACAGATAGTCAGACATGAGGACGTCCGGGACGTCGTGAATGGATGCTGGTTTTGGTGCAGTCCAAAGGTTCATGGGTCGCCCGAAGACGACCTCGTAGGGGGTTAAGTGGTGTTTGGTAGGAGTGGAACGCATTGATAGCAATGCTAGTGGGAGGGCGTCTGGCCATTTCAGTCCTGTGGTGGCAACTATTTTGGCTAGTTTGAGTTTCAATGTGGCATTATGTCGCTCAACCAAGCCTGCAGATTGGGGTTGGAAGACCGCATGAAACTTCTGTTTTACACCCAACCCTTTTAAGATGAGTTGGATAACTTCGGCTACGAAGTGGGGGCCATTGTCGCTCCACAAAATTCGACAAAGGCCGTAATGGGGGAAGAATTCTTTCAGTAGTACTTTTGCGGTAGTCATAGCAGTGTTGTCGCGGGTTGGGTAGGCTTCCACCCATTTGCTGAAGGCGCATACAACGACAAGCACGTACTTCAGGGTTTGGCACCTTTCTAACTGAATGTAGTCCATCTGTAGGACCTCAAAGGGGTGACTAGGAACCCCAAACCCTCCCCGGGGTACAGCAGTTCCTTTACCAGGGTTGTGTTGGAGGCATATCAGACATTGTTGGACTAGGCGTTTAGCTGAGTCTGGGATTTTGTCGTTGTGCCAGACTTTGGAGATGAGTTCAATCATGGGGGCAGACCCTATGTGTGCGGGGGAGTGTGTCATGGTCAGCATGGGAATCAGGTATGAGTCAGGTAGCAACCATTTGTTCATGTCTCTAGTTCGCCAGCAGCCTTCATCGTCTTTCAATCCCACCCGTGCCCATTCATTCAATTCGTGTGGTGAGCTGGCCAATTGTATGTCTCTAATGGTTTCCCTAGCATCCTTCCATTTTTCAGTTTGTGACCTGGTCACGTACATGCGTGTTGTTGACCTATTCTCGGCTGTGGTTCGGGCAGTGATGTCAGCCAGCGCATTTCCCTGTCGTATAATGTCCGTCACTTTTTTGTGTGCCTGGCATTTGATCACAGCTAGCCGTGTGGGGAGGAGGACTGCTTCGGTCAAAGCGGAGACTAGATCTCCATGTAGGATGGGTGTGCCATGGGAAGTCAGGAATCCCCTCTCCTTCCATAGGAGCCCAAAGTCGTGAACCACCCCGAAGGCGTACTGGCTGTCGGTGTAAATGTTTGCGGTTGTCCCCGCTGCTAGGATGCATGCTCGTGTGAGAGCAATCAGTTCAGCCGCTTGTGCGGATCGCTGTGTGATGCGGGCTGTCTCAACAACTGTTCGGGCCGTTGTGACTGCATAGGCGGCTGAAGTGGTGCCGTCGGGGAGCTTGATGCATGAGCCATCTACCCACAGCTCTCCGTCAGGATCTGGGAAGGCAGTATCTTGGAGGTCAACCCTACTCTTGGTCTGTTCGTTGGTGAGGGTCACACAGTCATGTATAGGGGACGCATTGGGGTCATTGTCAGGGAGAGGTAGCAGAGTGGCTGGGTTCAGAGTGGTGCGGGGTGCAAGCAGAGTCAGTTCATAACCAGTCAGTCGTGCGCTAGTCAGGTGTTGAGTCTTAGTCTGGTTCAGGAGGGTGTCAACTGCATGGGGTACTAGCACGGTGATGGGGTTTGAAAGCACGATCCCCTCACTTTGTCGGATAGAGACAGCAGCGGCGGCTACCGCTCGAAGGCAGGCGGGCAAAGCTCTGGCTATAGGATCAAGAGTGGCAGAGAAGTAGGCACAAGGGCGTTGCTTGGGACCTATGGACTGGGTTAGAACAGACAACGCGCATCCCTCCCTTTCGTGGGTGAAGAGGGAGAAAGGTTTAGTGTAGTCTGGGGATCCTAGGACTGGTGCTGAGCAAAGGGCATCTCGTAATTCTTTGAAGGAGGATTGGCATTCGGGTGTCCAGGGGAGGGGGAAGGGGACATCTTTAGCCAACAGGGAAAGCAGAGGTTTTACAATAAGACTGAAGTTTGGCAACCACTGTCGACAGAAGGAGGTGAGGCCTACCAGAGACCGCACTTGCTTCTGAGTTTTGGGAACAGGGGTTTCTAGGATGGTCTGAATTCGGTCAGGTGTAAGCTTCCTCCCATCTTTGGATAGGAGGTGGCCTAGGTATGTCACTTGGGGTTGGCAGAATTGCAACTTCTTCCTGAGGACCTTGTGACCGTTCTCCGCGAGGAAGTGGAGGAGGTGGATGGTGGCTGTGACTGCAAGCGGAGTGGTGTCGGCCGCCAAAAGAATATCATCGACGTACTGTATTAACACCACTCCGTCCGGTAGTTGAACTGCATCCAGTTGTCTCTTGAGGGCTTGGCTATACATGCTGGGACTCTCAGTGTAGCCCTGTGGTGCCCTACAAAATCTGTACGAACGGGCTTTTAAGGTGAAGCCGAAAAGGTAGCGGCTGTCTGGGTGGATGGGGATGGAAAAGAATGCGTTCTTGAGATCAATAACGGTAAAGGTAGTGGCAGTGGACAGAATCAGGGTGAGGATGGTGGTGATATCTGAGACTACGGGGTACTGAGGTATGACTACTTTGTTAACCTCTCGTAAGTCGACAATGAAGCGGTATGCTTTCTCATCTCCCTCGCCTTGCTTCTTAACAATTGGGTAGGATAGGGCTGTTGCAAACATTACTAACTACTTCTTCTACCACTCCTGCATCGACTAGAGACTGGATGATTTCCACCAACGCCTTCTCGCCTTCGGGCGATATCCGATACTGTGGAAGCTTTGGGAGCACTGCGTCCGGTCGGACAGTTATGTGTACAGGGTCGATCACCATGCGTCCTACGTCTGAGTCGGTTTTAGCCCATAGATGTGTGGGTAACGTGTCAAGTAGGGACAGGTCAGCATCGGTTATGGAGAACATACGTCGTGCGAGACAAGGCCTGAACAGATCTGGGTTATCGTGCAGTATGACTCGAACTCCGTCTGGGGAACATCTGATGGTAGCCCGGAAATGTTTTAGTAAATCAAGACCCATAATGGCGTCAGGGGTGTTGGAGGAGAGCAGAAATGTCGTGTCAGTGGTGGTATTTTCCAAGTCAAAGGAGATTGGTGCGGACAAGGGATTAGTGGAGGGCGTTCCATCAAAGCCTATTGAGGTTACATGTGAGCCAGACAAGGGTGCCCTTGGGATCAGCCGTTTAGATAGCGCACTACGTGTCGCCCCAGTATCTACCAAATATGGAGACTTTGTGCCCAGGACCTTAGCAGTGACGTAAGGACCTTGCTGGTCAACACGGAGTTCGACTGGATCCCTCCCTTGCCCCTGGCGGTCCTATGCAAAGTCATGTGTGTTTTCGTAGTCGGACTGCTGGCACTGGTTCTGTCGGGGGCGGTCGAAGGTGTTTGGTCTGTCTGGCCTGTCATTGGTGGTGTCGTTCGTGTACCCTCGTCCCTGTCCTCTATTTCTGGGGCTGTTTGCTATGTCTCTTGTGTCCCTATTCTTGTTCATATCCAGAAGGACCGGGCACTGGGATTTCCAGTGTCCGAACCCTTTACAGAACGCACACTGATTCTCGTCTAAGTCCCTGCGTCCAGCGTAGGGTGTGGGTGCATGGTCTCTAGGGGGTAGTTTTCTAGGAGCAGTCGGTTGGTAGGTTCCCTTTGGGAGGTTCCCTTCCTATGGTCACCCCTTGCAACTGTGCGATCATTACCCTTTCCTTCAGCTCCTTTTTCTTTCTCTCGGACGCCCTATCGTTCTCATTCTTTTGGTGTTCGTAGTACTGGGCCATCTGGAGGATAGCCGCGGGTTTGGAGGCTGTCCAACTACTCTCGCTGGTCTGTAACTTCTGGGAGACTTCCTGTGACAGACCCTTCACATAATTCTGGACAAAGAGGTGATGTCCGGTTGCAGTGGTCATGTCCTGGCCACTATAATCGGAAAACACTGTCTCGAATCGAGAGAAGTATTCGGATACATCCTCCTGGGGTTTCTGGCGGAAAGCCGTCACTATCGACCAGTCTACCTTCCTTTCTGGGATTAGGGTCTTTAATTTCTGAACAATCTTGTCTGGGAGTTCCAATATGGCCTTTAGAGGTTTCTGTCCAGGTTCTCGCTGCTTGTCTATGGTATCGAGTTGTACCCAGGTATATCCGAACGGCTCAGCGTGGTCGACTTTCCGGATTTGCTTCCACACATCAGCCGGCAGACATAACCCGAAGAACAAATCGATATCCGCCAAGGTCATTATAGTTGAACCTAAGGCCATACCTAGTTCTGTGTAAAAGGCAGTCGGGTTCTTTCTTAAGTCGGGTAGGGTTTTTCTAAAGGTCAGGATGTCTTGTCGGTCCCATGGCTGATAGACCCAGTTATATACAACCCTTCCCTTCGCATCTTGGTGGTTGATGTCATCGTGTGTTCCCTGACCTCGTGGGGGGACCCAGTAAGGAGCGGCTTCCTTGATGGGCATCATGGTATCAGCTTTTCCTGCCTGGGGTTCAGTCGCTATGGGGGTTTCTGTCTTGGTCGTCTGCCTGTGTTCTTTAAGATGTCGGAAGACTTCGAGTGTACGTGTGAAGAGGTCCGTCACATCGCCCTCTCCCTCTTCCCCAATATCAACCTTTCTATACAAGGTTGCTAAGCCTTCGGGACCTCTATCCTGGTACCTATCCTCATAGGCATTCAGAGTGTGATAACAAAGTCGTACGACAAAGTGTCGTCTGTGGTTGTCGGCATACGAGTTATACATATCTGTCACATATTCCTCACTTTCCTTCCGTTCTACTAGTGTTCTCACTACCTTATCGATTCCGGCTCGTTCACCCTTTGTTAGCCGATTCATTCTGGCGGAATCTTTCTTTCTCGTCTCGGGGTCATCTAACGTTATTGCTAACGTTGTGTTCAGTACAAGAGGCTCGGCCGGCGCGGAGGCCGTGAGGACCGAGGCCCTGGTACTGCTTTCGCTTGCGTTCGGGGGTTGTGGGTGCTGCACTATAGGTTGGGAGGGAGCGTATGGAGGGGGCATGTAGATGATCGGAGGACCTAATAGCAATTCATCGTTCGCTCGTTGCTTGGAAGGCAACTCAGGGTAGAGCGTAGAGGGGGTCCTAACAGGGCACTGGCCTGACGTTTCAGATTCTTGTTTTTGTTTAGCTTCCTTTCTCTCCTTTATTTCTTCCTCTAACTTTCTAGCGACAAGGTGAGCTGCCTTTCGTAGTTCTTTTTCTGCCTTTACTTCTTCTCTCTTTTTCCGTTGCGTTGTTTCTTTGCGCCACATGCCGATACTGTCGAGCATAGTGGGCGTCGTTTTATTGCTACGTAGAGCTATTTCTAGCGTTTCTATTTTATGGTCATCAAAGGATCCCATCAGTGGCCACTGACTTTCGGAGTCCTTCTTTGTATATTTATGCCATAGTTTGCTATAAGCTACAGCGACTAGTCCATATTTAGTAAACGTCCTTATTAGGGGTGCCTTCCAGTGGAGCCGGATGGTTCATCTCTAATAAGCGGTCTGGGCAGAACCAACTACCAATCAGTGCGGAGAAGATAGGCATGACAGGTTACAAAGGGGGACAAAAGTCCGCACTGCCTATCCTTCACTATCTGCAAAGACTAGACAGAATATTTCTATTCTACGTTATTTGCAAACAGAGAATATCTCAAAAAGCACTATTCGTCAAAAACAATCAATGTTCGGACAATCAATCAGTGGGGAGAAAAATAGGCACGACAGGTTACAAAGGGGGACAAAAGTCAGTGTTACCTACCCTTCACTATCTGCAAAGGGAGAGAGAGTATTTCTACTCTTCCCCGTTTGTAGGCAGCGAATATCTCAAAAAGAACAATCAAATAAGCAATACTAGTATTTTCAATCAATCAATCAATCGTTTCGCAATTTGTCGTGTTACACGACCTTACCCGGACCACATGGACAGTTTCTCGTCTTCCGCCTCCAGCGCCCGATCGTCCTCTACTCTCCGTATTTGCGGCGGCACTCCTGATGGTTCCCAGTCAGGACCGTAGATCTCTTGAGAGAGGTCTGCTCGGAACCAGTGAAGTTCGGATGATCGGCTGCCAGACGAGGGTCTATCGGGCTGGAGCTCTTCCCGATCGTTGCAGTCGTTCACTCTGTCGTCGGGACCTCTCCCGTTGGATCCACGTGTCGCTGATGGGCCCCACGTTTGGGACGCCAATTGTTAAATGGTAGCGGCAGTTTCAGTCGATAACCTTTCAAGTATTGCCCGGCGGTAATCGCCTCTTATACTATTCGATGATTAACCAACAAAAGAGGCAGGCGCCGGAGACTGGAAGGCAGGAAACAAAGTTTTATTCCATCGGAGCAGAACACATCAGATCGGACAGCAAGGTATCGTCTCGAGGTGCTCTCTCTGCATCTCTGAGACCTGGTCTCTTATACACACATTTTTGACTTTATTACCGGTTTATTGTACATGGCACATTCTTGAGATTGCTTTGATACATGAAAGAACATCCTCGGAATCCCCGGCTCGGATCCGCTCCCACACATAACTACAGTGGAAGTCCCCACCCCACCCACAGTAGGAGATGGCTATCACACAGCTGGACATTCCGCCAATTCCCGGGGGTGTGTGCGACTGGTTGGGTCTCAGGGGGTGGGGGCCTTGATCTACTGTAATCCCTTTGATGTGAGGTGTTTCCCTTACAGTAGGGGCAATAAACTGCATCCGCAGGGCTAGGTGATGGCCTGGGATCAGTTCGGACAATCGGGCGCAGAGGAAGGGGGTTATCAAAAGGATGTATGACCATGTATGGGATGAAAGGAGGTGTTGGTCAGGCGCGGGATGTGGTTCCATGGCAGGGTCGCGCAGAAGGAGAGGGTTTATGGCCCATGTATGAGAGAGCGGGGGGGTGGCCGGCGCGCGGGGGATGTTTGCAGCGCCTGAGGGACGCGCTGGCGATCGGCAATGAGACCATGGTGCCTAAAAGGGCCGTCGCGCGTTTTCTGCATGTGGCGCTTGGGGAGAGACAAGATGGCGCAGATAATGTTCAGATACGAACTAAATTTCCACAGTACAGTTCATACATAAAGGGCCCCTTGGCACTCCGGGGCCCTTTTTGGGTTTCTATGTGTTTTTTTAGCACGATCATGGGATCAAAAAGTGCTTTGTGCAGTAAATAGGCTATAAATCACTAGCCATAATTTCCCGTTTCACGGGTTCTGAGTGCGGTAATCCGTTATGAGCTTTTGGGCAAAGGTAACGGATTGGGAGTCAGTGGTTTGATGTTGAAACGGAGCGCTGAGTTCTTTGACAAATGTTCCGCATCTCGATAAAGTTCTTGCATCGGATCCGGAGAAGCACAAAGAAGAGGCCTCCTGACAAGTGTGCACCCCTTCATCAGGTCGATTGGTTTCAACAGGGACCTCCTAACGGCATCGAGAGTGGGGCAGCAGCACAGGAGGTGCAACCAGAATTCTCACGTGACGTTGCATAGTCTGCACTGCCCCGCCTTACCCGGGTGGGTCCATGCCGGGTTAAAGTCGGCTACTGGCACACCAAGCAGGCGCCTATACAAGATATCTCTGCACATTCGTCTATTGATGGCCTCTGAGAGATATCGTTGAGGTTTCCCTACCAAATAAGAAGTGTTCAGGGGAAGAAGAATGCATGAGGGCTTTAGGGAAACAGTGTCCTGCTGAAATTAAGCTAGTCACAATTGCCCGTTGATTGTCTTTTTTCAGGTCGTGAAGGTAATGGTATACATTTTTTATGCTGGTGCTTCATTGTGGAAAGATGTGATTGCTTCTTGTAGTTGCTGATACCACAGATTCCCTGGACTCTCAAATGTTTCTTTCAAGCAGGCCTTGAGTGAGTTGCTGGACGCCTTCAGAATTTGTATGTAGTATTTCAAAGTGTCAGACTGGCAGGTTAGCGTTTGACTTGAAAGCCCAAATTCCGGACAATCTATGCCACTCTTCGATAACCATGATGAAAATCTTAATTGTCCACGCAGAAAAGAAAGCGGCATCCTTACTTGTAGAAATTGATAAACTCGAAAAGGAGACTGAGGCCAACCCACTTACTGAGGTGGTAAAAAAGAATTATGAAATCTTAGAAAAAGTGATGGAGGAATATCAAATCTATCAAAGAGATAAAAAGGCTAAGAAAATACAGAGGGATGAGACAGATTATCGAGAGGGAGGGATATATACCTTTTCAAAAAAGTATGACACTGTCAAAACAACTGAGTCAGCAAAGAGAAATAGAGAGGAGTGTCTGAGTCTAGATCAGTTAGCAGTAGCTCCTTTGCCTCCACAGAAAGTCTACAGTCTGGTAGTGACAAAAATGATAATATACCACCACAGGAAAAAAGCAATTTTTTATTAGAGATGGAGAGGCTGCGTCTCAACAGCAAACAACCCAAAAGAAACGTAAGACAAGGAGGGGAGGTGGGGCCTGGCACAAAAGACAAAAAAGTATTGCCAAAATTGACAGTAGTAATAATCAATGGGGAGGGAAAAAGAAGCTTTGATCCATCCGGCTTCCAATGGTTAGTTATTAATCAAAGAGGGTGGAGAATGGACCACTTGTCCTGTGTAACCAGGGTCTTTTATTCGTCTCGAATCCATCATAAAAAACCCTCATACATGTACACAGGCCGATGGCGGTATATCTTGGTTCTCCGCCTTTGTGTACTGTTTCAGCAAAATCATTGGGTCTTTTTCTTTGTAAATATGCTGACCTCCATCCTGGAGGAAGACCTGCTGGTACTGTCAGTAGTGGTCAGAGATAGGGCTAAAAATGGTGCTCGTGCTCTCGTGAAGTGATTAAACTCCTTATATCACTTGTGTCCTCAATGATTTATTAGGGAGGCAGTGATGTGGGAGGTTAAAAAATGAGAATTGTGCGTTCTAAGATCAAGCTACTAATCTTACGCACTGTTTGGGTCAACATGTATCAGCCCCCTGGAGACTCTACGGGCTTTCGTCAGGACCGGAGTTTGTTAATCAGAGCCCCTTTGGGTTCTGAAAGCAGAGGTGTACTCACCACTCTTGTATTGTAAGGTCAGACCAGTAGTATCTGTACCTAAAACGAAAAAGAGGAAGGTGCAGTTGTACATTGGAACATAATACATTGATAGTTTCAATAGGAGACTGCTGAAACAGAATTTCTCAGTTATCCACATTGGGTTTGAGTTTTTAGCATTAGTTATGCGTTTAAATAAAGACAAAAAGATAGGGAATATATATTATTGAGGGATACAACAAAGCTTTAAGGGATATACATCACGTTATGTCACGTGAACAAGATGAAGAAAGAGAAATTGGCCTCCTGGATTAAAAATCGGTGCCAAAGGCTGTTGATAGTTATTCTTTTCTCAAGTCCATAACATTTTAATAGTCATGATAATTAATTATTCAGAAAATTGAGGCATTGTAGGGCTTAGTCAATGTGCTGCCCCGCTTAGTAGAATGTGTACAAATTACCATATATTGTTGTTACAAAGGAAAGGCCATTGTCTGCGTTTTTAAACAACTGCTATGCATTTGGAAGGGAATTGTTGCGCTCATGACCTGAAAGGTAATAGTGTCAGAGCCAAGGCCGTTTATCAGAATGGACTTGAATCGCGCATATGGTTGTTAAACAATCAGAATCATTCATGCGGCAAATTGTGCTGTCAAAGTGTATGAAGAATAGGGACTCAAATGGTATGCGCGGTGTGTAATTAGCAAAAAGGTATGCGCGGTGTATGATTAGAAAAAAGCAGTTGCAGGTCAAGGAAACACTCACGGCGGCCTTTACCTTATGAACGTTATAGCAATGTTTCTTGGGGTCGCCGGTTAGCCTCGGAATACTGATTCTATGCGGGGGAGAAAAAATTGTTAGACGGCGTCTTACTTGGTACGCGTGTATCGGCAGGAGGGCTTGCTTGTATCTCTCACCGGTTCCTACAAGGTAGTTCACTTGTGCTGGCTCTGTACACGGTGCCCCGGGTGACGCGGGGGCCGTACAGAGTTAGTTTTAATCCCCGGTAACGATAAAGAGAGAGAAAAAGGACTATAGGTTGCAATGGTTGGCATGGTTGATTGGCACAGTGTTCTATGTTGACAGTAGAAAGACTACAGTGTGGTCAAAACGTTTTTCATTGGTCAAAAGTTTTTAAAACAATGTATATTAAATGTTTATTTTCGACTTCGTTATTGTTTTTATTTTGGAGCAAAAAATGATGTGTTGAAGGGATGACAGTGGATGTAATTCATTGTCTCTTCCAGTAAGTATGAATCATAAAATGGAAGGAAAAACTTCGTTATTACTCACTGTTTGGGTGTGATGGTTAAAACACTAGGAATTTCATTTGACTTACGATAGGTGTGGTTCTTTAATTTTAAGGTGCTTTATGTGATAAAATCGTCTCTGATTGATGATGATTCCTTGGCATTCAGTATGGGAAAGACTCAAAGGGTGAGGTCCTCTGGTTCATGATAGTGTGTGCCACGGGATATTATCATTCAATCCCCCTATGTCCATCTTGAGGCGATAAATCCAACGTTGTTCTTTTTCAAAACGTTTCTAGAATTACCCAATTCAAGTCATCTGGGTCATGATTGTGCTCAATGTAGTGTTTGCTCATCCTGGTTGTTACCCGTTTGCAAGTCACATTGCTCCTGTGCTTGCAAATTCGAAGTTTTATTTTACGGCACGTCATCCCTATGTATCTGAGGCCACAGGGACATACAATCATGTAAATTACATGTGTTGTGTTGCAGTTTGTATGATGACGTAACGTCCATGTGAGATTGGGTAAGAGTTGTAGTGTTTTGGTAGATTTTGTGAGTTTACAGACTGAACAGGAGCCACAAGGGTGGTGTCCCACAATGGGACTGAGGTTCCAAAATGTTGTCAAGGTTCCTTTCCTTGTAGGAGGATTTGGTCTGGTATGTACAAGTAGGTCTTTAATATTCCGTGTTCGTTTCGAAGCGTGGTTTCGGCCAATTTAAGGTATTGGACGTTAGGATTCTCCAATTTCTGTTTATTATTTTATTTATAGTATTTGTGGATGTGCAGTATGTTGTTACACAGGTCAATAAGTCTGCTGGTTCTTCTCGTGGAACGGATTCCAGTAGACTTTCTCGTGGCTGATTTCTGGCTCTTTTTTAGCACTTCTTAATCGTCTTCATAGGGTAATTCCTTAGTTCTAATTTGTGTTCTAAGGCTTTCGCTTGTGTTTTGTAGTCCGTCAGTTTGCTGCAATTTCGTTTTAGTCGTAAAAATTGACTATAGGGTAAATTATTCCTCAATGGTCGAGGGTGAAAACTGTTATAAGACAAAATGCTGTTCCTTGCCGTTGGCTTGTAGTAGGTTTTGGTTTGTAGTGTATTGTTTTCGGTGAAAATCGTGACGTCAAGGAAGTCTATTTTTCTGTTGTCTGATGAGTATTTGAATCTGAGGCTTGTCTCTTGTGTTGATCCATTTTAGGAATTCTTGTAGAGCTTCTTGAGAGTCTTCTCAGATCATTAAGATGTCATCTATGTATCTGCGCCAGAATTTCATCCGTGTCAGAAAAGGGTTATTGGGGTTCTGTATGTATTGTCGTTCAAAATTGCTGACGTATAGTCCAGCTACACTAGGGGCGAATGTACTACCCATCGAAGTGCCATGGCACTGTGCAAAGAGGGTTCCCTCATATTCAAAAATTTTTTCAGTGAGGGCCATCCTACAACATTCTATTACAAACTGCCTAGGGGTTCTGTATTGCCAATCTTCGGAAAAGAGAATGTCCTCTAGAGTGTCTAGGGTTTTTTGTTGAGGTAAGCTTGTATAGAGACTCTCAACGTCAAGTCCTACCAAGAGCATTGTTCTTTCATTGTATGTTTGATCTACCAATAGGTTGAGGAGATCTCTCGTGTCTTTCAGATAGGTAGGTGTTTTTTGTACTATTGGTCTCAGGAATTGGTCTGCAAATTGTGAGAGAGGTTCTAGGACAGAACCAATCCCTGAGACTATTTAATCTTGCAGGAAGATTAAACTGAAGGCTTTCTTTATGAATAAAGAAAATCACAGTCAAGAAAGTGACACTAGCCTCAGACCAAAATCAACTTTCTGTCCACCAACTCATATGGTCCCTGTAGAAATACAAACCTTTGAACAAGCGATCATGAGAGAGGTGGAAAACATGAGACCAACCACAAGACCTTTTGTGAATATCACACAAGAGAAGAGAGCGATGAATTAATTACGCAAAAACGAAGACCTAGTAATAAAACCAGCAGACAAAGGGGGAGCCATTGTCCTCCTGAGTAAACAAGGATACAACAACCAATGCTCAGCACTACTTTCAGACACAAAATTCTATCAAAAGATAACGGTAGATCCAACTAAAAGATTACAACGAACTGTCGAACTCATGGTCGAGGAGGCTGAGACCAATCAATGGATCTCGAAACATGAAGCTGAATTCCTCAGAACGAAATCATCCAGAACTCCATATTTCTACTCATTACCCAAAACCCATAAGAACAAGTCACCACCACCAGGACGCCCAATAGTCTCAGGGATTGGTTCTGTCCTAGAACCTCTCTCACAATTTGCAGACCAATTCCTGAGACCAATAGTACAAAAAACACCTACCTATCTGAAAGACACGAGAGATCTCCTCAACCTATTGGTGGATCAAACATACAATGAAAGAACAATGCTCTTGGTAGGACTCGACGTTGAGAGTCTCTATACAAGCTTACCTCAACAAAAAGCCCTAGACACTCTAGAGGACATTCTCTTTTCCGAAGATTGGCAATACAGAACCCCTAGGCACTTTGTAATAGAATGTTGTAGGATGGCCCTCACTGAAAACTTTTTTGAATATGAGGGAACCCTCTTTGCACAGTGCCATGGCACTTCGATGGGTAGTACATTCACCCCTAGTGTAGCTGGACTATATGTCAGCAATTTTGAACGACAATACATACAGAACCCCAATAACCCTTTTCTGACACGGATGAAATTCTGGCGCAGATACATAGATGACATCTTAATGATCTGAGAAGACTCTCAAGAAGCTCTACAAGAATTCCTAACATGGATCAACACAAGAGACGAGTGCCTCAGATTCACATACTCAACAGAAAAATAGACTTCCTTGACGTCACGATTTTCACCGAAAACAATACACTACAAACCAAAACCTACTACAAGCCAACGGCAAGGAACAGCATTTTGTCTTATAACAGTTTTCACCCTCGACCATTGAGGGATAATTTACCCTATAGTCAATTTTTACGACTAAAACGAAATTGCAGCAAACTGACGGACTACAAAACACAAGCGAAAGCCTTAGAACACAAATTAGAACTAAGGAATTACCCTATGAAGACGATTAAGAAGTGCCAAAAAAGAGCCAGAAATCAGCCAAGAGAAAGTCTACTGGAATCCGTTCCATGAGAAGAACCAGCAGACTTATTGACCTGTGTAACAACATACTGCACATCCACAAATACTATAAAGAAAATAATAAACAGAAATTGGAGAATCCTAACGTCCAATACCTTAAATTGGCCGAAACCACGCTTCGAAACGAACACGGAATATTAAAGACCTTCTTGTACATACCAGACCAAATCCTCCTACAAGGAAAGGAACCTTGACAACATTTTGGAACCTCAGTCCCATTGTGGGACACCACCCTTGTGGCTCCTGTTCAGTCTGTAAACTCACAAAATTTACCAAAACACTACAACTCTTACCCAATCTCACATGGACGTTACGTCATCATACAAACTGCAACACAACACATGTAATTTACATAATTGTATGTCCCTGTGGCCTCAGATACATAGGGATGACGTGTCGTAAAATAAAACTTCGAATTTGCAAGCACAGGAGCAATGTGACTTGCAAACGGGTAACAACCAGGATGAGCAAACACTACATTGAGTACAATCATGACCCAGATGACTTGAATTGGGTAATTCTAGAAACGTTACAGACAAAATCATACAACGCAGAGAATCTTTTTGAAAAAGAACAACGTTGGATTTATCGCCTCAAGATGGACATAGGGGGATTGAATGAAAATATCCCGTGGTACGCACAATCATGAACCAGAGGACCTCACCCTTTGAGTCTTTCCCATACTGAATGCCAAGGAATCATCATCAATCAGAGACGATTTTATCACATAAAGCACCTTAAAATTAAAGAACCACACTTATCGTTAGTCAAATGAAATTCCTAGTGTTTTAACCATCACACCCAAATAGTGAGTAATAACGAAGTTTTTCCTTCCATTTTATGATTCATACTTACTGGAAGAGACAATGAATTACATCCACTGTCATCCCTTCAACACAACGTTTTTCCCTCCAAAATAAAAACAATAACGATGTCGAAAATAAGCATTTAATATACATTGTTTTAAAAACTTTTGACCAATGAAAAACGTTTTGACCACACTGTACTCTTTCTACTGTCAACATTGAACACTGTGCCAATCAACCATGCCAACCATTGCAACCAATAGTCCTTTTTCTCTCTCTTTATCGTTACCGGGGATTAAAACTAACTCTGTACGGCCCCCGCGTCACCCGGGGCACCGTGTACAGAGCCAGCACAAGTGAACTATCTTGTAGGAACCGGTGAGAGATACAAGCAAGCCCTCCTGCCGATACACGCGTACCAAGTAAGACGCCGTCTAACAATTTTTTCTCCCCCGAATAGAATCAGTATTCCGAGGCTAACCGGCGACCCCAAGAAACATTGCTATAACGTTCATAAGGTAAAGGCCGCCGTGAGTGTTTCCTTGACCTGCAACTGCTTTTTTCTAATCATACACCGCGCATACCTTTTTGCTAATTACACACCGCGCATACCATTTGAGTCCCTATTCTTCATACACTTTGACAGCACAATTTGCCGCATGAATGATTCTGATTGTTTAACAACCATATGCGCGATTCAAGTCCATTCTGATAAACGGCCTTGGCTCTGACACTATTACCTTTCAGGTCATGAGCACAACAATTGCCTTCCAAATGCATAGCAGTTGTTTAAAAACGCACACAATGGCCTTTCCTTTGTAACAACGATATATGGTAATTTGTACACATTCTACTAAGCGGGGCAGCACATTGACTAAGCCCTACAATGCCTCAATTTTCTGAATAATTAATTATCATGTCTATTAAAATGTTATGGACTTGAGAAAAGAAGTATCTATCAACAGCCTTTGGCACAGATTTTTAATCCAGGAGGCCAATTTCTCTTTCTTCATCTTGTTCACGTGACATAACGTGATGTATATCCCTTAAAGCTTTGTTGTATCCCTCAATAATATATATTCCCTATCTTTTTGTCTTTATTTAAACGCATAACTAATGCTAAAAACTCAAACCCAATGTGGATAACTGAGAAATTCTGTTTCAGCAGTCTCCTATTGAAACTATCAATGTATTATGTTCCAATGTACAACTGCACCTTCCTCTTTTTCGTTTTAGGTACAGATACTACTGGTCTGACCTTACAATACAAGAGTGGTGAGTACACCTCTCCTTTCAGAGCCCAAAGGGGTTCTGATTAAGAAACTTCGGTCCTGACGAAAGCCCCTAGAGTCTCCAGGGGGCTGAAACATGTTGACCCAAACAGTGCGTTAGATTAGTAGCTTGATCTTAGAACGCACAATTCTCATTTTTTAACCTCCCACATCACTGCCTCCCTAATAAATCATTGAGGACACAAGTGATATAAGGATTTTAATCACTTCACGAGAGCACGAGCACCATTTTTAGCCCTATCTCTGACCACTACTGACAGTACCAGCAGGTCTTCCTCCAGGATGGAGGTCAGCATATTTACAAAGAAAAAGACCCAACAAAATTGACAGTAGACTTACGGTGATCCAAGAGGAAATAAACAATGCCACTTTTTTAGGAACGGATGTAATTGATTCAAACACATTGGTGCCTAACATTTGTAACTTGTCAATTGTTAATCTTTCGGACCATTGCATTACTACAGACAAATGTAACGTATTGCAAAAGGGTCTTGGTTTTTGTCCATCGCAGGCATGCAAAATTATCGATGTTATTGTTGATTTGCACAAATTCACACGAATTTTGAAATGAAAACATTTTTTTCATATCAAACGGAAATGTAATAAGTCTGATGTTTCAAAGTGTGTATTCTCTGATTATACGGTAGGGGATGTGGAGGGTTTATATTTGTTAATGACATTGAATGAGTAAACTTCGATTACTAGGAAAGAACTAAATATGGAACTAGGAGTCCATCGTAAAAATGATATAGACAATGGGTTAAGAAGACAATCTAAATTTATGCCCCAGGTATCTCATCCAAAAATGTATCTTTTTAAAACACGTGTCACTGAGGACCTTCACAAGCTACTGAATAGTGACCAACATAGAGATGAAGGCCCATATAATCTAACTAGGGCTGAACAACAGGCCTTACAGACTTTAAGGAACAGTGAAAATTTGGTACTATGTGAAGCCGATAAGGGCGGAAACGTTGTGATCATGAAAAAAGATGATAATATGGGTGAGATAATAAGACAATTGGCGGATCGGGCCTGTTATGAAACAATCCATTCAATCCGATGCCAGATTTGACCATTTTTATCAACATGAAATTGGGGGACTGGAGAGAAAAGGGTCTCCTGACTGATGGGGAATTCAGGTATCTGGTGGTCACAAAATTGAGTGATCCCTGCATTTATGCTCTTCACAAAGTCCAAAAGGGATGAGCATTCCCCACAGGCAGACCAATAATTGCGGGGATTGATTCTTCAACGGTGCGCCTGAGTACGTGGACTCCTATTTACAACCCCTAGAAAGAAACTTGACTACTTATATGCAGGATAGTAAGGACATCCTCAACAAGTTTGAGGATGTCATATGGACTGAAGGTTTACACTTTGTCACATTCGACGTAACTAGTCTATACACCTGCATTCAGAAAGATCTAGGCCTATGTGCTTTGGGATATTATCTCAAAACGAGGTCAGCTGAGTGGTTTGAACACAATGAAATGATCCTCGAAATGACAGAGTTGATTTTGTGCAAAAACTTTTTTCTACATGTCAGTCAGTGGCATCACCAACTCCAGGGGACTGCGATGGGAGCAGCATTTGCTCCATCGTACGCTGGTCTGTTTATGGGATGGTGGGAAAGGGAACACGCATGGGGTCGATATGCCTCCCCCTAGGTAGATAACATCATCTTCTGGGGGAGGTATATCGACAATATTATCCTCCTGTGGAATGGATCTATTGACCAACTGGAGGAATATTATGCTTTCCTTAATTACCCATTCAATGTGATACTTACTATGACACATGCTGCAGACCAGATAGACTTCCTGGATATTACATTCTATGTTGAGGCGAACAAAATCTAGAGTAAATTATTTTGCAGACCAACAGAGAGCAATAGCACATTACATGCCACCAGTGCACATCCGAAGGCTACTATTAATAATATCCCATGTGGAGAAATGGTGAGGGTACGCAGGAATTGTAGTAATATTAATGTATTCCTGGAAAACGTAAAAATCACCAAAAAGAGGTTTGAAAAAAGAGGCTATAAACCTAGAATATTGGACAATGAAGAAAGGAAGATTCTGATGAAACCAAGGGAGTCCACCTTAAAAGAGAGAAGGGACTCCGCGTGCCGACCAAAACCCAGTGTCTTCCATAAACTTTGTTACAAAATACAATAAATATAGTCAGGGAGTTTATAAAATTCTCTCTAAACATTGGAAATTACTGCAGGAAGTGCCAGGAGTCATGGGAGAAATCTCATTATAACCTACAGTAACCTACCGTAGGGGCAGGACATTGCGAGACATACTATGCCCTAGCTATGTAACATCTAAAAAGACAAGGGATATGTGGTTGCCAACCCAGGTACATGGTTTCTTTACATGCACAGTTTGTAACATCTGCCAATATGGAAAAAACAAGATAAAGGAATTTAGCTATAATACCCCACGTACATACAAAATTAGGCACACTATTGTATGTAAAACTACATGTTACCTATGTAATAGGATGCAGCTGTAATATAATCTACGTGGGTAGTACAACCCGGGCACTGAAGATTAGAATCCAGGAACATATAAGTGCGATTCGGCACCAAGACATTAGATACCCGATGACAGCACACATGAATGAGTGCCATGGGGCAAGACCTGAAATTTGGTCTCATGGTATAGATCATATTCCTGCAGGACCAAGGGGAGGAGACAGGGAGCTGTCCCTCCGACAGAATGAAGCGGGGTGGATCTGCCGCTTACGCAGTACAAAGATTGGACATAATACGGATGATGAGCTCCATTACTTTATGTGATTACTAGTAAATCTTCTAATGTTGGTGCTTTCAAAAGAAAATGGTACAATAGAAAGTTAGGATTGATATTCTTGTCAACTGAGGTAGAAATGTGACAAGGCTGTGTGTATAGACATCATTCAGTTGCCAGAGACTGTTTCTCTTATGTTACTGTCTGTTGTGGTACAGACGTACATTTGGATGACTGGTTTGAACATAATCATACATTGCAAGGTCGAATATGGCAGTACTGTTCACCCAAGACATGGGTCTATGTTTATGTTTATTGCCTTGAAACAAAAGGGTACTAAATGAATCAAGACTCAATGCTTGACTATATTAGGCTCTCTGATGTAGAAAGGTTATAATGTTGCATGTAAAAACATTATTCAGTAGCCAGATATTGTTCATCTTAGGCTGTTGATTGTTATGGTACAAAATACACATTTTAATGATCGAGAAGCTTGGCCAGATGGGCAACAATAATCTGATCATGGAGGGGTCGAATATAATGAGACTCTGTAAGGTCAAACTGGGCAATACTGTCCACTTCAGATCTACTATCCTGGAATTCTATTCTTTTCCCTTTGACTCTGGGAGGTTTGTTTGGAGACACTAGTATGCGTTGCCTTTATATAGGAAAACTCCAGGAAAATAATGGTATCAGTTTTTACTTGGTTTGAATTCTAATTTGAACAAAATCGGGAACTGTTGAGACTATGATGCATAGTTGAATTCAGGCACATGTGGAACACTGAGGTGTATATTTAAACCTGTATGAATGTACAGGAATTCCAAGCATTTGACCCTTGTCGTGTCCATTTGGCCTGATATGTGCCCTACTTATGAAACTATTGTGAAATGTTGGTGAGTTCTTTGGGGCCATGATTTGACCCTCACAGGTGGATGAACTTGTTCCTTGGATTAGCTTTATGGTGGTTTGACATGTGTCCTATCTAAGAAACAACTGTGATATTATGGAGAGACCGTTTGGGACACTTTTTAACTCTTTTTATGAGGGGTTGGAAATCGAAGTGTGTACACGAAGTTGAACGTGGTATAGAAGTTTGGAGAAGCTGTCTCGCGATTGGATTATTGATGATCCGATGTGTGGCTTATTGAACGAACATGAGGGATGGGAGTTTAACGGAGATATCCCGCGATTATATTGTTGCCGAGCTGATGTGTGATTGATCAAATAACCATGATGTTATGTTGAAGAAAAATTTAAGTACATTTCTTTTGACTCTCCCTAGGGGTTTTAAACATGCGACTGCAGAATGAGTTAAGTAATTTGAAGGCTCCCCCCTCACAATGCGTAACGAGGAGTGTTACTACGGCGGGTGACATCATGCAAACGTGATCAGGTGCTCAAATAAGGGGAGAAGGAGCAGGCGTCCTCTCCGAGCACTGGCAAACTGCCCGCTTCAAAGCCCGAGACCGCGTCATTCTGGTAAGTGTAAGAGCTGATGAGATTTGCGTCTTGAAATGGCCACGGGGAATAAACGCTGGGACACAATGCCCCATGTTGGGTTGCTTTTATTTCACTGGGGACCGCTAATTCAAAACACGTCCCTAGGTCACTGTTGGCCTACATATTGGGCATTTAAACATGTACTTTGAATCATGAGACTCGATGAGTGGGTTTCTCGCATGTGTCTACTAACATTATCAAGATATTATGATTAGGACTCCCGGTTTTCCGTTTGAACGGATTATTACATATAAATACAGACGGAAAACAAGTTTTCCTTTATCTGTATTTATATATAAAAACGGGAAAATACTAGTACATTTTTTCATTGACCATCTGGTGTCTCCCCCTCCTTCGAGGGTTAAAAGGTGTCCGCCCGGGCTGAGACAGCTTCCCTGGCACACATCCGAGTACTTCACAGGTCTTTGAAAGACCGTTTACTTGTTAATGAGGCTTTGATGTTCTTTCACCCTTAGCCTCTGCCGATTGCACCAGCACCCGTCTTTTCCTCGCAGACTGGGTTTTACAATATCCAAGGCCTGCAGAGAAGGCTCGGCATTAGTGGCTGTTCGGGGACGGGCGGGGAGCAGAGAAGGAAAAGGTCTCAGTCTCTTGCTTCCTGCCCAGACAGCTGCCCCCCGTGCCCCCTCTTTCTTACTCTTATTCCCTCTCTGTCTGTCTAACTCCTCCTCACTTACCGAAAACCATGACTCAAGAAATGGTTCTCACCCACTTTTTCTTCCTGACGTTCATTTGTTCCCCTGTGAAATGGATGCAAAAATGAAAAACACTTTTGATGGAAATGCCGTTTTGACATTTTTCTATTCCAAAGTGCAGCCACTGAAATAAAAGGTTCATAATATGAAAAATCAATAACTAAATAAAGCAAGATGGAGTGTTCTTAAAGTGGCCGGATCGGTTTTATTCAAACCCCAAAAACATTAGTGTCACTTTACCGAGTTTGCCAGTGAAGCGCTGTTTTCCCCCCGGTGGGGATGTGCGCCAAACCTGGAGGTACTGCAATACCTGGTTGATGGGTGGATTAGAAAACAAAATGTGTACGGCGGCTTTGTGTTCACAAATGTGGTCTTTTTAAGCAATACTGTTTACGTTTTGTAAGCATATAAGCAGTGGACATTGAAATGGGTCCTCTCTGGGCCCTATAGTTTTCAGGCATAAGCACTCAGTGATTTCTGAATAGTGAGTGTAAAAGCGTTAAGTTCACCATGTTGTTCCTGGTTATATTTCATTATTTAATCTTTAATTCCCTATGCATGTTTGCTTTTTCCAGGGTATTGTTACTATTTCCTTTAGGGAGCATATTGCTCTTGCCTAGTGCGTAATTTGAATTGAGTCGCATCCAGGAGTTTATAGAAGATCAAATTGGATTGTAGTTGAAGGCAGTGTGAATTTCTCTCAGTGGGGCAGTATGCTGTTCAGTGAGGGAGCGGATGTGGCACTCTGCCTATGACAGAAACTGTAAGGCTCTGAGACAAATGGCTTGTGATAGCACTTTTAAGCATATTTGGGACATTCTGCAAATGGAAAAGTTTTCAGATGAATGTATAGTGTTGACCAATAAATAACCGAGCGCACGTGTGCATTGTTAATTTAAATAAATGTGGAAAAATACTAGCTGTAGCGTTGTCTTTTGCTTGTGGCAAACATAAATGTGGATAAATACAGAAAAAATGCCCAAAAAATAAATATGGATAAATACAGACGGAAATGGCAAAAAAATAAATACCATAAAACCGGGAGTCCTAATTATGATATACGTGTGAGTGCGTTCCAAGCCATTAAAAAGAGCACAGGCGCCAAAATACCCGGGTACATTTAAGTGCAAACAAGGTTGATACGAGTTGGGCTCGGTGAAATTTGACGGGCATAAATTGGTAAGATAAGTACGGGTAATAGATAATAGCTACCGTTAAATTATGTGTATTTTGGATTTTAATATGAAGTGACCATTATCTACGGGCCCGTCTTGATATTTAATGACGGGCATAGATTTTCAACCCGTCAATCGGGATTCAAAGCTTTCCTCTTACTGGTGGTGGCATCCTGACTCATTTTTATTTCAAACTGAGATATGTTTAAAATTGTTTATAATTAGCGGTTTCACAGTGGACTTGTATTTATTGTTCATAATCTCTTTTTAGGCACATCAGCCTTTTTACATTATACTGTCGTCAGAGCTGGATTTTCGCCCGACAAGGTAGCCTATTAGGTAAGGCGGTGTTCTCTATTGATTCCTATGTGTAGCCTAGTATGTGCTGAATCACTGGAGGCAGTGTACACTGGGCTACGGCTGTAGTCAAACTATATTTGGCTGAAATTTACTGTTGTGACAGTGATGGATAGATTAGACTCTCCAACAAATTGATTTCCCATATTCTTGCAGGCACAGTTGACATATTATTGTCTTTGCTTATACACACCCCAACAGAGGTGACGTGAAACGGGGTCTTCATAGTTGAACATGACGGATGACATTTTCCTTCGGGCTGAAATTAATAAGCAACAATATATTCGGTAGGTGAATTTCCATTCCCTTGCACAGAATGGCTTGTGCTTAAGATTGAGTTTATTCAGGCAACCAAATCTAAACAAAATAAAACAGAATACGTCAAATCTGTACTATGCAGACTGGGGAGAAAAGTTTTTTTTTTAGCTTTCTTTTCCCTCTTGTTCCTGGTCTTCTTGCCTCTCAGTTGTGCCAGTACTTTTACTAAATATATATATATTCTTTTATTCTTGTGTTCTCTTTTTTCCTTATTATTCTTTCATTTTCTTTTTTCGCTTTTTCTTTACTCCAATATCAAGGGTTCTTTAGTAGATCAGTAGGCCCCAGTATAGGGCAATGGAGACTAGGGTGGAATATTATTTTATGGATTATGAATATATGCCATTGAGCACTAATAGATGGTGGAAGTTTGGACCTAATATTGATATGGGTTGACTTATGACTATTGAGATGAAATTTGTTTTTATCATGAAAGTTTAAATGAAGTAATGAATTAGTGCTGACTTTGGTAATAGGATTTTGTCTTTGTAAATTGTATTAAATGTATGTGTATCTATTTATATGCATTTTTGTTATATTATATATTTGTTTTTAAATGTTTTTTACAGCCCTGATGAAGTTCTTCTAACAGAACGAAACGCGTTGGCTGTTTGGTATATAATTAGAAAGAAGAATAAAGGAATTTTGAACACTACCAACACTGGACGGACATTCGTAAAGTTATTTATTTAAGGACATTTGGACTGTGTGCTGCAACCTACAGTTGGCAAAGTATATGTTGGTTATTCTAACCTTCCCCTAGGAACGGCAGAGGCAGTGGTGTTGCACACCGAGAGAGCATAAGGCTCATTATTTCTGTTTAAACATAGGAGGAATATATGTAAGGACTCTTGTCTTTACTTAGAGGGAGGTGCATCACAAACCCTTTCAGTGTTTGTATGGTTTAGCTGTACCCATGTTTTGAAATTCCGGATGGAGTCGGGACGTGCAAAGATATCTGGGCAGTTGGAATACTTTCCTATACCCAGATCATTGTGCATGATCTAAACTTGAAGCACAGGCCCTGTGAAACACCTGGTGCCTCTAGTGTAATGCAAGGAAAAGGGAAGCCTTCCTAACTTTGAGAATAGGTGCAACAGAGACTTTTTTTAGTTTCTTGCTGAGGCAGGTGAGACCAAATGTGATGGCTGCAGCTTTCTTCTTCAGCGCAGCTACGTGAGCCATGGGTTTGGAGGGCTCAGTACACCAAACCCCCCAAGTAGTTGTACTTCATTGCTGTTTTAATGATCATGATCTCCATGTGCCATGTTAAAAACTTCTTGTTCTTAAAACGGCCCAAAATCAGGACTTTGGTCATTTCTTGGTTGATCATGAGATAGTTTCCTTCATTATATGTATAGAGACTGCTCAGTGCCCTGCTGTATGCCTACTTTGGTGTGATCCGTTATTACAATGTCGTCTGCATATTGCAGGATGTGTGGGTTAGAGTGGCCTAGTCATGGGGGATCCATCCAGCTTCTCTCCAGGGCTTTGCCCAAATCTGCTATATATGGGTTGAAAAGAAGGGGTGCAAGGACCCAACCCTGCTTCAGGTTACCTTGGGTGGTGATTTTGGAAGTGACAATTTGTGGCCCAGTTCTCACTCAGACCCAGGTATGGGAATACAAGGAGACAATCACCCCTAATAGTTTAGAGGAAATGCCCCATGTGTTTAGTTTTCTCCAGAGCGTGGGACGGGCTATTTTCTCAAAGGCAGCACAATAGTTGATGATGCAGCAGAAGAGTGATAGCTGGTTTTTTTTTTAGCTGCTTGCTGACTCTAGATGGTGAGTGTGGTGATGTTATCTATAGTTGATGCGGCTGCTCTCAATCCTGTCTGGAAGACTATCATTGTCCATGACCCAGGCCTCTTGCTGTGTTAGCAGTGATCGCGCGTAGGCTTTGGCCTCTAGATCTAGTAGGGCTAGCAAACGGTTATTAGCTGGGTTTGTCGGTCCCCTTTCTTAAATATAGGGCACAAGATGGAGCCCCTCCATGTGTCTGGAACCTGAGCAGAGAGGGAAGCTTGATTGAAGAGTGGAGTTGACACCTTTGCCCAGTCCTTCAAGGCACATTTAAAAATTCCAGCCGAAGGCTGTTGAGAAATTGCACACTATTGTTTTTCATTGCCTTAATGAATTTGCAGACCTGGACCAGCATGTTAGATCCTGCTGGATCCCTAAGTACTGATCTTCGAACCCACCCTTTGTCTGCATTATCTGGTGCCACTGTCTGGTCAGAGTATAGCATTTTTACATGTCTCGCACAGGAGATTTCCGGGACTCCATTTTCTAGGGTTGAATATAATGTTTTCAATTTATTCATGTAGTTCCTAAAGTGGGGTAGGCCTGTTTCCTGGAGCTTTTGAGATATCCTTAGCCATTTCTGTTCTTCTGAGGCTTTATTTGCTTCCCACATTATTTGTTTGTGTTCTTTCGACAGGTTGAGGATGCTCTTTGCAGTTTTAGCAGTGGGGTTGAGCTTGTGGATGTGCAGGGACCTTCTTAGCACTCTCTGTGCCATGATGATGGCCTTGTTATACTGCTGATTGAGTTGCTCTTTCCCTTTTGCCCTTGAATGTTGTTTGCGGCCTCCAGTTACTAGTAAGGAGTCCATTAACTCCTTGGTCAATTTCTCCCACTTCACATGCATGTCTGCTTGAGAAATTTTGGGATTCATAATCACTTTTCCGAGCTATTTTACCACTGTTGAGGTGTCTATTGCCCTCCAATTGGTCCTCCTGACTAGGTTTGTTGCTTCGGCTCTCGTGGAAGCTCCTTCTACCTGAGAATTGGCCGCCACGGGGGCTCTCGCATCGACAGTTAGAGTCAGGGGGTTGTGGTCACGTTCCAACCTATTGGGTATCTTGAGGTTAATGAGATGATTTGCTAAGGATTCAGACAAGAAGATGTAGTCAGTTGTTGTGAATCCTGTGAAGGTGAAAGGAAAAGGAGCCTTATGGTAAGGAACTTGAGCCTCGAATGCTTGTTCGGCAGAGCTTTGTTTATAGGGGCTGTAGAGGTCATCCATTTTTGCCTGTTCTTTAGCACAGTGGGCAGGGTTGCTGGCACTCCCAAGGCCCCTGATGTTGAAGTCCCCTGTGAGCAGAACTTCATGTGAGGCAAAGTCCAGAAGGAAGCCCTCTAAACAATAGTGTAGATCATCAGTTGCGGACTGTTTTCATGCTTTGGGAGAGTTATGATAACAGTTTATCAGGAGCAGGGAAATTTTTTAATGGCAGATTGGTATCCCTGAAATTGTGGTGGCCTGCAAAGCTGAAACATTTTGATGGATGGCCACGATGTCAATCAGGGAGAGGTGTGGCGCAGTCCAGGGCAGCTAACTCCGGAGCACAGGGCTCACGGTTCGATCCCCGGCACCGGTGGCAGCTCAGCCCAGCACCATGTGACTCTGGGCAATAGTTCACTTAATCTTCCTGATGGCCCCCAGCGCCTTGAGACCCTTAGGGGTGATTAGTTGCCGCTTTAAAAATATCTGGTTATTATTATCATGCTTGTTAGACCTGGCACCATTGGCGTGAGTCTCCCTTCCATTTTTTTGCTGTGCCTCATACGTTTTTCTGGTGTAAGATGCTTAGGGCACTGTGCCACTGCTGTTCAGTGCCACAGTGCGAGTGCTCCCTATGGTAAATTGTTGTATGAATTAGTGATTCCATGATTGGGTATATCTGATGCACTGTCAGACCCTAGTACAGTGCACAAGAGGTGCCCGGGGCTTGTGAGTCAAATGCTGCTGGTGGGCTTGCACCCCTGGTTGTGCCACCCACAGAAGAAGCCTGTACACGTGTGTCTCAGGTCTGCCATCGCAGAGCCTGCGTACAGTCTCACACTGCCAAGACGATTGGGTAAGTGCACCCACTTACCAGTCCCTAAACCTCCATTTGCTTCATATCAGTCACCCCTATGGTAGGCCCAAGGGCAGGGTGCATTGTAAGTATAAGGTAGGACAAGCCCTGGTGTGTGTGGCATGTCCTAATAGTGAATTACAGCCATTTTCCTTTTTCACTATTGTAAGGCTACCTCTTCTCCATAGGCCAGAATGGGCAGTTTTGATTATGACATCTTATAATCCTAACTGACTCAGGGAACATGGTAGAAATTCGAGTTTAGTATGCCTGAACTCAGAATGATAAAATACATCTTTTAGTAAAGTTGGTTTTAACATTCTGTGTTAGAAAATACCACTTTTAGAAAGTAGGTATTTTCTTGCTTAACTGTCCAAGCCTCAAAAATATGAAGTAGAAACCTCTAAACCCCCTATACACTTAATTAATTGATCTATTCAGATTCTGCATTACCCAATCAAAATGTCAAATTACATTTCATATTATAACATTGTTTTCATAAATGCACTGTCAGTCCGTTGGAATTTTTAAACAAAGAATGATTTTTATTATTTCTTTTTTTCTTTTTTTCCCTATGTGATGTGTTTTATAATTTACACATGACTTGGAACAGAGAAAAGCATTTTTTTGGTTTTACACTTATAATTTTTAGTGCAGACATATTACATATTTGATATAAGAAAAACATCCTAGACATCTGTGGTATAAAAAGCATTTGCTAGTCACTCATACTTACATTCATACAATAAAGGATAGGAAGAAAAAGGTTTTTTCTAAGAGAAAATTAGAAAAGAGAGGAAATCTAGGACCCTTGGATTGGTCAAATTTCTCAAATTGACAAAATGAAAAGATGTCAGTTTTCAATATCACTGTGTTGGAAGTAATGTCGCGGTCAACGCGCGTTTCAGTGGGAGACCACCTTCTTCAGGACCAACTGCAAAGTGTTAGAAGATGAGATACATATAAAAGATGTCTGGGTGTCTGCAAGGTAAACAAAAGGAAATGGCATTGGCAAGTGAATGGGAATGCAAATAATTTCAAAAGGAGATTACTTCCTATTATACTATTTGAGTGCTCATCGTGCATCATAGATGTGTGTCAGGTAAAGCCGTGAGGATCATGCACAGAAAAGTGAGATATGAGACAAAGTCCGACTCTTATAGGACCCATTGATGTTATAGGGGTGGAGGTTGAAAGAAAGTAGGTGCCATAGGAAGACCCAGGATATATAATGCCAGATGTAAACATGCAGCACCTAGGTGGTAGTGCTTGAGGCGGCTACCTTGTGAGTCATAAAGCAGAGGGCATGTGACCCGCTGTAAAAGTAGTCTGTGCCTTACAGTACAGCGATAATAATTTCTGGAAGAGAAAGTGTTTTAGTTATTCAGCATAGTCTGTTGTGGGGTTCTAATGGCTATAACTGATGTAAAAGCCAAAATACCTCAACCAGCCAAAATGTGGAGGTACGTTTTCATTCAAAAGTTTGTTATTGTATCTCCAGATATTTTGAAATGTCGACTGCGGCAATCCTGCAAGAAAAAGGAATTTTTACCAAACCATGCCCAGTTAGTTTGTAACATTAAGGATGGAGTAGTTGGGCCAGTTGGATACCACGTATTTGGTTACCTTTTCAAAACATGAAATGATTCATGAAGGTGGGGCCAGGCAAGAATCCTAGTTCACATCTCTCTGTGTATATTGAAATGGATTCTGTTCATTTATTTTGGGTAGATAAGTCCAATCCCGGCTTGTCTCTAAAGAATGAAAGGAAACATTTCATGGCGGTGTGTTTGTCCCTAGGCTAGTACGCTTACGGAGTAAGTATGTTATAGACTGAGAAATCAGCTGATATTACTAAAGATTTTGGTGGCATACTATCGCGTGGTGTCAATTCCACGGAACTCTAAAACATTCCTAAATCTTTCGTACTCTATGCCTGCTGTTAATGTGGCGAGACACATAAGGTCTCTAAAGTGACTTGTGTCAAAATACTATATTCCAATATGTACGTGTATCTATCAGTAGTCGGGCCCTAAGTAGTGATAAAACTTCTGTTAGGGCTAGACGGCAAGTTTTTAGATTATACTAAAGACCCATAAAAGTAAGTAGCCTGCAGTTTAGCTAGAACGCTACGAAAACTAATGGGTGGATCTACGGTAAGCTGAATTTATTCTTAATTAAGACGAATCAGTTCATACCTGTTCCCGCCGAGAAACATCCGTACCAGGCAGTCGAAGAGTTGGGATACGAATCCGACGTATTTTAACGTACTACTATTCTCGGAGACTACGGACCTATGCATTGTGATTGAGGTGCATCTACGTATTTTTTAGGGCGCCATCTTGGAAGGGAGTTTGATCTTTCTTCATCCTATGATAGTTGAACTGAAAAAGTATATCACAGGTCATTTCGGCTGATTTGGAATGTAAATGTAATGTTAGTGTTATAATGTAGGAAAACATTGTTTCCTTAGTGTTCGAACATAGAGTACCTGCAAGCAAAACCTGGCGCCCTGTTGGAAAGGTAAAATGGTACCTAGTTGTTATCGTTTGGGATCAAACGAACTCATGTGACAGTAAGCCTTTCTTAGTCCTATAATGGTTGAACTGAAAAAGTGTATCACAAAGTATACTGGCTGGTTTAAGATGTAAATAAAGTGTTAATGTTGTAATATGGGAAGACTGTTCTTCCTTAGTGTTCGAACATGGTGTACCTGTAAGCAGAACCAGCGCCATATTAGAGTAGTGAGATAGTACCTAGTTATTATCGTTTGGGATCAAAGGGACCCATGTAGCAGTAAGTTGAGAATCTTTTCACTGAGTTTTGCTATAATTCTAAAGTGGAATTCAAGAGTCAGCTATATAAAAGGGGCAGCCTAAGTATGTTGTGTATTTCTTAACTGATTACAGCATGGAAGGTACGAGCATATGTATCATGGTGCAGGTAGGTGTCATTATGTAATAATCCAGGTTATCTCCTCATTGAGGCCCTTGCGGACTGTATCGCAATGGAAAATGCAGAAGGTCTCTCTGTTTTTCCGCAACTTGTTCATTTCATTCATTCCGAATTAGACTTTCAGAGCATAAATCGGCCATCAGAACTCGAAAGGAACACGCACCCATGGTTAAACATTTCCTTGATCACAACCATGGAGAACAAGACCTAAAATGGTTGATCCTTGAAAACGTAATCTCGAGACAAGGACAAGAAATGAACAAGTTGCGGAAAAACAGAGAGACCTTCTGGATTTTCCATTGCGATACAGTCCGCAAGGGCCTCAATGAGGAGATAACCTGGATTATTACATAATGACACCTACCTGCACCATGATCCATATGCTCGTACCTTCCATGCTGTAATCATTTAAGAAATACACAACATACTTAGGCTGCCCCTTTTATATAGTTGACTCTTAAATTCCACTTTAGAATTATAGCAAAACTCAGTGAAAAGATTCTCAACTTACTGCTACATGGGTCCCTTTGATCCCAAACGATAATAACTAGGTACTATCTCACTACTCTAATATGGCGCTGGTTCTGCTTACAGGTACACCATGTTCGAACACTAAGGAAGAACAGTCTTCCCATATTACAACATTAACACTTTATTTACATCTTAAACCAGCCAGTATACTTTGTGATACACTTTTTCAGTTCAACCATTATAGGACTAAGAAAGGCTTACTGTCACATGAGTTCGTTTGATCCCAAACGATAACAACTAGGTACCATTTTACCTTTCCAACAGGGCGCCAGGTTTTGCTTGCAGGTACTCTATGTTCGAACACTAAGGAAACAACGTTTTCCTACATTATAACACTAACATTACATTTACATTCCAAATCAGCCGAAATGACCTGTGATATACTTTTTCAGTTCAACTATCATAGGATGAAGAAAGATCAAACTCCCTTCCAAGATGGCGCCCTAAAAAATATGTAGATGCACCTCAATCACAATGCATAGGTCCGTAGTCTCGCGAGAATAGTAGTACGTTAAAATACGTCGGATTCGTATCCCAACTCTTCGACTGCCTGGTACGGATGTTTCTCGGCGAGAACAGGTATGAACTGATTCGTCTTAATTAAGAATAAATTCAGCTTACCGTAGATCCACCCATTAGTTTTCGTAGCGTTCTAGCTAAACTGCAAGCTACTTACTTTTATGGGTCTTTAGTATAATCTAAAAACTTGCCGTCTAGCCCTAACAGAAGTTTTATCACTACTTAGGGCCCGACTACTGATAGATACACGTACATATTGGAATATAGTATTTTGACACAAGTCACTTTAGAGACCTTATGTGTCTTGCCACATTAACAGCAGGCATAGAGTACGAAAGATTTAGGAATGTTTTAGAGTTCTGTGGAATTGACACCACGCGATAGTATGCCACCAAAATCTTTAGTAATAGCTGATTTCTCAGTCTATAACATACTTACTCCGTAAGCGTACCAGCCTAGGGACAAGCACACCGCCATGAAATGTTTCCTTTCATTCTTTAGAGACAAGCCGGGATTGGACTTATCTACCCAAAATAAATGAACAGAATCCATTTCAATATACACAGAGAGATGTGAACTAGGATTCTTGGCTGACCCCACCTTCATGAATGATTTCATGTTTTGAAAAGGTAACCAAATACGTGGTATCCAACTGGCCCAACTACTCCATCCTTAATGTTACAAACTAACTTGGTATGGTTTGGTAAAAAAGTCCTTTTTTCTCGCAGGATTGCCGCAGTCGACATTTCAAAATATCTGGAGATACAATAACAAACTTTTGAATGAAAACGTACCTCCACATTTTGGCTGGTTGAGGTATTTTGGCTTTTATATCAGTTATAGCCATTAGAACCCCACAACAGACTAGGCTGAATAACTAAAACACTTTCTCTTCCAGAAATTATTATCGCTGTACTGTAAGGCACAGACGACTTTTACAGCGGGTCACATGCCCTCTGCTTGATGACTCACAAGGTAGCCGCCTCAAGCACTACCACCTAGGTGCTGCATGTTTACATCTGGCATTATATATCCTGAGTCTTCCTATGGCACCTACTTTCTTTCAACCTCCACCCCTATAACATCAATGGGTCCTATAAGAGTCGGACTTTGTCTCATATCTCACTTTTCTGTGCATGATCCTCACGGCTTTACCTGACACACATCTATGATGCACGATGAGCACTCAAATGGTATAATAGGAAGTAATCTCCTTTTGAAATTATTTGCATTCCCATTCACTTGCCAATGCCATTTCCTTTTGTTTACGTACCTTGCAGACACCCATACATCTTTTATATGTATCTCATCTTCTAACACTTTGCAGTTGGTCCTGAAGAAGGTGGTCTCCCACTGAAACGCGCATTGACCGCGACATTACTTCCAACACAGTGATATTGAAAACTGACATCTTTTCATTTTGTCAATTTGAGAAATTTGACCAATCCAAGGGTCCTAGATTTCCTCTCTTTTCTAATTTTCTCTTAGAAAAAACCTTTTTCTTCCTATCCTTTATTGTATGAATGTAAGTATGAGTGACTAGCAAATGCTTTTTTATACCACAGATGTCTAGGATGTTTTTCTTATATCAAATATGTAATATGTCTGCACTAAAAATTATAAGTGTAAAACCAAAAAAATGCTTTTCTCTGTTCCAAGTCATGCGTAAATTATAAAACACATCACATAGGGAAAAAAAGAAATAATAAAAATCATTCTTTGTTTAAAAATTCCAACGGACTGACAGTGCATTTATGAAAACAATGTTAAAATATGAAATGTAATTTGACATTTTGATTGGGTAATGCAGAATCTGAATAGATCAATTAATTAAGTGTATAGGCCGGTTTAGAGGTTTCTACTTCATATTTTTGTGTCTTCTCCCTCCTCTAGGGCCTCAATTTATGTAGGGAGATCCTTTGTGTATTTTATTTTAACTGTCCAAGCCTGCCTCTGCTAGGTTGTGTATTGCTTGTCTGGAGTTTGAGTGACCGGGGCTGGGGAAATTCCAGGAGACAGGGTGAGGCAGCCAGTGCTGAATAGAGAGATCTCCATGCAGATGGGTGGGAGGAGTTGCAGCTGGGACCTGAATAGGGCTGTGCCTTCCCTCCACAATGCTGGCTCCACCCCCTGCGGAGCGTCTGATGTATCTGCCCTGCTCTCTGAAAGGAAAGAAGGAGTCATGTACACAAAGTGCTCCAGAACTGGTTTGGACTGGGCAAAGGCCCCTCTGCCCTCAGAAGACAAAGGATTTTGGGGTATAAGTATTGGGACCCTGATCCCAAGAATATAGATCACTTTTGGGAAGACAAGTAAAACCTCTGCTGAGGAAGGAACCCGCGAAGACTGAAGGAGAGGCTATCCCCACCTGGTTGCTGTTTTGGGGAATTGGCCTGCAGTGGTTGCCTTTCTGCCTAAGAGAGGGAGGAGAACTGTGTGTGTACCCTCATCAACTTGTGCAAAGATCTCCAAGGGCTTCGAAGAGAGCTTGCCCCCTGACCGAAGTCTCAGGACCAGTAGACTTCACCAGCCTTTGTGGATTGCTGCTGGAAACGCTGTTTCAGTGGCTACAGAGGCAGGGAGCTGTGACCGACTCTCATGACCAACCCGGTGTCCTTTAGGCACCGCATCGAACAACGTCCGCATCGGACAACGCAAGCCCTGTGCTCACCTACGCCGTCCTGATGCTGTCACCGATCCGTTGCCTGCACCGTAACCTGTGGACACCGCGACGTGCAACGCCTCGCTACACCAAATCGAACTGGTCTGACCGACACGATCACTGTTGCTGACTTTGAGTCCTGTGAACGCATCGCAGTTGGGCACCGCTCGCACCCTTCGCGAAGCACCGCCCGACTCGTACCACTGTCCGGACTGATCAACGCCAGCTCCCACAATCCGGCCCTGTCGCCGCACCGCAAGCTGCAAGCACCGCATCGAAGCACCGTCTCGCCCTGCAACGTACGCCTCGGACCCACTGACTCCGTCAACGGGCCGTTGCCTGCACCGCATCGAGGGGCAACGTGTCCTGCAACGCTTTCCTTTCTGCACCGCGACGAACGCCTCAAGTAAAAGGTACTGTGACTGAGTCTGTCGACATTTGAGTGGGCCCGGACCGATGCGGTCCGCTGGATTTGTTAGACTCTGTGTTATTTCAGCAACGCTGTAGCCGGACAGGGCTACCGATTTGCACAGAACTTTGATTTACGCCTTTTTAACAAGGACTCTTGATTTCTAATAGTATTGTGGATTATTTTTGTCATTTATGGTCTTGTGGTAACTCTATATAAAAGATACTTATAAATATACATCCTGTGTGGTGTCCATTTGAAGTGTTGTCACTTGATTACTGTATGTGTTCACAAATGCTTTACACACTGTCTCTGAAATAAGCCTGTCTGCTCGTGCCAAGCTACCAAGGGGGCGAGCAAGGGTTATTTTAGGAGTGTACCCCCTTACCCTGACTGGAGGAGAGGGCCCCTATTTGTCATAAGTACCTTTCTATGCCAACTAGAGACCCTCAATTCTAACAATGCTGGTATGCTTAATGAAGATTACAAGACCTCCTGATGGCTGACCGAATAATTTGGTGCATTTTGCTTGCTTGAGAAGCTCATAGAGACCTTTTAGAACTGTTGGGGTAAGCGCCCATGTCTCCTGTAGGCAGAGAATATCATTTGATGCAGGAATGCCAGTGCAGATTTACTTGTCATTATTCGACTTAAGGCCTGCTGCGTTCCACGATGTGATTGTAAACTTAGGTTCCATTGTGGACATCTGGGGTTGTAAGTGGCCTGGGAGGTGGAGGCTAGGAATAATTCTCTTGACTGCCACAATGGAAGTTCCTCTGTCGGCTCCACCTTTTATGATTGTTACTTCTTGTCATGTACCTTACAATTTTTTGTTTGAGTGTGCATGATATTTCAAGAGAATTTTTCGCTTTTGATGCACTTGGAAGCTGGTCATGGGTTGCAAACATTGCGCCTCTAAGGACACTCCTGCAGCATTAGCATGTGGGTATATTTTGGAGGGTGGAGCTTTAGCAGCTCTATGCCCCATTCCTCAAAGATCCTTGATTTGCTCAAAATTATGTCTCTGAGACCCTAACTCAGCGATGTGGTTGCGGTAGCGTCTGTGGTTCCTTTTTCTGGGATTTGAGCAAACTTTACTGAGGTTAAGTCAGTTGAGGACAGGTTCTTCAGCATTGGAATATGCTGGAATAGATGTGAGAGATTGCCTCTATTTAGTATGTCGTGAGAGCCCTTGGGAGTCTAATGAGGAATAAACACCAGTTCAAGTTGATCCATGGCGCATGCCTGGGTGGCTTTCCCTGTCTGGGGTATTGAGACTCTGGTGCACCTAGAGGTAGAAAAGGTCTGGATTCACCTGGAGGACAGCTCATATGGTCTGGTGGGGGCTTTCTTATGAGGCTATTCTGGTTCCAAAAGGCAGCGGGCTTGAAAAAATGAACCACATTGCGACTGATGCCGATTCCTGGAACAAATGATGGATCACCCAAGGCAGACATTTCCTGCATCTTTAGGAGCAGTACAAGCATAATTTGAAACTTGTTTTCTCTTTGGGTTTGTAACCATGCGCCTACCCTCTCTAGCGGAGTAGTGTTGATGATTCAATTCTCATTCACCTAGAAGGAACAATGCGAAGACTTATAGCATTTAATCTCAGAATACAACAGCTAGTTGTATTAGTAGTAGATGAGGTAAGAAACTAGACTGGCACCTCTCTAAAGTTCATTTCCACCCAATTAGTTGCGCCACAAACTGTTATTTTGCAAAACAGATTAGCTCCTAACTTTTTCCTGACTGCCAAGAGTGACATCTGCACCATAACAGGTGTTGTATACTGCATCTTTAGTCCAAGTAGGATCATTGGTATATACAAAAAGAAACTTAGAATACACAAAAGCATCAAAGACTTTCAAAGACTGGTTGTGATTGAAGGGCATTTCAGGAGGATGGATATAAGGTCATTTTGATCACTTTTGGCTTGTGCTTACTGATTCACATCCTTGGCTAATTCTCTGTTAAGTCTCATTGGGGGTGAAGGTACTTTCCTATCTTAGCCGTTGACTGTTAAGAAGGAAAGTGATGATAATGATAATTGGAAATGTGATTATGGGGCCTTAGAACATCTTGAAAGTGGTGTAGAAGTTGAAGTGAATAGATGAATGAATATAATTTGTGTCTTAAACTGTGCAAATAAAATAGCACAAGAGGAAGGGACTGTGAAAGCATAAAATATATTTATTTGCATGAGAGAAGAATTTTCAAATGGCTCCCCATCAGCACGGGAAAAACAGTCATGCAAGCCTTAATCACCAGCGGCTGGACTACAGCAACACATTGTATGCAGGAACCACCACCAAACTCATGAGAAGGCTCCAGACAGTACGGAACACAGTGGCCAACCTGATGCTCAACCTGCCCAAATGGACCCACATCAGCCAACACCTGAGAAACCTCCACTGGCTCCCAGTCCAGAAAAGATGCCAATTAAAGTTACTGACACACGCCTCCAATGCCCTCCATGACCAAGCTCCAGCATCAATTAACCACCACTTGAACTTCCACCAACCATCCAGAAAGCTTTGTTCCGCCTTTCTGCCCTCGCACGGACACCGCGCATCTGCAGTAGCCACAGTGGAGGCCGCTCCTTCTCCCACCTCGCCCCCAAGTCCTGGAACCCTTCCCTCTCCACCTCCAAACATTACCCTCAATGACAGACTTCAGGAAGAGACTCAAGACCTGGCTCTTCAACTAAGCACAGCAGCCAAGCAACTGGATACCCTCACAGGTGATGAGTCGTGCTTTACAGATACTGATTGATTGATTGATTGATTGATAAAGGAAATAAACAGCGTAACTCCTGGGAAAATTTAACTCACGATTTGGAAACAAGAGAAATGTCACAGTGGCTCATGTTCAGGTTAAATTACACTGGCACACTAGAAAGGTCACTAACATCCCTCCTGATGAGGTAGACAATCATTTCCAAGCACTCGAATTATCATCCTCATGGGCGCCACATTGGCACAAACTTTCTCTTTTTTCGAATGCAAAGCATAACTTATGAACTCATGTTCAGAATGTTTCAAACACATCACAGGATTCCATTCCCTGCTTGCCGATCCGCCAAACCCCAGCCTTATACCTTCGAAGAGCATTCTCCATGCAGCTCTCAAGCTCACCAAGGGACGAGAAAACATCACAGCGAGGCTTCAGCAAGTTCTTCAGCTCCAACTGGCTGCCTGCATCACATTCAAGATCAAATGCATAATGTTCAAGGCAGTGACATCCATAACACCGTCTATGCCTTCAGACAAGATACAGAATCCACAGTGCAGCAGATCGCAAGGAGCAAAGAGCTCACCAGAAGACCAGGAGACATTCCTTCTCCTGGTACGCGCCCAGGATCTGGAACTCCCACGGATACATCAAGCTCCATCACTACTCTGCATTCAGAAGAAGCTAAAGGCGTACATCTAACCGCCACCGCCATGCGCCTCTCCAGGAAGCTACGGAAAGGATCTCCCCAATGTAAGGAAATCAGGTGTCATTTGTACCTGCTGCTCCCTCTTGTATCTCTCTCTTGTATATCACTCAACAACTCTGCATCTGGGTTCACAGTTTTAAATACACATACATACAAGGCTGAAAGACTTTGCACAAAAGTTCAGAGCTAACATTCAGTTATGCTCTGAAAAGGCCAATTTCTTGGAACGTCTGGTTACAGCATGATGGAAATGGGAATGGAGAGGAGAGCACAGTTAGTGCGAACTACAGAGGAAAGGGTGGTTGAAGCTAGACACAAGAGGGTGTGAAATGTCTCTTTGAAAATTAATTGAATTCTCAAGTTGACCTTCCTAAGATGATGCATTTCGCGTCTACGCCTAACAAATCATTGTTCTTCCGAGTCATGGTGTTAAAGTCCAGGGATGTCATCATCAATGTGGATTTTGGATGATATCCGGTGTTGATCAGTTAAGGGGTGCACTTAGCTTCGAAGATGCATTCATGGTGGGTTCCGGATTTTTTGGTGTGACCTGGGCCCCTCACAACCCTTTGACATGGTGCCACTGAACCTGATGCACTATTGGTAGCTACATTGCTGTGTCAACGCTCAACCTCACCGGAAGAGAACGTGTTAGTGAGCAGCAGCGTGTGGGCCTCAATATGGCGTCTCAGAAATGGAGCCATTTAAAACAGATTCGTCGCCTCAGTCCGCCTCCCCTCCTCAGGTGGGATCCAGGCAGGGCATCATGCGTTATACTGAGGTATTGTGGAGACTAGCCTAGATAGAGTGCTTTCCATGACTGGGCACTATGGATTCTGGCCTATGAATAATGTTTAACTAATGTGGGCATTGCAGTGAGTGGCATGGTTATGGTGTTATAAACACCAGAGCACTGGACTATATAATCTTACATTCAGAACTTCCTGTAGAATATATTCCTCTAAAGACAGGATGTGTGGTTAAACACATCAATTGGCCCCATTTTTTCCACCATTTTCTTTTGAGGGTAATTCCCACATCCATGCCAATCAACACTCTTGATTTCGGCAGGAAACTCACAATTTCTTACCCGTGGCATTATTTTGCCCATTTCTCGCTTATATGCCTATTAATGGGGACATTGTATTCATCTGATATTTTTTCTACATCTCCCCAGGAGCGTTGCTCGGTCAGTAAGATTGGGGGGAGGGGTGTGAACGTCAGATTTTCTGACAATCAGGCTGGCATATAATGTTTACATGCATTATAGGACAAGCAGGGTGCATGAGAGGGGCCAAAGGGGGAGTGGAAAGGGAGAGGAATGGGAATTTGTAGGATTACTAAGAAAGAAAACAATATCTTGTGAAATATTCAATATTTTGAGAACTTTTAAAACCGAGAGGGAGAGAGTGTGTGTGCATTGCCTGTCTAAGTAAAAATCCCTGGGGAAGTCCAACTGACATCTCACAATACCCTGTTGAAAGCACCTGTACCCAACAATTTATCAGAAAATACATTTATCAGAGGGGTGTAACACCCCAAACACCCCCGCATGAAGCTATGCTCCTGCATCTCCCGCCCATTGTTCCTCTCTGTTGGCATATATAATTCCCCCAATCCGTACTGGAGAGGTGTGCTATTGCTTGCTATGATTGCGCTGTGCTATTTCAAGTTGGAAATTCAGAGTTGATTTGCGAGCCCAGAATCACCGAAGGAGTTAATGTGCAATAGCACCGGTCAGAGGAGCAGAGACGCAGTTTGGGTGCCGTGTGGCCCTCATGTCAGTAAAGCAAGGAAATACCCCTTGTCCATAGTGTTCTAGAAGACAGGCATGACTGGGATCTAAAGGGCCCCTCACAACCCTGTGACATGGTGCCACTGCACCTAATGCACTATTGACAGGGCCACTGGAATTATGCGATTGTGCAGCGATTTTCACATAATTGTAGATTTGCCGCATTTGCCACATAATCCATCATCTGTTGCATAAAATGCAGATTTTAACCCCAAAAAATGTGTTTGTAGCTCAAACGGTTCAAGAGTTAGTTAAAACGCAATGACTCATGTTGCTGCTCAGTGGAAGGGCCTTTGCAAAGGTTGACCTGTGACTTTCTGTAGCTTATTGCTATATTTGGGTGTTAAACTGGTACTAATGAGGTACAACCAGGGCGCAAGTCGGGGGTACACGCGGGTGGACGGCGTTCACCCACTATTTTCACAGGGTGGACGCTGTCCACCCTGCCAAGAAGTTGGGCCTCACTGACAAATGTGCGTATTTCTTCCCGGTGTAATTTGCAAACACCGGGACACATTCAGCAGTGCCTGCACTATGCTGTGCTCTGCTTTCCATCTTCAACAAGCAACAATGTGCAAGAGGGGACAGGGCTTTCTTATTTCAGACTCCTACTGGGCCCATAACAAAGGCTGAATCAGAGGGGTCATCAGGCCTCCCTTTGTTAGAGTCTCCTGGCTGGCAGCAGTCAGGAGCCTCACACCTAGAAGCAAATGCACAGAGGAGAATCAAAGGCTCACACCTTTTGAGCGCTTCACACATACTTACGAAAGGCAGCTTTTCACTTTGTTCAGACTCTGTTAGGTGGATATGCCTGCACTGTAGGAATGTCAGATGTGTTGTTCTTTCCCTTTATTTACACAAAATAAATGTAATTTATATAGTGCTTACTACCCCTGAGGAGGCATTGAAATAATTTAAGTACCACTATTTTTTCTTAAAGCACTATGGGTAGAGGAAGTTTACGCTGACAAAAGACAACATTGTTTTATGTGTAGCTTTCATAAGTCTGAATCTTCTGCCTAAATCAGGAGGGTTTCAATATATACTCGAAATGTGCTCCAGTGTACACGATAGACATGATAAACGTATATGTGAGGGCTTAAGATCTGATGTCACCTCTTATGATACCACTTCCTGTCATGTCACGCGCCACGGTCACTCGCCGCGATTTCACACGCCGTGATGCCACTTGCATCTGATTAACTTGGTTAGTCCCCACTTTTGTTCTTTAGGACTTGTGCCCTGGGTACAACTAATGCCCAGACAGTGTTAACACGTCTAAAAATGATTAAATAATGAAGTTATACTATCGCAAAATGTGCCGCATAATTTGCCTTTTCTTGCTGCATAATTTACTCGACCCTTTCCACATAATTTGACACTCCCCTGCCACATAATTCCAGTGGCCCTGCATATTGGTAGCTACATCGCTGCGTCAACGCTCGACCTCACAGAAAGAGAATGTGAAGCAGTGAGCAACAGCGCGTGGGCCTCAACATGACGTCTCAGGACGGGGGCCCTTTACCGCAGATTCATCGCCGCCGTCAGCCTCCCGCTCCTCAGGTGGGAGCCTCGGCGGTGCGCAGTTCATCAAACGAGGCTCGGATCCCGCCTCGGCCCTATCAGCCGCAAACGGAGCCGACGTGATTTATCAGCACTGATTCGATACTTTAATTCCGCAATCTGTCACGCGGAAAGGTCCCCGAGGCCTCAGGGGGGCTCCTATACACCACCGCACGTAAATAAATGTCACAGCCGAAGGGACGTAATTTTCTAGCAGTGACGTACGTGGCGCTTTATTTATTATTCACAAATTATTCTTCGGCCTATAAGGCTCGGGTCAGGGTTAGCACTACTGAATGGCACGCGCTGGCAGTGACCAGCCCTGCATGTTTTTCCTTTTTCAAATATTTTATGTTTGTTTTACAGCAAAATAACGCGTGCTTGTTCTCGGCATTTATTTCTTTATCCGTAAGCCCCAATTATTTTTGGAGATGGTTGAATGCTCTTTTCACAACATCAACAACGAATTGATTAGAATTGATTATACATTTCTAAAACAGAAGTGTATGCAATGTCCAGTGCAAGCAATATTATGCGATAAAGCGAGTTGATACATTGCAAATTATTATGAAAAGCTCAGTATGCGCAGTTTGTAAGATTCTCAATTTCTTTAAAAGTAACATCAGCAACCTAGATTTGCCATTTTTCTTCGCTATCGTTTCGAGGATGGTTTGCACAGTGACATATGGGTCCCTAAAGTGGATTTGGAAGTCATAGGCAGGTTCCATTGCTGGATAAAAGGGGAGATGTAGGAGCCAAAATATATTTAGATAGGAATTGTGGTTTGCAAAACTGGTCCAGAGCAGCTCCCACGACACTCATGCCTTCTCCCGTGGGCGCAGCACAGTCATGTCCAGCACCTGTACCTTCAGGGGTGACCGCCTGCCTTCCCAGCCAGGTATGGGCCTCCTTTCATCCTGGTGGGGGGGTGTAATGATTTGTTTATGCCAAACAAGTGAATAATCGTATCCAACTTCGAAGACCTCAAGAACATGGTGTACACAACAGTTGCAGCGTTTCTTTGCATTTTCCTGGCCCATTATCCAACCCTTAATGCTGTGATGAAAGCGCCAAGGTGGATCAGGGCATTGCCACGATGATCAGGAAAGGGGCCGGCATTCAAACACCCGACGCGGCGGCTTTGTGAGCTCCCTCTTCCTTGCTAGGATGAAGAAGGGACCTCAGGCCCATGATGATGGTAAATCTACTCACCCTTGTGGACAACTGACAGGCACCTCAAGGTGAAAGGCGTTCATTCCTTGAGGATACTTTAGGTGGTCAGACTCGGGCTCAAAGAAGTCTTCTTGTTTCGAGCCCAGTCTTCAAGAGACGCAGCCAGACCCTGAAGATCAAGTGGTGTGGAAAGACCTGGCATTTTATGTGATTATCATTGACCCGTCTTCTGTTCTGTAGTGCTGTGCCAAGGTGCTCAGAGCCATCCTTTTGATGAGCCAATGCCCCATAAAAATGATGCAGTACCTAAACATCTTTACCACCCTGCTTCACAACCTTGGTTTCTGGGTGAATTTCAAGATGTTTCTCTACAATGACGTCAGGGAATTCTCAATCGACACTGTCTCTTCGGCTCTAAATCTCCTCTAAGGAAGATTGTCCTCCTTTGGATGGAGAAGAGTTCAGTCCTCCTGCAGATGCACTGCCCCATAGTGATCTGGACACTTTAATCCAAGCCGTACGGAAGATAGACCATCTCTGTCAGTGCATATTTTGCTAGGGCCACATCCCACCCAGCAGGAATGTTATGCCAAGCTCCACTGGTAGTCAGCCATTCTTGAAGCCTGAAATGGCAACGCTTACTCTGGAACAGCTGCGGACATCATCATTGAGTCTGGTGTGTGCAGGTCACACTGGGGTGCGAGCTTGATGGATTTATCTCACTGTGCCTTATAGGCACGATGTATTAAGGATGAGGCAGCTCATCCTAGTTGTAGAATGCCTATATATTAACTCCCTGAAACTTCTGTCTGCCACCTTTCCATTAAGTCTTTTAATGAGTAAAATCTTCCAAAGCCAACATGTGTTTCATCGCCTCAGTATATTTGTACATGCGACTTGTTCACGGCTGAATGGATTGACTGAATAGCAGTATATAATGTGGCGATAATTCCGGGCCACCCTAATCCTGTGGCGTGAGGTTAAATGATAATCTGCTGGGCATCTAATTAAGTTGCCGATGTCATCCCGGTATTCTTGTTCCAAAATCTTTTAGCTCGAAATGCCGATCCGTGTCCTCGCCCCTCACGCCGTCTCTCCTCGCACTCGCTTACAAGAAAGCCGTGTTTGATGACAGCGGGTGACTTACAACTCCCGGTTGGCATTTTAACCCAGACCAACAGGACTGTTTAGAAAATCACGATAATGATGAAAGGTATATCTTGGTGGCCCAGAAGCTTGCCTATTATTTCAGGCTTAAAAAGGGGAAGGGGACGACTCTGTATGTAGAGGTGGGTTTAAGTCGCTAAGTGTGTGTATAGAAGATATGCCCAGAGTGTTATGATTGTATATGGTGGTATAAGTTTGTCTGCAGGGGTTGTGTGGAGGTTGTCAGTGTCCCATCTGGAGGCATGGGATCTCGTTGAGACTTTTCTCCCAGGATCATAGGCGATATACCCATCGTTGTTCCCTTACATGTAGGGCTTTTGTCAGGTCAAACTTGCGTTTTTTCATTACTTCATGGGTTATTTGGGTTGAGGATGTAGTCTTCCTCAAATTGTTGGACATTGAGGCATGCCATGCTAGGTGCAAAAGTGCTGCCCATTGATGTACCTGTGATTTGGTGATCGATGTCCTCGAATTCGAAAAAATTCTCTGTTAGTGCTAGTTCGGCACATTCCATCACAAAGTGTTGGGGGGGTGACAAAGTTCCAATCCATGTTCAGGATGATATGTTTAACCACTTCCAAAGTTTGTCTGTGTGGTATGCTCGTATATAGAGCTTCTATGTCCATTGTTATTAGTAGGCCCTCAGTTGGGGCCACCTCCAAATCTCAAAGTAAGCAAAGGACATCCTTAGTGTCCCTGAGGTAGGAATGTGGTTTCTTCACAATTGGTCTGAGGAACCAATCGCAGAACTGCGATAAAGGTTGCAGAACTGATCCAATCCCAGATACGATGGGTCTTCCGGGTGGAGGGGTTCGGTTCTTGTGGAGTTTGGGAAGCACGTAGAACCTGGGCATCCTGGGGTTCTCATTAATAAGGTACACGCCAAGATGCCAACAGCTGAAGGAGAAGACCAACAGACACTGTGGAGTCATCCACGACCCGTCTGCCACTTTTCCTGCGGAGGGTGCACGTCCTGCGAGCTTACGACCAACACATAGAAGGTAGACATAGGTACTGGAAAACCCTGGCAGTTACGAGAATTCAGCAACTGTAACACGGAGAATGTCATGTACCTCCTAAACTGCCCATGCGGCCTTAAATACGTGGGCATGACCACCAGAAAAATCAAGGTGCGTATCAGTGAACACCGGAGCACCATCCAGTGTAAAAAGACCAATACCAAACTGACACGCCATTTCACTGAGAAGAACCATAAAGACACAGACCTGAGATGGTCTATCCTAGAAGTAATGAAAAAACGCAAGTTCGAACTGACAAAAGCCCTACATGTAAGGGAACAACGATGGGTAGATTGCCTACGATCCTGGGAGAAAGGTCTCAACGACGAGATCCCATGGCTCCAGATGGGACACTGACAACCTCCACCCACCCCCTGTAGACAAACTTGTACCACCATATACAATCATAACACTCTGGGCATAACTGCTATACACACACTTAGCGACTTAAACCCACCTCTACATACAGTGTCATCCCCTTCCCCTTTTTAAGCCTGAAATAGGCAAGCCAGCTATTCTTTTGATGACCAGCTCACTCTGATGGTCACTTATGCATTCCAGAGATAACCAGGTCTCAAGTAAACACACGGTTGTTTACACCTTTTCACCGACCCTCATGTGTGCTGCACAGTGCCCTGGCTGAATACACACTTTAGGACATGCCCCCTGAGGCGCAGACATCCCTTAACAAAAATCAGTGCCAATTGTGCCTTCCCTTATTAGCGTGATTAATGCAACTTTATCGTGCCCATGTTTGGCCCGATTTATCCCCCCTGATTCGGGTTCAGATACATTTTGTGGAGGCATTGCCATGCATATTTCTGCACGAAATACGCACGCCCAGACTTGGGAAGTTCTCGACTTCATTTTCACCCAGCACACATGCGCAGCCACGCCCACACATGGGCTTACCCCGGCTACATACAGACCTAGCCGATTGGCTCTCCCGCATTGAGGAAGCCACAACCCTCGTATCTTCATGACCACCAGCCCTCTCACTAGCAAACGTATACAGTGGGGGCATATTTGACCTATGCGCTACACTACACAACACTGAGCATGCGCGAACATCGGCCATCACCAAATCAGGCTCTCGCACAGAAGGACACAAAGTCGCGCACCTAACAATACCTACTTTAATTAAAAACCTTCCACAGCTGAGGCAGAGTTAGCCCATTGTGCAACACTGAGCATGTGCAAACGCCCACCATTGTAAAATCAGGCTTTTCGACACAGGGACACAGAAGTCACGCACCTGGCAATACCTACCATAATTGCAGAACCACTTAACACCAATTACCACAAGAGGACACACTATTTATAGCTCGATGACTCTCTCCTCATTCCTACATCGGGGAGGAACGGGAGCAGTCACATAGGAGTAACGCGGGAAATTATCCTTGAGGCAGTAAGGGTTTGAATGAAGGATAACTATGTGTGTTTAACCAACCACCCCAGGTACAACTGTGATTGAGTGCTGTATTTTTCTTTTGTCACAGACCGCATTTTTCATGCCAATTGTGGTCTGTGTTTCTCTCTACAGGGTTTGACAACAGGGGTTTCTCCTCTCCCCTCCACCCATGGGGCAAGTAGCTTTGGTACTTGGGGTAAGAACAGTGATACCTTTTTCTAACTTTTTGCATCTCTGAAATCATGGAGAAATATAGAGTGTCACATGTCACACGATTAGTCACTCACTTATTACTGAAACAGTGCATGTATTGTGTTCAGTACCTCACCACGACCAAGGTTTGTTATCTGTTTTTTTTCCAAATTTTCTTTTACAGGCTTGAACTCAGAAGCCATCCAATTGTGGAGAGTGACATTGATCACATCCACACAGTGTTATTCCCTTGCCAGCAGTTGGTAATAACGGAGCCCCCTTTCTATTTTTAGGTCCTGATGAATGCCCCGGACCCACCTGGGCCAACACGGCAGAAACATGTCGACCTCTCACATTACGGTTAGGGGGACAATAACTTCCCCACATACCGTCATCAGATTTTAATATCATAGTTACCTGTCATATTAAAAAACACAACTAAGATAACTATAAGGATTTTTAATCACACTCATTTTCTCACGGGCCCCCACTTAGTTTAGAAGTGCATCCCTGTAGTCAGGTGAATGTCCGCCCTCTATCAAACCAAGGTTTTAGAAGGCGAGGAGTGGACAATGATAAAGCATGACACCAGGTGGTGTGTGAGACCAGTCGGTCACATTTTGTGAGATGTCTCCACTCACAATATAACCCAAACCTCACAGTGGTCACTACACTAGGAGCAGCTTTTCGTGGTTAACATTTAGTGTTGGAGGCTTCTAGCTCCTAAAACCCCGCACCTCTTGTTCCCTTCTCCACACACTGTGAAGCTCACATGTTCTACAATATTACTGTATTGTTTGCCAGATCCTGACTTTCTTTGATATTTTTCACAGAAGGCTGCACGTTTGCCCTGGCGATAAGTCTCTGCATATTTTAGATGTGATGGGAGCTAAAATATTTTAAGCACACAAAAAGCAATATGCTCCTGTTATCAGCTCTCACCCGTGGAAGCCGGTCATCATCATTATTGAGTGATTCCTCAGTTCAGGATGGTTTCTGTGTCCCAGATACTGTAAATAGTACCGCATGATATTTACTTAAAAGAACGGGATGGCCTCACATACCCACTGGGTGTCATGCTTCATCACTGGCAATCCTGCGCTTGACAGAGTATTCTCTAGTGGCGGGCCGGTCCATGGCCGGACTGGGAACCCAAAGCAGCCCTGGCAATTTTACCAGACCAGCCCTGGGGGGATCGAGGGGGCTGCAAGTTTAAAGCATTGCTGTTGCTTTTTTTTACCGAGCACCGATGTTGCAGCACAGCTGCAAAACTGGCCCCCAGTAAAAAAAAAAAACGGTCCCCACTGCTGTAAAAACCAGCCCCCACCCTTTAAGTGATGCCTGCTTCAGTCAGTTCAGCCGTGGGCGGGTCCTTCTTGTAGGCTATGGGGATGTTCAGGGATGATCCAGGGAGTGGGGGATTCTGCAGCTCACATAGAGAGAGGCAAATGTCTCAAGGGATTGTTTTTGTGCAGGAAGGTGCACCTTCCTGCACAAAAGCAATCCTCGTCTGTAACGCAGACGCCCTTGCACCATGGTGCAAGGCTGCATTCGTTGGCGCTAGGCTGCCTGACCTGCACCAGCGCTATGAGAGAGCAGAAGTGCACCATATCTTAGTAGATATGGTGCATTTCTGCTCTCTCCATTTCACGCAGCGCAGCAAGGTGCTTTGCTGCACTGTGTTGTTTAAAAGGATAGTAAATCTGTCCCAGAATCTCTTGGCTATGGCCTCGTCTGATGGAGATAAATTTCAGATGGTGGGTGTTCGCACAGAGAAGGAGCATCTGCCTTGGCTAGAGAGGCTGAATTTCAGAGCTTTTAACAGAATCTGGGCCTTAATTAGAGTTTGACGAACGAGATAGTGGGTCTCAAATGTCGAGGATGTCATGTCCACTGTATTACGAATGCCGCAGGCTCGAATACACTTGTAATACGAGGAACAGGATATCTGACACGTTTGTGATGGAGTACCACATCCACCAAACTCAAAGTAAGACCCTGAGTCTATATTGTACAGACCTCGACATGGCAGATAAGGCACGATATTAACAAATACATAGCTTTTAATAAGGTTATCAAATGAATCAATGTCTTGGTGTGCAGAATGTTCCAGTCCTGGACTCATCTGCAATTAGAGTGCATTCTGGGAGCTGTAGTTGACTCGATGGGTCTGAAATTTCAGATTACTATAGTAGAAAGATTGTCCTGGAATTTAGTGTCTTTGGTAGCATGAAGCTTTGGGGTAACTTTATCTTTTATCACTGGATTGAAAACAGGTCTACAGGGTCCTTGGTGTTCCTGTACTTGTCTGGTGCCTCGCCCATTCCTCCACAATGTTGGGTAGCCACTTGGGTGACTCCACCTCTTTGGGAAAATTGCTTCTAAGATGCTTAGTTAGGACATGATGTTTCTTGCTACCAGGAAGTGGTTTGTGCTCATCAGTGTACTTGCTTCCTAGTCCAGTTTATGCCCTCATTCCCTTCTACTGTGTTATTCTGTGAAGAAATTAAGATTCATGGTGATTCAGTTGTGCCTGCGTTTCCTTCACAAAACCAGCTTAATCGTCCACAATAGTGGAACTGGGGTTTCTTGTGGCAGAGATGAGCTAAAACAAGCATTTGCAATGCAATCGGTCTCACCTTTGGGACCTTATATGTATTTAGCTATGAAGCTCATTAGCCTGGGTGCTGAAACATCTGCTGTTCTTTAACAGGGAGGGAAAGTAAACACCAAGCTGCATTACACACCAGGTATGGGAACACATGGAGATAAATATTGCCTTTCAGGGGGAAATGGTATAGTCCAAAGCTCTGTTTTTAATATAAAATCAGAGCCATCGGTGGTCATATCACTGAAAATACAAGGTTTTAAAAAAATATTATTGTCTACGGGTGCTCGTGGAAGACAATTTCGATGGACTGGAATCTAGAGAATGCTAAAGTGATTCTGGTATTTTACTGGCTTCTGCTGGTCATTTTCTACCAAAGTTGAATAGAGGCGGTTGCCAGAAAAATTAAAAAAAAGTCCCTCGGCAGAAAGCAATTCTGGTATTTTATTGACCTCTACTGGTCGTTGTCTATCAAGACAGTTAAATGGAGGAAGCAGAAAGCAATTCTGGTATTTTACTGACCTCCACTGGTCATTTTCTATCAAGAAAAATAAATGGAGGCAGTTAAACAGAAAAAATAGTACCCAAGTGGAAGCAGATAAGTCTTAGGGCTGATCTCCAGAGCCCACAAAGTACATACACATATAAGTATATACTAAAGTATATACAAGAGGTCTTGAATGTTCGACCTAAAAAATGGATGGGAATGGGTGGGATAGGAATGCAGCCATACAGTAGCATAGCCAGCGTGTCATGGGCCCTAGTGAAAGGATATAGGCCCCCTTGCCGCTGTGTAACCTATGAAATGCAGCAATAATCAGGGTTCAATGGGCCTCTCAGGCCACGGAGCCCCCAGGCTCTGCTGCACCTGCTGCACCAATGGATGCTAATCCCCTGCAGCCAGATTGGAGTAGCAATGGCTGAGATTAATTTAGCAATTCTACACATCATGTTTGTGTGCTGACTGCACAAATATAGTAAATGTGAGTTTGTGGGTGGAGGAACGTGCATATATTTTTGTACGCTACCTGACTCTGCATGCCTGGACGTTTCCTGTGTATAGGTTATTGCATGTTCTCAAGTGTGTGTATTTTGGTCTGCCTGCGAGTTTCATTATGGCTGTTAGTTCACTCCTGATAGGGCTATGATAAATGCTTAATGTGAGCCAGTGGTTTCTGGTGCTCAGCACCAGCACTGAATTATTAACACCAGCACTTATGACAGCCTGCCACATGGTGGTGCTGTTTGTCTAATTTAGAGATCAGCACAACAAATATTTATTAATTCAATATACTTTACAAATGCCTAATGCCTGCCGCCCAAGCCATTCTTATAGCGTTGGGGGCCTGGAATAGTTTAAAATGTCACATTTCTAGGTGTATGATGGTCAGTAGTTGTGTTGGTACTGTCATTGGCAGCACTGGTAGGGCCAATGGGTGGGGCAAACTGCAGTGGCCTACTGACAAGGGCCCTGGCACTTATTTATTTACAAATTAAGCACTGGTAACATTATTGCAAAGAGGTAAATTAGTACAATGTGTGCTATCGAAGGAAAGACTGCAGCTCCCAGAATGCACTGATCTGCTAAGTAACAGTCCTTGGCTGGATCGTTGTGTCCTGTGCCCATGGAGTGACCTGGAACCTTTTGTGAATGGAATTGCTTCTTGGCACAGCTGCTTTTTGTGTGTAAGGGAGGTTTGCACCGTTTGCCTCAGTGCAAGTTGACCTGTGCTCTGTGTGAATAAACTGCATGGCATGTCTGGCCCTGTCCTGCCTCTTTCTAGGCTGCATCTGCAACACACGAACAGCCTTCAGTGCCTCCAGCCAGGATAACCGTGTATGTCGAAAATGCAATGCGCGGTGGCGCACGAGCGCCACGTGGCTTCCAAGTTACCGGCAGTGTTGCCACATCAGCTGTGAACAGTTCACCCGGTCCTGGGTTTTTTCGAGTACTTCTATACAGGGCCAGCTTTAGCTCTGGTGATGCCAAGAGCGACAATCTTTGTTGACGCCCCCCCCCCCCCAAAAAAAACATCCTTCCCGAATTCCCGCTCCACCTATTGCCCCCCGTCTCTCCCTAGCCCCTCCCTCACATGCACTTCTTTTGTTTTATAGCACTTTACATGCACATCTTTGACAGCTCATAGGTCACTGTGCTGTTTTAGGGTTGTAACTTATGAACTGCAACTAAGAAAGGGATCTCTGTGACAAAAACCATAACCTATTGAGTGATTCACATAAAATACACTTCCTTGATTTGCGTGGTGCATGTTCTTAGCAGCAGGCACATTAACCCTCCGCGCTGCTTTGTGATGAGTTAAAACTGTTAATAAGAAAATCTCTCTCTCTCCAGCAGGAACATTAATTGCCAGAGTTGTGACATTTTTATGGTTGCCGGAAATCTGCAAATACCCAAGGAACCCTGGTGTTTGTTTTATTTGTGTTTTAACTCCTGTTATTTCTAAACACGAATCCTCCCAACCTCCCGCTCTTACACACGTGCCATGACGGTACAACTGCGGGTACCAGCGCGTGGGGTAAATACAGGGCTGTGTGCAGACTTCACGCCTGGCACGGGGTGGCCCGGGGCCTCTGCTGCCGCCGGGCAAGCTGTGGGACGCACCGCGAGGCCCCAGAGGCAGGTGGGTGCCCTGGCCGGACTCCCAGGCCGGTGACACCGAGCGCTGCCCGCCTACACTGTGTCGCTGAATTATGCATCTGATGCCTGCTGCTCCTCCAGTCTTAGCGCGGCTCCGAGGAGGGGCTTGGCTGACTGCGCCGCGCGGCCCGGGCCAATCGGCGCGCACGGATGCAGGGGAAGGTAGCGCCGAAGGAGGCAGGCAGCATCCCCCAGCCTGCCGTGGATGTGCTGCAGGGGGAAGGGAGCTGGGAGGAGACAGCCGGATCGGTCCGAGCCCGGAGACCAGGCAGGTAGGACAGTGGGACGGGGCACTTTGTTATTCTGTGAATTATTGTAGGTGTCCCAGGTGGCGAGGCTTCAGGGCGCTTCTTCTGTTGCTGGAGGACAGGTCCCTGAGGGTGTGGGCATTATGTGCGCCAAGCGATACCCTGTCTGTCTGTTCTCTTTACTGGAGCGCTGCAGCCAACTGTGTGAGTACAGCCCCACGCTGTGCGCATAGGCCATAGTTCCCTGGTGGCCAAAATGCTATGTATGACAGCTGCCCCAGCTTTGGCGTTGTATCCACAGCACTGTGCATGCTGGGATTTTTGAGCCCATGCGTATAGTGTTAGATGCGAAACTACCTGTCCCATAATGCAAAGGTCTGCCAGCTTCAAAGCAAGGATAGCAGAAGTGTGTTTTCGTGATATAAATCGTCTTGACAGGGAAACTGGGAGATTTATAGACTGAGCAATGTATCTGAAAAAGCGCCAGGCCTAGAAGAGAGTGGGTGTCCGTCGGGGGGCCTGCTCCAGCTTGTCATCCTTAGAAGTCGATACACTATTTAGGCCAGGGGTGTGATTCCAAACAGACTGGGTGGTCTGTGGCAGAGCCTGTCAAAAGCCAGATGCGACTGATTCAGTAGTTCATCCTATCGAGGTTGATGAAAGCCGTAATGTCGATTGGCCACTAATCGAATTGAGAGATAGTCCACCCCGGCAGGGCGTCAAGATTAGTATTCCTGTAGTCGAATAAAGTGTTGGGCGCGCCCGACATGCGGCTGACTCTCCCTCAGCCCCCAGCCTTTCAGAATTAACGCCTGTAGGCAAATCATATGTCGGCCCTTTAATAGCCTGTCGTGTCTCATCACTGTTCCTCGTGTTCACTTAAGGAATAGGGAAGATGTTAAGTTTCAGAATTTCTACTTAAATAACTGTGTTAGAATATGTATTTGATCGCATTGTGTGATCTTGGGCAAATCACTGTAGCTTATTGTCCCTGGGGTGGAAAATCATGCAATGTGTGGTAGACAAACAATGAATTCATTCACTTGTTACGGATTATGAAATGTTTGTGCTGACAGCCAGTAGCTCCACCCTGGCCAGTTCTCATCGCGGCATGCTGGGCACTGCAAGTTACCGAAATTACAAGTACTCACACTACTTCAAGTATACAGCATTGGCAAAGTCTTGACGAACAAACCAGGGAAGCGACTTAATTCCTAATGTTTGTCATAGAAATGTATGAATGTAGAACGTTTACAAATATCTTAGCTACTTGTAAAGTGCCTATTCAACGCAAGGACCGTTTCAAAGCGCTGCAAATGTCATCAGCCTTGGGGTTGCGAGGTCCGAAGCATGAACCGGGACTCGAGCCTTTGATCTGCAGGCCCCACACATAGCTCTGCCCGGGGGTGCAATAAGGCACCTCGAGTTCTATTGTTAATGAAAAATAAACGTTGATAAAGGCTTGTTAGCAGATGGGGCTGCACGACGGCTTCTGTCCTGAGCTTTCATGCAGCAACCTGTTGCATTCTGGGAGTTGCAGTCTTGGCCCATTTCAATTAAACAAATGGGACCAAGATACCAGTTTAAAGTGGTTCACAGAAAATGCACAGGGCTGGAATAGAACATCCATTTGTCATAAAGGCAGCTCGTACCTCTAAAATCTGGAAACCTTGCATGCGGATATGATATGTTAAATGCATTTGAATAGCACATCCCCCCTTTCAGAATCCGCGTGCCCTGCACGGCTCCGGCTCTCCCGTTCACTGACGTGAAGGCTGTTGTGTGTAGAGATGTGTCCGTCAGATAGGGCAGCTCGTTGGGGGCTGACCGGTGGGTGCACTGCTGGTGATGGGTTATAGTGGTACCCGGGTAGACCCTGGCATGGCGATGCTTGCGGCATTCTTTTTTGTAAACACGGGCTTGCCGGAAGGTGGCAGGGCAGTGCTAAATTCCGCACCACCTCGAGCGCAGGAGTACACGCGCGAGCAGGCGACTTGGTCCTAATCACTAGTCCTGTACACTTTATCTATTCAATCACATAAGCGCTTTGAAACAACCGCCAGCCACTTAAAGCGCTGTAAACATAAAGGTTGCATACATGTTTTCCTCGAATTGAGAAGTGTAGCAAATCTATAACTAAAAGAGTATTTTTTTTTCCTTGTTATTATTTAAGATTGATGTGTTTTGTAATAAATTAGGATTTGGACATTGTTTGAAACCGCACAGATGTGGAGAGGTCACTACATCATTTGCCAACTATAAACAAAGACACCAGGTATCGGTGTCGTCCCGTTTTCTTTTCCAGATTGCAGTAGCGCCGGTTCAATTGAGGTGAAAAGGCTTCCTCCCTCTCCCCTCCCCCCGCCTTCGCCTCTACCCCCTTCACCCTGGGCCGTCGGACCTCTTGCCAGGGCCGGTTTTCGGTTCCCAGTCTGGCCCTGGTGTGTGGTGTGTAATGTGAAGCTTTAGTATCCGCCCAACGACGGGAGAAAGTATGAATTACAAAGGCTGAGGAGGGGGGCAGGGGAGCGGGTGGGGTTGGAGCGGGATGCGACGGTTGCATCTCCGTACCCTCCATGTGACGGGAGGAGCCGGTTGAGGATGAGCTGTGGACAGGATGACTGGGGGCGTATTAACACAAATTTAGAGGGGTTTGAGACCTGAAGGGGAGGCTCAAGCCCGCTTCCGGTGTGTGTGCGCCTGCAGATATTAATGGCATCCGCTCCGCCCCTTTTCGCAGTCCTTCTTCTCTTTCATTGCCCTTAGTATACTGGCCCTGCATAACCTCACCCGATCTGGAGAAACCTTCAGGTGTCTAGTTAATTCATAACATAACGCATACATCATAACATAAGACATTATAACACATCAATCATAACAAAACACAAACGTCAACAATAAATACTTAAAACACTACATATAACAAGAATATTGAAAAACGGCAAACAACAAAGACAACATAGCACTTAAAATCAAACAAGATAACAGAAACAATCTAAGAAAACATAAACCATGTAACATAACAGAAAATAGACAATAACATAAAATGACAGCAGGATGAGTACAGAAAGAGGAAAAGTGTTGAGAAGGGTGAAATGTGTTAATTACTCACCGATAATTCAATCACTCTGAGTCCAGTTATAACTAAATGGCTAAAACGAGGAAAATTAGAGTTACTTAATTACCAGTAAGTAATTAGAACATTGCCTCTTCGCCCACTTCCTCGTTCCACCAATTTCGTAATGAAAACTATCCAGGCGAGGAGGAGCCTAGCGCGCAACCAAGATGGCCGCGTAGGTGCGAGGCTCCCGAGGACCTCCGCGACCTCCTGAATTAATCCTGGCGATATCCTGTCCTTGTTGAGGGGACTGTGTCGGTGAACCCGAGCTGAGGCGCCACCCGTTTTCTGGGCTCGAATCGGACCCCGAACACCGGTGGGAGCATCGATTGAAGGTTGCGGCCTTCTCCTCGCCGGCCCCCCGGATTGGAGTAGTGGGGCGATCCGGGGACGAAGTGAATAACAGCGGCGAGCGGGGCTGGGCGACTCGCGTACCCCGCACTTTCACTTTCGCTTTTGCGCCCTCCTTGCCTCAGGCGGGGTCGGGCTGCGGAGCGGGGTGCGGTGGTGTTGCCTCGTCCAGGTGCCCGGCTGACCCGCCGGCGGTGGGTTGACCCGCGGCCCGGTGGTCGCCCCCGCCCCCCCCCCCCTGACACCCGTGATTTGGTGTGGCGGCCCGTTCGGAGATCTTGGCACGACGGTGGAAGGGCCAGCATGTCCACCAAACAAGATGGCGACCGGGCGAAGATGAAGACAACCCGCCGTGGCACGGCGCACCAGGCCAATAGTATGGATCGCTACACGCTCCAGAAGGGTTCTCCGGAGACATCGCGGTCATCCCTGGTGGGCCCGACGGAGGCGCCTGCCCAACCGGTGGATCTGACCCTCCGGGACGTCATGGGCACCATCGCAGAGATGAAGGCCTCAGTGGACCAGCGTTTCGATACCTTGGCGCAAAAAATTGACTCGGTCCTGGTGGATGTGGGCCTTGTGAGGGCAGACTTGTCAAAAACGAACGACCGAGTTGACTCCCTGGCCCACACCACAACGAGCCTCACTACGGACGTGGTGGCCCTCCAGAAGGAGGTGCGCCGGCTTGGCCAGGCGAGCGCCCTGATGGACCGGCGACTGGAGGATTCCGAGGGTCGGGCCCGGAGGAACAATGTTCGCATTATTGGTGTGCCGGAGGGCCGAGAGGCGGAGGTGGCAGATCTCTTTGTGGAAGAACTGATCCTGACCCATCTCCAGCCCCGGGGGCTGAGTAAGCTTTTTGCGGTGGAGCGTGCCCACCGGGTCCCTGGGGGCCGCCCTAAGACCGGTGCACCGCCGCGGCCTATTATTGCCCGGATTTTTAATTTCCGGGACAGAGACGCCATCCTCCAGACCTCCAGGCAACAGGGACCGGTCAGGCTGGATAACATGGATGTACACTTCTACCCAGACTTTACTCCGGCGGTCCAGAAGCAGCGACAGAGCTTTCTTGGTATTAAACGTCGCCTAAGGGACCTAAACCTCAAGTACTCAATGCTCTTTCCGGCTAAGCTGAGGGTGGAGGTGGATGGCCGTACGCACTTCTTCGACCGGCCCGAGGTGGCTGGGGACTGGTTAGATACTTTGCCTGGAGATCGGGGTGGGGGGGGCGCGGCTGGCGGGGAGGGCCCGCCGGATCAGAATTGAGGGGTGACTGTATAGGCCTTGCTCTGGATATTGTTCCTTTACCATATATTGCTTTCGTATGTTCCCCTCCCATGGAGGTCGGGTGGGGTCTGCTGGGGGCTTCCCTCCTCCTCGGGGGGACTAGTTAGTACTTAGCTATGGGGCGACAGGCACACTGCACTTTGGGGGGGCTATCTGGGCTCATGCAGGGGTGCAGGGAGGGGGGAGTTCTGTTGGGACCGGGGGGTGGGGGGGGTGTGTTGTTTGTTAGCACCGCAAGGCAAACCCGCAACTGTTTTGTTGTTTTTAAGATGCTCGGTGGGGGGCGACCGATTGTTTTTACGTATGATGGGGGGTAGGGATTTGATTGTGTTGTCATGGAATGTTAACGGCCTGGGGGATAGGATTAAGCGTGGTGTGGTCCTGCAGTATTTAAAACGTATTTCTCCAGATGTTGTCTTCCTGCAGGAGACACACCTTATAGGTAACACCTTTCATGCAATGAATCGGCGGGGATATCGTTTGGCGGCCCACTCCGGCTTCACTTCGGGCTCGCGGGGGGTGGGTATTATGGTCAAGAACTCGCTCCCGTTGGAGATTGACGAGGTGCGCCATGATGAGAGGGGACGCTACACAGTTCTGGTGGGGCGAATGGAGGGTAGAGTGTTTATCTTTATATCAGTGTACGTCCCGCCTGGGTTACAAGCCACTACATTTGCGGACCTGGGGCGCCTCCTTCTGGACCTTCCGGGTGGCCTATTGGTGGTTGGAGGGGACTTTAACGCGGTTGCCTCTGGGTCTATGGATCGCCATCCCCCTAGGGACCTCCCCCGGGCACAGGCGTGGCTGCCCGGCCTTTTAGACACGCTGGGCCTGGTGGATTGCTGGCGCTTAAAGCATCCCGTATTGCAACAGTACACCTTCCACTCGGGGGCCCATGGTAGCCTCTCGCGGCTTGATTACATCCTTGTCCCGGCGGCCCAGGCAGGGAGGGTGGGGGAGGTGCGCCATTTGGCACGGGGTATCTCAGACCACTCCCCATTGTTGTTGCATTTCGATGTCTTCCCGAGGGGGGATGGCAGGGTGGCCCCGATCAATGCATGGTATTTGCGCGACCCCACCATTCGTGCCGACTTGATCAAATCCTTACAGCGCTATTTCGATGAGAATGTGGGGTCGGTCCCGTCTGCCATCTCCCTGTGGGAGGCTTTCAAGGTGGTTCTTAGAGGGGAGGCCCTCTCCTTTATTTCCAATGCCCGGCGGCGCGAGCGGGAGGAGGTGACCCGGGTTGAGGCCGAGATTGCAGAACTGGAGGGTGACCTGGGGAGCGGGGTAACAGACGCCAAGTTGCATGCTTTGCACTTAAAGCAGGCGGCCTATCGGGCCCTCGTCGCGGAGGCGGCCAGGGGCCTCAGTAGAGAGCAGCAGGGGCGATTGTATGATGTGGGTGACAAGGCTGGCAAATTGATTGCGTGGTTGGACAAGAGGGAAAGAGCGAGCCGCGTGGTGCCTCTGATTGAGAGCGTGGATGGTGTGTGCGTCACTGAGCCGGAAGCCATTGTCTCCTGCTTCGCGGATTATTTCCGCGAAGTCTACTCCCCGGTTTCTCCCTGCTCGGAGGAAGATTCCCATGCCTTGCTTCGGGACATCGCACTGCCCTCCCTTACGGTGGAGGACAGGGATTCGCTGGATGCCCCGCCCACCTCGGACGAAATTGCCTCGGCTATTCGCTCGGTTGCATCCGGCAAGGCCATGGGCCCCAATGGTATTCCCATTGAGCTATACAAGCTACGCCCGGATGTGTTGGCGCCCCACCTGCGCGCGATGTTCCTTGCGGCCCACTCGCAGGGCTCCCTCCCGCCGGACCAGCGTCTGGCTACAATTGTGGTGATCCATAAGGAGGGGAAGCCCCGTGAGCGGGTCACATCCTATAGGCCGATTTCGCTTCTGAACGCGGAGCCCAAAATCCTCGCCAAGGTGTTGGCCAACCGGTTGGTTGGCGTGGTGGGCGATTTGGTCCACCAAGACCAATCGGGCTTTATACCACACCGCAACACGGCGCTTAATCTGCGGCGCTTACACGGGGTGCTCGCGCGTGTCCCATTTGTGCGGGAGCCGGCCATCCTGGCGTCCTTGGACGCCACCATGGCGTTTGATACGCTCGAATGGCCATATATCTGGGCGATGCTGGCGAAGTTTGGGTTCGGCCCGGGTTTCGTCAGCTGGGTCAAATTGCTATATTCGGGCCCGTTGGCGCAGGTGGTGGTGAATGGGCGAGTATCTGCCCCATTCGCGCTGGGGCGGGGCACGCGACAGGGTTGTCCCCTGTCGCCTCTCCTGTTCGCCCTGGCCATGGAGCCCCTGGCGGAGTGGTTGCGGTGGCACCCTTCTATCCGTGGCCTCCGCTGGACCCCCGAGCATGAGGACCGCGTGTCCCTCTATGCTGACGATATCCTTCTGTATCTCGCCTCCCCGCGCAAGTCACTGATCGTCCTGGTTGATGTTTTGCGCTCCTTCGGTCGCAACTCAGGCCTGGTCATCAACTGGGCGAAATCCTGTGTCTATGTGCTTTCCGGGGAGGTCCCGGTCTTGCCACGGGATTGTCCGATCCAGATTGCCTCCCAGGGTTTCCGGTACCTGGGTATATATATCACTCTTGACCCGGAGGCCCGCTATGAGCAGAACTTGTTGCCCCCCCTCCAGCGTCTGAGGGAGGACGTGGTGCGCTGGCGGCGTCTGCCGCTCTCGCCGCTCGGCCGAGCGGCCTTATTTAAAATGATGTCCCTGCCGCGCTTCCTCTACGCCCTCCAGAATACCATGGACCTGGTCCCGGCACGCTATTTTCGCGAGGTGGAGGGCCTCCAGCGGCGTCTGTTCTGGGACGGGAGGCCGCGTATTGCTCTGGCTAAATTGACGCTCCCGTGGTACGATGGAGGGGTCGCCCTCCCGGACATCAAACGGTATTACTGGGCCTCCCAACTAGCTGCAATTAATCATGGCCTTTACGGGCCCGCCTTGAACCCGGCATTTGAGATGGACAGGACGCTTCTGCCCGGTGGCGATTATAATCGCGCGCTATACTCTGGCGCGCCCGACTCCCGTTTGACGGGACCGACGCGTGTCATGGTGCGTGTCTGGCACGCGGCTAATGCAGCTATGGGGTGGAAGGACCGTTTGACCCGAGCGTCTCCGCTGTATGCATCTGAGAGGTTGGGCTCCCTGTGGACGTCGAAGGGCTTCGAGAAGTGGGACACGATCGGAATCAGCACGGTGGGAGATCTCTGGACGAGGGGGGGATTCAAAACTTTTGAGACGCTGCAGGCGGAGTTTCAGCTGCAGGGCAGTGAGTACTTTCGGTACCTACAGGTCCGCCATGCGCTGGGCTCCGTCTTCCCGGATGTTGCATCCATTCCGGAGTCTTCCCCCCTGGAGGACAGAGTGCTAGATGGCCATGTCCCGGACAGCACGATCTCCCTCATATACAAAAAATTGATTAACGATAGATCGTGTCTGCTGACTAGTCTCCGCGAGGCTTGGGTTGCCGACGGGCTGGAGCTGGACGACGAGGATTGGATCTCCGCGGTGGCCTCTCCGAAAGAGGTGGCCATCCCGGCTCGCCTTCGTTTCGTCCAGCTCAAGATCCTTCACCGGGTCTACGTGACGGGGCCAAGGCTTTTACGTATGGGTTTTGCTGGTGATGGAATGTGTAAGCGTGGCTGTGGTGCGTTGGCGACTTTCATGCATATACTGTGGGAGTGCCCGAGGGTGGAGCGATTCTGGCGTGGTGTGCATGAGGTTCTACGAATGGTTACGCGTGTCGCGCTGCTGCCTGAAGCGAGGAGATGCTTGCTGAACGTCTGGGAACCAAATGACTACTCGGTCCCGCAGGCGCGGTGGGTGACTCTGGGATACATGATAGCCAAGCGTGATATTGCCCAATTGTGGGGATCCCAGAGGCCCCCTGCGGTGTCGGCCTGGAAAGAGCATATGGATTGGTGTATGTTTCGTGAAAAGGTGGTGTATGTGGCGAGGGGTAAGCCTGGGGCGTGGATGAAACTCTGGGGCCCCTGGAACGCCTACCGCGGGGGTATTTGTGAGCCGCCGCTGCTACCGGCGGCCTCGCCGGCTCCGTCTCCCTAGATGGCGCCCCTCCCTTGGCCGCGGGCGCGCGGTCCCCCAGTCCCGGATCTACTCCCGTCCCCCTCTTCAGAATTTTGCTGCTGGTTTGGATCCCCCACTTATGGAGCACGTGTTGTCACTTTGGATTGAGGGTTGCCTTGCGGTTGTGGTTTGTTTACGTTGTTTTGCGTTAAGAAAATGGAACCGTACTGTGGGCATGGAGCTGTGAGGCCTGCACCATTGATCACTCCTGTCTTCCTACTGTGCACCGCTGAGAAAGTTTTTTGCTGTATGTCTGTAATATGCTTTTGATGCTCTAGCGGCCGGCCGTGTGGTTGTAGGCCCATACCTGTAACTTCTATAAACTGCAATAAACGGTTTCAAAAAAAAAAAAAAAAAAAAAAGAAAACTATCCAGGCCAAATCAGTGAGATGGGCTATAAAACACCTACAACCTGGCATCAGGGCACAGAGACACCCTGCCAATGTAATAAGAATGCCCAACACAGCAGAGAAAGGAAAACATAAAAAGGACTCTGTTTTGCACCACTTCAACCAGAACAAAAAAAGCTGTGTAAAGTCCAATGCCAGACTCGCCCTGCACACATTATGCGAAAAGCATGGGGGATGAGGAAACCCCAAGCAGAGGTCAACGGCAATCCAGAAAATGCAAACTGGTACAAATCCCAAATCCAGAAACACCCCGAAGGCAAGTACAGAAGGACACCCGTCAGGAAGGAACAAGCATTCCCCACAAAAAAGGTCCTTAGCCTTGCTTGAATGGGTCATAAGCCATGACAGCAGAAAGATTGGAGACCGTCAGCTAGTAGTCTTTTGCAAGTCGACTAACCAACTGCGGAACCCACTGAGACCCTGAGGGAGAAAACACAAAGCCCAAACACCCCCGAGTTGCAGACGCAACATCATGCAGGTAGCAAACTGAGGGCGTAGAAACACTACGACTGATGACACAGGAAGGAAAAGACCATGCAACTCGGGTCTCAACGGTCCCAAGAAACAGCAAGATGGAAGACAGCACACCAGCCAAACCTCACAAAAGCTGCCAAGTCTTCCTGTAGCTAGAAACACAGCAGGTAGAACAGGGCATACTGACCCGTAGCTGGTTTTTGGATGCACCACCCAACTGACTAACAGCGAAAGCAAAAGCCCAGGAGGAAAGAACGGAAACTAAGAGATATAAGTGGCAAGGTGAGGAAACCACAGACCACACAACAGAAGACGCAAAGCAGGGATAAATGGATGAAACGTACTCGTCTACATCCAAGGCGCAAGGGTAATGCAAAGACCTGCAGCCCTGCCTAGGACGAGGCGGTGTATCGCATAGTGCCTCAGTCAGAAACAGAGGGGGGAGGCACCCAGCAGAACCCTGCTGCTAATACCTTAACCTCCTCTCTTGCAGACCAACTGGGCCAATAAAAGATCGAAATGAGCACGACCATACTTAGGCCCATTTAAGCCAAAATCAACTGAACCCAAAGAAAAAGAAACCACCAATAGGGAAGTGAAGGTAAAAGCAGACTCCCGGGATGTGAAAAGGGTCAACAAAAAAGAAATGGCTTCCCCCATAATGGAGTGTTTTAAACACCGGCCCAGAGGAATCATGGGCAACAGTTTCACCACAAGTTACCTGGCATGAGACCAGGCGGAGTCTACATAATTCCACAGAACAAAATCGAGAACCAGTCCCTGCATGTTTAAGGATGGGTGAAATTATGACACTCCAAATCCAACAGACCCCAACAGTGGGGAAAGGACTTTGGAGGGAACCTTAACAAAAGCATGGAGATGTATGACATGCCTCATAACTTGCCCCAAATAAACCACCTCAGTGTGCCTACCAGAACGCAGCTCAATATATCAACATTATATGATATAATACAGCAAGACTTGAGCCCTGGTAATGCTGTCCATGCAGGCAAGAACTGATTCATTTGCTACGAAGCCGCAAGCCTACAGAGGTGTAAACTTCTAAAGCTTTACACAAAATAGCTCATCCTGTGGACACTGATATATTTAGTTGACTGTAAAAGTGCAGCCTCAACAATTGACTCAGGTTTGACCACCATCATATGCGTATATGTATCCATATATGTTCTTCAGAGTGCCATTAGCGCGCCATCCACTCTGATTGCTTACCCGAGGTGACCACAGGTGTCTCACCCATCAACTGATTGGTTTGATGGTTTTAAGTATCCTGCATTGACTTTTCTCAAAGGAGATGTAAACATTCCGATAACTGCATTTCTTTGTTCATGTCTTCTCAAAGATTGTCCATGGCCATCCAGTAGCTTGACAAGCGCGGAGTTAGGAACTTATTTCTCTCATGATAGCTCGCTACACGGTGTGTGTAGAGAACCGAAATGCTGACTATTGCGGGTGAAGATATTCTGAAACATTGTCATGCTTTGAGAAACATGTCACTGTGAGCTATATGTTGTAGATGAGTGCATCACACAGTTATTAAACCAGCTGCTTTTCATTAAAGCGCTCTGCATGCCGATGTATGTATTGCTATTTAATCATGTACCACACTGGGTGACCTGCACCATATGTATCCCATTACCAAATATGTCTCAAACAACTCTCTGTTAAAAGAGGCTCTGATTGAATATGATGCAAATGCTCAGAAGAAACCTCCTCATCCAAATACTATGTTTTATTTAGACATATTTCAACATGGGTGCTATGTGGAAATCAGAATAGGCTCTTAAGTGCCCCGTTTAGTAAACAAGTTAATTTGTGTAGCATTCACATAAGAACCCAGGTTCCCTTGTAGACTCGATTGTCACATAAGTTGTGCAACCTGAATATCATTTCCTAAATGTCGTCTGACAAACATACTGTGTCCTAAATAGGTTACAAAAGTATCACCTCCTCTGAGTTAATACTAGGAAGTCTACACTCAGTTCAAGGAAACTTTCCGCCACCTTGCCTAGCAGTCCAGCAGGGGCCAGGACTCACAGCCCCACAATCCACCGCGCTCTCTCCTGTGCGCGCACCATCATCCTCGCGCCCGGAGGTGCCGCATTTAAACGCCAGCGGGCTCCCGCAGCGCAGAACGCCTGCTCAAGGAAACTTGCCACCACCTTGCCTAGCAGTCCAGCAGGGGCCAGGACTCACAGCCTCACATCCCACCGCGCTCCCTCCTGTGCGCGCACTGTCATCCTCGCGCCCGGAGGTGCCACATTTAAACGCCAGCGGACTCCCGCAGTCCCAGACACCCGCTCAAGGAAACTTGTCGCCACCTTGCCTAGCAGTCCAACAGGGGCCAGGACTCACAGCCCCACAACCCACCCTGCTCCCTCCTGTGCGCGCACCATCATCCTCGCGCCCGGAGGTGCTGCATTTAGTCGCCAGCGGGCTCCCGCAGCGCGGGACGCGAGCGGACAGTGCCCGGGCGAAGCCTGGGCCAAGGGCAGGCCCGTCCTGTGCCCGTCATAGCCAGGAAGAGGCAGGGCAGGGACACCCCTCTTACATTTAAGGGCCCAGGTCTTCATCCTCCACCAGAGTCGGCTGAAAAGTACTGTCAGATTCTTCTTTACCTGCCCTTGCATTTGCAGTTGATATTTCCCACCACATTGTCATTTGGAACTGGTATGTCTCATGACCAAGTTGACTGGGCATAACATTAATAACTACCTTCTATTCAAGCGTGGGCTGATTGGACCCTCTGGGACTTGCTATATACCTAAAATCGGGACATTGTACGACGCACTTTATTGACAGTAACTTGTTCATATACCCTTTTGCTGCTAAATATATTAAGCACGTCGCACTTTTGTCCTTTGGGGCCAGGTCTTGTTAGCCTCAGCACTTTGCACTTTTGGTCTGTGTTCACATGCCCTTTTACTGCCAAATATATCAAGCACGTTGCACTTTTGTCCTCGGGTAAGGTTTTGTTTGGCTTCTGACTAACTCTGAAATCCAGTTGATTGCTTATTTGTTAACCTGATTCTTGGGTCTGTGTTTATCTAGTCTCCTTTTTGTATTGTATGATTGTTCCTTCTTTTGCTTTAGACATCGGTAAGCGTGGCTGTGCACCCAAAAAAAAATCCCTCGGTGTTAATACTGGCCCCCCTCCCCCAAACTTCAATTGATAGGATGCTTCAGAGAGCTTTCGGGGTAGTCTTGACTGAAATCGAGCTTACAGAGAGGCGACTATCCTTAATCCCAGACATCTTTCTTCAATCCTCTGAGCCACCTATTTCTGTACAATCTAGTCCGGGTTCTATCCTTAGCCCACTAAAATCCTTACCTGGTCCAAACGAGACTTTGTTATCACCCTTACAACCCTCCCCAGCAAAACCCGAAACCCGCAAAGGTAGAATAAACACTACTTTACCGAAAGCCCGGAGGCGAAAAACGGGCAATGGGACAGGTTCAAACAAAAAGACCAGTCCAGAAATTAGCCTCAGTGAGGGCGAATTAGTCAGACTGGGAAGAGTGGTAGAACCCTCCTCAAACTCTTATAAAAATTCCGACTGCCCTTCATGGGTGAGGAGCTTGATAGTGGAACTAGAGGCACAGATGAGAGCCATTGTTAAAGAAGAATTAGCGCTCCACCTTGGAAACAGAGCTAGTGGCCAGATGTCTGCCCCGTGTGTACTGGGTAACCCTCTGGCTAATATTTTGCCGGCTCCAGTGGAGAAGAAAGACTGTGGTTCACAGATGGACAAAGCAGGGCAACCTCCACTAGCTAGAGGTGGCACTTCCACCATTCCATCATGCCCAGCACCTATGAGTGCTGTCAAGACAGGGGCTCCTAGCGCTGCCCAAGAGGGTAATGTTCACTCTCCTGGTGAGGAACCCGGTACATACTGGGGTCAAATAAGGAGGGACATTCCTAGCACCAGGGGTCCTAGCACGCAGAGTGCGAGTTCCCATCTTGACCAGATGACGGATAGGCACTTCCCTATCTCACAAGATAATGTGAACGCAGGCCCAGTCCCCACCGGCCCTGCCAATAATCGATTTACCCCCAGCCTCACTCCCTTATGTTACAGTTTTAACTGGTGTACCTGAAATAAAAACTGCACAGAAAGAAACACAGCTGGAATTGAGAAACAAGTGCCTTTTCTGGCTCACCAGGCATGGACAGTTCCCCTATGATAGGGCGGGTGAGATACTACTAGTTCGAAGAGTGGGTTGGGTTGGCAAGAACCCTAAGACAATCAAAGGAGACTGTATTGTTATTAATTTCAGTAATCCCCGGAAAGTCCGTATTTCGGCTGGCCAGTTTTCCAGCTTTCATGCAACACCCACAGGGATCCAACTACACACCTTGGCCTTTTTTTATTCTTGTAACTGCCCATCACCATGGACCCCTTGCACTAGAGCTCCAACACACTGTTACAACCCTATCCTACATTTGGCCAATCCTCCAGAATACAGTATAATGTTGCAGTAGCAAATAGGTTTGGGACCCTTGAAGAGGTAATTGACTTTATACTCCATCTGATCCCTCTTCTACACAGGGGATAGGGGGAACCAAAAGAGTGCCTAATCCGAAATTCATTGGGCTGCAGTCCGTAAACATTGCTGGTGCGACACAAAATGCCTCAGGCGTACCCCATCATGATTCTCACCTGGGACTCCAAGGCCCTGTAGATGCTACCTTAGATGTTTCAAACAATCAAGCCCGTCTTACCTCTTAATCTATAATCGCATCTATGGACAGGAATAGATCCTTAGTGGAAGTGGGAGTACCAGACCCTGAGATCGAGTCAGACATCACACAAACTCCGAACCCTTCTGGTGCTATTGTGCATGATGCCACCTTGAACTTGGGCCTCCAGCTGAGGGTGCTGACGTGGAACATTGCAGGTATCAAACACAAACTTCAAAATCCTGATTGGATACAATTTGTACAAAATCATGATGTGTGTATGTTCCAGGAGACCTGGGCTAGAGAGGACTCTGTCATGAGGGGCTTTGCAACTTTTAATGTGCTAGCAACTATGGGAGGTAGAGGTAGACCATTGGGAGGGTTAGGCACATGGGTCGCTACACATCTGGACTGTACTGTTGAACAGCTGAAAACCTCTTCGGATGATATCCAGTGTCCCCTCCTTACTTTTAATGCTGGGATTAAAATTGCATTTATTAACATCTATTCCCACCCGGTAACCTTTGCCCAGGAATCCCAGACCATAGACATACTTACCACATTCATTGAGCTAGTTCCCCCGAATACTAGGATGGTGATAGGAGGTGATTTTAATTGCCAGTTCGAGCCCCTAGCCCTCCCTTCTGACTCCTCGCTCACTGCCGAGGATTCATTTTGGTTAATTCCTGAACCGCAGATTCCTCCGGTTAGAGCTTGGACCCCCTTGGTACTACAGATCAATGCAGTCACATTAACTCATGCACTGAGGGCATGCAACGGTCGTACTAAGTCAGACCAACCAGGAAAACCTACTTTTAATAGACCGGGGCAAGCATCACTATTGGACTATATTCTGGTGGAAGCAAGTATATGGCATTGGGTAGTTGACTTCGCTGTCTGGCCAAGACACGACAGCGACCATAATGCTCTGGTACTCGATCTTAAGCTTCCGGAACTTCATAGTCCCCCAATCACTAGCCCCCTCTCTGGTACCAACCTATCTTTAGACAATAATAGAAGGAGAATTAGGTGGCAAATCCTGAAGCAGTCACCAGGCAAGACTGCTGCCCTGTATTCCCTAATTATTCCACCTTTATTGGTAATGGAGAAGGCTGCAGAGACCCTCAACTCTCCTGGTACTATCGCTCAACTTACGGCTATCCATGCGGACCTGACCACTAGCCTGACTAACTTCTTTAATCCCCTGATACACTCTAAAGGCAAGAGGACCCCTAAATCCACTTGGTTTAACAATTCTTGGCAAATGGCAAAGGGTGCCCTCATTGACGCCATACAAATACAAGACAGATCTCTTATAACAAGCATTTGCAATGCAATAGGTCTCGCAATTGTGAGCGTTAGAGTTATTGGTGTTGTAAATGATAATGTCTTTTACCCATATGTTTTGGTTTGGAGTAGAGTGGATGTATGTGGTGTGGAGTAGAAATATGTGGGTTGGATTGTAATTGTTAGTTGTGGAATTGTGTGGTGTGGATTGGGTTTGTGTAGTGGAATTATGTGGCATGGTGTGCAGTGGGATTATGTGGATAGTAATTATGTGTTGATTGTACTGGAATTATATGGAGTGGGATTGTGTGTTATGGAGTGTAATTAAGTGGAATGGTATTTTTTGGCTTGATGTGGATTTCTTTGTTTTGGATTGGATATATGAGGTGTGTTGTGCAATTGTAATGTTGAATTATGGGTTTGTATTTGAATTATGTGGTCTTGAATGTAAATGTGTAGAGTAGAATTGTGTAGTGTGGAAGTGTGTGCCGTTTAGTGTAATTATGCTGATTGAAATGATGTGGTATAGTGTGGAGTGTATTTGTGTGGATTGTGTTACCAAGTTTGAAAATTATGAAACAATTACAAAGAAAGGCGGTCTTTCATTGTGCACACATTCACTCAAAAAAAAAAACATGTTGCTTCCACTAAAAAATGTCGGAAAGGCACAACCAATATCTGTGAGATATGGGAGACTGAGAAGGGCTCTTCACATTCTGCGAGGTGGAGGATGGGGCATACATTGCATTACACCACTGTGTACATTGAAACTTAAACCTCAATGAAAAGTTGATGAGCGCATCAAAGTTTCTTTGGGAGGCTAGAGCCTATAATTATTTTCCTGTTTCTTCGTTAATGCTGGTTGATTGTGAAACTGGATGTGCTGCTTTAGCGCAAGGTTATTTAGCAGTTTTCCTCACAACCATTGAAAGTGCATGGATGTTGGCGATCTGTTTTTTCACTGCAAAGGTATTTGAGGCTTTACCTCTCATCACTTCATAGATACTAGCTTGACACTTTTACACCACTGCAGGCATTGGTGGCTTCAGCGAGAGATCCTGGGTAAATCTCTGTAGAATGAAAGAGCTCCCTGTGTCAATTACCCAGTAGTGTCTCCCATTTCATTCATCCTAAAACCCACGCCATCCGGCCTCAGACACTGCAGACAGGCGGTGTCTGCCAGCCATGCACTCAGATCTGAACCCTGTACTGGACCTATTATAGTATATTATGAGAGTATGAAACCAACACTATCACTGCCAAATGTGCTGTTAGGTGAGGGAAGGAGACGGGATGACCACAACTAGGATGGCTTTGGTTTTAAGTGCATTCCACGTAAGGGCTATTTTGCAGGTATGTGGGCGGATGGGTGGCATGTCAGTGGCTTTGCATCTGTGTCTCTGTGAGAGGTGAATGTGTCTGTATGGGGGTCTTATGTGGGAGCAATATGGTAAATCAATGAGAAAAGTGGAAATTTGTGAAACACAACATTTCTTAGCTTGATTCTGAACATGCATTCAAGAATGAGTGATGATACAAATCTTAGGATACAATAAGAATTATTTAGTGATGAACTGAGGATTACTGAATAAAGGGCACATGTAGTTAGGATTGAGAAATGGTGTAAATTGGTAGATATAAGGCTCCGAATTCTTGACACATTGTGGGCATTCTTGGAACAATTGTCACCCTCCTGCATTATACCTGCACTAGAATGATGTTATTAATTCTTTATAATGACGTGGTGTAAGTCTTGCACTGATATAACATTGGTCATTCTTGCTATTTTTGATCATTATCACAACTTCTGCTATTGGAGCCCTCGGCTTGTAACATTGTTATAACTTGTAACATCCATCCATGTATTCACACATTCAGCCACCATCCATTCATTAACTCACTTACTCAATCTGACATTCAAGTCGGTATCTCCCATTCATTCTTCCTCCCATACATTCATACTCTCACTCAATTATCCCTGCACTTACTCATCAATCTGCCGACTCATTCTCACATTCACCGTCCTCACCCATCCTTACTTCCACCAGACCAGTTGTCTTCTCCACTGCAGCTCTACAGGAGAAAGAGACCGCATGAGCATCAATGAATCAGTGATCCAGAGAAACGCAAAGGAAAGGAATTCCAGGAACCAGGAAACGACAGTGAATCAGGAAGTGCGGCAGGCACAATAAATACAGAAATTAGGTATCAGGAAGTGCGGGGTAGAGAAACACAGACAGGTTTATTAGCTATTTATAAGAAGAAAACCACTGCAATAAACATTTCACCTTCCTGTCTATTTCCAGAAGCCTTTGTTTAAAGTCAGAATTACTCCAGGCTGTGAACAGGAACAACTCCTCCTAGTCTGCTGTATGTTTGCGGCGTCACACCGGTTAGTCTCTGCCCCAGCCCTATAGGCCTGTAAAGACGTGGCAGCTGCAAAGAGCCCTCATGTCATGTGTGCTCCTACAGCCGGTGCTGGCTGGATAGTCGACAGCACACTGCGTGTTGGTATTTTTGAAAACCTACATACATACCTTCATAAATACAATGTTAAACGTGAAACTACATGTCCCAGAATGCAATGTAGTTTTTGTTAAAAAAAAAAAAAATGGTTTGGTTGTGTGCGTCACGTATGACTTTGGGTCCTGGCGCCATTCTGTCAGGAAGTAATCCTATAGCTGAATCACCAAGATTTAGTCGGCCTCCTGCACGAATGCCACTGGAGTAACTCCGCACTTCTAAACGCATGGGCCTGAAGCCGTTAATCTTGTGCGCGTTATGCAAGTCCCAAGCACGTCAGATTATGTTTTGTTGTGGTTCTTGCATATGTGTAGACGGGAACAGTCACTGGCATTACATCTCAGGCCCGGAATCACCGTCCTCCGTGCAACGGAGCACTACATCATAAAGTGCAGCACCGAGCTGCACGGTGTGCGGGTAATGGGGCAGCGCCAGATTTAGTAGGAGTTGCTTTCGATGGCACAGTGAGACTGCTCTGCAGGACACTAAGCCTTCCGCTGCTGCACATAGTTGAAACTGCAGTGTCTAGCCTAGGAAATATACTGGAGTACACCCTCCAGTGAAAGGTCGTAGGTGTAGTCAACACATAGCAGTCATACATGTGAAGCAATGCAGGATACTAGAGCTTACATGTTACTGGCGATTCGCTACTTGACCATTTCCTTGCATCTGGCTCTAGTTGGTGTAAATTCTGGCAAAGCCGGTCACAATCATTAGTAGATCTGGCTTTGTGCCCAAACCTAAGCTTCCGTATGGCCCGCCTAGCCATGCCCCACCCCCTTTGCATACTTTTCCATAAGGATGGTGCTAAAGATTTGGGCACAGTGCGGGGGTCAACATTCAGCATAAAATAGCTTTTGTATATGAATGTTGATGCATCGCCGCAGTTTGTGCCGCAGTCTGACACTTTGTGTGCCCTGAGCACAAAGCTTCCGTAAATCTGTGTCTTAGCGCTTAGAGGGTTGACCCTGCCTTGCGGCACATAGCAGGTTTGTCTGAGTGCACACTGCTGTACTTTTCTGCGAAGCTCAAGAATCAGTCCTGCCTAGTAGGTGCTGGCTGGTTGCCTTTACCATCTACCTATTCCCCAGTGTCTTCCTCTAGCATCCCTTGGAAGGTGCCCGATTGATTGGCAAGGTCACCTTCTGCCCAGACTAGGGCAACAACTTCCACCTGACCATATGAAAAAATTGTTTGTGGGAGGCAGGAAAATCAGAATTTCTGATTAGGGATATTGTGAATCCAGATCTTTTCTTCTCAGCCCCGTACCAAGACTAGAACCCCCTATGCAGACCTGTGGGTGGGCCATGGGGCTCTGCCCAAGCAGCGCACAGAGCCTGCTTTGCTAAGGGACTGCTGAAGAAGGAGAGTGACTGAGTATGGAGAATCTACTGGAGCACAGGATCAGAACAAGTGGTGCGCGCATGCGCGCCACTGCGAGCCATGTGCTTTCAATTATCATGCCCGTATCTGTGCACGATAATTGAAACCACATGGCCTATTGGTGTCTATTACGCGCACCAAGCACGTAATAGACACCAATAGGCCACGGGCGGAGCCATGCGCCCGCCTTTGGCCAATTGCGTGCAGTCTTTTATAAAAAGATGCACGCAAAGGCCAATCGGGTAGCGCAAAAGGAAAAGCACACGTACGAGCGCGTGCGATTCGTAGGTCAGCTATCCGAACCCCGTTTTTCCCTTACTAAATGTCTCGCGCTGTGTGACCAGGGCTGCGCACTGTAACGCTAGGCGCAAGACCTAAAAACTAGGTGGGCCTTATACAGTGATAGTCTAAAGTTAGCCAAAATGGAGTGGGAGTCTGAAAGATGGGATGCAATTAAACAGGCTCTCACTAACCGACATGAGGGCGCTTTGGACTTTGGTTCGAACAGTTAGTTTCTCAGAGAGCCCACCTATTGAGCCAAATATTGCTGCAGATGCTTGGAAACTTCATTTCCAATTGTTGTATTCCACCCAGGACATTATAGAGCCTATAGGGGGAATATCGCCAACTGTTGTGGGGAATCCCCTCAGACTATGTAGGGTTTACCCTGACTGAAGTGCTGAGTGCAATTGGGAAGCTTCCCCTTGGAAAGGCCCCTGGATTAGATAGGATTCTAGGGGATCTATTTCGGGATCATCTGGGACCCATATCTATGTGTAATATTTAATGCCATATTAAATGGCATGAAAATCCCGGATACTTGGTTAGGGACAGAAACCTTCCCAGTATACAAGAAGGGCTACCCCCTCCTGCACACTAATTATAGGCCAATAAGCCTGATTGACGTAACTCAGAAGTTTTTTGCTAGGATTGTCCTGGAGCGCCTCCAGTCCTGGGTGGACGAGCATGAGATTCTGAGTGCGTACCAGGCAGGCTTTCGTAAAAATATTTCTACCATTGACCAAATATTTAGGCTCCAATTATTATATTGGAAGACGGTGACTATAGAGGGTGGGAGCCTCTATTTCAGAGGTCTTTAAACTTTTTTACCCTGAGCCCCCCTAAGCAAAAATTTTTCTGGTCGGAGCCTCCCTCCTAAACTTAATGGCAAGGATTGGGGAGCAGGAGGGAGATGGCTGCATGCAAGTGGCAGGTCTTATGAGTTGATTTCAGGAGTACTTTTTCTATAGCTTATAAACTGCACTAAATATGAGACTAATAAACCAGCAAATGCATCGAACAAAAATATGCATTACCCCAAACATACATATATCCCCATAATTTGGGTGGTGTGAGCCTCTCACACTGTTGGACCCCAAAGCAGCTACACCTGCTGCGCTAATGAGAACTGTAGTCCTGAGTGGCAGGCTACTCCTCTGCATCTTTTACCTCTTCCCCACCATGACAGACCATCACCTCGGTCCTAATGCTAGAAAGGAAAATAAGCTGCCATGCCCCTTTTTTTAAAGGTAGACAGTCATAATTGTGATGCAGTGGGCCCCTCAAACCCCTGGGCCCAGACCTGCTGCATCTGCTTCCTTAATGATAATCAGCAGTGGCCACTTACACTCCTGGCAGCAGCGCCAGCTTCACTAATGAATGAACCTTTAAAAAAAAAATGTAAAAAACATCTTATATTGTCCCCTTCTTTGGGGTATCTCTCTGAAAAAGCTGTCTCTGGCCATTTGTAAACATAAAAATGAGTCTCCATTCAGTACTCCCTATTCTGGGCCTTCTGTTTGACAATATCTATGAATCTCGCTCCTTTCCTCTGTCTCTTAGACCATTACTGTGAAGCCCCAGGGATCGAGAGGATTGGGGCTCTGCATCTGAATGCTACCCTGCTGGCCTTCTACCTGCCACCCCATGGACTCAGCTTTCACAATGCCACTGAATGATTAATGCCTACTTTGAGGTGCCTCTGCCTGAAAGCGAAGGGTGTGGAGGTAGTGCAGAAAGTTAAAAAAGAAACCAGCCATTAATTGATTCGCTTAAAGCAAGGGACACTGGAATTATGAGTTTCTGCAGCAGCAGCGTTTTCCACATAACTGAGTTTACCGCATTTTCTACATAATCCATAATCTGCAGATTCCAACAAAAGAAACTTGATTCTAAGTCACACGGAACACAATTTACTTAAAACGTGGCAAAGTGTTCCAGAGCAGTGGAAGGCCCTTTGCAAAGATTGTCTGGTAATCTTGTAGTTGCTTACTGCTGTATTTAGGTGTTTTATAGATTTGACACATAATCCACCATCTGCTGCTTCATCTGATGATATTACCAAAAACAAAAAAATGGTTCTAGGTCAAACGGTTCCAAAGTTAGTAAAAATGCTATGACACATGGTGCCGTGCGGTGGAAGGCACTTTGCAAAGCTGGCCTGGTCTTCTTTCTGTTGTTTATAGTTATATTTCATTATGAAACTGGTCCTAATGAGGTGCAATCAATGCCCAGACAGTGTTACCAAGTATTAAAATGAAAAAATATTGAAGCAATATTATTTAAAAAACGTGCCGCATAATTTGCCTATTCTTCTCGCATCATTTACTCAACTCTGTCTCATAATTTGGCCCTCTTCTCTCGCATAATTCCAGTGGCCTTGCTTATACCCTGGACCTCAAGCTAAGCATTCTAGGTTCGTGTGAGGTACAGGCGCTCACCAAGTCTAGAACTAGGCCTGGTAGTTCTCAGGCACCTATGACATGCCTACTGAATGTTAGAACTACCCACTCTTTGATGTGCGCATTTTAAATGTTAAAGTTTTTTTAAACAAAAAATAATTAACTCTTCATCCCATAATATAATATGACAACCGTGAACCGAGAAAAGTGAAAGCAGCAATCCCTCTTCGTGCTCAAAACCAAGACACTGACCAGCAAGACTCATCCTCGTGAAACACAACCAAAAGCATCGAAAAATAAACAATGGAAAACGCAAAGTACAAAAGTTGTATTTATTACTGCACAGTTAAAACGCGTATTCAAACAAATATAGTTCTAACCAGGACAAACACACCACAAACTGATTTCCCATTAAGTATTTGTGCAGCCTTTACTTATTGAAACATAGAGAAAATACATGTTCCTGGCAAAATAAGTCTGTCAATTCATAATTACACAATTTGCAAACAACGCAAAATTGGTTCCTCTGTTTTTGTTGAGGGTCGTTCATTGACCAGAGCTTCTTTAATAATATATCTATAACTCACTTAAAATTATGTACAGGGGTCAATAAACACTCTCATGCGGTTTCAGACCCGTTTCTTTATTTCACCCTGGTGCAAAAACCTTTATGTAACATGGACTTATTGCTCTCTTTATCTATGCAGCATTAGGTGAGCAGGAAGATGAGCAATGGTGAAGGTAGATTTGACATGTTTCTGCACCAGTGAAAATGTTCCGTGTCCCAGCCCCTGTTGGGTCTCACTTGTGTTGTGCTTAATACAATGCTATTCCAATTGGGGACATTTATGTGCGCCCAAGAGTTCTTCTACTATGTCTCTTTAATAAAACATATGCATGATTTCAAGGGAGTTTCAAAGTCTATTCACTAACGGTCTTTAAAGGCTAATTGTGAACAGTAAGCGCTGCAACGCCCAGGTTTCCTGGCGACACCCTCCTTTGCAGCATAAATCATAGCCCCCCCAACCAAGTAACTGCATATTTAAGTAAACCTTAATTGAAATTAGTGGCGTGAATAATAGAGGAAATCTCAACGTGAAGAAACAACGAGCAGTTGCAATGCAATAGGTCTCGCATTTATGCGAGTTTGAGTATTGGCATTGTAAATGGCAATGCCTTTAATTATGTTTTGGTTTTTAAAACATAAATAAAAGGCATTGCCATTTACAATGCCAGTAGCTTAAATTCCAGCAAATGCAAGAACTATTGCATTCCAAATGCGTGTTAGTAATCTCTTTGACCCTGCCAGCCACACTCAGTGACCCCTGCCCCCAGGGCACTTAAATCACACCTCGGAATAAATGAGGAAAGCCTGGAAATGCAGCAAATAAACATCGCTCGCACTTCCAGGCCATCTTCATTTACATATACTTGCAGAGGCATTCGTGCCCCCCTGGAAACCCATCCACGCCCCCCCAGAGGGGCGCGCCCCACAGTTTGAAGACCTCTGCTCTATTTGATCTTCTTTGATCTTAAATCAGCCTTTGATTTAGTGTCTTGTGACAAACTTTGTGCAGCTCTAGAGCAATTGGGCACTCCGCCCTATTTGCTCTCTTTGATCAAGTGACTGCCCACTGGGAATTTTGCCCAGGTGAGATATGGGAAACATGGGGAATTAACCCCATGCTTCCCAGTGAATAGGGTTGTAAGGCAGGGGTGTGTTTTGGCCCCCACACTGTTCTGTCTTTTTATTAATGCCCTGGTGGACAACTAAATGAGGTAGCCTACATCGATGCCCCAAAGCTCACCCGTGGCAAGGTGCCAGCAATGATGTTTGCGGATGACACCTTGTTACTATCTAAATCGCCCATGGGCATCCAAAGGATCCTTGACAGCTTCTCTTTATTTTGCAAAAATAGGGGCTTAGAGATTAACACACTAAAAACCAAGTACATGGTATTTAACCCTAGTAAAACATCTCGCCCTGTTCCTACCCTAAATGGCATCCAGCTAGAGAGGGTAGCTGTCTTTGATTATCTGGGTGTTACGCTGACGGAAACCTTTGGGTGGGGCCCACAGCAAGAAAAGGCAGCTTAAGGTTAGCACAGATGTCCGGGGGAATAGCTAAATTATACAGGAACTCAACATCTAGACAACCGGGTCCGTTGACTGAGATATATAAAGTCCAAATTAGGAGTGCTATAATGTATGGGGCAGAACTTTGGGGACACCTCCCTGTAGGTGGACTGGTTAAAACCGAGAATAAGTTTATGAGACAGCTTTTGGGCCTACCGCAAAGCACCCCTCTTATCCCCCTACATATGGACCTCGGGATTAGACCCATAGATGAGGAGATCAGACTGCGACCCTTGACTTTTTGGCGTAGACTATGGGCGACTCCCAAGTTAATAGCCTACCAGTCGGAACTCAAGCCGATCTTAGGGCTCCCAGGGGCGGGAAACCTATCCTGGTTCGCACACATAAAAGATCTGTGCCTTAGACTAGGCCGGCCGAACCTATGGACCCTCCCTGAGGAAGTGTCCCGACAATATCACGGCTCAAACTAGTCAAAACTTACAGGCAGTTCAGATTGGCTGAAATTCAAGGGAGTACAAAACCAGGCCGTTTAACCTCTGACTTCAATTTTAAAGATCAGTATTTATTTGAGGCCTTCCTTGATGATGTTCATCCATTTATGGCAAGGAAACTCTATGCCCAGTTTAGATTGGGTTGCTTGGAGGTCCACGCACTCACAAATAAATGGTCAAAAGCTTCCCCTGTTGGATGTCCTGCCTGCAATAGCCAAGAAGAGACACCCATTCATGTTTTCTTCTTTTGCCCAGGATATAATGTACCCAGGAGGTATTGGCTCTTACCCATATGCAGGAACCTGGGGTATAGACAGTCACGGGAGGCCTTTAGAGTTTTGAGAACCGACACTCATTCCCCGATTGTTTTCGCTGTGTCCCGTTTCCTTAACTCTATGTGGCATAGGCGCCGTAAGTTAATCTCCCCCCGTACATGATAAATGTTCCTTTGCCATTTCCTACTGTTTTGATCTTATTAATACATAAAATCATTGTTTAATTTGCTTTTTAAACCTTAATATCTTTTTAACTGCTATGAAATCTGTTCAATTTACTGTACATGGCTATATTCTGTAATGTTTATTGATGTTTTTATTGCCCAAATTCAGTGATGTATGTATTTTATCTTTTGCTTTAATGGTCTATAAAGATCAAAATAGAGCTTGGAAATGGAAAAATAAATGGAATATTATTGAAAACAATATTAAGAACAAGATACTTATGTCCTGTGATATTAAAATTCTACATAAATGTTGTACTGCAGGATGACCAGTAGAATACCATGACATGCATTGTGACATGACTTGATAGTATTTGATGACGTGACATTGGCACCTTCCGGAAGCTCGAGCTGGCAGGAGAGGGCATGTCTTCCCTTTAACCCTGGCCGGGTAGAATGACATTGCCCCTGTGTTGAGAGGCTACCGCTGTGGATAGACCAAGCTGGGCAAGCATTCCCAAGTCCTTCCTTCAGCAAAGCTGGCCAGAATGGCAATCAGCCCAGCTGACGTCAGTCTGGCCTGCACTGAAGCTAAGACCTTTCCCTTCTGCAGAGGCATCCAATGTGTACACAATTGAAGGGGTCACCTATGAGCTACCTGTATTGAATGAAAGGAGTCAATGTGCAGGCTCCAAACAGAGCACATTTCAGCAGTCATTTTATTTTGATGGGAGGGCACGATGACCCTAGTGCCAGGATGACCGAGCCATCACTCATGCTCACATGCGATAACTTGTGGATGAGAAATAACTACGACACAGAGGTGATCAGAATATTGCAGCTTGGCTTGGGTGGAATACCATCATACATTTATTTATCAGCAAAATAATCTGTTTCAAACTGTATGGGGGAACCCTTTAACAGAGCCATTAATTTGCGTTGTATCGGTCATTAGAATGCACCAGCAAACTAAGAGATGGCTACCTTTGTTAATAGCTGCAGGGCACCCAAGGATCCATACTTCCAGTGCGGAAAAAGAACAAGGACATTCTGCTAAACTCCCCTTGCAGAGACTAGGTACCAAAGGTCATGAAATCTTCTTGCTAGCCTCTCACTGACGGTGTTCTTGGCTTTGTCTTTGATAACACGGCGTCGCCACTTCTAATTAATGTAACCCCTGGTGTTACCATTGTCAATTTTAGTGGTACTCAATGTGTTCATCTTGGAAGGAAGAAAGTCAGAGTTGTGCTCACTAGGATTCGTAATACTGTCCTGCAGATCACACATGGGGCAGTATTGCAGAAAGTGCCCCGGGAGCGAAACCGGCATTTGCGCTTGCTTCTTGCATCCCTGGTGCACTTTGACATTACAAAAGGGACATAGGTGTTTGTGCTTCCAGTTCTATAATACAGATCACTACGGGGCATTCCCTCCTTTGCATCGAGGCATGGCTCCATGCAAATGATGGAACCTTTTGCCTATGCCCCCATGCTGGCTTACGGATGCAGACACAGGGGCAAGTAACTTTCTGGTGCAATCTATTCTTTCTGTAGCCTTAATGCCAGTGGCACTGGCCTCACCTCGTGCACCTTAGCTACAGCTCCTTAACACAATATAATGTTCTTGAATCCTTTCAGTAAGCCTAACTCTTCCCTAAACACCCATGGATGCTTCTTGTTCCACCACACAAACATATTTTTCTCCGCTCCACTTCCTACACTCAGCACCTGATCAGGATGGGTGAGGTAGAGAGTTATTCCCATACCACAATGTTACGGGCACCCACGTAGATATCTAACTTCCTTTGCTACACACCTTAGAGTGACTGCCGACCACTTAGAATTCAATAGTGGAGCCATAACATCACACCATATCAATTCTCGTTTTCCCATATGCCATTGCTCTTATTTCAGATGGTATCATCCTTTTGTTCGGATATACGTGCACCAGATTATTTCTAATCAGGGTGCAGCGTGCCCTAGAGGTGGCAATAAAACGTAAGACAATTCCCCTTAACTAGTATCTCATAAACTAGAGATCATGATCCTTTTCCACCCCACACACCTGCATAACGAATTTTTCCTCTTTACTGTCCCTTTTTCCTGCCTCTTCTTCACTTACCTCCACTGAGTTTATGTTCTTTCCAGATGCATGCCATCTTGTAACATATCCCCTATACCCACAAGCTTAGTGTCCTCTTGTCTGCACCTCCTACATATTTAACGGTAGAACAAGATTTTTCAGCTGCCAAATGACACTTGATTTCACACCAAAAGCCGTCGCTTCCCTGTATATCCTCTCATTTTAAATTCTACGCTTAAACTCCTGGCTTTTCCTTGCGTTCCTTAGATCTCACCACATGCACTTTCCCCCTTATCTTTTCCAGTTGTTTCCAGTTGTTTAATGCCCTGACCCACGTATTCAAATAGGTTAGAGATCTCTTCCGCCTTGTTTAATGTCAGATATTTTGCCAACAATTTTTCTTGAGTCCTTTTATTAGCAACTCTCCGAAACAACTGATCCCACAACATTTCATCCTGAAACAACATTTAGTTATATACAGCTGGTAAATCGTTCCTTGCAGTGGCACAGTCCTTTACAGATTCCCAAAGCAATTGGCCTTTACCTGAAAATCGATGTCTGTCCACTAACCTTTTTTCATTGCTCTGTACTTCTTTTCTGTCAGACTCGCATTTGTCCAGCTATTCTTTCTCATTATCCGCAAAAGGCGGTAAAAGGTGATTCACTATTTCTCTCCCTTCAGCACCTACACAATGCTTGAGGAGACATGCTTGCAGATACCCGTTATTCCCCCATAACCCCCCCCCCACACACACACAACTTCACAAAAGCTTCAAGGCAGTCTATCCCTTTTTCCCATTCTATGGTTGGCTGCCCAGGTGACTGTCGAAATACTGGTGGAACTGATACTTCCTTGATAGTCATAGCAAACAGATGTTCAGTGCAGCTTATAGCTTACCCTTTGTATGTGTACTTCTAATGAACACTGCTAGGCTGCAATGTTTCCATGACTTTCAGTTAACTAAATGGTGCTCTGTGCTGCCAAGTGTGTATTCCCTTATTATTTCCAATAAGGTTTGCAGTGATGTGTGTGTTCCACAATTGTTCAAACATTAGTCTGTTAATTCTTGAATGGTGCACTGATGAAAGTAATTCTTTCTTTTCTCAATGTTTTCTCTTTGCCCTCCTTCTGGAACTATGTTGTGTGTATCACCATCTAATGATAAATGCAGTTTCCTTAGTTTAGTTTTAAGGTGAGCCCCTTACCACTCTGGATCCACGCTCCCTGCTTCTTTCTTTGAGGTGTTTACATCACCGTTCTACACACGCAGATGTTCCTGAGCTATTTAGTAGCTATTGTCTCTTCTGGTCTTTTCCTTTGGCCTCTGATTGATGTAACTATGTTGCTGCGTGCAGGACGTCTCAAAGTGTGTAGGTCTTGTGCTCCCTCGCTCCCAAGTCTATATGCCTCCAATATTCCATCAGGAAGTCTGTTGGGCCCGCTTCACTCTTCCCTCAAGAAGAGTTCTTACGCCTTGTGCCTCCATCTTACCCTCCATGCTCCAGCTAACTAGCCATCCCCGAGTTTGCCGCTCCTGCTTGGCCAGACTTATCCTTCACAGTGTGTGCAGATTGCCTGAATTGTGCATTTGGCACAGTACACCGCACACGCATGCTGTTCTCTAACTGTTGTTCCCATTACCATTAATGCTGCTTAGTCAACTTGAAATTACTAACCCCACCTGTTGATGTGTTGTGCTCTTTGCAATTACATAAGGACTTTTACTCATGAGGCCTCCCTATATACCTCTTTTTTTCTCCGCCAAACTCTGATGAGATAGTGAACATTTGTCCGTCCAGGCCTGGTACTCTTCTTCTTGGTGCAGTGGAGTTTTACACCACTCGTCGCTGCTAAAGAAACATCAACACAGTATAGGATGGGTAGATGCAGCTGGTGAATTATTAGGTAAAGCTAACAAGACCTATTACCAGGAGGATCAGACTGCAGCTGCCAGCTGGAGCAACACTCCAAGAGCTGTTCTGGAATGCTGGACAAAGCAGGTGGTAAAACACTAGGCCCCGGCAGTGGCGGCTCCTCCGCTAAGGCGCAGGAGTGTCGCCCCACTGCTACTTCAGCAGTGCAAAATAGAAAAAGAAAATTATAAAAACAGGACGTTATTATTATTTGCTTTTTTCTATGCAGGAGTCGGGCAGGGCTGGCTCTGTGACGCCAGAGCAGGAGAGGAGTGGTTTGCACTCCTCTAAGTACACATGACAGTGTGGCCGGTCCTCTTGGGCCGGCCAAAGCGACATGCGCTCTTGGCATGTTCTCCATTGGGTTGTGTTGCACAGCACCGTGGAGAACATGTCCAGCCTCCCCAGGCACTGCCCGAGCGTCCAAAGTTTGGACGCTCAGACCAATCACGATGCTACTTTCAGCGTCATGATTGACTGGGAGAGCCCGGTAGCCTGAGTGCTTCCGGTGCTGTACCAGGCCTGAAGAGGCGGCACAGCAGAAAAGGTACGTTTATTATTTTATTTTATTTTTTAACCCCTCCCACCCCGCCACCCCGTTCCAACTGAGCCACCACTCCCCAGACCTGCTTGACTGATGACGCAGTGCTACAAAAGCCGCAGGGGCAGAACGGACACCCTCCCAGCCCCGCCCAGTCTTCTCTACCTGAAGGGGGCACCCTCAGCATGTCTGTGCAGTGTGTGTCTCCAACGTAGCTGCAATGTGTAGCCTGCTCTGAGCCGACACAGGACTGAAAAGAAACCAAATAATGTATTTCTTTCTTTTCAGTCCAACCCTGACAGGGACCTTTTAGAAGTGGGCGGGGGGCCCTGAGACAAAGCGTCCTCCACGGGTCACTGCTTGTTTTAGAGGGAAGAGGCAGCACAGAATGTAATGGAGTAGAGGTAGGGTTGTCGTCTTCCCCAGAGAAAAATGCCAGCTGGACCTTCACATTTTCCGAAAATAAAGAAAAAGGTACCCCCTAATGTAATTTGAGGTCCTAGAGGAGGGGGAAAATCAAAGCAAAAAATAAGCAAAACGTCTATCTGACCTATATTTCTTTAATATCTCATATGAAATATGCTGGGCCCCTTCTACAAAACAAAACAGTTGTTCTGGAGAAATCTTAGATTGGATACAACCATTTTTATAAAAATCATAATTTTTATTTTTTTAATTTTTTACTCATTTTCAAAGTTCATTCACAAAATACATAAGTTTATAAATGCTCATCATAAAGTTCAAAGAATCAATAAATCAACATAATGTGACTAGTAAACAAATTCAAAATTATACATTATTATGAAAAAATCATACCCCTGCATACTCAACCATTTAAAACAACATACTCACTCCAAAGCATACCAGTCATTCATCCTGACACCCACAAGTGTGAAATTAAAATTGCAGCTTATATAGCACATGAAAGGGAACCGTACATGAAATGTATCAACAACCAATTTGTGTTGTAAACACGTGTTAAAAATTTCCAACTTTGTCAGAATCAGACAAACACTGTTTCTCTTCTTTGTTGTCTGATCTAGAGATTATAGTCTACTTTTTTTTCCTCCATTGGATTTTTTCAGTAGATCGGTTCCTTAGAGACAATGGTCAACGTACGTTTCGGTGGAAAGAAAAAGCTTACACCACCTTCTTCAGGACCAAAATTCATACAGTGCTAATGTAGAGTAGGACGGAGGAGTATCTGTGAACATAAGGGAAAATAAAGTTCGTTGAATGACAAAAATTTGTCAAAGTTTTATTCTTCGCTTTATAGGGCCAGAACATGCATGAGTCATGTTTTACAAAATTCAAAAGGAACATAATTTACTAATGAATCATGCTCTTAGGGTGTTCAAAGTTGTATTTGGAATGCATCACTTGTCGTGCAAAGGTTCTCAAGATTAGTAAAAGAGCAAACTCTTTCTTCGACCAGTAATCATTAGTAACGTGAGGAAGGTAAACTGTTAGTATACTGTTTTTGTGAAAAATATTTATAGTATATTTTTTATAGAGAGAGAGAGTACTGTGCCAATGGAATAGTGTGATATTTTCTAACCACTAGTATCCACCACCTTCTAGGTAAGGGGGCCATATTCACGAAAGTGACCAAAAATGTGTTGGACTATCGATGTAAAGGAATTTAATAAGAAATGTAGTTTTTTTAAAAACCTGGTAATAGTTGTAGTTAGAAACTATTTTATGCGTAGATTAGTTAAAATCGTAGGCCACTGTTCGAAATCCATGAAAACTTCTTCTTTTCATATTCAATTATGGATACAAATAGGATGACGAAGCCACTTAATTCTATGAAGGCCATGAGAGATAGTGGTAACCACCTTAGATTGTTATCACTACCTGTATCTTGTATGGTCAAGTACATATCGGACATGCTTCCAATGGGCATGGGGTAGCCAATAGGTTTTGTTCAGGATATAAAAGAATAGGCCTCCCGATATTGCGAAATGCCTCTGATTTCCTAAAAATGAGAAAGAAAGAGCTGACTGTAACACTAAGTTCAAAGAAGTTGAACAATAATGTTTATCGAGTACTAATTTGATTTTCGTGCTCCTGTGTGAAACTGAATGGTAAGCATCCGAGCAGATAGGAATGCATTTATATGTTACTGACATAGCCTATATTTTCAGAATGTCCTTGACAAGACACTAATGTATTCAATATTGGCTCGTAATAGTGCTGGGCTGTGAAGATGCACAACTTAACGTACGAAAGCCCCTATAAGAATTATAGCTTAGAAGTCAAAATAATTGAATCTATTTTTTAGAGTGAAAGTTTGCAAGAGAAAGTTTGCGAGAGAATTTGTTCCCTGGTTGCACTCACCGAAATTCTTGGGCGGAATGGTATTCAAACAGTCAGTGAAATCGAAACAGCCGTTTGACAACAGTTTACAGACGCGACTGCTACAAGCCGTGCTTTTAAACGGGCACGCTAATAGCAGCTATGCTGTCAGGCTACGTGAATGCGTCTAACGGAAGTGACCTTCCATGCGTAAGTAAATAGAAAAAAAGTCTACTAAGACTAGTCTACTGAGACTGATGAACATGGGCGCCATATTGTTATGTTCAATCTCTGCCTTCTAACTTCGTGTTCGCTCGATTATGTTTCCAATTCAAGGAAATTAAGACAGCTCAATTAGTATATATAATAAAAAATGAAAAAAAAAAAAATTCTATATCTCACGTGAGATGTTACCAGGTCATGTATTATGTTAGATTGCTGCCGTAAAAAAGGGATAAGATAAGTATTTATGAAATAGCCAATATGGTGATAGAGATATTGTCTATAGAGTGTCTACTAGTTAGTATAGTTCATGAGGCTCATGTTATTACCATAATGGAGGTGCATGCGCTAATAAGGCAGTCAGTTAGGAGCCATCAAATTAACAAACTGGATACAGTATTTCATAGATTGGTTATATTTAAAGCCATATATCCAGTGCTGCCAGTAATGACAAATGTTGGTAAATGGGAATCTACTAATGATCCCCAAGACAAAGAGGGGGTGAAAGGAACAATTGTATTATGTGGGATAGTGATAATGTATAAGGTATACTCAGTCGTATGCCTTGCATGAAACATATATATATGTGAGAACATATAGATGATAGTTCTTAGTGTACTGTTATATAGGAGAGAGCGAAATCAAGTTATAAGCCAAATTATTTCCTCATTGAGTCCTTTGTGGACTGTATCAAGAGAAAAGATCCAGAAAGTTTCTCTAATCTTTCTCATTTTTTCCACCTCCTTACCCGGTGTTGTTCGTACATGCTCCAATATCACCCAGGTAAGTTGATTTTCTGAATGACTGTGTTCTATACAGTGTTTTACCATTTGTGATTGCATCTTTTGTGTTCTGATAGCTGACTTATGTTCAGAAAATATGACGCGAAATTCGCGTCCTGTTTCCCCTATGTAGCCTAAACCACAAGGGCACAGGATAAGGTACACTATATTCGTTGTTCTACAATTTGTCATCTGTGTTAGTTTACCTGTTTTACTTCCATATGTCCAATTTTGTGTGGTAATAGCAGATGGACAAGCATGGCAATTGCCGCAACTGTAGTTACCTACGCAGAATGTTAGTCCTTCTAGTGTTGTTTGTCTCCTAGTGGTCTTAATTTTTGGCCTACTATGTACTAGTTTGTCTCGGAGATTGGAGTTTCTTCTGTAAGCAACAATGGGTTTCTTTAAGTCTTGGTCATGGACTGTAAGTATCCTCCAATTTCTGTCAAGGATTTGTTTGACCATACTATTTATGCTTGAGTGGTCCACTACACATACCATGGTGTCAGAAAGTTGTTTGTTTCTACCTCCTAACAGTGATTCTCTGTTATAATATTTTGCCCGCTTTAAAGATTGACGCACTAATCTTTTGGGGTAGCCTCTCTGAAGGAGACGTTTTTGAAGTTGTTCTGCATTGTCTTGGAAATCTTTAATGGTGGTACAATTTCTCCTTATCCTTAGAAATTCACCAAATGGGATTGAGTCTTTTTGGCAAGCTGGACGGTAGCTACTATGCTCTAAGATTGTGTTTTTCGCTGTAGGTTTTCTGATCAGACTTACTTTAAGGTGTTCCTGCCTTGCCATGATCCAAATGTCCAGAAATTCTACTTTGTCCTTTGAATAGTTACATGTAAATCTCAAGTTAACATCACTGAGATTGAGCCAAGCTACAAAATCATGTAAGTCCTGCTCAGAACAGGTCCATATAAAGAAAATATCATCAATGAACCTGTGCCAGTAGGTGATATTCTCATAATAGGGTGCAACCTCATTGAAGATATGTTTTCGCTCATGCTCTCCCATATAGATGTTCGCCACACTCGGCGCACAGGAAGCACCCATGCTAGTACCTTTCGTTTGTTTATATAAGGTGTCATTAAACTGAAAATAGTTATGGTGTAACACTATATCTAAACATTCCAGAATGAACTGGTCAGGTCTTTCTCCAGGGATCCTGGCCAAAAGAGCTGCCACCTATTCTATGGCCAGGTCCTGGGGTATGCTAGTATATAGCGACTCAATATCTAGGGTTACCATATACTGAGTATGTTGAGTGAAAGGTTCGTTTTCAAGAGTGTTTATCATGTGTCCTATATCTTTAATATAGGAGGCAAAAGAGGTGGTTAGGGGACATAAAAAGGTGTCCACATATTGTGAGAGGGGTTCTGTGATGGAATTTATTGCCGATATAATCGGTCTGAGAGGTGGATCTGATGTTTTTATGTGTTTTCGGTATGCCATATAACACTGGCGTTACTGTATTTGGTTTGCTCAGGAAATCTAACTCCTTTTGGCAGATATATCCATCTACAAAAGCTTTTGAGGTTGTTTTGTGTATTAGTGTCTTTAAGCTAGAAAGGGCTGTTGTCCTCGCTTTTTGATAATGTTCTGGCACTTTGAGCATGTCTTCTATTTTGTTTGTGTAGCTGTCAGGGTCAATTATGACTATGCCTCCTGCTTTATCACAAGGTTTAATAGTTATGGATTGGTTCTTTTGTAGATCCTGTAATGCTTTTTTCTCATTAATGGTCAAGTTGGGACTTACTTTAGGGATGTATTTGGTCATCCTAGTGATCTCCTTAAGGACCGATTTTTCAAAGATCTCTACCTCTGGACCAACCATGTCCAGGGTGGGAGTAAAAGTAGATGGAGGTTTACAGCCTGAGTAGTTGATGTCTTCTTCTAATTGATCTCTTAGTGACATAAATTTGTTCAATCTAATGTTCCTAAAAAATGCAAAAAGATCTTCATGTAGTGTAAAGAGATTGGGCTGAGTAGTGGGAACAAAGGAAAGCCCCTTGCTTAACAAGTTTGTTTCTTCTCGAGTAAGCTGATGTCTGGACAGATTGTAAACGGGGATAAGGTCTTGTACTTCAGATCTGTTAATTATTGTTTCCAATATTGATGATTTTGGGTCCGCATGTAAGGTTGTGGATGTTGTTGCTCCATCAGAGGATGATAATCCTGTTCTTGTCTCTGGAATTTCATCCTGCCTCTGCCTCTGCCCCTTGGTAAAGAAGGCGAAGGTGCCACTGAGTAATGGTTATGTTGTTGGCCTCTCACATTTCTTTGATTATATGGTTGTCTCTCACCTACTGATGGACTTTCGTAATCAGAATCAGAAGAGTTAGTATCAGAGAAAGTCACAATTTTTTGTCTTCTATTGAGTTGTGGGTTGTAATGTTCCACAGGTTGATGACCATCCTGATAGGATTTAGAACTCAAGTATGGATATATTTTTTCTTGTGAGAACCACCTGCAATCTTTTTTCAATTTGTCAGTTTTTTTCTTTGAGATATTCGTCAAATTCTATTATTTCTTGATTTATTGTAGCTAGTTTGTTCTTAGCTACGTCTAAAGCATTACTAGTTTTTAGTTTCACTTCTAAATCATTTATTTCTTGTTCACATTTTCTGATTCTGCAAATGCCTACACATGATTCTTAAGCAGAACTTTATATGTAATAATGTGTATTCATTTTAACAAGGCTTTTCTGTCTTTGTTTACTCAAGTTATCAGTCAGGGGTCATTAGGACTGCTGTAGAAGTGTTTTCTTCTTACATTAACTGTTTAAAGTATGTACTGATAAGGGGGGGGGTACTACATACTAGTAATTGCAAGTGATTTCACAGGGTTTTCATTAAAGGATCTTTATGGAAACCCAGAGTTCTTTTTTCCCTCCTCGGGCATGCTTTCAATAACATGTGAGGCCAAACTTAAAAAGCAATAAGCAGTAGGTATAGTTACAAAATAGACACATAAATACCAATAAAAGCACAGCGCTGAAACAAAAGTGACCAGCTTTACTGAAATATTTACAAGTGCTTCATGTAATTTTTTTTTTAAACCAAAGTAAAGTCTACAAAGCAGATTGCCTGTGAGTTACATAAAAAGATTCAGTAAATGCAGCATTTAAATAACCACATTAAGTTGCAGGATTCTAAAGCAGAGATCTCCACCTCTCTCTTGTCAGGAGTCTCTATTTTTAGACCTGGTTCTTGTTATTATGCTTTACTCATTATAGACAGGATTACAAGTACCAGAATGCATTGTATCAACTGCTCACTTCTGAAATGTAAAAATGGGAGGTCACTGTGTAAGGTCTATAGAATGTCTTGTACGTATATGGAGCCTGGAAGCCTTCTCGTTCATTGTTTCCATAAAGCACGTTTGTGTTTTCATACTGATAGCTTCCATAACAGGAATGTACAGCAGCATTGGCTATTTTAGTTTTCTTAGGTTTCCAAAATAAAATCCTCCCTCGTGTATAAGAAGGCAATCAGTGGTACCAAAGCGGTGTCTAGGGGTGAGGGGGATGGGGACCAAGCACTTGATTTTATTGGGCAGGTGATGATAGTGACAGTTGGCCGTAAGGGAATTGTTGCTGAAAGAGGAGTCCTGATATCGTGAGAGATCCGAATGTAGTCTATTTGTATTGCTAGGAACAAGTCCTGACACAGTTAGGGTAAGCTACCCGCTTGAACATGCCTCAGAAAAGTCCTGCTACGTGTGCTTAAGAATTATCTGCTTCGGTGAAAGACAAAGTTTTCCCTAAGGTGTCACTCCTAGTGTCACATGTGAGGCCTGAAAATCTCACACATTAGCTGCTGCAAACAATGAAATGTCACACATAAGTAGAGTTACAACTTGGTAGCTCTGTTTAACATAGTTAGATGTAGGCATAGTGTCCCCTGTACATGCAATAAACTAAGGGGAGGCGTTCTGGAGGCACATCCAATTTATATTAATCGAAGCAGGTGCATTGAAAAGGTAACATCTCTTACACTGAATGTGAACCCCTCACCAAGTAATTTAAACTTGTTACCAGGGCCATTGGAATTATGAAGCATGAAAAGCCAAATTATGCGTCAGGGCTGACTAAATTACGCAGCAATAAAAGACTAATTACTTCACGTAATATGACACATTTTTTTGATAGTATTACTTCATAATGTTGTCATTTTTAACACCTTAACACTGCCTGGGCAAAGAGTACTATTTGTATAATGTACAAATATAGTAATAAGTAACAAAGGTCAACGTTTGCATAGAGCCTTCCACTGCACGGCGACACGTCACTGAGATTTTGGTCACTCTTGATCCGTGTGAGTTAGAAACAAGTTTTATTTGCTCAAATCTGTAGCCTATGCCACAGATGATGAGTTGTGGCAAATGTTACAAATCCAGAATAATGCATAAAACAGAGCAGCCGCAGAATCGCATAGTACAAGCGGGCCTATCTATCACCCAAAATAGCAATTACCCATGTTATCCACGCCCGCCATGACATGCATATGCATTATTTTCTCTGTGCGTTGTTATTATATGCGATGTTTAAAATGCCACTAGCCAGCCTATTATCAGTGTCCCTAGAAGTAAACTTTAGGCTGGCACACTTTAAGTCACAGATAAACTGGTGCTACACCTAGGCACTGTGAATAAGGCACTAGATGGAGTGGGGTACTACCAGTCTCATAGAATGAGAGCTCTGCAAATTCATGGTACATTCACTGGCTCTGCCAACATGTCAATAACCTGCTCATTCTTCACCTTTTGGTGGCTAGATTTAATTTTCATCTGCACATCCCTTACAAACTTACTGTCCTATTTAAGCATCAGTGAGGGGAACATTCACTCAGCCCCTAAAGTAACATTTTGTTAAAAAATAAATAAATAATATTAGAATAAAAATATGAACATGACTGAATTTTTAGTGCGCCTGCGTCTAGAGCATGCTCATCCGACAGGGATCACTTTTTTCTCTTTGATGCTAAACGTGTCGTGAAAAACTGGTGATGTCATGTGGATGCAGGAGGCAAAGGTGAAGTACTTCTACGGGTGGTTGGGGACTGTGCGGGAATGGGCATTGTGGGGGGGCCCTCACCATTCTTTGCAGGGGGGGGGATAAGATTTTGTTACGCCACTGAGGCCGTCTGTGGGAACCCCTCAGATGAAACTGCAGGTTCCAACTATGGCCCTCACCTAAGCACAGGTGCAGTATGTCTGTTTGTGCATGCAAACAGAGCAGTGCATGTTTTTGTATTCAGGTGCACTGTTGTGACCTGGCTTACCTAACGGACAGTGTGCCGCAGCGCAAATAGTTAGTTGGATATGTAGTTCAAACCCCGATGTCAGACTTGAGCACTTAAACCACTGAAGTATTTGCAGCCGACTGAATAACAGATATGATTCACAACCCTGAGGACTAGGGGTGAGGTCGGATTCTATCTCGGTGAGTCACTCCGCCATGCTCCGCCGGGTGAGCAGTGGCGCATGCTGTAAGAGATGCACTTGACTCCATACACTTGGGCACTCATGCAATTCTCCTTCCCTAACACCAGGGCTGTTTATTATCTGCATTTATCGTTCTAACATCCAAACAGACCCTGGTTTCTCAAACGTGCAGCCTGGACTTCCCTGGATTTCAGTGAGAGATAAAGGCACCGCCTTTAACAACAACCTTCCCCCATACAGTGCATTCTAAAATCAGCTGCACAAACGTGGACAGTTTGCAGGGCTCTGTGCAACTTGATTGACAGCAAAACTGCGTAATACCTGACTTGGAGTCCCAAATGGAGTACAGCTAAGATCTTGGGTGTAGGGACCCAGATTTTCGAGAGACTAAACACATCACTCTCCTGGGATATCCAGCAGGTTATCAGTTCTTGTGCCTTATGAACTCTGCAGGTTTTCCAGTCCTACTTGCTCCAAGACATGCTGACCACTTACTGTTCCTGCTCTTGAGGTGACTAGGCTCCTGGGCGACACAGAAGCACATCCCTGTCCTATCACAGCCTCCTCTTCAACAGAAGTGGGCAAATTATAGTAAAGTGTAGGGGTGTATTGGGGGCCATAGACACCTGTTTCCACAGAGCACACTCTGCATCTCATTTATATAAAGTCCTCCTTAGGGTGAGCCTTTAGGGCCGAATATACGACGTTACACAACGCAGGCATTACAATGCAAGTCATTACAACGACTTGCGCTGGAAGGCGCTGTACTTGGGAATACTATGATTCACTATTCCAACTCCAGCCTACGTTACAGTAGGAAAGGTGTAGGAATAGTAAATCATACTATTCCTTAGCTTAGAGCGCCATCCAGTGCAAGTCATTGTAATGACTTGCGTTGTAATACCCGCGTGCAGTGTAAACACCGTGATGTAACCAATGTTTCCCTTTAGGGACACAAGCACACCCTGAGGCGTCTAAAACTCTCATTCTTGCAGGAGAGATGCTATTATCGATCTGATCTCATCAGAATATCCTGCCAATGTGCCTCACTAGCAGTCACTCTCCAGGCATGCTCCTCCTGCAGCCCATGCTCACATCCTATATGACATAAAATACCCCCTGCTGTACAATCTAAGGATATTGCAAATCCCCACTAGTTCGGTGACCACAAAGAGAAATGAGAGCGAAGGCTGAGTTCTTTTATAAGGTCATGGAACTCCAAGGTGACTCGCAATATCCTTAAATTAGACAGCAGAGGGTACTTTATTCCACATAATAAGTGGTCACACCATAACCCTACCTACATACCACTTACACCCTTGGTGTGGTGCTCTTTTATATGAAAGAGATACAATGCTTGTAGACCTGAGGAATACAATTTGAATTTCTAGTGCAAAAGTAAACACACCAAAAAACAGTTAGGCATTTGTTGCAAAAAGATATTAAAATCAGTTTAGCACAAGTCAAATTAAAAAAAAAACACTACAGCTAAGATTGGGTAAAAACATGGAGAGAGATTGTCTCTTTCATATAATTACCTCAAGTGTGGAAAAACAAAAATGTTGTCATAATATCTCCTTTCTGCTTATCACTGTTCATTATAGAAAGAACAGACAGATGAAAGGCCAGAACTGCAGCCTTAATTATGCTCTATGACCTGTGTTTTGTTCTTGGCTGCTGGTAGCAGGCATTTTGACATCAAAACTCAGCTGTAATAGGTTATTATAGTGAAACGGTTACATCGTTTCTTTATTACAGGCGACTAGGTACGACACAAGTAACCTGTAATAAGGAAATTAGAGACAGGCTTTTTTACAGGGATTGCAGGCTCCTAAGTATTACAAGATTATACCTGTGTGCTGTCAACCAGAGACCACTGAGCTGCCATCCGATGCATTCTACCTACCTGACCCCTCTCACTGAGGGGAATTGGACTTGAAGTCCCCATTGGGTTCATGTGCGCCAACCTTACAAACCTGGTGCCTAACACAAGATGCAGTGTCTACTGACCCCATTTAGACACCTGCCATCATTGGCCAGTCTGTCTTCTACTCCGGAAGGATGACCTGCTCATTATTTCATCTTTTGTAAGCCAGACGCCTTGTTTTCTCCCCCACAAAAACTACCATCACAAGTCAACGGGTCTCTATACACTGACAGAGCTCTAATTCCAGGCAAGACTTCAACATAGACAGCAAAACTCAATCTGGGAACACAAAATGAGGTCGGTCAGTGTCTGGATTCAAAGAGGATACCTGCCCACTGACAAATATAAAATAAAATGGGTTCATAAACCCAACCATGTATCATTAAATCACCAGCAATAAATAGTCTAGGGGCTTCCTTCGTTCGATAATGTCAATTTAGGATTTTAGACATATTGTGTCATCGTTCACCCAGTGGACCTTTAAATCCATACAACAGCTGAATGTTAGGCTGCTGGGACTTCATGTATTTGGATAAACATTTTAATAACATAGTTCTCGGCTGAAAGTTCCGTAGCACCTTAGCCGGGGAAAGTACGTCAACATTGTGTACATTGTGTAGGTTTAATGCTAGGTATGGAGAACATTCCAGATGATGATGGCGCATTGGCTCAAGGAGATTGCATGATATCTGGATGGAGCGCGTATTTCTGCCAGATGACGGCACCCACAAAGCCCGTCAAACCTTGGAGAATGGTTATCACCCGAGGACCTCAGTCGCAGCCTTGAGATAGAACTTTGGAATGATCCAGGGAAAGGGAAACAAAGAGTATAAATTAACATAGTTGAATGCATGTGACTGAGGTACATATCCGAATGTGCAGGCCCTATATCAGGACTGGCAGGTCCAACAAGAATACGGCTGGCAAAACCACCATTTACTGGGGTATATAATACGAGACCATGGAAACCTATTGCACCTTCTAGTCACAGACACTGAAGTGTTTTAGAAAGGCGATAACGAGCATTAATCCAGCTCCTGGTGGAAGTACATGGGGAAAATCAAGAGAATGAGGCCTTATTTAGAGTTTGATGGACGGGAATCTGCGTCACAAACCTTGCGGATACCCGGACCACTAGATTACAAGAGCCATAGAATTAATGCACCTGTAATACAGCAGAAGGGACAGACGCCATGATTGTGATGGAGTATCATATCCGACTAGCTCCAAATATGGCTCAAAGTCTTCTATGTTTGCAAAACGTACACTCTAGGCCAGCAGTTCTTAACCTGGGGTCCACGGACCCCTGGCGCTTAGAGACGCCTGTTCAGGTTTCTGGATTGCTGTGTATTGTTTTGAGGTTCAAATGGTAGATCCTGCTTATGTGGGGGTCCCTGGCTTCCAGTAGTGATTCAGTGGGGGCCCACAGCAGTCAACAGGGTTAAGAACCTCTGTTCTGGGTGCCTTCCAGCTAGAACGTTCTTCTGTTTGCAGAAAGTGTATGGGGGAGGGGGGCTTTCAGCACACCCAAGGGAGGTACAACGTCTGGAAGTAGAAGGGCGTCTGAATTGGCACCTCCCTGTCACAAAGGAAATGTAATTGTTGTCTTATTCCATTAAATACCAGACATGTGTATTATTAATGTGTCCGTTCAGTTCTAAGGAGCGGAAGAACACGCTCGAGCCTTTGTGAACGAACATCCGGTGAGAGCGCGCGGGGTGCTGTAATGATTAGTGTCGGAGCAGCAGATAATGAAATCCACGGAGCCACCAGGGTGAAATCTAACGTGTGTTAGAGCGAAGGGAAGGGATTTGTGAGCGGCCCTGAAGCGATTGCATCTTCTGCACCTGACGCCACCACCGCACGGCGAAATGTCGAGCGTGAACTGCGGGGCACGGCCGCCTTTTATTGAACAGGGTTTTTGTGAATGGTTTTAACAATGTAAATACAAGTACATGGGATTCACAATGAATCTGCGCTAAACTAATTCCAGGGGGCAGAGGAGGGTTATGAGCGAAAGCTGGCAAACACGGGCTCCCCAGGCGGGCATCCGTGGTGGAGAAATATTGGCGGGAACTCGACTATCTGTATACGAGGTAGTAACAGAATGCAGAGCAGCGCGGGTACACAAGAGGAAAGCCCGCGAGATCTGAATCAGGAAACGAGACCAGGGACAAAAAGTACTAAATACAATGAAGCCACGCTGCAAGGAAGGCTGGCATGTTTCTGTGGACGAGAACACAGTCCAACAGACCATGATGATAAACTAGGAAGGGATGAGGGCTCAGGAGGGGCAACCTACACAGCCCGACCCCAACATGACACACACCAAATGCACCTACATACCAAAACACCACACAATTCCTCTTCAAGAGCTTTAATGCCATGATGACTGACCACCTCGACTGACCAACTCAGCCAGCTTGAGGTCCACTCTGCCCCACACTCGTTCTTCAGTGCGCCCACCGACAGAATAGCTGACGCAGTTCACATATGAGCCCCCCTTTAGAAGAGCAAAAGTTGACCCCTCCAAAACTCCTTCTTCAGAGACCCAATGCCATAGCTCAAACTACAGAACTGTGAGGAAACGTCCACTTTTTATTGGGCAGGTATTAATTTTGCGACCACGCAATGGGCATTTGAAAAATGCCTCCAATGTCTGCTGCCCATGCTGCAATGGCAAGAGAACCAGGAGAACTGGAGGAAAGTACCAATGATCCCAGCCCATTTGCAGATATGGCCCAAGTTCAGGTCTGTTTGTAGAGGGAATGCATGGCATGGGTAGATAGGTTGGGCCTGGCGCTTTTCACTCTCATTAATTTCTATGTTGTTTTTAAATCGAGATATGTGGGAAAGAATGTGGAAGGTTGTCCTATTGTAGCTTATCTGGCTTCACATAAGAGAATGGTCTACGGCAATACTTATTTTGTATTAAAAAGAAAAGAAAATACGTGTTGCACACAAAATTTATCTTAAAAGATCGTCAATGGCGCTGCTGAGAGGCGGGGTTGCCGAAACCCAAGGCTATTCTTGATTCCACCTCGTACCTCTTTCTTCCGCCTCCCGCCCCTCGCCCCCGTAGAGTGGAACCAGAATATCCTTGTCAGAATATCACCTTCTATAAATATTGGACCCTAAATATCATTTATAAAACTATCTCCCAACTTGAAGTTAATAATTGAAAGTCAACACTCAATGGGATGACCTTTTTAGGAAAAATGTTGAAAAATTATTTGTGATAACAACTTTCTGTAATGAACCCATCCTACACTTCGTGCCTCTATTCTCACTCTTGCAGGATCTTCCTCTTCATCCTTCTTTCTCTTTTTTCTTCCTTTCTCTCCCTAACTCCGGTTTAAAGTTTGATGATAAAAAATAAGTGCCCACCACCTCCAACCCTCGGGACACCTGCACAAATTAAGCACTGGCCTGCAAGGGCCAAGATGCATGTTCTCTGCCCCATGCTTGCCGCGTTCCCCTTTCTTCCAGTTATAAATTAGCGGCCTGCAGAGTGCAGAGTGCATTTCCATCGCACAAAGGATGTTATGTAACTGAGCTGGGAGCTCTGTCCTCGCCGTTTTCCAGAGTGAAACCTTAAGTGAATTACAGAGACCGAAAGAGCCTGCGTATCACTCACTCCCAGGGAGCGTCCCTGCGGGCGCTGCCCTTGGCTGCACTAAGGCTCTGTGCGCAGCACATGGCAGGAGTATTGATCTAAGGACTTAACTCTTAACTATCAGTAGTTAAACCACGTTTGCTGTGGCTTTTATTTCATGTTAAATGGTGAGTCCTCTCAAAGGCTTCTCTTCTCCAGATGCATAGCAAGCGATTAAGGATTTCCGAGCAGCACAGGCTATCTGTGCTGCTACATGCCCAAACAACAATTGATGGACAGAATGCAGAACAATGTCATACATTCACCCCAGTACAGAGATCTGGGCCTAAATCCATCGTTTTTTTGCTCACCATGCCATTCCAGTTTGAACCCAGCCATATGCAAATCAGTCTTGACCCTGTGCCCCATGGGAACAGTCCAGCCCGAACTGCCAAGCCAGGTCCTCCCTGGACTGGAAACAAGCATCCTAGGACCGGTTTCGGGCTTTCAGCCCTCGTCAGCCAGGATAGCTTGATTCCAGTGGCATGGAGAGCAAGGGACTCACGTCTGAGCATACCCTTCTCACTCGGGGTGACAAATGCAAAAACAACAATTGATGGACAGAATGCAGAACAATGTCATACATTCACCCCAGTACAGAGATCTGGGCCTAAATCCATCGTTTTTTTGCTCACCATGCCATTCCAGTTTGAACCCAGCCATATGCAAATCAGTCTTGACCCTGTGCCCCATGGGAACAGTCCAGCCCGAACTGCCAAGCCAGGTCCTCCCTGGACTGGAAACAAGCATCCTAGGACCGGTTTCGGGCTTTCAGCCCTCGTCAGCCAGGATAGCTTGATTCCAGTGGCATGGAGAGCAAGGGACTCACGTCTGAGCATACCCTTCTCACTCGGGGTGACAAATGCAAAAACAACAATTGATGGACAGAATGCAGAACAATGTCATACATTCACCCCAGTACAGAGATCTGGGCCTAAATCCATCGTTGAACTGGGGTGGCAGAGTGGGCTAAAGAACGGTGATGGATCAAACCCAGATCTGTTGACTGGATGTGAGTGTTTGATTGGTTCTGATGCTCCGTCCATCACCACCCCCTTTTGTACCGCTTTGTTCGCCATAAGTTGGCAGGGTATGCTCAGACGTGAGTCCCTTGTTCACTTTGCCACTGGATTCAAGCAAGCCTGGCTGAAGACGGCTGAAATGCCAGAAACCGGTCCTAGGAAGCTTGTTTCCGGTCCAGGGAAGGCATGGCTTGGCAGTTCGGGCTGGACTGTTCCCATGAGGCACAGGGTCAGACTGATTTGCATATGGCCATGTCTGAACTGGGGTGGCAGAGTGGGCTAAAGAACGGTGATGGATCAAACCCAGATCTGTTGACTGGATGTGAGTGTTTGATTGGTTCTGATGCTCCGTCCATCACCACCCCCTTTTGTACCGCTTTGTTCGCCATAAGTTGGCAGGGTATGCTCAGACGTGAGTCCCTTGTTCACTTTGCCACTGGATTCAAGCAAGCCTGGCTGAAGACGGCTGAAATGCCAGAAACCGGTCCTAGGAAGCTTGTTTCCGGTCCAGGGAAGGCATGGCTTGGCAGTTCGGGCTGGACTGTTCCCATGAGGCACAGGGTCAGACTGATTTGCATATGGCCATGTCTGAACTGGGGTGGCAGAGTGGGCTAAAGAACGGTGATGGATCAAACCCAGATCTGTTGACTGGATGTGAGTGTTTGATTGGTTCTGATGCTCCGTCCATCACCACCCCCTTTTGTACCGCTTTGTTCGCCATAAGTTGGCAGGGTATGCTCAGACGTGAGTCCCTTGTTCACTTTGCCACTGGATTCAAGCAAGCCTGGCTGAAGACGGCTGAAATGCCAGAAACCGGTCCTAGGAAGCTTGTTTCCGGTCCAGGGAAGGCATGGCTTGGCAGTTCGGGCTGGACTGTTCCCATGAGGCACAGGGTCAGACTGATTTGCATATGGCCATGTCTGAACTGGGGTGGCAGAGTGGGCTAAAGAACGGTGATGGATCAAACCCAGATCTGTTGACTGGATGTGAGTGTTTGATTGGTTCTGATGCTCCGTCCATCACCACCCCCTTTTGTACCGCTTTGTTCGCCATAAGTTGGCAGGGTATGCTCAGACGTGAGTCCCTTGTTCACTTTGCCACTGGATTCAAGCAAGCCTGGCTGAAGACGGCTGAAATGCCAGAAACCGGTCCTAGGAAGCTTGTTTCCGGTCCAGGGAAGGCATGGCTTGGCAGTTCGGGCTGGACTGTTCCCATGAGGCACAGGGTCAGACTGATTTGCATATGGCCATGTCTGAACTGGGGTGGCAGAGTGGGCTAAAGAACGGTGATGGATCAAACCCAGATCTGTTGACTGGATGTGAGTGTTTGATTGGTTCTGATGCTCCGTCCATCACCACCCCCTTTTGTACCGCTTTGTTCGCCATAAGTTGGCAGGGTATGCTCAGACGTGAGTCCCTTGTTCACTTTGCCACTGGATTCAAGCAAGCCTGGCTGAAGACGGCTGAAATGCCAGAAACCGGTCCTAGGAAGCTTGTTTCCGGTCCAGGGAAGGCATGGCTTGGCAGTTCGGGCTGGACTGTTCCCATGAGGCACAGGGTCAGACTGATTTGCATATGGCCATGTCTGAACTGGGGTGGCAGAGTGGGCTAAAGAACGGTGATGGATCAAACCCAGATCTGTTGACTGGATGTGAGTGTTTGATTGGTTCTGATGCTCCGTCCATCACCACCCCCTTTTGTACCGCTTTGTTCGCCATAAGTTGGCAGGGTATGCTCAGACGTGAGTCCCTTGTTCACTTTGCCACTGGATTCAAGCAAGCCTGGCTGAAGACGGCTGAAATGCCAGAAACCGGTCCTAGGAAGCTTGTTTCCGGTCCAGGGAAGGCATGGCTTGGCAGTTCGGGCTGGACTGTTCCCATGAGGCACAGGGTCAGACTGATTTGCATATGGCCATGTCTGAACTGGGGTGGCAGAGTGGGCTAAAGAACGGTGATGGATCAAACCCAGATCTGTTGACTGGATGTGAGTGTTTGATTGGTTCTGATGCTCCGTCCATCACCACCCCCTTTTGTACCGCTTTGTTCGCCATAAGTTGGCAGGGTATGCTCAGACGTGAGTCCCTTGTTCACTTTGCCACTGGATTCAAGCAAGCCTGGCTGAAGACGGCTGAAATGCCAGAAACCGGTCCTAGGAAGCTTGTTTCCGGTCCAGGGAAGGCATGGCTTGGCAGTTCGGGCTGGACTGTTCCCATGAGGCACAGGGTCAGACTGATTTGCATATGGCCATGTCTGAACTGGGGTGGCAGAGTGGGCTAAAGAACGGTGATGGATCAAACCCAGATCTGTTGACTGGATGTGAGTGTTTGATTGGTTCTGATGCTCCGTCCATCACCACCCCCTTTTGTACCGCTTTGTTCGCCATAAGTTGGCAGGGTATGCTCAGACGTGAGTCCCTTGTTCACTTTGCCACTGGATTCAAGCAAGCCTGGCTGAAGACGGCTGAAATGCCAGAAACCGGTCCTAGGAAGCTTGTTTCCGGTCCAGGGAAGGCATGGCTTGGCAGTTCGGGCTGGACTGTTCCCATGAGGCACAGGGTCAGACTGATTTGCATATGGCCATGTCTGAACTGGGGTGGCAGAGTGGGCTAAAGAACGGTGATGGATCAAACCCAGATCTGTTGACTGGATGTGAGTGTTTGATTGGTTCTGATGCTCCGTCCATCACCACCCCCTTTTGTACCGCTTTGTTCGCCATAAGTTGGCAGGGTATGCTCAGACGTGAGTCCCTTGTTCACTTTGCCACTGGATTCAAGCAAGCCTGGCTGAAGACGGCTGAAATGCCAGAAACCGGTCCTAGGAAGCTTGTTTCCGGTCCAGGGAAGGCATGGCTTGGCAGTTCGGGCTGGACTGTTCCCATGAGGCACAGGGTCAGACTGATTTGCATATGGCCATGTCTGAACTGGGGTGGCAGAGTGGGCTAAAGAACGGTGATGGATCAAACCCAGATCTGTTGACTGGATGTGAGTGTTTGATTGGTTCTGATGCTCCGTCCATCACCACCCCCTTTTGTACCGCTACATGCCCAGGCAGAGAGCCTGCTAGATAGCTTGCCCTTCCACTGCTGTCTATTCGCCATATACCTAGCAGCGGCTCCTCCGCTAAGGCAGTGGAGCGACGCCCCACACACAAAAAAAATGCAACAATAACAATGTTATTATAATTTTATTTTTAAGGTACTGGTCCAGGTTTTTTTTTAATTTAAGGGGGAGGGCTGGGCAGGCCTGTCAGCCAGCAGGGGTAAGAGTGGTATGTGCACTTAAACGCGCAGGACTATTTGGCCTTCCGTCTCCAGCCAGCCAAACTGTCATGCGCACTTTGCATGTTTTCCACCCAGGTTGCATTACATTCTGGGTGGAGAACATGCCCAGGCTTCCACTCCCTCTCTGAGCGCTGAACCACAGCGCTAAGACCAATCATGACGCTGCTGTTGGCAGCGTCGTGATTGGCTGGGAGACACTGGGAACCTGTCTGCTGCATCGTCGACGGAAGAACGAAGGAGAGGTGGCAGCCAGGTAAGTGCAGTTTTCTTTCTTTTTTTAACCCGGCCAGCCCACCTCACCCATCCCACCAACACGGCCCCATAGCATTCGCCACTGCATATACCCCTGGTAGTGGGAGCAGTCATGAATTCAAGCCGTATTTATGGTGAACTGGCATACTCACAAATTTGCCGTTTAAGAAGGACCTAGGCTGCCACTCTTAGGATCATTGTGGGACTTCATAGGTGCAATCATGTCTTTCTTTCCATCTCTTTTTTAGGTCTCGCCTGGAGAAAGCAGCGCATGCGTTGCCCTAGCCAGGAGAGCATCTTTTGGAATCAATTCTGCGAGGGCTCTCATGCATGCATCTGCAATGGGCAAAGATGGCTGCTCTCGCCATTTGTCCATTGCAAACAGCATGCGCGTGTCCGTGGGACTGTGGACAGTCCCACGCCATTTTGTTGCCATAGCAACAAAATGCCGCTTCGCGTGTGTTTTTTGTGTCAGTCCCCCCGGGGCACAAGCAGGCATCCACTTCTGTCTTTTTGCTGAGATCAGCTGTCCTCACAGAAGTGGATGCCTGCTTGTGCCCCAGGGGAACTGCTGGACAGCCGTTAGCACTTGCAATGCAATAGGTCTCACATTTATGCGAGTTTGAGCTATTGACATTGCAAATGACAATGCCTTTTATTTATGTTTTAAAAACGAAAAACGAGAATAAAAGGCATTGCCATTTGCAATGTCAATAGCTTAAACTCGCGTAAATGCGAGACCTATTATATTGCAAATGCTTGTTCTTTGCTTCCGTCTCTTTCTTCTTTGCTTCTCTTTCTTTCTTTCTCTCTTTCTTTCTTTCTCTCTCTCTTTCTTTCTCTCTTTCCACTATTTCTGTATAACTCCTGCGAGGGATGTGCCTGCAGCATTACTGTCACAAGGAATACATGTGGAAACTGACACTACAATCTGCAACTTAGTGTTGTATACTGTCCGGAAAAAAAGGTCTTCTCGTTGGCACAGCTGACAGGCAAACTGTAAATGGATAAATTTCACAATAACACATTTAGTTGTTCATTGTAACTACTAAACTTTTATACATAAACATTTTCAGTTTAACAGCCCTAATTCAGCCTTAGCGGCTGTTATAACGTCATGGGATGGAAGTCGTAGTATTATAGGATATTCTCTTGGATGCTGTTTTTTATATCCTACATCCTCAATGCTTGGACTTGTTTATATACCTAACCCTAGAGTACTGATGCTGATTAAAGGCTCCTTGTTAGACACAACACAGGGACTATGCTGTGCATTGGGGTCAGGTTATCTCAATAATGCTGATCATATTCTAGTTGATTTTGGGATAGAATAGCTACGGTGATATGTCCCCCACCTTGGCATTCAACACCAGCAACTGAGGTCCATAAAGTGGAATCTTAAGCAGGCACTGACTGCAGAGCACTGTGAACCTGGCCAATTCTCTCAGTATTCATTGATTTAACACATTTCCTGAATTTCATGCTGGCGTCCAACTTATTTTTGCATAATCGCTTTGTCTTTTCTGTACAGAGATCAATACGTCACCAAAGCTGCTATGAAAGCATCAATGTGTGGATGAATGTTAACAGTCAGGGTGTGTGGAATTATAATGTCACATTGACAGAACTTCACCTGCAGGTGGAAATTCCCCTACAAGAAGATTTTGTAGACACATTTTTACACATAAGATTATTGTACAAGAACATTCTCCTAGTAAAAGTGGGGTTTATAAGGATTGCTACAGCAGAATCTACTTTTGGAAATACATTTTCCCGCAAATTGTGTTTTTCAAAACCATTGCATTTGGCACCTTTGAGAACTTCATGTATCTTTGAAAAAAAACACATATGTTATGAAAAACAAATAAGAGAAACATGCTTGAGGGTCAAAGGCAAACACATTCCAGTTGGTTTGACACCGAGTATAGATGGGGAATTGCACAGTGATTCCTTGTGAGTTTCTTGGTTTCCAGACTGTCATGAAGACCTGAGTAGTAATTGTTCTGTGATGGTGGAAGGAATGGTCTGGAGCAGGGATATTTCAGTGCTGTGCCCTCTGAGTGACCTTGATTGCTGATTAGGATAAGCCAAGATGGTCCAAGTGCTCCTGGTCATCTGAGGTGCTGGTGGCTTGGACAGGTATTTTTGTCTCGCATCTTTTGAACCAGGCAAAGTGGGCTGAATTGAGCTATCCGCTTGATGCTGAACTATCTGGTGATGTATGTGTGTGGCATACACGTGGATAGGCAAAAGGCACGGAGAGTGATACTTTGTGGCACATGTGCCCTCAGTTACCTGTGTCTGCCACCTGATCCCTTGCTCTCAGAAACCTGGGGTGTAGTAGTTTCAGGCTAATTTGGCCAATGGAAGGTTTATGCTGTATCATTAGATAAGACAGGTTTCTAGGGTTCCTGGGACATGCTGAAGTAGAACACTACAGACTCTAAATATCTATGGCATTTTGGATAAAGATCTGCAGGGAAAAGAAGAATCAGAAAAGGGAGAACTTTGAGCAGCAAGCAATGAGAATAGATGTGTATGCCCATGGTCTATGATGACCAATCACGAGAGATCACACAAACCCAGCAAAGTGACTCCACCAGAAGCCAGTGTCATCTGCTTCAGCAATCATTGCCACCTGGCACCTAGAAGGGGACCATATGCATGATAAGTAAGATCCCTCCGATGCTGTTAAGAAATGTACTGCTGTGATTGGCCGTACCCTTTCCTACTAAGAGACCATGTATCAATGGGCAGTAAGAGCAGCCAATATTATTGCTCAGAGGGAAAGGGTTACCAGCCACGGCAGGCCCAGGGGGCGGAGTCTAGCTGACAGAAAACCTTATATTCTGTGAGCGACAAACTTGGGGGTTGCACAGGCTGACACTGGGTTCCTCAGGGGCACCATGTGGTGTGTGAGGTTGATAGCTGTGAATGGTCTGTCAGGACTCATCGTCACTTGCAATATATACCATACACAAGGCTGGGCCCAGTTGACCAAGTTCATCAAAGAACCATAGGGTACACGAACCACAGCAGGTAAGCCACTACATTGAGGAAACACTGGCCAACATCTCCCCAGTAGTACCCAGAGTGCCTGAACCAAACAGGACATAACTCCACACAATACAGACTCAAAATGCACACAAGACCAGGGGGCGGTTACACCCACCAAGGGCAGGACACAAGATAGACACATTTACAGCCAAGGGTCAGGAGAGAAACCTGTAAGTCTAGACCAGGTAAGATTAAAATAACAAAATGAACAGGAAAAAAAACCTGAGAACAAGAGATTAAATCGAATTACAACAAAAGCCCACATGCGATCAGTATCGAACATGGAAGAAAGAGAATATACGAGCTGAGAGCAGTGACATGGGGCAGAACTGAAAAGGAAACTAACTAAAATGCCAAGGACAGAGAAAAAAAAGAATGAAATAAGATATGGGCGAAATCCGAAATAGAGAAGGGCTAAATTATGGTTTACGTTGGTTAGCCAATAAAATGTTCAGAAGTCAGCCCATGCCATTTGGTGCCTCCACCTTTAGCAGGGACTGGTTCTTGGGCCAAAAGCTACTAACCCGTGCTAAGTCCTAGGTGACATGGCATTCCCTCTGCCAATAAACCGACACAGATTGAAGACTGCTACATTATATGAGAGCGAGCCGGAGTTTAAGGCCGTGCTCTCTTGCAGTTTATAAAAAAAATTATGACACATATTCAGTCAATCTATTGGGTAAGGCTTATCATGGCAAAATAGTTCCAATCCTATGTTGTGGGGCACCAATGAGGCTAATGTCAGTGTTATATCCGGTGGCTTCTGAAAGTCCATAGATCCCACCTGTCAGAGGTTATAAAGTGAGATAAGATTGATGGCAAACTGAGCAGGGCTCTGATATCAGCACTCGCCTGGTTTATCTCATTATCTAGAGCAGCCTCAAATTAGCTTCTAGAGTTACTGCAGGAAGACATGGCAAAGCCGGATTCGGTTGGCGGCTCACACTACGCATCGGATTCGGTTGGCGGCTCACACTAAGCATCGGATTCGGTTGGCGGCTCACACTACGCATCGGATTCGATTGGCGGCTCACACTACGCATCGCTCTGCAGATTTTGCCTTAAGGCTACGGATCTTGATGCGAGCCTTGGAAACCGTAGTGCAATGATAGCTATCTTTAAGAAGATAGAAGCTGCCATATAAGGATCTTGTGATGAATTCATTTGGGAAACTGAGCAAATTAAACGTTATATGCCCCGGAGTGTTATTTCTATACCCGTTATTTATTTACCACTTTTATAGAGCACAGGGCACAGGCTATTTGGGTGCTTTACAAAATCCCATAGGACCACATCAGACTAAGCAAGGCATACTTTGGACAAGAAAGGGAAGCAGCCAGGGATTACACAGCCGCACTACCTGATATCGTCACAAACAGTGTGCTGAGATTATACGTTGCCCACCTCAATGATCAGCCGCTCATTGACCATACATAAACATGGATTATATAGAAAAGGATAAAGAGGCACCTACAATCAACTTTCAAAGTAATATATTCAAATAGTAAACACAAAATATTAGATGGTTCTGGGTCCTGGCTGTTGAGTTTGCTTTATTGTATGTTTTCAAAAGGACGCCGCCAAGGTGTTTCACCTTTAAAAATAACATTAATGACTAAAAATCAAAATAATTACAAACAGCTTTTAAACACCACACAAGACAAGTCCATGACATATTCGTGAAACAGACAGTGCTGTATACTCTTCACACGCAGGACTGGAATTAGGATGCCGACTCGCACTCGAGAGGTGTTAATCAACTCAGACTCATGAACAACAGTACCTGTTTCTCTTACATGTGATAGGACGTGATTCACACAGATTGGATCCAAGCCCTGAAGAAGTCGAGGATGACCACACCCTAAGACGAAACACGTGCTCTCTGATATAGGTGTGCATGAAGAATGACTAAATAAAGACAAGACCGATACATTGACGACAGTTGGATTATTCACCTATGAACTCAGATGTGCATGTGCTCAAAACTTCTGTTTCATTTATGCTCTAAACCAGGGATGTGGGTTGTCATCTCCTTTCCAGGGCACTGCATTGATCATTGTGGCTTTTGAACACTATTGAACACTGTGTTTTCTGTGCGCCCTAATTCCCTTATTCACCCCTTTCTATTGCATAGTGCCGTATACTCATTTAACAGTTATGAGAAAGCAATTGTGTGGCTACCCGTTACCCCAAACGGAAGTTGGCATGTTGTTGGATAAGGAGAATAAAGCACTTTAAAACTAAGAAATATATGTATATTGCACATTAACAATGAGTACAAGAAAAACAACTACAAAACATCACCATACATAATAACATGTCTATACCAATTACTTTGTGTCGATGTAAAGAAACAGAGAAATTCCAGAATAGAGAATTACAAAAGATCCACAGAGGCAAAGAACACCAGTAGACAAAAAATAGAGGTGGACTAGTAGAGACGAAAGCAGTGTCAGGCGTACGTACGCTACTGAAAGGAAGATTATTGCCTAGACCACAACATTTCAAACAATAGTAGGAACCAGCAAGACAGAGGTATAATTATTCGGGTGGACCATTCATTGACGACAAAACGGACAAGGTGGTTTTTTTGGTGTGTCCTAAGAGTGGGAAGGGTGGATGGTGCTTTGATGTCCAGGAGCAAAGTGTTACAAGTGGCAACACCTGTAAAGGCGCATTTCTAGGCAAGTGAAGTTTTGGATTTTGGTGCTCCCAGCTGCTAAATTCGCTAGTAATGACTTCTGAATCCTCTTCTACAGCCTGAAGCGGTGGGTAAATGGGAAAGATTTGGAGTCAATTTCTGGTGAATGCCTTTGTATGCAAGGCAGCCTAATTTGACTTGAGTTCTTGCAGTTGGTGGTAGCCAGTGAGTGATATGGCTGAAATCATTTGAATCTGTGTTTAGTCTGGCTGCTGAGTGAACTATTGCTTTAATCAGCCCAAGTGAAGTCTGTGGAGCCCCTGCTAGGATAGAATCCCCAAAGTCCAAATGATGCGGGCTACTGAGGTCTGCGGAGATTACATGCTTGTGGGTAGATTCTAGCAGATGTGCCATCAGATTGTGTGAAATCAGTGATAACAGATTTCTGAGTAAAGACATTGAGAAAGTGGCAGAGAGAAAGAAATAAACAGGAAGAGAGAAGGAGAGGTAAAGTTAGCGAGAGAGGGCAAGATTCCTTTCGTTGTCAAAGCACCAGTGAAAGATCACGTTTATTTCCGAGTTAGCTGGCATACCCTTAACACTGCCACGTAAACAGTATTGTCGATTGTGATGCTAGGAAGATCTTTATGTAATTTAGGTTCAGGCTTAGTAACTCTTCCTAAACATCTCAGGATCTGCAGATTTTGCGACCAGGAATTTCAAAGAATTGAACAGGATTCAATTGTTAGGTCTCACCTGGCGTCAGCAGCGCACAAGCGCTGCCCTCGCCATGCGAATGCCTTTTGGAATCAATATGGATTCCGAAGCTAGATGTGCACGCGGACGTACAGAAGATGTGCACGTGTACGGGTTGCAGCGTTTCTGCACAACACGCGCATGGCACGCTTTCGCTTGCGATTAGAGGCTCTTTGAAAAAGTACGTCTTCGGCTCACTCATTTAGATATCTAGACCCCTCAAGTTTTTATGCTTTCAGGAGTAACTTCAATTATCTATATAACCTCAAATCATTAAACCTCCACTGCTATCAAATAATTCAACCTTGAAATAAACTTTCTTTTAACTCCCGTTATAACTGACAATTTTTATTTTCAAACATATCCCGTTACATCTTAATCTGTTTCACTTTTTGGAATCTACTGGGAAAATAAACTGGGCAGATCACTTTGTATTCACATTGAGTATGCCATTCACCATTAACCACATGGCAAATGCCAGTGAATCATAACCTTTTTTTTAACTACTGTGGCCCTCCACTGAATTATAATTGCAGTGTGGTACCCCTCACTTAGTCATTACTGGAAGCCGAGGACCCTGGCCTAAGCATTTTCGATGAACTGAACAACTAAATAATGCACAAAATATACAGAAACAAGCACTAATCAAACAATACACAAATGATAAAATAATTTATTGAATTTACAAATTCAAATTTTCAACAGGAACGTTGGAGCTTTTCTAAATTCAACGGAGGTCACTTATGTACCTACTGTATTGTTTGATGCACCTGAAGTGCTCCAAAGAGTCAGTCTGAGGATACCAACTTTATTTGTAGTCTCCAATTTCAAATTCCTTCACATCTACAGAGCATTTAAAAAATCGGTTTTACATTTTACTTCTTTATTGATCTGGTGATATTATTTAATTGTTTAAGCAGCCGCGGACCATCAGACCACAGGTTAAGATTAACTGGAATAGACAATAATGTCACTTCTTTTATAAACTGTGGGATACGTTTTCAATTTGCAGATTTCCACGCAATCCCCAAACTTGATTTATATTTTACATTATTTCCTTTTATGCCAATATGTTACTCAATTATAACAAGAGCACTTAGTTTTCATACTATCATGCACATCAATATTGTCATGCTCATTCAACAAATGCCGAACTGGCCCCTTGATTTGTGGGCAGTTTAAGCCTCTTAAGTGACTTAGCAGAAAACACTGCACACGTTGGATATTGCGATTTGCTTGACCGGTGGTTCCAAATGTGTTGTCACAGCACATATCAGACGATTTGTTCACGTGTTCACTTACTGCTGTACCTATGATTCCTTATGTGCCTAGAGAGGGGAGAAAACAGAGCCTTAGATGTTGCTCCTCCGCCTCCCTCTCTTTTGTTTGCTCTCCGTTCTATTCCCTCTCTCCTCCCCCTCTCTTTCTTTGCATTATTTAGTGTATATTTGTGATATGTTATAGTTGTATGTAGTTAGAATTGCTTTGTTAGCTGTGTAGTACTTTAAAGCATAGCGTTAGTAGGAAAAGAGCAGTGTTTCAGATTTAGGAGGTAAATGAATAGAAAAATAGTATGTGTGTTAATTTTATATAGTGAGGATTACAATAGCAAGAGGCAGACGAAAGGGGTGAGGGGAGAGCAAATATATGCAAATATATGCACATATCAGAAATATACACTAAATAATGCAAAGCTACAATACAATACCATTAGCAAAGCAAATGGCTTTAACTTAATCAAAGGCGAGACCTATTGCATTTTCGATGCTTGTTAAATTGTTGGCAATGAATTTTAGCACCTGATGAATCAATTTGCACATAAGACTGACGAGGAGCATATGTGTTATTTAATTCTAACAACATATTCATTTTGAATTTTTAAATATTTTAAAAACTAAATGTGATTTGAATGTCGTCAGTCAAGAATCTTTGATGGAGGACACTTAATTTGTAAAGGGTTTTGGTTTAAATTCATCTATAAAGTTATATTAAATAAAAATAAATTAACAGAAGGCATAGCATAAGAAGGACTGCACATGCATGCTAGTGAAGGAATAATTTAATATGTAACCAGCATAAAATAAAGTACTTCGAGTCTTAAGCACGAAATAATGGTTAAACGGTCAATTGATTACCATCCCTTTATTTTTAATCGGCAATCTGTACAGACAGTAAAGTCAATGGTTCCAAATCAAATGATGCTGAATCGATTCACACCCTAACTTACTGCTAACAAATAAGCACTCTTATAGATATTGGCACCAGTTGCCCCTCCTACACAGGATAGAAATCCAACTTTCATGCTGAGATTTCAGATTAAGCACACTTGCTCTGGTCCTCCTCAGACTCGATGGTGGAACCGCCCTACAGGCCTGGATCCTGGATCCCATTCAGCATCCCCCAGAGATTGTCTTGTATATACACCAGTGAGTGTGAAAAATCTAAAATGTGCAACCACATTGCTCTTGATCTGAGTACACCTCATTGGTTGACCCTACATCTACCTCAAGACCATATTGTCATGTGCAAAGCAGCAACAACAAGCTCACTACTCAACTTGCCAGAAAAACTATTCATCCCGAGAGCCCAACAGACACACACAAAAGACGTAACTTCGCCAAATTGTAATACAAAAAGTAAAAAAAGGAAGCAGCCAGGCATGAGGACGTCTAAACCTCCGGATTCCAGGACAGGGGTAGGTCATTGTCCCGTGGACACACTGGGTACAAAGCCTTCATTGAGTGTGTCTCGTCCTTTATACCCAAGGGTCCTTTGGCAACTATTGAGAGTCACTATTTTTATTGAACACACACATTAGTGCATGAGTGTTTTTGCTCTCTTTTACAGGTCGGGTTACTACACCTTCCACTGGGGTGAGGACCCTCTAAGACACGATAAACTCTATCCCTATTTCCAGAAGATTAGGTATGTAACCACATAGGTCCTGAAGAAATGCCACTTGATCATCCATTGACATACAAAGGCATGAAACATGTCGACCAATAAGGATCAGCTTGATTCTACTTGATCCTCTAACATCTAATGTACCTCTAATTTCGTTTTTCCTTTGAGAGACTTGGATCATTGTGTCCATGAGCCTCCTGCACTGTTTTTAATTCAACATACACCAGGACCCCTATTAAAGTGATAGTTTCACCAGGTCTATTTTAACTCTCTCTCTCTCTCTCTCTCTCTCTCCAATCTTCTCACTCACCGACTGGTACTCGTTCACTTTCCAGTCCCTCATTGGCAATGAAAAGATCTCCAGTAAAGTGCCCTCTTGAGGGGCCGTTGGGCATTGCAGCGCCTGCCCAATTTGGAGCAAGCCCAAGCATGCCATCTTTGGGTGGGTGAGGGCACTTGCTCCTACAAGCACACGCTCCCAGTGTCTATCCCTAGACCCCAAGTGTGAGTCTCTCTACTCAGTGCGGAACAGTATACACTAATTTTCAATATATGATTTCAGAGGGTCTGTATATTGGACCGGAACTCTCCTCGTCCTCCCAAGTTTATAGGACTTCTAAATCTACACATGAAATATCTGATAGAACATCCCTCCAGACATCAGGCTCACCTCTTCTCTCATGTGCTACATAAAGGTCAAAAACCATGCATTTATTTATTTATTTAGGTTACAGGCCTGAATGGTGTCAGGTTCCTTTCAAGAGGAGAGGAAGCTAATCTAAATATAACTATCATTAACCAAAGAACAGTATATCAGGTTTGCAGTGATGTATCAGCAAGTGTGGTTACCCGTTTCATTTTCCAACTATCAGTGGACTAAAAAGATTAAACATCAAGAATGATACAGCAAAACATTTATAGATGTGAAACCTTGTATATTTAGGGGAAGATGTGGACTTGCGCCTAGAGCTGCTGACTTTGTAATTGGGTGTCTAGGTTTGAATACGGCATCGGCTCAACATTCTGGTATCCTAGACAAGTCACTGAATCTCACCATATCTAAGTATACAATGTGTAAAGTGCTACAATGCCCTTGGGCTAGGATTGCGCTACATAAAACTGCAATATATTTACCAAGGCTTCAGGACCCTACAACTGGGGGCTTCACCCTCCTCCCCTCACTCACATCTCAAATCATTATTTACCCTTCACTTTATGTCCTACATTTCATTACCCCCACAGTCTCATAGCTAGGCTTGGGCTATAAAATACTAATACAAACTTTGATTCTAGCATTTAGCATGTTTTGGTCGAGAAAAGAGAATCCGGTTTTGGCACAGAATCCTGTAGCATGGGCTCTGACATAGCACACCTTAGCAGATTGGACTGCCCCATTCTCTCTGCTGCTGTTGAGTCACAAACAATTTGTTTTGACAATATCTGCAGTTTTTACAACACATAGTGGATTACGCTGCTTTAGTTAATGTATAATTATGCAGACTACACAATGCGACATAATTGCATAATTCCTTTGACCATGATTGTAGGCACTAACCAGGTAAAGTTTCTCATGTAGAACAAGAAGATGATTTGCAATATTAAACCTCCAGTTATATACCAGTCCTGAAAATGTGGGCCAGGAATTAATCTGGCCAATAGGTTGAAGGAATTCCACTGTAATTACTCCCAGAACACAATTTATGAATTGTCACAGTATGCTAGAAATGGGCCAGCAAATCTTCGATGGTTTCTCTAGAAAGGGGGTATTCTAAATGTCATCTACTAAATTTTCAAAAGATCACAAAAACATTGGCTGCAGGCGACAATTATTACATGTGCAGGTCTAACCCTAAACTCTCATTCATTCATCTGTGGATAATCTGCTGCTTTATGGTGAGGGTTGCACCTTCACATTTTTTTCCATTTTTTCTCCACGAGGACAATGTTTTTGTATGTTGAAATCTTCCTTCACCCGCACTTCTAGAAAAATGGTATGTTTAAGGAGTGTTCATACTTACTCAAGCTTTGTATAGCACTTAAGTTAAGTGCACAGTTTTGGTTAGAAACCCGTCATGTTCTCAACCCCCTCAGAACACTCATATTGCCAGACCTCATGCTACACAAAGAAATGAGTAAAGTCTGCCTTCTGGCATTAGGATCCATCTGCAGATCCTGATCCAGCGAAAAAGAAACTCCCCTTTTGGAGCGCAGACCACACATCACGCTGTGCCAGTCCTTTTGTGAATCCGCCTCTTTGCACTATCATTGACCGGGACTTTATAAGGCGCACTGCAAGGCTGTAGGGGCGTCTGGTGTTGGTCGATGTCTGAGACCCACCAACTGATCATGGAGGCAACTTAAGTTCACCGTCACAATCCGAAGCCATGTTTTCAGCAGTTCATAAATGGAATAGTGTTCAGTTCTCTGTGATTGTCAGGAAGCAAGCTCCACCTTTTCTCTGTGAGATGGGAAGAGGTGCAACCACCTCGTAAAAGACTCTTAGTCGAGATGGTGCAAAAAGTAGCTGATGAGCATCAAAAGACTCATGTTGACATATCTCTGGAAGGGACATTAAATAAGACTAGGCCTACCAAAGAATTGATCTCTTACATCATCTGACTTCAGATACACAGCCCTAGGTGTAACTTAGACTTGTATAAACTGGAATTAGGATCTTGGTGGGAACGTTCGATGAATCTCAGTCAGAAGACTTGTTTATAGACAATAATAGCTACTTTATTATTATTCCTCTCAAGAAGCCTTCTGCACATACAGTCAGCGCCTGGGTTGCCCCCAGGGTATATCCCCACCTAGTCTGACCTAACATCTTACTTTTAGCAGCCATTACACGTAATCTAATGTGCTTGACAGCTTGCGGTTGGAAAGTGAGGGGGTGTGCGTGATGAGAAGTAGTGTTGATGTGGAGTCTCCAAAATGGGGGAGCTCCTGAAGGACTGTAGGAGTGAAGCGCTTATGTCTGGAACCCGGTCAACAAATACTTTGAGTTTCCAGTGTTCGCGGCACGGTCAGTTTGGGGTGTGTGGGAAGTTGGGGTGTGTCTGAGTGGGCTACTGGCAACTCAAGTCTGATAGACAAGCACCATACTAGCCGGGGCACTGACCCAAATGTGTTTCTCGCTTGCCGTTGTTAGATACTTAAATCCATAATGTACATCTCGCAGCAGAACATATATTATATATCCATAATATGACATAATGTTTAGCTGCTTTTTGCTATAAGTGGTTTAGTGGTCTTTGTCAAGTGTGCGCGTAAGGATGGAGGATCCCGCTTTGCTCTACCCATTCGGACTTCTGGGGTTTTGGACTAGCTCTTGGATGCAGAGTGCAGCCTGTGTCTAGCCCTACACTGGAGTATGGCACACAGCCATCTGAAGGCGTTAGGGATGTTCTCAACTTCTTAGCCACTAAGTCTTTCTCAAGACCAACTGATTATCCTATTTACGCTTTTATGTTTCTATATAAATTATGGTTATTCATTATTTTTTTTTAAGTTCAAAAGGTTTTTATTGGATAAGTAAAGGTGTCAATACATGAGAAAGAATACAAACATATCTTCAATTGGAGAAGAAAAGTAAAACATGGCAATGAAAATATACAATTAATCAGAGGATAACAGAAGTTTAAGGCTAAGTAACAAAAAGCAGTGCTGGTAATAATGAACGATAAAGTAGCTTATATGAAAAGAGTAGTACAAATGAAAAGCAATGTCACTCAGGGAGGCTTAGAGACCTCTTGCTGAATGGGTGAAACATGAGAGGAACGTTTAGCACAGGTATCTAGATACAAGGTTACAGGAAGCCATAAATCATGTCGTTTAGCAGCCAAACTAAGGGGGTGCACAAAAGCAGTATCTAGCCTGTGATTGTAACAAACATTGTACCACCATGCTTTAAAAGAAATATTCGTAAAGTTTTTCCAGTTGACGGTGATTTGCTGGAAAGCAACAGCTAACAACAAGTCAACAATTTGCGTATTAAGATCAGTGTCATCCCAACAAGGAGAAAGGCTACCTAAAAAAATATTGACAAAAGAGAAGGGAGATGTAGTGCGGAATATGGCATTGATTTGGGCCCAAACTAGTGTCCAGAAATTTTGTGTGAAAGTGCAAGAGAAAAGCATGTGGAAGAGAGTGGCCTTAGGAGCAGAACAGGACCAACAAAGATCCGGTGTAGAAGAGAATCTCTTATTCAGAACCTGGGGAGAAAAGAGAAGCCTGTTGTATGTGAAAAAGAGAGTTTGTGTAAGAGAAGCAGCTCTAGATGTCTTGCGAAGTTTGGTCCATAATTTATCCCAAAGGGAGGTGGGCCAAGAAATGGCAAGGTCAGATTCCCACTGTTCCTCAACTTTGGACTTCGGCCTAGGTGTGAGAGTCGTATGAAGTGAGTGGTATATTGAGGAGGCTGTAGGGTGAGTGCGCAAGAAGGAATGAAGCTGTGAGGTATGATTTGGAGGATGGGTATGCATGAGGGGGTTAGAGAGAAGAGCATAAGTGGACATGACTGCATTTTTAAGCATAAGATACTTGCCGGCAAAAGAACGGGGGAGATGGAAGTGTTGGCTGAGAACGGAGAAGGATAAGAAATCAGAATTAGAGAAGAGTTGAGATACCCAGATTAAACCCCTCTGTCTCCAGGTTTTCCAATACAAGGGCTTGCGATTGATGGTTATACTATTGTTGTGCCAGATAGTGGAATTGAGAAACTCTGCTTTAGAGGAAGGGGGGCTTGGAGAGGTGGAAAGAAGCAACTTGGCGGTAAACTTGTGGATAGGAATAGAGGAAAAGTGAGGCTTACGAGAGAATGAGAGGTATTCAGCAAAAGTGAAAGGGGATAAAGAAAGTCGCTCAATGGCAACCCATAAGGGGGACGGCTCAGCAGGGTCCTGCAGCCAATGGGAAGCTTGCCGCAGAAGGAATGCTTTGTGGTAAGCGGGAAAATTCGGGAAATTAACTCCACCTTCGGATTTGGGGAGTTGCAATCTAAGCAGGGACATACGTGCTTTTTTGCCGGACCAAAGAAAGGAAGAGAGAATAGTGTTAATTTTCTTAAAGAACTTAGCAAGGATAGGAATTGGGATGTTGGAGATGGTGTAAAGGACTAACGGGGAGAGCATCATTTTAATCGTATCAAGACGACCCCACCAGGAAAGGTATAATGGGTGCCATCTGGAAGTGAGGTCGGATAATTTCTGGGTGCATTTATTGAGGCACAGCGAGACAGTGTCGGAGAGGGAGGGAGTAATGTGTAGACCTAGATATTTGATGTGTGAGGGGCTCCAAGTAAAATTGGATGCCATAAAGTCCGGTTTAAAAGTGAACTTAGTAAGGGGTAAAATCTCACACTTGTCATTGTTTAGCTTATAACCTGAAATCTGGGAGTAATCATGAACTTCAGCTAGGAATGCGGGAATAGAAGTTGCGGGATTAGACATGAATAATAGAATATCGTGTGCGTAGGCAGCAAGTTTAATATTAGTGTGGGAGATTTGGAAACCATGTAAGTTGGGATTCTGACGAAGCTTTGAAAGAAAAGGTTCCAGGGCCAAATTAAAAAGAAAAGGGGAAAGGGGGCATCCCTGACGAACACCCCTACCTAGATTGAAAAAAGAGGAAACTAGACCATTGGCGCAAACCGCCGCTCTAGGACTGGAATAAAGGAAGGAGATAAAGGAGATGAAATGTGGGCCAAATCCAAACCATTTAAGGGCGGAGAAGAGGAAAGTCCACTCCACTCTATCGAACGCTTTTTCTGCGTCTAGGGCAATGGCTGCTAGTGGGTGTTGGAACTGTGGGGATTTGGAGAGGACATTAAACAAAAGTCTGGTGTTATCTGTGATGAAGCGACCTTTAACGAAGCCAGATTGTTCAGGGCCTAGCAGTTCAGGAAGATAAGGGTCTAATCGAATGGCGAGAGATTTGGCATACAGTTTATAATCAATGTTGACCAAAGAAATTGGTCTGTAATTTTTACAATGCTGGGTGTCTTTGCCTTCTTTGGGTATAATACAAATGTGGGCGTCTGAGAATGTACCTGAGGAAGAACCATTTAATATGAAGGAATCAATAAGGGAGTGGAGTCTGGGTAACAACAATTTGGAGAAATGCAGATAAAATTCAACTGTGAATCCGTCTGGCCCAGGGGCCTTATCCTTCTTGAGTGACAGAAGTGCTTTGAGTAATTCATCACCGGATATTGGTGATTCAAGGGCAGATAAATCAACAGGGAAATTGGAAGGTGGTTGGATGGTGGCAAAGAAAGTAGCAAGAGAATGAGCAGTGGGGTGCGTCTCAGAAGAATAGAGTTTGGAATAAAACTGGGAGAATTGCTCTAAAATGTCAACATCTGTATGCTTTAAAACAGAATTAGCATCATAGATAGATTCAATATTCAGTTTGTTTTGTTTAACTTTTAAATAGTTGGCTAAGATCTTCCCCGCCTTATTTTTACCACCATAGAATTTTGAACTGGATTTCAACAAATACAATGAAGCATCCTCAGTGGATTGTTTGTTAAACTGCATCTTAGCAGCAATGAGGGCGGTCAGATTTTCTTGCGAATGGGATGTATAGAAAGAATGCTCTAACTTTTTAATCGTACAAAGGAGGTCACTGGTGCGTTTACGAGCAATCTTGCGTTTGGTAGCCACAAAGCTGATAATAAAACCTCTAGCTGCTGCTTTATAGGCGTCCCAAACAACGTGGTTAGGCACAGTGGGTGTGTCATTAATGGTGAAAAATTCTGTGGTGAAATCTACAAAGGAGGCGGAGAATTTGGGGTCGAGGAGTAAAGTGTTGTTAAAGCGCCATCTCTTTGGTCCAGTGGATTTGGGTAAAATGTCAATGTTTATCAAAACAGGGGCATGGTCAGAAAATAAGATGGGGCCTATATCAGCGTGGGTTAGGGATTGGGACAAATGGTGGGAAAGGAAAATATAGTCAATACGCGACTGGGAATGGTGAGTCGGGGAGTAGAAGGTGAATTCTTTAGAGGTAGGATTGCAGAGACGCCAAGCATCAATGAGTTTATGTTGGGATATCGCTTGAGCGAAAAGCTTGTGAGATTTATTAGGTACAAAAGGTACCTTGGAGTTCCTGTCTAAAAAAGGGTCAAAGGGAAGGTTACAATCACCAGCTAAAATAAAATTATCATCAATATATTCAGTGATACGGGAGGCCATTGCACGCCAAAAAATCTGATCACCACCAGTAGGGGCGTAGATATTAAGAAGGGAGAGAGGGGCGCCCTTTGAGGAGAGTTTGACGTACAACCATCTACCTTCAGGATCTGATTCGGAAGTCAGGAGCAAATGAGCAAAAGATTTACGAACTAATACAGCCACACCGTTTCTCTTACCATCACCCGGAGATGAGAATACAGCACCCACCCAGCCTCTCTTAAGTTTAGCAGCCTCAACGTCAGACAAATGGGTTTCTTGTAAAAAGGCAATGTCTACATTCAATTTGGCTAAATGAGAGAGGATTTTTTGTCTCTTGATAGGAGAATGCAGACCTTTAACATTCCAGGAAACAATTCGAACTGACATTAAGGATTAATCAAAAAGTGGATCGATTGGAAGGTAGGACAGCAAGGAAATGTCTCGTAGCGAGTAAGGGCACCAGAGAAAAAGAGAGTAAGGTGAGAACTAACGTGATGGAACAGGGGTAGAAGAAAAAGTGAGAAAGGAACCAGGGAAGCCATAGAAATAGGAAAGAGCCAAGAAAATAGAAAGAATGATAAGAAGATACAGTAATTCTTAAAGATAATGATGAGTAAGGTCCGAGGGAGAATCAAATAGGTAGAGGGAGATGAATACAAGCAAGAGAGCCAATATACAATGGGGAGAAGAAAGAATGGCGAAAGAGAAGTGGAGAAGAACCATGGAAGAGGTAATGACACCAATAAATCTGAAAACAACGAGGGGAAAGGTGAGATAAGAAAACATAGAACGTAAAAAAACATGATAAATAAGGAATGAAGAGTACTTACGAGGGGTAGCATGGGAAAAATACAATCAGGAACTGGGAACAAACGGAAACACATGTGGAGATGAGGGGAGGGAGGTAGGGCCAACTGGGAGAGGCAGGGCAATCGGGATGAGGGAGACGTCCAACCAGAGATAACACAACGGAACGCAAAACAATGATCTGTGAAGGAAGAAAAAGAACATGGTTAGAAACTCGAACACAACGAAGATAAGAAAGAAACATGTGACCAACTGAGGAACTAAAACAACACTATCAGACGATAAAATGAGAAATATAATCTTAACTAGAAGTCATACAATCTGAAGAACCTACAAAAATGAAGGCATTAAAGCAGAACAAATTAGAGGAACAAATTGCAACTACAAAAACAAGTCATGGTGGGTGGGAAGAGGGACCGGCTGTCTCCATGTCATGTTGACCACAAGAGTTCAGGAAGCTTCGAAGGCGCACTGGATCCTCATATGTCGTAGTCTTGTTATTATGAGTGACCTTAAATAGACAAGGATGAAAAAGCCCATATCTGGCACCAATGGAGCGAAGGTCAGGTCTCATATCAAGGAAGGCCTTACGGCGGTTTGCAGTGGTCCTGGCATAATCCTGCGCAAAAAACAAAGTGGAGCCTGACCATGTGAGGCGAGGGGAGGCTTTGGCGGCTAAGAGGACTTTCAACAAGTCTGTGTACTCTAGAAAGTACATTATTACACCTCTAGGCTTCGTTGACGTGGAAGGAGAGGAGGAAGCTCGACCAAGCCTGTGGGCACGTTGGATATTTAGTGAGGTGTCTTCAGGTAGGTGAAGAAGCTTCGGGAGAAAGGACTTGAAAAAGCTGATGGGATCATTTCCCTCACAACCCTCCACCAAACCGTAAATACGGAGATTGTTGCGCCTGTTGCGATTTTCAAGGTCCTCCACCTGCTTCTGAAGAGAGGAAATCTGCGTGTGCATGTGGGAGACCTTGGCCGCAGAGTCCTGAAGAGAGGAGACATCACGCTCCACCGACGATACTCATTCATCCATCGAAGCCCAATTGTCAGTGAGAATCTGCAACTTAGCATTAGTCTCTTCCATGTAAGGGCGCAAGGCCCGTATCTCTTCGAGAAGTAACTCCATAGAGATGGGCGAAGAGGACTTAGGAGGCGAAGGGGGGTCCTTTTTTAACCTCTTAGAGTTCGCTTTTGCTGAGGGTTGTGAGGGGGTGTCCGCAGTGGACGTCATCTCAGTTGAAGCTTCCAAATGGGCTAGTGCCGTGAATAACTTGGAATTTTTAATGAAATTACGCTTTTGAACTCTGCTGGAGCAATCCGCCATCAGCACGCCTATGTAGCGTGAGGTCTTAAGATATCCTATTGCCCGACTCAAAAAGGATCAGAAAACAGATTAATACAGAAACATGCCAGGCCGAAAAATTGGACTCATAGGTGTTGGAGAGTGGAGTCCTAAAGATGGCCGCCCTTCATGAGGAGAGGTGAAAATTCCAGTCAAAACATGCAAGATGATCTCAACGTTCGACTAAAAAAGCTCCAAAGGACAAATTAATGTAGAGGCGTGCCAGACAAAAAACTGTAGACGTAAGTATCAAAGACTAAAGTCATAAAATGGCCGCCGTGCATGAGGAGAGCCAAAAATTCCAGTCAGAACCATGAAAAAGGCCACCCTTACAGAAGAAAAATAAAGAAAAGTCACCTTAGAATATTGATCCGCCACATTTGTGCCTCAGAGGATGCTGGGGTCATTTGAGTGCGAACGAGGCATCCAGGAATCCCATGCGCGTTAGGACGCGCTGCTGAAGCGTTCGCGGGCAAAAATAAACAAAATGGCGGTCGCGGCCGATGACAAGCCGCGACCGGAGGTAAAATGGGCTGTAAAGTCCAAAATAGCTGTGCCTTAGGAACGAAAGGGGAATGAAAGTGAGCCTGGCATCTTCCGGTGTAAGGGGCTTCCCTCTGTTACTGGAAACAGGTGCGCGAACCGCCGGTATCCTCCGGTTCGGACGGAGCCGTCACCCGAACGCCGCCATCTCCTACGGGCGCCTCATGGTTATTCATTATAACCTGTTCATATGTAGTGCCAAGAGGCTATCATTCAATGGCATTTGGAAAGTGCATAATTGTAAAAATAAATAAATAAATAAATAAATATGTGCGGGTGCTCAACGTTTTGTTCAGAAGCCTGTTGCCAGCGCTAGTTAGGGTACCGAAAAACGAAAGCTGTGCAGTCTTAATTCCACCTCATGCCTCTTTAATCCATTCCCAGACACTCACAGTCTCTTTATCTCATTCTTGCACGTTCTTTTTCATTCCTGCCTTCTACCTTTGTCACAGTTTTTTCCGTCTTTCGCTTCCATTCTTCTCTCTTATGTGTTTTTTTCTCTCTCTCAGCTTGTTGAGAAAAAGACGGGCCAAAATAAGACTAACCATCAAGCCTGATATGAAATAATATTATAAAGATGTGAACTCTACTGTCAGGCTACACCGGCTGTATGATAGAGGCATGCAGGGCTAAACCACGCGTGGCTCTACCACGCAGCCTAAACAGATGCGTCTTAACCATGCATTCCTGTACCATGCATGGCTTTATTACGTAATTTAGAGGTAAAGGCATGAATGGTAAATGGGTATGCACGGCTTAGGCTATAAACTCCCCACCTGCCACCCCCCACCCTGAGGTCCAAATACCCCAATCCCCTCCCAACCCCTTCCCTGTCCCTAAAACTACCCCAAACCCTTCCACTGCCCTTAGGCCTAAAACCAAAAACCCCTATTTTAAAAAGCTTTCCCGACCCCCACAAGCCTTAAAAACTACCCGCCCTCCCCTAAGCCCTAAAAACTACCCCGACTACCCATTCCCCTCCCCTGAGGCCTAAAACCCTTTCCCTTAATAAACACTACCCCGTACCCCCTGCCACCCCTGCGCTGTCCCTAAAACTACCCTAACCCCTTCCACTGCCCTGATGCCTAATACCCTATCCCCTAATTAAAAAACTACACTGACCCGCCCCAGCCCTGAAAACGACTCTTGACCCTCTGCCCTGAAAACTAACTCTGACCCCTCCAGCCCTGAAAACTACCCCTGAAGCCCCCCAGCCCTGAAAACGACCCCGAACCCCCTGCCCAAAAAACCACCCCGACCCCCTCCAACTCAGAAAACTACTGAGCCCAGAAAACTACCCAGTCCTGCCACACTTACCTCACCGCTGCCCTCTTCCTGACGAGGTCTTCCTTCTTCAGTCCCTGCAGCAACTAGCAGATGGATCGCACAATGCCTTAACCACGTATATATGTGTGGTTAATGCATATGCATTGTTAAGGCAAGCGTGGTTACGCTTGCGATGTCGGAACACATGTGGCTGAGGCCGCGGTGCTCCGACTGTTTCTCGGCTACACCCAGTGGTCGAAGAGGCGGGATCGGCAGGGCACGGCGTGCCCCTACTTCTTCAATTCCGAGGATTCCGTTCCCCCTTCTTTTTAGGTCTCGCCTGACCCAGCGCATGCGCTGGTCTGGCGAGACTTATTGAGAGGGCTCCAAAAAGTGCTACCAGGCCAGCCTGGAGCTACAGTGCATGTGCGCGGGTGCAAGCACTGCGCTTTACCGCGATTACTTTCACTTTAGCGGCCGCACGGCCACTTTGATATTTGATCGTGATCGCAATCACTATCACTTTCGCTGCCGCACGGCCGCTTTACATAACCAATAGCTCTCGCTTTTGGGACCTTATAAGTATTTAGTTATGCAACTGTTGCATGGCTAAACACTTATAAGGTCCCAAAGGCGAGACCTATTGGCTATGCCAATGCTTGTTTATTTTGAAAATGCGTCCCAGGTCTCAAGAAATCAACATTGCCTCTAAATAAAGCTCGGCGTTCCTGGCGTTCGTTGGAGGACGGGCGGCAGAGAAGTAACAGGACTCTGTCTTTTCCTCCTTGCCCCGAGAAGCAAAATACAGTGTCCACTTCTGCTCCGCCGCTTCAGCGGCCCCCCCACACTTTTCTTCTTCCCTCTCTTTCTGTCTAGCAGTTCTTCTCTTACTGAAAACCGCGACTTCAAGACGAGGTTCTCAATCTGTTTCCTCTCCTTTCTTTTATTTGCTCCCCTGTGAAATGGATCCAAAAAAGAAAAACATTTTTGCTGGAAATGCCGTATTTCAATTCCAAAGTGCAGCATCTGGAATAAAAGGTTAAAAATATGAAAAATAACTAAATAAAGTGAGACAGGGTGGTAGCAAACTGGCCAGATTGATTTTATTAACACCCAAACACATTAGCGCCACTTTTACAGAGTTTGCCAATGAAGCGCTATTTTTGTTTTCTTGTCTTTGTTTTCCCTGGGCTTGCAACTAGTGCACCAATCCTGGAGGTACTGCAAAGAGTGGATTGGAAAACAAAATGTGTACTGCGGCTCTGCGTCCAGGGATGTGGTCTTTTTACCATACTACTTATGTTTTGTAAGGATATAAGCAATGGACATTGAAATGGGTCAAATCAGGGCCCTGTCGTCATGTCCTTAACTTTTCAGGCAAAAGCACTCCCTGATTTCTGAATAGTGAGTGTAAAAGCGTTAAGGTAACCATGTTGTTCCTGCTTACATTTCATATGGTTTGCTAAATTTTGTATTCCCTATGAGTGCTTGCTTTTTAGGTCTCGCCTACGTAGGGCGCATGCGCTGCATAGGCAAAAAGACCTTTTGCAATCGCTTTGGCTTTTCAGCCAAAACATGCACGCGTTCCATTGCCTTCAATGGCAACGCATGCACGTGTGGCGATTCACTTGCGGGAGCGCGAGGCACCATATGGTAGCAATTATCGCTCCTGGCGATGCTCGCTCTCGCAAGTGAAACGCTTTCACTAGCCCCCTCCTCTCGCCCCTCCCCTGCTGCCTCCTTTTAGCACGAGGAACGCGCTTGTTTTTGTAGGTAGCCGGTAATATAAGCTTGCTCCTTACAGCTATAACAATTTCGGTTTTAATTCTCCTCATAAACCATAGCTTGATACGCGCGATTATGTATACTATTTTTATACGTTAATTATCCAGATAAGTCCTCCAGAAAATGCCTTTCAAAAATTGTGAAAAATTATTAATCACTGTCACACAAAGTGAATATCAAATCCATGGGGGAAAGGCCCCTAACAGGTCCTTCTGGCTACAGTTCTCTTGATTTTTCTGGACATGCCAATGATTATAATCTATTAGTAATCAATGAGAACTAGCTCTGGTTTAAATTGTTTGTATGTCTGCGGGTGGAAAAAAAAACATTAGGTTTTTTATGAAGGCCCTCACCCACCAACCTAGTTGGTGGCATGCTTCATCATTGGGCCCCACACGAGGTACCGAGTGTACCTCAGGTGTGCTTTGATGCCAGATTACTGCGGAGCGGGTTTTTTGGTTCGTGAGGGTGCTGTGAGTGGGCTCTGAGTGAGGTTTAAAATACCGTCCTGGGTGTCCCAAACACTGTTTTAATGGTGGGCCCCAGGCAGTCGATAAAAACAAAGGCTGTGGGACGTGCATGGTAGGCTTATGGCCTCCGACGTCCTGTGCGGTCAACTAGTTTCAGCCAGGCCTTTTCTTTTACTGGCTTTCGTCAGGACCTTATATGTGTGGGGTGTTACAGGGGTAGTTATGAGTTTGTCAGTGCCCTGTGTGTAAAGCACACGCTACGGTGCTTATATGTGCAAGAGGTGTTTCCTCTCGGGTTGTACCTGTAGGGAGTAAAAAACGGGGGGTGGGATAGAAATAAGATTTAAGTAAAGGCTCCTAGTAGTAGGCTAAAAGCTTTTAGTGAGGCGGTGCTAGGTGCCTAGAGGTGACCACGGACAAGGCGGTAGTGTTAGCGTCAGTGGTGGGTAGTGAAAAAGTGGCCGGTCTCACAATATGCGTTATTGTGTGTGAAATTGGGCCTATATACTGTAACCAATGTTGGTGAAAACAGTAAAGTGGAGTTACTTACACCTGATTGTAGCGAACAACTCAGCATGGAGCTCAGCCGGGGGACAGGACCATGTGCACTCTAAATTGGGGGAAGAAAAGGAAAACCGCTGTTGGGGGAGGGGGGTAGTATGCACCCAACAAGGTAACGGTAAAAGGATGCACACACAGACACGTCCGAGGGCAGCATGAAAGGTGGCTGTACCGTTAGCTTGGTCGAGTACAGGTACTTACTGCACGATGTCGCTGGACCCTCAATGAACCTGTCTTCCGGGCAGAGGCTCCGTGAGAAATGAGCTTCAATGTAGAAAGCGCTTAAATACCTGTGGAAAGCGCCAGGTGTTGTTTGTTAGCTGTGTCAGGTGTTCTGGCCTGGGCACGAGTGACGGGGCGTGTTCCGCTTCCTGTTGTCTCGAGGAGGTGCCTGTAGTAGAGGAAATGGAAGAAAGACTCGCATGCAGGTGTATGTAGCGCTCTCTCTATTAATATCCATGGTGCAATTGGATGTCTAAGTTGCTAACATCCGCGTGCAAATGTGCGGTTATTTAGGGGAGTGCTAACCCAATTGGAGGAGTCGCGCTCCATCTGTGCACTGTAATGGGAGGACACCCTCTCTATTTAAATGGAAGTGGCAACCAGGCGGAGCTAAGTAGATAACGTATGTTAATGTGCATAGATGTTATTGCATATAATAATAATAAGGGTGATGAACCCACTATGTGGTGTATGTAAGGAAGGACCTGTGAGTGAGAAGGTCACCACCTGGATGTTTGAGCCAGTATGACGCCCAGAGGACGTTTGGTGTTGGGACATGGTCATCCCGTGCCCTAGGCGGGCCCTGTTGATGAGGTGGCACTCAGGAGAGTGGAAATGATCTGTCAGGTGTGGGGGGCCTCATCTGCTGAGGCTGTTCCACGGAATAATATCATTCAGTCCCTCCGTGTGGGTGGACAATCTGTAGATCCAGCGTTGTTCTTTGGACAGTAGCTGCTTCTCTTTGTCTGTAGGGTGGGCAGGGATCTGTTCAATGACCGTCCATCTGAGGTCATTGGTGTTATGTCCAAACCTAAGGAAGTGGTCTGTGAGTTTGCTGATAGTCTTCTTGCACCGAATCGTACTTCTGTGTTCAGTGATTCTGGTGCGTATTTTTCTCGTGGTCATACCCACGTAACGGAGCTGGCATGGGCATTCAATCAAGTACACTAGATTGGTTGAATTGCAGTTTGTGTGCTTACGTTGGTGCCATGTTTTTCCGGTTTCCAGGTCGAGGGTTTTGGTATGTGTTGTGAGGTGGCAGATACTGCAGTCACCACAGTGGTAGTGACCTAACACTTGGTGCAGTGTGGGGTTGGTGATGGTTTGCGTGGTTCTCGGCCGCGTAGAGATGAGTTGATCCCGTAGGCTGTTTGATTTTTTTTATAGGCAAAAAGGGGCAGGTCCCAGTCTCGTTTGCCCGTGTTGATGATTATAATCACCTATCAAGGTGAGAGTGATGCTGCAATTTGTTGAAATAAACAATCTATAGTATAGTTTCTATTCCATAAGAATGAAAGAGAAGTGACTTGTTGGGTTGTATGTAAATATCATGCAAAGGATTGTGGGGAATGTGGGTGTTGCGCTCACCGTCTGGTGGTGCTGCTGAGTTGCCTCATCTCACAGCAGCCCAGCCCATGAAAGGCTCCTTGCATCGATCCTGGAAGGATGGAGAGCTGAGGTGCTTTTGCTATGATCCAAGCATAGGGGTACCACCTTCACACAGGTGACACGGAGGTGGTGGGGTAACGGGGTGTGACCCTGTGGGATGGCAGGGGGGGTGAGAGGGAGATGGGGAGGCGCAATGTGAGTTACTAGGTGCTAAACACGGTGCCCGGAGCATATGACAAAAAAAAATCTGAAAAGCAGTTTAGGAAGAATCACTGGAGCTGGTCAGCGGGAGGTGCTATGAACAACCTTCATGCAGACAGGTGATTGGCCCCTCTGAAGGTTGTCTCTTCCCCTCGCATGGACTTGAACCCACAACCCTAAGCAGGAGCCTCTTTCTGTACCAGGCGGCGGCGCAGGGGATGAACCCACCGTGCTGCCTGTCTGTACTGAAGGAGCCTGACCTCTAGCGACAGACCTGAGCACTTCACCCCCGGCCCTCCCCTGAGATGGGCCCTGTGTGTTTCCCTATTAGGCCGAAAGGAACAGTTTGCTCGTGGCTGCAACACCGGTCACACAGATACAAACATCATTTGTCTTCCTCTCTGGAGTTAGAGGATCATGTTTAAATATCCACTGACGTTTAACGGAAAAAAGCTTCGGGGTGTAGATATGAAGGATGCTGATTAGAATATAATAGGTTTTCTTTTACAAAAGTATCAGGCAGATAGTTCTGGACTTCCTTTAAAAAATTCTGGGATTGTCTATCACACCAATGCGCAAGATTGAAACAAGCATTGGCATAGCCAATAGGTCTCGCCTTTGGGACCATATAAGTGTTTAGCCATGCAACAGTTGATGTTGTTGCACCAAGGATATTGTGCTGGATAACTAAACACTTATAAGGTCCCAAAGGCGAGACCTATTGGCTATGCCAATGCTTGTTCCAGGATGTTGTTACTGTTTTTGTCGGGCGCATAGTGCTCTTGTCTAGTGCGTCATTTAAATTGAGCTGCATCCAGGTGTTTATAGCCGGCAGCAATTGAGTTGTAGTTGAAGGCAGTGTGAGTGTTTCTCAGTGGGGCAGTATGGTGCTCAGTGGGGGAGAGGATGTAGCACTATGGCCAGAGCTGCTGAATTTGGAACTGGGGAACCAGGTTAAGCCTTAATAACCAGTCCAACAGACCACTCTTCTGAGTGAGCACAATCCCATGCTAGACCTTAGAAGGCTTTGCAAGAGCTTAGAAGCCCTGATGTCTTAGCACCAGCAGGTGAACCCTAGCAGTGGCAAGCGTGGGTTAACCTCAAGATTTGTCCACCACAATCCATACTGAAGTTCACCTCCAATCTTGCAGGCAGGCCTATGAAGCAGCACAGCCTAGAACAACAATGACTCTGTCACTGTGGTCACAGGACTCATGAGAAGAGCCACCTCTAGGGCAATGCAACCGGTGTGACCGCACCGGGTGCTGACTTTGGGTGGAGGCATTATGTTTGCAAGTATATTAAGGTTTTAAAAGCGCTTGCTGCCGCTTCCCTGGCCTCCAGCAATTTTCGGCAACAAAACAAATGCGTTAATGACTCTGGTGTTTAATGTTCTTCCTAGAGAAAGATCATTTTGTCTAATGTAAATAGGTCAGTGGGCTACTGCTTTTGTCAGAGAGATCCTTTTGTTACTTGCACTGTATGTGCACTTTATACTGCCATTATATTGTCATTATATATTGCGGGTTGGATATAGCTGCATACAGGCTGATTGTAGCAACTATAGGTGTGCAATTCTTATACTGTCTGTAATTTCGTATATGAGCTTAATGGCCACGAAAGAGGGTAGGAATTATGTTCCCAGCGCTAACCTTACGGGTACCCTAGATCATTTCATAGTAAGAGCAAACTCTGTGATTGACCAGGGCATTGTCCTTATGGAACGCAGAGTCTCGCAGGACCTTGCCCTGGCTAGGAGATCCTCACTTGGTCTTTTTGCAACTGCCCGAACCCCTAAAGCTATAGAGGGTGCCCCCAACTGCACTGGTACTAAAACAACTACGCTGCCCCTTACTCAATTCATAGATGACACATCTCACAGCGACCTTTTGAGCTGTGATGATTCTCCAATTACCCAGAGAGTCCCATCGCCCCCAGCGATGAGACACGGACCGACTCTGCGAAACAAAAAGGGTAAAACACTAGGGATGATCCCAAAAACAAAGCCTAAAGCGCCCAGTGTATCTAGAACTAAACCCGGGGGAGCTAAACAAGCAAAACGCCAAAATAAGATAGTACTCGAGGCCTCCATTACGGCCACTGAAGGTACTGGCACTTGTATTATGCCCCCAGACACTACTCATCTAAAGCCCCCTGGGGAAATTCCAGACCAGGTACATGCTCCTCTCACCATTTTGTCACAAGCAGATGGGCCCACATTAACGTTGCAATTAGACACATTGCTGCATACCCTCCTCGACCCTCTGGAGAAAAGGCTAGATAGCATAGTGACCCACCTTACAAAGCTTGAACTACAAATTAAGGGCATCTCTGGCAATGCTATGAATAAAGTATACCCACAATGCCCCTGCAATTGTATTCCTAATAGTAGGACAGAGGGGGTAGTGATAGATGCTTCCTCCCCATGTCTAGATACTCAGCCACCTGTCAACCCACATGCTGTACCACAGGCAGCGCCTGCTAATACATTTAATCCACCCCTATTACAACATGATGCCAGGCCTATTGATAATCAGCATTCAGCTCCTAATATCACAGGAATGGCTCTACCTGCCAAAGATAGTGTCAATGGAAGGCTGGAACAAAAGGGAGATAAGGGAGAGGCACCTAGGCTTACCCCGAGATTTGATTTGCCCCCGGAAGCAAGCCCCTATTTGGTTGTCCTTACGGGGGTACCTGAAATCAGCAACACTAGTAGTGAGGATTTTACTTCCCTAAAGAACAAGACAATACAATGGCTTAGCATTCATAGGCCTGTGCCCCCTCATGTCAGAAGCGAGATCATTATGGTCAGAAGGGTGGGCTGGGTAGGGCGCACTCCTAAAACTCTTAAAGGCGATTGCGTCATAGTCAACTTTAGGGACCCAAGGACAGTAGACTATATCTGTAAGTGGGGATTTCCCCGCTCAGATACAAAAATAGGAGTACGTCCACTTATCTTCTTTTACCCTTGCGAATCTCTGATGCCGCAGGAAAATGGCTGGACCCATATACCATACTCACGCTGGGGAGGAGGCGGGAAGTCAAGGCGAGATGCCCAGGCTCTGACATGGTCCTATATCCCATGTTCAAATAGGTTTAGTTACCTTGATCAGGTTGATTGACTGGCCAGGTCTAACCAAGGAATCCAGGAGAATTATGAGAGCGAGATCATGGCCCACGAGATAAGCGAGGGAACAAGGGAAAGTAATCTGCTATCTCGCAAACGGGAGACCCTCTCCTATTCTGTAGGGACCAGTACTGTTTCCCCTCTAGAGAGAATCAGCTGTACCACCAGTGAGCACCACCCTCCAGCAAATCTAGACAGTATTAGCATTGTCTTATCGCGGTCTACTGATACACAACAACAGGGCTGTCTATCCCATCCACTAGACCCCCTACCCCACACCCCGAGTCATCCTGAGCACACGATCATTACATCTTGGAACGTGGCGGGTTTGAATAGCAAGTTAGAGTGCCCAGAATGGGGTACCTTTGTCGACTCTTCTGATGTGATCTTATTCCAGGAGACCTGGGCTAGGGAGGAAGCTCACAGATTGGGGTTTGCGGCTTTTAATATCATGGCTCGCTGGGGAGGCAAAGGCCGACCTTCTGGTGGCCTGACAACGTGGGTCGGTATACACCTGGGCTGTAAGGTAAAATCGATTCAGACCAACTCGGACGACATTTTATGCGTCCTTATGACATGGCCCTCCCTGTATAAATTAGCAGTAATCAATGTCTACTCTCGTCCAACTGTACTGGCTAAGGAATCTAGCACCATCGGGGAATTATCAGTTTTTCTTGATTCTCTAAACCGGGACATCCAGTTTGTGATTGCAGGTGATTTTAATTGCCATTACGAGCCCCTGCAAGGGCTGAACGAGGGGGCACTGATGGGAGAGGATGAGTTTTGGGGAATCCCTCCCTGTAAGTCCACTCCCGCAAAGGCATGGACACCACTGGCCATGCAGATTATGACTTTAACTCTTCATAACTCGGTCAGGGCGGTCAATGGTAGGAAGCCCTCAGATATCCCCTCTAAGTGTACTTACAACAGAAAAGATCATGAATCCCACCTAGACTATGTTATGGTCGAGACTAGGTTGTGGCCAAAGATAGTGGATCTGGAGGTACTGGTTAGAACGGACAGTGACCACAACGCCCTGATGTTGAAGATGGAATTCCCCAATATCCCAAAAAGCCATACTGAAGTGTCTGATGACCCCGGCCTTGTCATCTCCAATAATAGGCGGCGGGTCAAATGGGGGATCTTGCGCGAGAGGAGGGATGCACTCTCCAGTCTATACATACTTATCCTCCCACTCCTCACTTTGGCAAGTGATATTTGGGCTCAAGTGTTGCACACAGGAGCATCTGAGAACCTGCTTACCGTTCACCAGGATCTGGTGGACACTCTAGCAGGTATTTTCAATCCAATTGCCCCATCCAATAAGACTAGGGTGCCCCACCCCTCTTCTTGGTATAATGGCACTTGTAGGAGGTCAAAAACCGACCTGATAAAAGCCATTAAACATGGCACTGACAGGTCGACTATTCGCGCTCTCAGGTACTCGTATAAAGAAGTAATGAAACAGGCAAAAATAGATTGGGACTGGGAGAGATGGCAGAACTTAGCCTCCGCACTTGCTAATAAGGAACCGCGGAGATTTTGGGCCATCGTGAACACAGGGTGTGCTGAACCGTGCAACGCGATCGAAGCTAACTTGGATGCGGGGGTGTGGGAATCCCATTGTAAATCCCTCTACGCAGCTACCTCTGAATTAGATCTTTTGCCCCTGCATACACCTATATCTGGGGATGCCGAGGTCTTGGAGTTCTCTATTGAGGATGTTAATATTGTCCTGGGAAAATTGATGGGTGGCAAAGCACCAGGTATTGATAAACTCCCTGGAGATATGTTTAAAGAACAACCAAAGATCTGGGCACCGTATCTGTGTGCTCTATTTAATACCATTGCCATTTGTAAACTTTATTTCGATCAAAAGATCATAAAAGTTGCATAAAATACATATAAAAAGCACATTTGAGCATAATAAAAAACATTAAGAAATTGATTTTAAAATAGACCATGGAAAATATACATGGCAGCATACCATATTGCGTGGTGCAGAGGTCCCGGGCACGTGGTTGGGAGTAGAGATTGTACCAATCTTTAAAAAGGGCTCGCCTTTGCTCCCAGCAAATTACAGGCCCATCAGCCTCATTGATGTCCCCCAAAAAATATTTGCACGACTTATTTTAGATCGTTTGCAGGAGTGGATCAATGAGAATGAAATACTCTCCCCCTACCAGGCCAGTTTCAGCAGCAAAACATCCACCATGGATCAGATCTTCCGTTTAGTTATGCTGTATTGGAAGACTGTGCTAATAGAGGGTGGCAGCCTCTACATGGTGTTTGTAGACCTCCGTTCAGCTTTTGACACTGTGCCTAGGGGGAAACTCTGGGCTGTTCTTCGGGATTTGGGAGTCCCTAGCACATTATTGGAGATATTAGTGAGGTTGCACAATCTGAATTTTGCACAAGTTAGGTGTGCGAGAGGAGGAGTATTGTCTGCTAGGTTTCCGGTAAACAAGGGAGTTAGGCAAGGGTGTGTCCTCGCACCGACCTTGTTTTGTTTATATGTAAATGGGATGATATCTTACTTGGATGCAGTGCCAAACAATGATGCACCTAGGTTGGCAGGCAAGAAAGTCGCGGCTATAATGTTTGCCGACGACACTCTTTTATTATCTAAGTCACCCATGGGGATACAGCGCATATTGAACGGCTTCAATAACTTTTGCTGTGAACATGGTTTACAGATCAACGTAGACAAAACCAAATTCATGATATTTAATCCCTCATCGCACACCAGACCTCCACCTATCTTGGATTCAGTTTCACTGGAGAGAGTCCAGACATTCCAATACCTAGGTGTTACACTGAGCGAAAACCTTTCCTGGGGCCCTCACCTTGCCAAATCCCAACTTAAATTGACCCAAATAGCGGGGGGAATATTAAAAATGACTAATGCCTCAACTTTTAGGCCCATAAGCCCAGGGCTTGAAATATATAAATCCAGGGCAAGAGCAGCGGCTTTGTATGGCGGGGAATTATGGGGGCATGCCGCCAGACCTGAAATCACCAAAGCTGAGAACAGATTCTTGAGGCAGCTGCTGTTGCTTCCTCAAAGTACACCCCTTTTACCGCTAAGGCTCGACTTGGGTTTACTCCCCATTCAGGAGGAATTATCCATTAAACCCCTCAGGTTTTGGAGGAGGATATGGTCAACTCCCGAACTCCTACAGTACAGAATTGAATTACAGGAAATAATGAGCTCAAGTAAGGCAGTGCATATCCCCTGGCTCACATATATCAAACAAGAACTATTGACAATGGGACTTGGAGACATGTGGTATAAACCGGTAACTGCCTGCAGCGAGATCTCAGGGAAATTATTTACTGAGTGCTACAGATTACGATGTTGCAGTGCATGGCTGCACGATTCGCAGAATGGCACTTTGGTAAAATCATTCCTAGAGATTAAATCTGCATATCTCTTTGAAGACTATTTGAATGTGATTTATCCTGCACTGGCCAGGAAGCTTTATATCCAATGGAGGTTCGGTTCTCTTCCACTAGCGAGCCTCACCAGCAAATGGTCCATGTCTGGGGTCTCTCATTGTCCAGGCTGTGGTGCTGACAAAGAGAATGAATGTCATATTCTATTTTTCTGCCCTCTGTATAGTAGAGCCCGGAAGCATTGGATAATACCAATTTGCAGAAACCTGGGCTTTCGGAATTGCTCAGATGCACTTAGAATCTTTAAATCTGACACTGCAGGACACATTGTGTTTGCTCTTTCGAAGTATCTGCATGCTTTCTGGGTAAAAAGGAGTTTCCTAATTTTAAATAGTGCCTAGAATCACTGTTTTTTTTCTTTTATTAGATTCTGAAATTTCAGATACTGTTTTAATGCTGAATGTTTTATTGTAATCATGAATTTATCTGTATCTTTTATGGCTGAAATACTGCCGAAATAAAGAATTATTGATTGATTGACTTGCAGTTTATGAGTTAAAATCCTAACATAGAACAGTGAGCTATTAACTTTCATCTAAGAGCTGCAATCAAACTGCAAGGTATAAATTAGAGCGTTATGTTTTTCCCCCTGTCTTCGATTATCCTAATGTTACAAAAAGTGTTCTTTTGGACAGAAATCAATTCTGATTATTAAAGAGAACCCCCAACCATGGTATTACTTTTTAAATTCTGATTTAGTGTTTCTCCAGACCAATCACTATTAAACTATACAGCCTACTAGTATGGTTGACATGTGACTCCTACACCTTGTAGTTCTTAGTCTTATGTAACATTTTCTATACAGTGATTTACACACGTGTTGATTGTTGCTCTGTAATGTGTGTGATGTAAAGTGCTCTGACACCCTACACTGGTATGAGTGGTGCTGTAAATCAAATTAAATGCATCTGAGAGTGTGGTTATGGAGACTTGAGGGGCACTGTTAAAGGGTGGCAGTGAGGGAATCCATGGCAGAGGTGGTCATTGCGGGGCAATAACAAACATTAATGCACAGGGCACCACCAGTGCTAAGGCCGGCCCTGCCCTTGAGGCCAGTCTGCCTCACCCATAGGTACCTCCATTTGCCTTGTTTCAGAAGTAGTAGCTGCAACTCACCAGAGATTGGCAATGCAGAATTTGCATGCACACCAAACTAAGTTCACAAACTTCAGTCTCTCTGCTTCATTCACAAGCACTTTTAACATGTGCTGCTTGCTGTGGGGCCAATGGAATCAATTATGCAGCAAAGGAGGACAAAATTATGCTGCAGTGTTGACTAAATTATGCATTCAAATAAATGGCTACAGTACGTCTATCTTTTATGCCAATGGGATATATTTGTGTCTTGGTCTTGCCTTTTAAGATGTAATCCTAAATGGTGCTGTGTTCTTTGTTGCAACCGAAAATCAATAAAAATTGGTTATAAAAAAAATGGCTGCAGGGTAATGCAGTATATTTTCTGAAATTTTATTATTTTGACCTGTGTACACATGCTAAGAGTCTCTGGAACGATTTTGCCTTATTAGTACCAGTGTAACATACAAATGCAACAGCGAGAAAGGTGATCAGTCAACCTTTGCAATAAGCCATCCACTCCGCAGCAAAACAAGTCACATTTTTTATTAACTTTTGATACGTTTGAGCTATAAACAATGTATTAGTTTAAATGGTCAGAACATGCAGCAGATCTTGCATTAATGAGGCAAATATGGCAGAACCATAATTATATGAAAACATTTGCAAACTAGGATATTTTGCTATTCATGTTTGAACTGCTGTTGTGGAAAAAGGGAGAAGTGCTGATAACAAACTCCATGTCTCGGCGACAAATGGCTTGTACATCCACATTTCATCGGATTTTGCGACATTCTGTGATTAGAAGCATATCCCACTTTGTGAATGTGTTTTAATGCCAATAACTCATTAGAACCTTAAATAATCATGTGTATCCATTCGTTGATTAAACTGGGCAGTGAAATGCCAAACAAATACTAAAAGTTAGGATGTTTGCGCATTCTGGCCACACCTCTGGCTCCGCCCACTGATCGAATCCTTGGGTTATTCCCGCCCTCTGATTCTCCGCCCACAGTTCCCCTACTTTTTTTTCCCCCACTTCGACCACTGGCTACACCACATGAAATTGGCACGCAACAACATGGAACCTTCTCTGAGTCTACCACACGAAATTGCCAACACAGCATGAATACTTTTTTAAGACTACACCACCTGACGGCAGGATTTTTTTTTTATTTCATGAAATTCCTATTAAATATCCTTTGAGGCTACATCACGTGAAATTGCTACCTACCCATATGGTCTTGAAATTACCGCCAATTAATAAGGCTATGAAATGACCACATGCCAACGGGGCACTGTTGGGAAAATAAGATTTGAGCCTCTGCTACACAAGTTGCCGTGGACACCGTTTTTTACTGAAAATGAATGTGGACTGAGTATTGTGAGTAATCTGGGAATTGGGAGTATGAGTGAGTATTATGGGAGCAAGGAGAACTGGTGGTATCCTGCCTCTGGGGAAAAACAAATGTTACCGCCATTAGACTGCGGGGTAAGGAGCCTACAATTTTGTTGCATTGTTTTATTACTTGTTTAATCACAAGTAGCAGTTAAATCAACAAAGTGATCTAAACACTGTAGGAAAGCTTTGAAAGGTCACCGGCCCCTTGAAATTAATGCAACAAGTCATTAATCAAGGGATAATGCAACGAGTCTCACAGTTGCTTAATTAAATGCTCAATAATCAATACAGACTCAATGAGTCCTGTTCCTTGTGGGCACCGCACTGAAGAAGGTGGACGGCAGGGCACACAGCGTGGAATTAATCAGCTACTTAACATGTCATCAATATACCCGCTCTCCGCCTTGCATTCATGCTCAATGATCACACTGCACCCCAGGAGGCCTCCACTGCTGCCACTCCTGAAATAGGGGATCTGTAAGGCCCAGTGTGCTTGTGCTCCTTATAGATCCATGTGTTTATGTTTATGTTTATAGGTTTCTAAAGCGCTCGAATGCCGAGGCGTCTTGGCGCTGAGGTGTAGTAGCAGGGAACGTAATAGAATCACTCATATGGTTTCAAAAAGGCGAGTTTTTAATCCTTTCCTAAAGGCCCATGCTAGGCCTTCAGTATAACCACCGACTATGTATAATACCTCCATTAGAATAGTTGTATGCCTATTTATCTCATGCGGCATCATGAAAAAACGCCATGTGTTTGGCGCCTTTTGACCTTTGTTGACCTTTGTTGCTCTGGTGGGACTGGGACAGAGTCCAATTGAATTTAAATCAGCATATCTGATCAATAGGTTGTGAATTCATTAATTGCATGCATAGGTTCCCAGCATCTAACCACACACTCATCTGGAATATTTTTTAGTAATGATCATACCAAGATAATAGAAATCTCCTTCTAAGCTCCCAGATGATTATTGCATTGGACTTTGAAACAGCCAATGAAATCTAGTCTTAAATGAAGCACAGCAATGAACATGTGGGTATAATGAATTAAATTCTTTTATATTGCCATATTTTGCTGCATACGTTTTCAGCAAAAATAAAGGCATTTTAAAGAACAGGCAAAGCGGGCAATGTTCCAGGGCACCTACATTCACAAGCTGCATATAAACAAATTACTTTTAAAATTTGACAGCTGAGTATGTCAGACAGTGATTAATTTGAGCCAGTGGTTTCCGGTGCTCAGTACATCCACCTAATTGTGAACAACAGGCCTTATGACAGTTTGCCACATTTCAGAGATCAGCACAACAACACTTGTTTAATAATTCAATATACATTAAAATGACAAAAAACTGCACCCAATCTGTTATACCTTTAGGTGGCCTGGAATAGTCAGAATTGTCACACTTGCAGGAGTGTGATGGTTAGTGTGGTGATGGATAAAGGATCAAGTAGTCAGTCCGAGTGGTAGATAATCAGGTTTATTCCAGGTAAGTACATTAGAAGAAGGTGAATAGATGAAAATTCACTAAAAACCAATGAACCCCACCAGGAGCAGGTTCCGACCCGCTCAGCCTCAGATCTCAACTGACTTCAGGGAGTCAGAGAACAATCTAATGCATCACAACAATATGAACATTCTACAGGGACAAGTCAGAGGCTGTGAAGGCAGCAGTAAAGACACTGCCTTTAGTAGGTTTTTTGGTACTGTTATTGGCAGCAGTAAAAGGGGTAATGGGTGGGTCAAATTGTACTAGACTCCTGACGAGGGCCCTGGCACTTATCTTTTTACAAACTAAGCATTGCTGTCGGGCCTGCACAACCTAAATCTACACTCTCCCAGCAGTTGATGCAATTAAGCTAAGGGTAATGTTTACATCTCAGATTTACTTCAACTCCCCTCTTCGACGTCACCCATCTTTACCTTCCTCTTCTACCCTCAAGCGGCGAACGCCATAAACGAAGGATAGTGGCCTGGGTGGGCAGCGTCGTGCGGGGGGGAGGTTACAATATAAAAAAATAAAATGTACCTTTTGCCACCGGCCGCTTCAGCATCGCGTCTCGTCGCACCGCCTCTCCTCTTCCTTCCTGCTGGTCCCAGCAGCCCTTGGGGCAGACTCCCTGTGCAATCCCCGAGCTGTAGAGCAAAGCGGGGAATGGTCTGAGCAGGCGGGAAACCTTGCTTAGACCAGGGAGTCTGTGGGGTTTCTCCAGCCCGGCTGCTCAATGCAGCTGGGCTGGGAAAAACGTAATTGCGCATGTGTGTTTTGGTCTGCCTGAGACGGCCGGCCAAACACACATGAGCACTAGCAATCCTCCTCCCCCTTTCATGCCTAATCCTGCCTCTCCCATCACCGCTGGCTAAGAGCTGGCAAATGTACAATAACATTTTGTAAGAACATCCTTTTATTTTACATTTGCTGACTCTGAGTCAGGCAGTGGAGGGCGACGCTCCTCCACCATTGCGGAACAGCCGCCACTGCCACCCTTTCTAAATCCCTGCTCCCTCTATTTCTCAACTCTCTGTCACCTCTGTCTCCTCATCTCTTTTGCTCAAACACCTTTCTCGACCCTGCGTTCTGTATCTCATTCTCACAAATTCACCAGAGAGAGTGAGATGAGGAGAAGAGATTAGCATTTGAAAAGCATGTGAGCGAGTGGAGATGTAGATGGAGGAAAGGCAGAGAGAGGTGAGATGGAGACAGAGCAGTGAGTCATAGAGAGAGGCATGAGAAAGAGACCGAGTTGGACTGCAATGGGTACCATCCCTGGTCACGCCATGAGCATGTCCTCATCGAGTCCAACCCAAGGGGGCGTTTCCATATATCGAACATGGCAGCTTCTGTGCTCTTAGCCTCGACAAGGACCACCTGGACTTTTCTGCATCTGTCATTGACCATCTGAGACGTTCCCACAGAAAAGGTCGCCACGTTGTCAGTCTCACCTACCGCCACTCTCCCTACATATCTCCCACATGCACTTCCAGGTTCCCTGTTGATCCCAAACTATCAACATTTCTCAGAAACACTCTCTGTTCCAAACCACAATGCCGCCTCCTACAGCTTCTCTTGAGAAAGAAAATGCATTAAATGCTTTTCTGAGTTTAACCCTTTGTGTGCAAAGTAGCCTCAATCTTTAGCCATCCTTAAGCTTTCATTTCAGATCCCCAGTGCCAGGAAGAGTACATTGTAAACATACATGGGCTTATCAACATCCATGGATGAAGAGAACGTACAGCAGGTAGGTATTCGCCTACATCGAGGTGGCATCTTCTTTAGGTGAATGTCAGCATTTTCCTCATGGCACGGACAATACTAACAGAGGCAGCGGTTTCTCCATTAGGGCTCTGGGCAGCACCCCTCAGAAATTCCTACACTTTTACCTCAAAAAATGTTAAATAGATGTATTTATAAACAAATCTATGTATTTAAATCTGGGCTACATGTCCCAGGCAGCCTTCCCCTCCTCACTCTGAAGCAGGAGACAGAAGGCAGGCACTATATCAACTTTCTGCAGTGTGACGCACGGCACAGGGTTGACCTTTCTAAAGCCCTTCATTGCCATTGTAGTCTGTCTTTTAAATCTATGAGCAGCTGTCAACCCGGACATGCCGCATTGTCCACGCTCCAATCCAGGCCCGCATCTACCTGACGCGCTGCACTCATCCTGGGCGGCTTCTCGCTCCCCCCTATTACAGGTCTTTTTCATTCAGCCTCATTGACCTGACAGCACCAGCACCTCTGAGGCTCTTCCCTCCGAGTGCCTGCCGTTCCAGGCGCTGCACAGTCGCCTCGCTCCTATCCGGACCACACTTGTTCTGCCTCACACTGCATGGCCCCTGAGCATCTGCCCGCCATCCCCCTATTACGGATTGTATAATTTAAGGATTTTTGACCTGTCAGCCTCACAAGTGTCTGCCAACTCAGGCAGAGCGCCTCTTCGGCAGAGCCTATTGCCATCTTCGCCCAACGGGGGCCTTGACCCATGCTATGGGGCCACCTTGCCGCGATTAGCTTATGTTGGCTTCTTATAATTGGAACATTTTCTCAGGCATTCCATCCTATGTCCTGATGATGATCCTTTGATCTTATTAAGGATCGAAACAACGTCAACCTTAATACCTAGACTAGATTGTGGGATGCTGATATTATTGTACACATGAGCATTGGTACTTGTGAAATGTCACTATAACCGTTGTGTCTCATTTTTCACATTTGTATGCCTGAGCTTTCGAAGTCCAAATTGAATGTTTTTTCATTTGTTTTTTTGTTCCCACATTAGTGTTTGATAGATATACACAATAAATATTCCTGAATTGCCCATTGAACAACACATTTAGGCGTCATTGTATTCCTGTGCACATTCAGATGTTCGTATACTTAGCATGAGGGACCCTTGTTCCTTTATAAAAATTGTAGTCTATAGTGGCATCCACTGTAGGCTAGTGACGCTGTCTGTGTCAGGGTTTTGGGAATCGGGGTTCACATCCCTGCGTGAGACCAGACGTCCATCATACACAGGCGTAGATCCCACCCTTTCCCATTCTTCACATGGTAGGAGTGGGTGCAATCACGTGTGCAAACAGGTGTGATTTGTTGCCTTGTTCAGGGCTATGGTAAGTGTTAGAATGCTAATGTTGTGTTTTGTATATTGTGCTGAGACCCCCGGTCATGCTAACCTCCCCCCAGTGACACCTCAGGCCCTGGCTGCAGGTCGCTGGCCCCTTTGGAAATGGAGCTGTTGTATTTGATCCCGCATAAAATTGATCCAAAAGATGAGTAAGGTTTTTGTTCCCTTGCGAATTTGATCAAAAATATATTCTCACTGCTTTATAACCCTTACTTTGTCATTAAATTCATTTCCTTTAAAATGCACTATTTGTAAATCCTTTTAAAATGTATTTTTGGGAAGAGGCCCCCAGACTACATATTTGTCTAATAAGCTTGCTCGCTTTGCTTGCTACATAAAAGTCATACCCAACTTTTATGCCTGACCACTTTAAATTTGTCACTAGCCGCTTTTGAGCTAGTGGTGTGGCGGGGCTGCAATAGAGACATTCAAGCAATGAGGACATCATAGAGCTTCGACACTTGGCCCAAAGAAAGATGCTGTTCGTGTGCACCAATGAGAATGTGCCAACCATGACCTTCGGTCAGTATTAATTCAGGTAGGTGTGCTCAGGTGTTCTGTAGCAGTAACTGGATAGTGTAAGCCTAGCTGGGAGGAACAGAGTGCTGAAGCAGAAGTGAGCCCAGGGATATGATTCCAGGGGCCATGTTATCAAGGAACGGCGATAACATTATCGCCGCTTTAGCGGCAGGAAACTGCCACTAAAGCGGCGATAATGGGCTTGATAATATGTCCTTGTGAATGCCCATAGAAGCCCAAAGCGGTGATAATGTTATCGCCGTTCCTTGATAATATGGCCCAAGATTGTTTACAAAGATGCAGGAAAGATGTTGGTTCCTGTGGCGTAGGGTAATAATGCTCTTCATTGAAAAGTCAGATCCTATCATGGAATAGTGCTTTTTGAAGAGACGCGTCTTCAGTTTCTTTCTGTAGTGCAGGATGGTCAGCGCAGAACTGGTGAGTGGGAGTACTGTGAGTCCATGAGTAATAGTGAACACACACACAACACATACATACACACACACTATCTCTCTCTCTCTCTCTCTTTCTCTATCCTTCTCTCTCACTATTCAAGATTTAATCTTTAGCTGTAAAATATGTTCCCTTACTGCTGACATCTGTGGGTCACAAGTTTGAAACCTGGCACGACTGGCTCAGCATTTGATCCTTCTGAGGCTGCTAAATATAGGCAGTCTTTTTCCAGTAAAGTGAAATCTTTGCTTGGCTGCCAATACAATGGTCACCAGTAGCATCAAATCATTGTTAGAAATTTCTGGTTTCAAACTCGAGTCCTAAGAATGGATAACATGCAAACGTGTATCCCAAAGTTCCCTTTAGGACTCAACACCTCCTTCAAGTAAGTTTGGATAACTGACCATCAGAGACACAGTTCATCTCCCTGCATCTTAACCCTCATCCAACATTCAACTGTACAGTTGCTACACGTGTTTTAGTTAGAATTTGTAATTTGTACATGGTCTCTTTGTTCCCACATCTTTATATATGGTCACATAACTTCACTGTATCCCCTATACATATATATACTGTGTAGTTATACATGAATCAGAGTTTCCATAGGAAGAGCATTTTTTGTTTTGCTAATAACTTTGGCATCCCTTGACGCCACTAAGCAAAACTTTCCAACAAACAAATTTATCCACCTCCGCTCCTTCCTGGAAAGTTGCAGGATGACCAGTCAAGCAGGGGTGAAGAACAGGGGAGGGTGCCAAAATAATTTTTCCCCATCCATTTTCATTTGGAAAAATTAGACAGTGATATATAGAAAACAGTTGGACAGAATTACACAAAACTTGGCAGAAAGCCAGATCTTTATCCAGAAGGCTTGTTTTTGTGATTTGGTGTACATCTCTTCAGCTGTTTTTGAGAAATGGAGGTTACAATTTATAGATATGTAACACACACCTCCACCATGCACTAATACCTCACACATTACATCACTCCTGATATGTTCTATGACATCATTGATAACATCAATGCAACAGCTGAAATGGCGTCATTGATGACAAAACTGTGCATGGCAGGGGTACGAGTTATCATAACTTCAATTAACTATAAGTAGTGAATTTCAGTGTTTTCTTTAGTTAAAATGGAACATTTTAACTAACATTTTTAACTAACTAAAATGTCACTTTAACCTTTGGTTTTTTTCAGTGAATTTCTACATTTTTGTTTATGTAATGTAAGAATTTAAAACCATACCAAACTATAATGTCACTTTAACCTTTGCCTTTTTCAGTAAATGTGTGGGTGTGTGTGTGTGTGTGTGTGTGTGTGTGTGTGCATGTATTCACTGAAAAAATAAAGTTTAAAGTGGCTTTACAGTTTGGTGCTTAAGTGAGATAACAACTAACTTTTAGAAACCAAAAGAAAACACTGAAATGCACCAGTTACAGTTTACTGAATCTTTGGAAATTAGCAGCTGGGGTTTGGCTGCAGGGCCTGGCCTTCAGCCAGGCCCTGCAGCCAAACCCCACTAGTGTGGGGGCAATCCCCTGTGGTGCACAGCTTTTGGCCGTGCTCAGCAAGGTTCTCCCGCAGTACCAGCAGTCAAGCGTCGCATAACAGTACTGCGGTACTGTGCGAGCTTCCCTGAGGATGCTTGCCTGTTACCAGAGTAGCATGGAGGGCAAAGCTTGAGCAGAGACTCCTAGGGGGGAGTGCCACCCTACCTCATAGGAGAGATACCCAGGGTCCTGCAGGAGTACCACGGCACCCACTACAAGAATTTTTTTTTTACATTTTGGCCCCTGGGGATCCCCCCACAAGTGCCATTGGGTCAGGGTGTCACTACCATACCCCTTTAAACGTAATATGGGAAATGTTTCCAAGACACAGAGACCGAGTCCCCGTGCCATGAAATGACGGGTGCAATTTTCATCTGAGTTGGGGCCAACCAAGCAGATTGCTCAGTACTGCAGGCACATGGACCCCCTCCCCAAGGCTTTTACAAGCCCTGCGAACCATGTTCATGTCTCGGCGTTGGCTCAACATTTTGTGATTCTGGGCAAATCATTTAATCTCCCCCAAATGATGATTAAGTGCCAGTGCTGAGCAACGGAAGCCACCGGCTCAAATTAAGCACTTGGAGTAGGGCCCAATTTCCCCTCCCCCCAAAAATAAACGTCATTCCCCGTCTACCTGCGTGGGGTTGGGCACTTGTGGAGGGTAGGGTACTCACCCAACCACAGTTCGAGCCCTGCGCGGAACCCCCCCGCATGGCAATGGACATCTTACTTTACATTTTTTAAACAGAGAACTTGACTGACAAAAACAAAGGTTACAGTGGCGTTATTGTTAGGAATTGTAATAATACGTTACTTTATGTTAAAAACAATTCTTAGAAAATCACTGAAAAAAACAAAGGTTCAATGGACATTATAGTTAGGTGAAAATGTTGGTTACAACATACCATTTTAAAGTAACAAAACCACTGAAATTCACCAGTTATAGTTATAGTTATCTGAAGTCACTATCTCATGCTCTAAAGTAACTTTAACTCACGCCCTCACCATGCGCTGCTTATGACCTCACATATTACATCACTCATGACACATTCTATGCCATAACATCACTGCCGCATCTGAAATGAGATCATTGATGACAACACTCTGCGTGGCGGGGCACAAGTTATGGGTACTCTAGGGCACACGTTCTAGTTATTTGAAATAACTATAACTGGTGAATCCAGTGCTTTCGTTAGTCTACAGTGGGGTGTTTTAACTGCCCAACACAGTAGGAAGGGCTTTCACTTTGTGAATTCATTGACACACACCATAGGAAGAGGTTTTACTCTGTTAAACTCTGAGAGATGTTCTTATACAGTTGTCTAATTGAGGAGGAAATAGAAAATTCTGGTTTTCATTGTGAAAAATTGTAATTGTAATTTTATGTTTATGGCTGAGATTGAATTAAAGTATGTCTTCGTTGTAAAAGTAAAAGCACTGGCCAGGCATTGATTTATAAAGTGTTATTTTATGCTTTGAGTAGTTTTTAATCTCTAGCACACCCCACTTCCCCGAGTAAGTCTGGGGCTGCTCTGCGTCTTTACTTTGAGGGTTAAAGTGTTGATCCGGAGTCAGGGCCGGCTTTAGTGCTGGTGGCGCCCAGTGCAACAGTCTTTTTTTAGGCCCCCTTGTGACCTCCTTCTCCACCGATACCCTCACTGCCACCCTTTAACAGTGTCCCTCATCTCTCCGTAGCCCCTCTCTCACATCCATTCGTTTGTTTTATAGTGTTACTTATACCAGAGGGGGTGTCAGAGCACTCTACATCACAAGCACAATATACAGAGACCATGAATCATGCGTGTGTAAATCAGTCTATTGGAAATGTTACATACAATGAGGATGACCAGGTGTGGGAATCACATCATCCATACTAGGAGGCGGTGTGGAAAGGCACAAAATCTGGATTTAAAACGTACCACAGTGGTTAGGGTTATTACTACTAAGAATGTATTTCTACACAAACAAACCCTTTTTAGCAACAGTAGGGTAATGAAGGATTGGGGTAAAAAAAATAACATTCTAACCTATGCATGCAGTTTGCATGAAGCTCTTCGATAACAGGTCATATGTCACTGTGCTATTTCAGAGTTTGAGTTTAAAGCACTTATAAAGCGCACGTATACCGGCGGTTTCTTGGCGCTGTAGCTAGTGGGGACTGAGGGTTAAGAGCAGGGAGAGAGGGATGGGCATTTATTCAAAGGATTTTGTGAATAGGTAGGTTTTAAGACTTTTACGGAATTGGGGATAGAGGGTGATGGCACGGAGATGAAGGGGAAGGGAATTCCAAAGGATTGGTGCTAGAATGGCAAATTTGGAGCCGCCCCACTTCTTTCTCCGGAAGCGAGGGATGGTGAGGAGGGACTGAGAAGAAGAACGTAGGTCCCTAGAGGGGACATAGGGAACAATCTCAGAGGAGATGAAGGCAGGTGCCAGGTCCAATCGGGCCAGGAAAGTGATGGATGCAAGTTTGAATTGAATTCTAGCCCGCACTGGGAGCCAGTGGAGAGATTTCAGGAGTGGGGTGGAGTGGTGGAATTTGGGAAGGTTGAAGGCTAGGCGGGCCGCCTGGTTTTGGATCTGTTGTAGGCGGCGCAAACTGTATGCAGGAATACCGGCATACAGAGCGTTCCCGTAGTCCAGGCGGGACACCACCATGGCCAGAATAATAAGTTTGAGAGCGGAAAAAGTAAAGAAGCGGGACACCTTGCGGATAGTACGCAGTGAAAGGAAAGAGGAAGATACCACAGAGCTAACCTGGGAGTGGAGGGTGAGTTGGGAATTGAGCTTGATGCCTAGTGTTTTAACAGAGGAGGAGGGGACAGGAGGAGAACCAAGAGAGGGAGGCCAGCAAAGGGGGGACCAGGGGCTGGATGAGCCGCCCGTCAAAACCAACTCGGTTTTGTCCGGGTTAAGTTTGAGGTGATTGTGGCCCATCCAGTCCCTGATGTGAAGCATGACAGTTTGAAAGTTGAGGACAGCAGAAGGAGAGGAGAGATCAAAGACCAGCTGGAGGTCATCCGCATAGTTAAATACGGCGACCTCCATCTGTTGGAGAGAGAAGATAAGAGGGGCGATATATAGATTAAACAAAAGAGGGGAGAGAGATGAACCTTGAGGAACCCCGCACTGGACTTTCCGGAAGTCCGCTGTAAAGTCACCCAGGCGAACAGCCTGGGTGCGGTCGCTCAGGAAGGAGGACAACCAGACCAAGGCAGTCCCCTCGATCCCCACCGCCCTGACACGGGAAAGTAGGATGTTGTGGTCCACCGTATCAAAGGCGGCTGAGAGGTCGAGGAGCACAAGGGCCTGGTGATGATTGGTGTCCATACCCTCCCTGAGGGTGTCGAGGACCGACATGACCACGGACACCGTGGAGTGTGCGGGGCGGAAACCAGCTTGGCGGGGGGCAAGGGCTCCATGTTTCTCCACAAAGGAGCTCAGAGCGTAGGTGACGTGGCGCTCGAGCACCTTAGCTAGAAATGGCAGGAGGGAGATGGGGCGGAAATTGGCAGGGACAGAAGGATCTGCCCCAGGTTTTTTCAAGATGGGCACAATTACCGCAGACTTCAATGGGCTAGGAACTATGCCTTGCGCGAGGGAGCAATTGAGGAGGTGAAGGGGGGGATCTGGACAGGAGACAAAGATGTGGCGGAGGATATGGGCAGGACAGGGATCAAGAGGGGAGCCAGATTTGATCAGAGGCACCAATGTAGTCAGGTTTTCCCGGGTGATAGGGGGAAAGGTGGTTAGTTTGCCTTTGGGAGGGGGACATTGGGGATCCAAAAAAGAAGGGGGAGGTGGGGGGATGTTGGCCTTAATGGTGATAATTTTCTGGATGAAATAATTATTAAGAGAAAGACAGAGATCATTTGACGGGGCAGGTTTAAGCGTAGTTCTGTCCGAGAATGCCAGATTGTGAACGATGGAGAAGATCTCCTTAGACTGGTTCTCCGCTGCTAGGATTTTGGAGGAGAAATAAGCTGTTTTGGCCTCCAGGATGCTTTTTTTGTACTGGTTGAGGATATTGATATATTCCAGTTTCAAAGTGGGGCAGTAGTTTCTCCTCCAAGCCCGCTCTGCGCGGCGAACTATAAGTTTGGTGGCTTTAAGCTCTTGGTTAAACCACCGGTTGGCGTCTTTGTCGCGTTTAGAGGTGATGCGCTTGAGCGGGGCAACGGAGTCGCAGCTGCGGGAGAGCCACTGGTCTATAGCGTCAGCCTGGGAGACGGTGGTGAGGCCCTGAAGAGGCGGGAGAGAATCAGCAAGGAGAGAGGAGAGATTCTCAAGATTGACCCGGCCCCATGATCGGACCCAGGTGTTTTTGGGTCGGGGGGGCATAGCTGGGGGAAGGATAGGAAGGAGAAATGAAATCAAATGATGGTCGGACCAGGTGCAAGGGGAGATAGATAAGGATTCCACAGGGCAGTTCAGGGACCAGATTTGGTCAAGCTGGTGACCCTTGATGTGAGTGGGGGAGTGAACATGGGGAGTGAAGTTAAGGGAGAGGAGGGTTTCGGAAAAATCCTTAGATGACAGACATTCGGCAGGATCGGAAGGCCAGAAGTTAAAGTCGCCGAGGAGCAGGATGGAGGAGTTGTTGATTGCAATGGTGGCCAAGACCTCCAAAAAATCTGGGAGAAACTGCAGGGGGGACTGAGGAGGACGATAAGTAAGGAAACAGGTGAGAGGAGGGGAGGTGGATACTGTGCGAATCACCAGGAATTCGGTGGTAGCAATGTTAGGTAGAGGGAGAATTTGAAAAGGGAAATCGGTGCGTGCGATGACTGCCACGCCGCCCCCGGCTCTGCCCGAAGGGCGGTCAGCCCTGAGGGCGTAGTAGGAGGCTGGAAGGGTGGATAGGAGTGCAGGGAGGGAGTCCTCGCAGAACCAGGTCTCGGTTAAGAAGAGGAGGTCTGGGGCCTGTAAGTCCAGCAAAACCGAGAGTTCATGCGAGTGGGCAACAGCAGAACGGGTGTTGAGGTAGAAAGCTGTGATGGTTTTAAGGTTTGGCGGAGGAGCAGGCCTACAGGTCGTAGGCAGGGTGTCCAGAATAGGAGGAGGGTGAGGGAGGGGAGAGAGGGAGGCTATGCCAAGAGCAGAGATGCGAGAGCTGGTACTGATCGTGATGGGCCAGGGGCCCTGGTAGCTGCGAAGTAGGTCCGGGCTGTAGGTGATAGGTGGGGCAGAGTGTAAGGCCCCTAGTCCCGGCCGGTCGCGGACGGGCGCAGACGGGCTTGCCTTAGGCGCGCCTTCGGCGCGCAATCGTCGCGCCCGCTGCGCTCGTCCGCTGCGCTTCCTACCGAGACACATCTTTATGGTCGTGAGGCGGGGAGTTGAAAGGGGCGTGGCCAACAGAGTGGGCGTGTCTGTGGCGCGCCTCGCGCTCGAGAATGGCGTCTGGAGGTGAGGGGTCGTAGCAGCGAGGAGCGCTGTTCAAAGAGAAGCCCAGAAGTGCAGGTAGGAGGGGAGGTGATAAAAACACGTTATCACAGTTTTAAAATTTTAAAAGACAAGGTTATGCATTCTCCCGGCTTCCGCCTCAGGAGTCCAATAGCTAATGAAGCGCCTCGCTTCAGCGCTCGCTATATATACACAAGAGGTCGAGGGGGCGTGGCCAACAGAGTGGGCGTGTCTGTGGCGCGCCTCGCGCTCGAGAATGGCGTCTGGAGGTGAGGGGTCGTAGCAGCGAGGAGCGCTGTTCAAAGAGAAACCCAGAAGTGCAGGTAGGAGGGGAGGTGATAAAAACACGTTATCACAGTTTTAAAATTTTAAAAGACAAGGTTATGCATTCTCCCGGCTTCCGCCTCAGGAGTCCAATAGCTAATTTCAGGGTTGTAACTTATGAACGAACTGCAAGTAATAAAAGGATTTCTGTGATAAACTCAGTAACCCACTGAGTTATCCCCATAAAATACAGTTCAGTGATCTGCATGGTACACGTTCTTTGCAGCAGGCATGTTATCCCTACGCGCTACTTCACGATGAGTCAAAACTGCCACTAGACAAAAGATCTCTCTCCCGCAGAAACATTAATAACCAGTTATCCTGACGTTTCATTGTTGCCTGAAATCGGCTGAACACAAAAGGAGCTCTGCCTGCAGGTGCTTTTAAACTCAAAAGTTATTTCTAAACACAGCGCCCCCTAGGTCAATGCCAGGTGCAGCTGCACAGGTCGCACCGACTTACAGCAGGCCCGGACAGGAGTACTTGGTAATAATTTGTGATTTGTGTCCAGAACTGAGATGCGCCCAAGGCTTTCTGTCTGTCCCTTTACTAATCTCTTTAAAGGCATTCGAGCAGGCAGCAGCTGTCTCAGCCCACCTATGAAATGTCTACATTGTCTCTGATAGAGACATTACTAACGCAGAACTTGTGTCAAGTTTAGTAGGAAGAGACATTTCCACTGTATTTATTTTGGAGTTATTTTAGGCAATTAGTTTTACATGTGAACTCTACAAAATACACTAGGAAGTGTGAACTCCTCACTTCAGACTTAAATGGAAGAGTTTTTATTATTTTTAACTTAGCTTTTCTTGTGTACAGTTGTAATGTTACATTTGTTATTTAGTTGTGTGTGGATTAAAATACATTTAGGTCAGAATATAGACAGGACTCCAAGGACCAGAATACAACTCCCAATATTGGACTGAAAGTGCTAGAACTCCAATATTTGACTGGAAGTGCTGCAACTCAAATATTGGACTGGAAGTGCTACAACTCAAATATTGGACTGGAAGTGCTACAACTCAAATATTGGACTGGAAGTGCTACAACTCCAATATTGTACTGGAAGTGCCGCAACTCAAATATTGGACAGGAAGTGCTACAACTCAAATATTGGACTGGAAGTGCTACAACTCCAATATTGTACTGGAAGTGCCACAACTCAAATATTGGACTGGAAGTGCTACAACTCCAATATCGGACTGGAAGTGCTACAACTCCAATATTGGACTGGAAGTGCTACTTTACCTGGGAACCTAACAAACTCCATTATCCGTTAAAAACGTTGCTCCATGGTTTGGAGGCAATGTTGGGGATTTTAAAGAATATTCGCTATGTCCGCAGTCCCAGCTCCTGAAGTAAACAAGGACTAACTGTGTGGTCTGAGGAGGAGCCGCTTGGGTTCAGGTAGCAAATCAAGTGGAGTCACACAGGCAAGTGTGTGAGTCCAAGTACCACCTCATTCAAAACTCCCCAACTTCTGTTACTCCATACATGTTTTAGTCACTTCTGTGCGGACTGCACATCTCATCTTTGTTCTGAGGGTGTTGAGAAAACTGGCAGGGGATTGCTCAGGAAAACACTGTCTTGGTCCCTGCGTCAGCCGGCCCACTGTATCGAGCATTGTTACAGACGTCTGTTTGAAATCTGCACATCAAATGCCAGCAGGGCCAGCTCAGGCAGTCATCCTTCAGGAGTCAACATCTTCACTGACCTTAAAGTAGACAAGATTAATTCTCGAAACAGTGTTATGAGATGGAAAGACAGCAGTAGGAAGATATATAACATAAATGTGTTTCTGTAACTTTATAAGAAGCACTGATGCCTGCTATAACGTGCCGCCTGCGTGGTTAGTACCTCCAGCTCGTCGCGGCTGTGTTTCATATCGCAGCACAAACGCTTATGCATCGATGTGAGGCACATCCTGTGCAGGCGCAGCAACCCTGCTCAGACTGCATGGCCGTTTCCCTGTGAGACTCAGTAATCGCTGCATATTATCTACTTTTGAGCCAGACCTACTGACATTAACAATGCTTCTTGTCATAAGGATGTAGGATGGGGATATATTATGTACATAATGTTTCTATCTGCAAACCGTCTGTTATGTATTAAAATCTTTAATACTAATAACGTTTTTGAAATAAAAAAAAACAATGCTTGTTGCCCTCGATTGTACTCAATATTCCAAGGAGTGCGCATTTGTGACCAGAACCGTGCATTCTGGGAGTTTTACTCGAGTCTTTTACCCAGTCATCCTTGAAAGGACTGCTAGTTACGGTCCAGAACCAGCACAAGGTTACGCTTAACAAGGGACGCCGAGTAGCTGTGGGTTTAATCTTTGAAGGGTTGCACCTTCCGCACCTGACACCTGTAATTGTAGAAGAGGGAGGGGGGTACAGACATGGAGTTGGGGAATAACTGAACTGAGGGCTTGAGGTCACTCACTTCCTATTATCAGAGTTAACATATAACACGTCTCCGTGGCTGCTTGACGTTCTAACAGTGATCCCTCGAGCTCTGCGGCCTCGTGTGCCTGCCACTGCCAGTCTGATATCAGATCCGGAAGAACAGCACCGGAAGAAAAGCAAATCACAGAATTGCAGCATTTGGAGATCTCTGCCTCCAGGGGAATGACGCTTCAGCTGGGATGACAGGAATAAGGAAATCTGGAATCTCAGCCTAGGCACTTCCCCGCCCTGGGCAGGGGCTTGTCTATATGCGGATTACGCTGGCCTATATGGGTGGGACGTTTGTACAGAACATGGATGTCCAGGGACACCGAGCTGCCATCCCTGCTTTTCACAAGTACGTGCATTCTGGGAGTCATAGTTCTTGTCACTTCAATTAAAGCATTTGGACGAAGGGTCTTATTATGACTTTGGCGGTCCTCCTGTAGAGTGCATGGCAGCATCCCGCTGGAGGACCGCCAAAGCCATGGTCACTCCGCCTGCCGGATTCAGAGTTGAATCCTTGGAGGGTGGGCGGTGCTGCTGCGGTGTCACGGCGGTGCCTGTCTAAGGCTTGTAGAAGAGCCTTAGACAGGCACCGCAGTGACACCGCTGCAGCAGGTTGGTGCATGCCGCAAATTTACAGGGGAGCACAACATGTATCCCCCTGCATACACATCCCTAAGCTTAGTTGATCACCGCCACCCTTTCCATGGCAGGCTTACCACCTGGAAAGGGTGGTAAAAAGGGAACTCATATTATGCTCAGCAGTGCTGCAGCGGCACCGCCAGAATATTACTATGCCGGACCGCTGCGCCACCGCCGCAGGATTCAGGATCCCTGGCTGCCGCAGTGGTCCTGTGGTGGTCCGACCGCCACACTCCAAATGCAGCGCAGGTGCCACAGTAGTGGCAGAGGCCAAACATCCACCACGAGTATGGCGGTCCTATAACCCGCTAAGTGTCTTGGCTACAAACATTTGGAAAGTGAAAAAGTGGACGAGTGCACAGTATCGCCTTATAGCCTTTCTGCTTCATGCTGTTCCATTTGTTAAAGGTCCTGAGGCAGGTGGTGAGGGCCTATAATGAGGAAGAGGGCCTTTAATAACCTATATAGCCCAAGGCAGAATGACTATAAAGCTATTAGAACATTCCACCAACTAAGCGCACTAAGAGTAGAATGCTCTAAAGTGAAAAGGGTGAAACATGGAGACAAACATTGGAGTGCTGGAGCTCTGGGCTTAGAACAGTCATTTTAAGCCCAGAGCTGCTCATGTGTCTTCAATGGAGCTCTCAACATTCCAGTGCTCTGATCTCACTTAGAGACTTCTGGTGACCTTAATGTACAACCATTCACCTCTAGGACTGCCGTGTAGATTAAGGTCCTTTTACTTCTAAGACGTTATAGTTTTGAAAATGGCTTGTGTATTCGATTCTCTTCACCTCTTAGACAGGAGCAGCCCTGGAATTTCTTTGAGGCACAGAACCTTTTACCAGTAGAACATGAATCATCTCAAACTGAGGTGTACACATCATTTCATCTGTAGGGTAAGATAAGGTATGTCAACCCTTCTATTTCTAGCACCTAATGTTCACGTATACATTGCCTTTGGCTTCTAGGATATATTGTGCGCATATACTGGGTGTTGTAACTCTAAGACATCATGAGCCAGTCCCACAAAGGGATTCCTAGTGGACATAAATGGTTTTACACGTGCAGACATCTCTGGCACATGTGAGGAGTACTCCCCAGGCAAAGGGCGGGAAGAGTGCACCCCAAGGTAAGGGTTGCCTCAAAGATTTGAGATAATCCATAGCTGTGGAGGTTTGTTGGCATTCCCAAACGGGGATTCTGTGGTACTGTGGGAAAGGTTGGATATTTTCTCCAGCAAAGAACTGGAGTAACTCCCTTTCTGCGTGGGAAGGTGACCATATCACCCCTTCATTTAGTGGGGTGTGGGGAATAGAACCCCAGGGCAAGATACACTTGGTATTCCCAGCAGTAAGCCCGGGAACCTGAACCTGGCATAGCTGTGCAGGTGTACTATTTGGAAAACGTGTGTTCCTGCATTTCTCTGAATCTGGGGAGAGTAGGGGACGGGAGCGGAGAGGAGGAGAGGAGAGCACAGTAGCGGAGCGGAGAGGGAGCTCACATAGTTTTTTTCCCTCATAGCATGGTTAAGTCTTCTGAGAACTACAGGTGTTACAAGTGCTACAAGAGACTCGTCACATGTGTACAAATCTAGAATTTTGCACACTCCATCATTGCACCCTCTGTTCATAAGAAAAAAAGTATTCTTCCATGCATTGCCCTCACAACTGTCCATAGCTGTAACACATTTCTACTCACACCAACTCTTTCACAAGGCGAAGCATTGTATGAGTAACGAAAAAAAGTTACACAAGCTAGAGTTACCCAACCATCTCTATGCAAGATCACCTTTTAATGAAAACCAATTGCTAATAGCCTAATACTGATCTTGTCAACCCTAGAAACAGGATGGTTTCAGAAACCTTGGACCTCCTATCAACTCACCTCACCAACCTAATATTTCAAGATATTGGCGCATTGATACAGAGCTTTTAGGCACTACAACAGAAACTGATCATGAACGCAAATGATTGCAGATTTGTTTCAACTCTAGGACAATATGCTCAGTAGTAGGGCGTGGATGTATCAAACATAAAAAGACGCTAATAAGTTGGACAACATGGCTGAGGGACAGCTTCAAGGATGCAGAGATCCTCAAAGGTACCACAAGAATGGTGTAGAGATGTTGGCATGAGTTGATATGTTTGTATTGGATTTTGTAGCGTACACTGTACAACTTCGTTGCTTCTAGGAGCCGGACTAGTTACATGTAACTTGACATTGACATGGGAAGCTGTCTGCATTACATTTACTTAGTAACCTGTTGTTTTGACTTGACCATATCAGAAAGCCAACAAAAAGTACTATACGTATAAACGAAAACAATTAAGAAGGTAAAACAAATAGTAAAATACAAGTATACACTTTGTAACAAACACCAACAGTTTAAAGAGCGGATGAGATTTGATTAGGGGTGGCCCGTATCTCGAATGTTAGTTTGCAGAGGTTTCAAAGCACTTCTATGTATTGAAGAAAAACTTTGGCCTGCAGTAAGTGTCAATCGAGGCTTCTCAACTCAGTGAATTAGATCTTGCCTAAAATGTCAACATGATAGCAACATTTCCCTTCTTGATTTTTAAATAAAATAAGTTAGGATTATAAATAGAGTTGAATGATCCCCTGGTCTATTTCTGACTTAAGATAGAAAGAAAAGTAGGGGACTGGGCCACGTTCTGTAGGGCGCAGCCTCATGAGAGGCCCTTTTGACACTGCCACTTTAAGGGGGAAAGCTGATCCGTCCATTCGGAGTGGAGTGAAACACAATGTCAATTAGGGTAATTAATTGAGATGGATCAGGCTGAGAGAGGATTTTAATGACTTCCCTTCCAGGCATTTTATAGTTTTTGGGGATGAAAGCAGGCTGTTTATGAATTCCATTAAGATACCAATGATGGAGAACTGGGAATACAAGTATACAAATTTCATGCCCCATCATGCAACCTTCATTGATATTCATAAATGTAGACTAGAATTGCAAATGATACAGAAGCAGAGGGCGGACTAGTGACAACAGATCGTTTAACTAAACAAGTTTCACTGAGGTTTCAGCCACCGTTGTGTCTGAATCGGAGTTCAGAGCAGTGGCCGGTTCAGGTGTGGGCTGATCTTCGGGTGACCGCTCTCATGTTTCATTGGCGCTGATCCATCTCTTATGGGATTGATTCTAGCAGGAACTGGAAGGGGTTTAGTTTGCCTTCAAATAAAAAGTTGTGATCCATCATCCTATGCACATACCTTTGGTTTGTTTGGAGGTAGCGCTGCAATGTGGTTAGCTCTATACTTACCACAAAGCAGTATATATATACTAAAAATGAAGCTTGACAAGATAATTACTGAAGGGCCTTACTTCTCGCGTGCGAAGAGATCTCTGAAATGGAGAACATTATTTGGGAAGAAGAATGGTAAGGGAGTGGATGTCTATGAATGTGCAAAATTACTTTCAGAAGATAGAAAGGGTAAGTTCTTAAGGAAGACTTGTAATAAAATTCATTATAAGGCTCATGGTAACACAAGTTTTCACTTTTGCTCAGCCTTAAAGAGAATGTCATGGCCACCGAGAAGCCTTCTCGGTGGCCATTGCATGTGCTGAAGGTCACATTTGTAGAGTGGTTCCAAAAGTGTTTCTATTTCTAGTTCTCAAAAATATGAGGGTCTTCCAAGTGGAACGAAACATTTTGTCAAGCCTAAAAAATACTTAAGCACTGTGAAGTTGAAAACAAATGCCCAGAAAGGTATTTTTGTAAGCTGTAATGGCTGCCAGGGGAACTTTTTTTTACAATCCAGTAAGTTTGGTGGTAGTGTTAGGTCAATTACTATGTTGATGTAGTCAGAGGACAACCTCAGATGACTGTACTCAATGTAGTTAGGAGGCTTCAAGTTGAGTGATGTAAGGGTGTACCGGGGAGGGGATCTGTTCTATTGGGTTATCTTCATTATACCTCTCCTGACACTTGAATTGGGTCAGGATTCCACCAATGGCCAGTCCGGTGCCACAGAAACATCCTTCTCTTCAACGGTTTGATATCATCACAGGCACTAGCTGAAGAATGGCAGAACAGCATAGAAAAGGTAATCAGGAAGGCATTCCCCCTGGATTGGTGTTCTGGATGCAGAACAGGACTCAAAATACTTCCCACCTCTTACCTTCTGCAGTGGCAAAGATGTCTAATTGCAGGGTCCTCCTGTCAGGGCCTTATTATAGAGGACACTCATGGTTCTCCTTGTGGACCCTTTAGCATGCGCCTCTCTGTTTGTTGGGGGAAGGACAACAATTTTGAAAGGACAGGTTGTACTGTGATGGTCTCCAATGAGGTGGAAGGTCTGAAAGTCTTTATTGCTAGATAGAGGTATCTCAGTCCAAGCACATTGATTGTTCTTTCTCCTTGCAAGTTCCTGATGCTGTCAGGTTGTCCATATGAGTGCTTCATCCTTGCATTGAAATTATAGACAACAAAACAGTCCCTAGGAGCAAGTTAAATAAAGAAGGGAATCAATAAGGACCCAATCAGTGCTTATTTTTAAAGACTTGTCCAGCCGGAGAGTGGTCATAAAATTTAACTGATATAGTAATTAAGCAACAGTTACAAAAAATACTCAAAGTTGGACACAAGCCTGTGTCCCGTACAGTTTTTAAGGAGAAAACATAAACAACCAACAAAGAAGGTTCAGGCAAAAAATGTTTGTTACAATTGGCAGAGGATGAAGAGTGAACTCAACAAACATTACACGGGACACCCTTATGTATAAAACATAGTATCGTTAGGAACATATAGGGTGTGTACAAGTGTCGACGGCGTTTCGATCCTACAACCGAAATATTAGGATCATCATCAGGACAACATTAGTAAGGCTTGTACAATTTAACCTGAGTAGTTTAATTAAAGAAGGGGGGAAAAAAAAGGGGGGGAAACAAAGGAAATCAAGATAAAAAGTTAGAAAGTAGAGATTCCATATACAGCTTTACCCACTACTACCAGTAAAACAAGTACCACTACCCTGAATGATATCTGGTCCCTTCCACCATTGAAAGGTCATGCTAAATGTGGTAATTGTGTGGTTTGTGCACTAACCATTGAGTGTAAAGTTTTTGTTTTTGGCAATATCAGAAATGAACTAAAAACGTTCACCAACTGTAATTCTACAAATGTCATTTATGCAATCTTCTGTCCGTGTAATAAGATTTACATCGGCCAGACTACGCAAAAGATCCGTCTACGCATCTCCCAGCATCGCAGTAGAATTAGATGCAAAATCCTCACAGCACCATTGGTTGAACATTTCGTGGAAAAGAAACACTCTCAGGATGAAATTCGATGGACTGTCATCTCTGTTGTCAAATTGCCCCCAAGAGGAGGGGATATGATGAAGACACTAAACAGAGAGGAATTAAAATGGATTCTGAAGACAGATAGTTTCAATTCTGGATTAAATAGACATGAGGATTGGTCCACAAGTATCTAAATTGCAAATCTGTCTTCACCAAGTGCCTTGAATACCTTCGCATAATTCTGCTGAGCAACAACTGCCCTTAAAACCAATTCCATGTGTTGGGTTCTTTGTTGTGTTACTCTGTTATTCTAATATTCTCCATACCTCACCAACGTTGAGGTATCCCCTAGCGCACTTTTCGGGCGCTAGGACGGAACCTGGTGAGAGTTTGTCAGCGTGGGTGGTCGCGGGCAGTCGTGACCGTTCATAGCGAGAAAGCTGCCACTCAAGTAGAAAATCTACTTGAGCGGCAGCTAAGATGCTGCATCCTCTTGCGCGTCGTGTAGTGCCATGTGCTCTCATTTTACAGCATGGAACAAGCTCCCGGCGTTAAATATCAGCGCACCATGCCGATTCAGCCTACTCGCGGAACTCCACGGAATATTGTTGAGTTTTTATGTAACTCTGTGGAATTCCACTGAGTGAAACTTTGTTCCGCCCACCTCTAAGGACCCCTGGTATAGACCCTGTGCTCCAAAACCTATAGAAGAAATTCACCTTTACTAATTCCACTGTGCATGCTGAAGAGAAGCTCCTTAAGGCAATGTAGTTCACCGAGATTCATTCTCCAAGTTGATTTCTTCCATTATTTTTCATAATCACAACCCTTTGTGGAGTGAGAGCCTGTCTTCTGCATTCGAAATGCCTGGCCCCGCCTAAATTCAACTCTTTAGTACCTTGCGTCTATTTTTGGTTTTCCTCAGTTTTCTTTGTTGTCCCTTTTTTTAACAAACGTCACTGCTTGAACTGAAACGAGAGGACCTTGAGGGAGATGCAGTCTGGGTGTCCCTCGCTCCGGAGTGTCTCAAACATCTTCAATGTATACAATACTTACACGCATGAAAGAAGGACCCAGGGACTCTTTCCAAGAAGCCAGTTTTCTTAGTGAGATCTTTATATCCCTGAACTTTGCCATATAACAATTTAATTTTATTAATTATTTAATATATTACCAGCATTTGGCTTGCACATTTTTGCCATGTGTGTGGCCTTTTACCAATCGGTCTCCGTCTGTGGGTACCTTTCCACAAGTGTTTACATCTTCTTACTGACCAGAGAGAGTCATGGTAGTCGGGTATCTTTTTGTCAGGTCTATGTAGGATTTGGTACCTTTGGTCTAGCGCTTTGTGGCCATCACTACAGTTTAGCGGAGGCTATATTCTGTTTGTTTTGTTCTGGAGTCTTTGTGGCATGTGTTTTGTCTCTCAGTGAGCTAGCTGTATGACTTTGCCATTTCTCACAGTCCATAAGTGGGAATGATGGTCAATTGTCCATTGGATTCAGTTGCGTTGGGCTGGTGGGGAGCTTGAAAAGGCCAGCTACGGTGCTCATGACAAGTGGCCAGGTTTCGGATGCAATCATTTGTGCATTTGATCAAATCGGACACTTAGGTTTAGAAATTTATCAGGCGCAATTATTTTTGGCTATTCACTTATTACAAGTGTAGTTCATGAAATGGGGCATAACATGCAGATTTTGTTGCTTATCACAAGAATATCCTCATGTCCTGGTCTTTTCTTGGCCTTTTTATTCCTTTAAGTTGCTGTAGGTTTGACCTACTGAATACTAAATGAGGTTTGCAAACGTTATCGCACCCGGTAATTACTGGGTGCAAGAAACGTCATATACCTTATAATTGCGACCTCTCTGCAAACAGGAATTCCAATTTCCTGGGCTACTCTTAATGAGGGCCTATATCTGCTGCTGTGTTGTGTGTGTCTAAGGATATGAGTGGATTATCTAATGTTTATTCTATCTGTGAACTTTTCTATGCATGAGGAGTGTGCCTAAACATTGGGGAGCATTGTTTACCAGCTCTATGGCTTTGGTGATGTGCTTTGCATGCTCTACCCCAGGATTTCAGAACAACAACTGACATAATAAATGATTTCCATATCGATTGTTAGAATGCAGATTTATCCCAAGTGGCTAAACTGGAAATTTTGAATAAATGCAGCTCTCGTGGGCCAATGTTGGAACTGGTAGGAAAGAATGTGATTCCATTTGTGGGTGGAGTAGGCTGGAAGGACGGCCATCTTGAAGTGGGCGGTTCTTTATATTAGGGAGTGTATGCTGGCTACGCCCTATTGACCACAGATTTGGATTTTATTGGCAGGGCACCTTGTTACTCCTCAATGGCATCCTGCAAAGCACAGATCAGATGAAGAATGCTTTAGCTTTAAGCAGAAGTCAGTGTAACTCTTTCAAGATGGTCTCAACTTCTGAGAGGTTCTTGGCACTCGGGTCGGACTGGGAACCAAAAGTAACCTTGACAAATGTTGTCACATCAGCCCTAGGCAGCATGTGGCAAGAAGAGTGAGCAAGTCTCGCCACTCTAAAGGGGTTTGGGGGATTCTCTTTCCAAGAAATCTTTGAAAAGAACTGGAAATATGATGTGTTTTACAACACATTTTTCATCATTGCTACTTGTCCAATCCTTGAATGGAGGGATGGGGGTTGGAGACAGAGACACATGGCTCAATGACTGAATAGTTGGATGGTGAGTAGTGGGTGGATGAATTATGCTAAGAACAGATGACGATGAAGACTTTTAGCTACGTGGAACAAATGGTCTAATTGACCAGACCAAGGGTGGGAGCGCCGGTCTTCATTTTAGCTTCTGCATTGAAACGTTCCTCCCCAAAACACTACCACCACCAATCCTTATGAAGCGTGCAAAGTCCAGATATGCTTAACACAGCGCCCTGATTTAGTGCCTCAAAGAATTAAACACAAAGCATTAACCTTTGATCTAAAATGAGAGAGAAAATGAGATAACGATGTAGTGGTGGCTGAACTACACAAAGCCTTGCATCAATCCCGCCTTTCACTTGGCCACATTGTGTGATCCTGGGTAAGCCCTCTGCGTGTATTAAATTGACTCCCTAGTCCTTGCCCTCGGCTTCTAATGTTTGCTGCCCTGGTCGTTGCCAGCGTTTGAACTTTGTTTTTCAAATCGGTTTTCCAGGCCTGTTACCATCACTGGTACACATCAAAGTAATCTTCACGTGCCTTGTGTGCTCACCAGTGCTAGGTCCCTCATTAAACATGGCGTTGAATTCTCTTTATTCTGTGAAACTTACACCACTGCAATGATGCTTATTACGGAGACTTGAGCTGATCCCGCTTCCAACCCTGATTTCCTTGACATTACTCCCCCCGGTTACATTTCCTTTTGACTGGACTGGGCGGGAAAACATGGAGGTGCTATCACTATCATGTCCAGGTCTGAGTTAGTGGTTAGGTGTACCTCCCCTCGCGTCCCCACTCTGCGAAGTCGGTTCATTCAGTGCCTGCATTTCGGCGACTCAGTTCTTTAGTCATATCGCCCACCCGGCCCTCGGGCCATTTTTGCATGGGAGTTCAGCTGTCTTCTTGATGAAGACATTTTACAGAAGGATTTCACGGTCCTTGGAGATTTTCATTTCTACCTTGCCCACGACGACCCTGACATGTTTGCCTCACTACAAATAATGTCCTTGTTTGGCTTGTCTCAATGGGTGGATAGTCCACTCATCAGGCGTGGCACACCCTTGATGGTATATTTTCCAACAACTTTTCCCTGGGAAATATAAGTACGCTTCCCCTTCCTTGGTCCGATCACAGTGCCATTTAAAAAAAATAGCTTTTATAGATAATCCTGTTGGGTCCCCCTGGCCAGCCATTCTTGGACCCTCTCTCGTGCTTGGCATAGGATTCAAGGGGACGAGCTCTCTCAATTGCTCACTGAAACTTTTCCTGGCTCATCTTGCGATGCTGATTCAGCAGTTGAGAATTATACACATTGGCTTCATGCCGCCTCCATCGGCTTGGCCCCTGCGAAAAAGTTTAATTTCAAGAGGCATTGCACAACTGCCCCTTGGTTTTCTGAGGCGGTAAGGCCCTTGAAACACGCCTTTAGGATGCAAGAAAATATGTTGTTGTGTAAATTACTGCAGCAGCGAAAAGGACAAATATAAGATCTGCCTGTCTAGTTATAAGACTTTGATCTGCAAAGCAAAATCTTTATACTTTACCAGAAAGACAGAGTCTGCAGCTAATTTATCTAAGGAATTATTTTCCACAGTCAAAAAATGTACTTCTGCTGCCGCACCTCTACCTAAAGACTGTAGCCAATCAGCTCAGTGGTTAACACTTTTCGCCTTAAGGTACAGGATGTTTTCAACAACTTTCCCTCACTTTTCTGTGTCCCTGGGGCAGACAAGTTTCTTCCTGTGCCAACTGACTCTGGCACTACATTCAGCTTCTTCTTCCCGCCTGCCACCAACGAAGCTATCAATCTGCTTAAGGCCTCCAAATCAGTCTCACCAGAGAATCCAGGCCCCCCCTCTGTTGCCAGCCTAGCAGCTGAAACTATTGGGACCAGGCTGGCAGATACCTTTCATTGATGTGCCTTTCGGGTTTTTTTCCTTCCACTTGGAAGAAAGCTGTGGTTTTGCCTCTCATTAAAAAACCTTCTCTCGGCCCAAATGTTCCCAAAAGCTATTGGCCTATTGCTTGTCTTCCTTTGCAGACCAAGATATTTGTAGAGTAGAGTAGAGTAGAGTAGAGTAGAGTCGATTACTTCTTACAACTGTGACTCAGTGCGATGGTATATAACATTTATTTAATATGCTAAACTAAGATGTGTTGCAAAGATGAGCTTATAAAGAAATACACTGTCTTGTGTTTTTTAATAGCATTCATCATCATATACGTACTGGACTCTCTGAGCCAAGCAACAGCAGACTCCGCCTCTCCCTAACGCCCTGAAGGTCAATGCTGCTTGTGGCCAGCATGCAAGAAACAGAATCCACCCGAAATAAAAAAACAACTCGTTTTGAAGCATCATTTAAAACCATTTGTTCTGCATTGTTTATTTTTAAAGTGTCTCAAAGCACTGGAGAATATAAAACATGGCCCGGCCAACATCAGCAACCGAATCACCCCCAAGCAATGAAACCGGCCCCCATCTGCCAGGCCACTGGGAGAACGCCAGGTGCCCGCCCCGGCCAGTCCGACAAGCCCTTTGCCTCACTGAACAAGCCCTTCATGTGTCCTCGAGTTGCATTCAGCAGGCCTTCGAATGCAGCCTTGAGAGTCGGGGAGCCTGGACAGTTCTATTAGAAGTGATATTAACAGATCACTGAGTTCTAAAGCTCATGCTAGAGACAAAACATAAACTGCAAAACAGTATAGAAGATAAGTATATATAAGCATAGATTTACTGTTCTTAACTCCACATAGATATATATCTTGATGGTGCATATATATATTCAAGGTACTCACCTTCCCAATATTTTTATATGTCAATATTCTGGCTGCGATATTCTTGAAGTGCAATATTTTAGATCTCAGTATTGTGACAGACAACCAATCGCAATGTCGGATTGATGCTTGGCTATACACAGAATAAACAGTTCTTAATGGGTGGCTTCACTATATGTCTAGAGTGATTGGCAGAGCCTGGTCCAGGGTGAAGCCCGGATACTTTTGCTTCCTTGCAATCATTGTAATGCGGCTTCCTGTTGACAATGTGTAAAGATCTTCTTTCACGTAGATTGTGAAGATAAAGTATCTTTATTGTAGAGTAAGTCAGGGGTACCTCCAGCTTCAGCTTCACAGCTACAAGAACATCCTCTGCTTTCAGAGGATAACATTCCAGCCCGGCAACAGGCTCAACGCTCCACTATATGTCAGATAACTCCACACAATGGGTTCTAGCAATCCTCTAAAAGTGGAGACCATTGGCCTGTTTCTGCTCCTGTGACTTTAGGGCCTCGGATAGGCCCTGGCAGGCAGACTCGCCACCTGCTTGGGTGCCAGAGGCCACGCCTGCCCAAGCTAGTGGCGACCCACCCACATATTTAAGTTACTCACCACCCACTTCAGTGAGGTACATCCACTGAAAAGGCTCCAGCGATGCAGCAGGAGTTCTCTTTGCAAAAATGCAAAGCCCACTGGCATTTTTTTGTTTTTCAGAAAGAAAGTAAGTCTTCCTGATGCCCTAAGTCCAAAGCTTCTGCGTACTCAATACTGTAGCAGACAGCAGTTGCATAGCGCCTTCTAATCATAGGAACTCCTCCTCCCCATCCTAGGGCTCGCTCATACCTTCATTATAGTAATCCATGGTGGACACAGTTCATGGTTTTGCTGAAGCTCAAGTTGAACACGTTCTTGGGTCTCAGCTCATTGAAAGCCCATTGAAGCACCTCCGGCCCTCGCTGGATGGTGGCGAGGCAGCAGACTGACATCTGGCGGCGTGGAGACACTGTGACTTGTGCATTGCCTGGGGGTTTTGCATGAGAGTATATGTGATATCTGATGATGTTTCTTGCATCTAAAATAGGCAAAGATGGGCATGTGTAAGTTTTTAGGTGGTCATGTGTGGGTTCCTTTGCCTGTGTGGCCTGGTCTGTTACCTGCTCCCGGGTTGGGGAGGACGCTACAGCATCTAATGTCCTTATATTTACATTTATTTCTTGTGGATATCCTGAAAAGATGGCACGGCTGCAGCTCCCCTAGACCCACAGTATGGTTATCTTCCAACGGTGGGACCTGGATACCTGGAGTCATATCCCAGCTCCAGCACTTGACTGTGAATTGTGTGATCCTGACAAATGAACATCTGTGATTAAAATAAAGAATGTGGACGCTTTCCAAGCAATAACTAGTACCTTCTTCCACGTGTACCTATTTCTGACATAAAACAGTTTCTCACGAGAACTGCACTGAAAGTCCGGGCTTGAAAGCAATGGAACAGAATTGCTGCTTTGAGCCTGTCTCCGCATCCCATGATTAGCCGCACGCTGCCTCCTTTTCAGGAGTCTATTTATATCCGCCTTCTGCTTGCAGAGGAGCCCGGCCTGCACAATAGCAATCTGTCGCAGAACAAGGCGGGCAGGTGATACTGGAGTCAGCCACCATCTGACACAAAGAGCTGCAGCGATCACAGAGCATCTGAACAGGGATCTCCAGGCTGTGTGGGCGAGGAGGTCCCACTGTGTATACACATCCAGGGGACTCTAGCGCCCCTAGTGGGCTGAGATCTCCAGGCTGTGTGGGCGGGGAGGTCCCATTGTGTATACACATCCAGGGGACTCTAGCGCCCCTAGTGGCCGTAGAGGGCTGAGATCTCCAGGCTGTGTGAGCGGGGAGGTCCCATTGTGTACACACATCCAGGGAACTCTAGCGCCCCTAGTGGCTCTAGTGGGCTGAGATCTCCAGGCTGTGTGGGCGGGGAGGTCCCACTGTGTATACACATCCAGGGGACTCTAGCGCCCCTAGTGGGCTGAGATCTCCAGGCTGTGTGGGCGGGGAGGTCCTATTGTGTATACACATCCAGGGGACTCTAGCGCCCCGAGTGGCTCTAGTGGGCTGAGATCTCCAGGCTGTGTGGGCGGGGAGGTCCCATTGTGTATACTCATTCAGGGGACTCTAGTGCCCCTAGTGGGCTGAGATCTCCAGGCTGTGTGGGCGGGGAGGTCTCATTGTGTATACACATTCAGGGGACTCTAGCGCCCCTAGTGGGCTGAGATCTCCAGGCTGTGTGGGCGGGGAGGTCCCATTGTGTACACACATTCAGGGGACTCTAGCGCCCCTAGTGGGCTCAGATCTCCAGGCTGTGTGGGCGGGGAGGTCTCATTGTGTATACACATTCAGGGGACTCTAGCGCCCCTAGTGGGCTGAGATCTCCTGGCTGTGTGGGCGGGGAGGTCCCATTGTGTACACACATTCAAGGGACTCTAGCGCCCCTAGTGGCTCTAGTGGGCTGAGATCTCCAGGCTGTGTGGGCGGGGAGGTCCCATTGTGTATACACATTCAGGGGACTCTAGCGCCCCTAGTGGGCTGAGATCTCCAGGCTGTGTGGGCGGGGAGGTCCCATTGTGTACACACATTCAGGGGACTCTAGCGCCCCTAGTGGGCTGAGATCTCCAGGCTGTGTGGGCGGGGAGGTCTCATTGTGTATACACATTCAGGGGACTCTAGCGCCCCTAGTGGGCTGAGATCTCCTGGCTGTGTGGGCGGGGAGGTCCCATTGTGTACACACATTCAGGGGACTCTAGCGCCCCTAGTGGGCTGAGATCTCCAGGCTGTGTGGGTGGGGAGGTCCCATTGTGTATACACATCCAGGGGACTCTAGTGCCCGTAGTGGTCGTAGTGGGCTGAGATCTCCTGGCTGTGTGGGCGGGGAGGTCCCATTGTGTATACACATTCAGGGGACTCTAGCGCCCCTAGTGGGCTGAGATCTCCAGGCTGTGTGGGCGGGGAGGTCCCATTGTGTACACACATCCAGGGGACCCTAGTGGCCGTAGTGGGCTGAGATCTCCAGGCTGTGTGGGCGGGGAGGTCCCATTGTGTATACACATCCAGGGGACTCTAGTGGCTCTAGTGGGCTGAGATTTCCAGGCTGGGTGGGCGGGGAGGTCCCATTGAGTATACACATCCAGGGGACTCTGGTGCCCCTAGTGGCCGTAGTGGGTGGAGATCTCCAGGCTGTGTGGGCGGGGAGGTCCCATTGTGTATACACATTCAGAGGACTCTAGCGTCCCTAGTGGCCGTAGAGGGCTGAGATCACCAGGCTGTGTGGGCGGGGAGGTCCCATTGTGTATACACATCCAGGGGACTCTAGCGTCCCTAGTGGGCCGGGAATTGCACAATATACCCACTTAGTTCATTACTGGGAGGTGGGGTTTTCCCGGTGTTTCCCGGTGTTTCACAAAAAAAGCAGCCGAACTCTGAGTCAAACACCACAAGTTACAATTCTGATGGCTCGTAACTTTTGTTTCAGGGCCCACCAGACTTAATGAGCCACTTGTAATGAGAGCCTTACCTATTTGTCGTATAATTTGCACATTTCATGATAAATTAAGGATTTCTTTCATGGTTAAAACAGCAATATGTGTTTTGAACACAGCAAGGTTAATAAATCAGTGCACCATTAATGAACAGAATTGAAATAAATGGCTAATTTGCTCGCAAAGAATTTTGCTTTGAAAATGTTTATTCTATGGGCATGTTTGGTAACCAGACGTCTGTGTTTTGACAGCTGTTGTTTACAATGTTCATCTAACAATACACAGTTGATTTCTTGGAACATCTAAGCTTTATTTATTTTTAATTGGTAGACTATTGACAAAACAAAGGGACTGATTGACAAAGCCAAAGGAATGAGTTTCATAACTTTTTCTTTGAACCTTTTGTTCAAATCATACAATACGATAAAAACATGAAATAAAGTGGAGAGACTAATTCTATCATAAACCTGTTCTGCAAATCGAGGACAAAGTGCATTTGTGCAATGGGAAAGATCATCAAACAAACACAGGACCAGTGTTTATTTTGTAAAAATATAAGTGCCAGGGCCCGTGTAGTTTTCAGGCACTACCGTGGTTGGCACTACTCGCGATCCCTCCCAACGCTGCCAAATTCTAACCATCGCAGCGTACAAGATTGACATGTTGACTATTGTAGGTCAACTAATGCGGTAAATATGGCCTCGATTGATTGTATTCAGTTTTTTAAGTTTATTGAATACATTGTTCATGACCCCTGCTAAAAATATACAGATAGCGCCACCATGTGATAGACTGTCATAAATAAGTACTGAAGTTTACAAATAAGTGTGAGAAGTTGGCCTGATATATGATGTCACTAGTTCTAGTGTACACCTTGTATCAGTCCAAACAACCCTTATGGTGATTGGTTGTAAAGTCAACCTTATAGACCAGCTATCCTAGTGGTAGCATGGACAAGAGCAGTCTTAGGCTAAACTCTGTATGGCATGTGAAGCCAGCTGTTATACCATTATAGTCCCTTGAATACCAAATGAAAGGACACCACACCAAGTATATATAAAGTTAGAATGTATTTATTCTAGCATATACCCTGAGCACTCTTTATGAGGTCAGAGGTCTAAGTACAAACAATTTCTTAAGTAGCATACGTTAAGTTACACTGGAAAATACAGTTAGGCCCAGGGGCCACGCAAACCATATACTAAGAAAGTGGTATAAGTACCACTTCATGAACAGGGAGTAGGCCTAGGGCCTAGGGAATCGCTGGGGCTACACTACCCTACCAAGAGTTAGGAAGTGGGAGGCCCACGGGAAGCGTGTGCAGTGTGGAAACACACACGCAGGTTACATTAAAGTCAATGGGAATGTAACAGTTAAAAATAGGGAGAATAAGGACACTTCCGAAGGAGCTAGAAGGAAGCAACTCAAGACTTTGACACTTGGATAGTCAATATCCACTGGAGCACCGGAGTACTCGCGTTGCCTCACCCACAGGAGACGGGTGCATAGGTGTGAAGATGTGTCGGGTGTCGTCGCTGGATCCTATGGATGCCTGAAGAACAGATGCTGGCAGGCGGCCAGGAGGAAGATGTCCAGTGGATCCAAGGGTGGATCTTGAAGGAGGAACACCTGCAAGCAGAGGGGACAAAGTCTGGGTCACTAGCCAGTGACCGTGTGGAACCAGGAAGGAACCAGGCGATGTCGTGCAGAACACAGGTGATGTCGTGAAGCTTGTCTCTGCAGCTGCGTGGACCAGGAGGCGTCGAGGATGACCAGAACCAGGATACGAGCTGTCCCACAAAGGATCTTGCTGATGGCGGAGTCAACGTCCCGATTGGAGTCAACAAGCCTTGGCAAAGGCAACCCACGTGGAAAGGGAAATTCGCTTCAGGTGCAGACCAGGAAGGTCTGGGGTGCTTCTCTTTCACAGGGAAGCAAGGGCCAGTCTGGAGGAGCCAAACCAGCAGTGTAAAGTTAAAGGTTCGTCGTCACAGAGGCTACTAGCCAACGGGCCAGCAACCGGACAGACGCGTCGAGCAGGAAAATGCAGAAGGGCCCCACGCAGAACTCGTGGAGTGTGGAGGGCTGATCTTCGGTGCAGATGGTGCTCGGGGTTGGGGCTTCTCAATCCCCAGAGTACAACTTCGAGGATGCCTCAGAGCTGCGCTGGAAGCTACTAGCCAATTTTCCAGGTAGCCGGTCCCAAGTCTCTCGTCGCCTCCACGGATCTCAGCTCGGCTGTGGATGTGGATCAGGGTCGGAGAAGTCTGGAAGTCAAGGCGCTGGTCGGGCTCTGCAGTCGGTTCCTCGTAGAACTTTGGGCAAAGCAAACGGCAGGTTGCTTGATGGTGCCTGTTTGCACAGGGTGGCCACTCCTTGGCCACAAGGGAGATTCTTCAGTCTTCTTCTTGTCGTCGAATGTCGAAGGTCCAGAGTTTTGTGTCAGGATAATCCAAAGTCCTAGGGACTCAGCTCCCACTCTTATACTAATCTGGGGGGCTGGGTTACCTGCTAGGTCCCTCCTATGGGTGGGACCAGGGAGGGGGGTGGTTACAACCCCTTCCCTTTGTCCAGTTTCGCGCCAGGACTGGGGCTGGAGTGCCCCAGCACCGGTTTGAACCGGGCTATGCATGGGACTCCTTGTGTGCCCCAGGCAGTGTCTCGTTTCTTTCATCCCTCCCTGCTCCAATACACTAAGTCCTGTCTGGGGTGGTGCTAGCACCTCCCAAGGCAGGAACCCTATTGTCCAAGCCTCCCTCGCTGGAAGGACTCCCAGCAGCAGGAGGTCAGACTTGTGTCTGTGGCAGCAGCGTCCATTTTGTGACGCTGGGGCTCTGGTTAACTTTAACTGGGTAAGTAGGATTTCAACATGTCTTCCCCCTCTAGGAGGGGGGAATACTATCCTCACCACCAGAAATGGTGTGGGGGTAGTATTCCAAAGTGTTAGACACCTTACACAACATGTTTTGATAAAGCCAAACCATAGTTACCATAACTGCGAGGATTATAAGGCACTTTAAGAGTATATGGTAGGCAAAATCACAGAACAGCTATAAGGACATGGTTCCGAAAGCTGCAGACAGGCTCAGCTCATGCTAGAGCACCATCTCACATGTTACCAAGCACTCTGCCTCCAGGAGTGCTAAGGCCTGCTATAGGAGTGGCTGACAGGTTACCCATGTGTCTATATTTGAGGTTAGGTATAGGGATACTACACCTAAGCAAGGGGTGATTACACGACCTTGCCCCAGCTGAGTGATCAGCCAGTTGTTTCATGATGGGAGGCCAGCCAGGGGTGGCATAATACATGCTGCAGCCCCTGGTAGGCCTAGGTGGTGTATGCCCTGGGTACCTAAGGTACACTGTACAGGGTCCAATAAGGTGATCCTTACCAATTGGGTTATGTATCTAAAGTATGTTATGTTATGTATCTAAAGTACATAGTAGGAATTTAGAGAGAGAACAGCTGGGCTGTGGGTCTGATTAGCAGGCCCACAGCCACATCTAAGTCGTAAACCAGTAAAGCAAAAGCAAAAGGTGGGGGTGACCATAGGAAGCAGACCCTACTCTCCTACAATAAGTGCCAGCGCTAAGCACCACAAACATTGGCACAAATTATTAAGCGCTGCACAAGGCACGACAAAGAGGATAAAAAAAACTCTTAAAATGCAACTAAGTAATATAATGACAGGGAAAAAAACAATAAATATGGTGTGAATTGTAGTTATAGTTGACGTGTTCATTTTCACATTGCTTACAGTTTGTGGCATGGCATGGCAATGCAATAGTTTGTGTCTCTTGGTACCTCTTTTTTTATGTCCTATTTATTCTAAAAATTAATAGTAGGGAGCATTTGGGTGATGGTTCCAAGACTCACACTGACTTCAGGGGGGACTTTGCCTCCAATTGAAAGTTCACTTTGAAATCCCCGTCGAGCGGGAGGATCACTGATTGCTTTATTTCTTCAGAGTTACATGTTCATTCTCTACCCATAAGCATTCACTTCCTTATGTCAAAGTAGCTCTGATGCAACAGACTGCTTCATGTTGCCTTTCCATGTATGCGACTTACACAGAATTCGGACTGTAAGCTGTAAGGTCTTTCTTTGTGCAGATAGTTCCGCAACGGATATGTCTCACTTGGACTCACTCTGATGGTCCTGGATACAATTTGCAGGTCCAGTCCTGCTCACCTAGGCAAGAGGGCAGCTGTGCAGCAGTTCAGGATAACAGGGCAGTAGTCCTATAGGTCAGCAGTTCTTTCAGCAGCAGTCCTTTTTCCTTGCAGAGTCTTCCACAGGTCCAGAAGTGTACTGAAGAGTTGGTGTCTGAGGTCCAATATTTATACCTAGTGCCTTCTTTGAAGTGGAAGAAACTTCTAGAGGATTCCCTTTGACGTGCTTAGGTTTCCTGCCTCCCCTACTCTGGCTCCAGACTAACTACAGGGGGTAAGCAATCCTTAGTGTGAAGGCAGGACACAGCCTAGTCAGCTGTAAGTGGGGCTGTTCCTAACTACACCCTCCCATCCTGCTAAAGTTAGCCCATTCAGGCACAACAAAGCTCCCTATTGTGTGTGACTGTCTAGGAGGTATACACAAAGACCAACTGTCAACTACACCCACTCATGTGACCCAGAGACATGCTGCAAACACTAACTGGTTAGGACAGGAAAATGGCAACTTTCTCAAAGTAGAGAAATGTATGATAGAGCATGCACTCCTTCCCTTTAATTGATCCAAACTCCAGAATCTTACTTGTAGATGCGTGCGTCCAATGTCCGTGGATCGCCCCGAACCACAGCAATACGAAAGTATCAAAGAAAGAGCACTCCTCTTGCGCTCCCACTGTCGCACAGCGAAAAGTGGGAATAAATCCCACCAATGTATTTCATTTAACCAGGTATTCCAATTTAAACTCATTATGACCGTAGCTGTTTGCTTGTCCAATATTAAAACCATACGCCGTTATTCTTTCATCATGACGGAGACAGTGTGATTGAATCTGCAATCTTTATTGACATCTTCAAATACCAGCTGTATACCAATCCAGGTTTATACACAGGTACGTACAAATCAATCACGTTTTGAAGTTAACACGCTGTGTGAATACCCAATGCATTTCGAGCCTACTTGGCTCTTCGTCAGGGGTTGCTAGAACAAATACAATAAACAGCTTAATCACTTTCATGAACGATATATAAAAGACAACGTCAATGTACGACAAAGTCTTAAAAAAGGAAAACAGAACATGAAATGAACTTGTCATTGCGGAGACAGAAGTAATGGCATTTGGAAGTTACAGCTTATTACATGAAATAATGTAACTCCAATGTTATCCTACGGTAGATGTTGGCCTTGAAGTAGTCAACTTTAAGAGTTTTTCACTACAAGGACATGTAAAACTTAAAAGTACATGTCCGACTTTTTAAATACACTGGACCCTGCCCTCTGGACTGTTCAGGGCCTACTTCAGGGGGAGGCATATGTTTTAAAAAGGAAAGTTTGGGCCTGGCAAAAGGTTTATTTTGCCAGGTCCAAATGGCAGTTTAAAACTGCAGACACAGGCTGCAATGGCAGGCCTGAGGCATGTTTGAAGGGCTATTTAAGTGGGTGGCACAATTGGTGCGGCAGGAACTTACAAATAGATAAAATATGCCAAGTGGTTGCAATCCAGTTCTACAATGTTTAGATGACTGGTTAGTAGTGGTAAAGTGCATAGAGTCCTAAGGCAAGCAAAAACGAATTCAGCAAAAGGCAAAAGGTTTGGGAGTGACCCTGCAGAGAGAGCTAGGTCCAAGAATCCGCTATAATTTTCCACTGATGACTCAAAGCAGAAGAGAACCCCAAATATGCAGCATAAAGTGGCATCTTCTTGCTTGGATTGTACGGTGTTAGTATTTCCGTTGGTCAAAATCTGTGATTCATGTGAATAAAGTAAGCAACATCTTTTAAATGTAAGACTCATAATTGTGAATTATGGGTTTTGTTGTTTAAGCAATAAGCAACATGCTAATACAATTCATATCCAGTCCAGAATCCTACAATCTGATTGTGTCATTATTTATAAGGCTGCAGGCCACAAATACTATGAGGTTGAAAGCAAGCTCTTTATGAACTCCGGGCACCTTCTTCAAATGGCTGCCGGCTTCCACGGTGCTACAGATCCCAACATTTCAGGCATAGTGTATACCCCACCTGAGCAGCCTAGAAGAAAGAGTTACTTGCATTAGACCTTTTCACTGTTTCCATCTCTCACGATGTGCTTCAGGGCTTGCTTATCTTACCTCTCCCTTTTCCAGTCATGGTTTCCACCTAGGAAGACCAGTCTCGCCTTTCACTCCTGTACTGATTCTTGGCCATGTCTAGGCACATAGATGCTCTCCTTGCTGGATGGGATGAAAGGTCCTACATTTTCACAGTTCTGTGATCACAGTCCTCTCTCTGCATCCTCTCCACATGCTCCACTGGTCTGCTCACCGCCTTTGTTCTTCCTGAGTTTTTAGGCACCCTATGGATGGGGGAGTAGAATTGCCCCACTGAATCTACAAATTCCTTTTTACTTTTCCATTTAAGGCTCTGGAATTTTACATTGCAAATTATTGTTCATTTTGAAATTGGTGTATTTGTCGAACTCGCCGAAATATGGTGTAGTTAGCAAGTTTCGTGTATTCTACAATAATGTACTGTAGCATAATTGAAACATTTTCCAAATGTCATATAAGAGTATGCTACAGTATGAAGCATTGAAATTAACACCAAATGCCATGAACAGAATGTGAAAACAGAGGTCGAGCACCACATTTGTTCCTTATTAACACCAAACCACAGCAGATGTCTCCCTACAGACTCCAGCTGCCTCAAAACCCTTAATAAACACCACTCAAAGTGAGACACTAAGGTACTCCTGAAGCCTGCACGTGCAATGCTAATGGGGTCGGTAGCAGGGAATCCCAGGACAATTTACAGCCATCTTGGAACTGGCCCCTCATATATCACACTGATCATAGTTAAATTACAAGACATCTACGACCCCCTTCCCCCCCCCCACCCCTCAAGCAAAAGAGTCTCCCGCTACATAGAGCCCATGGTCGTAGTAGCATAGGCTCAACAACACAAGAGTAATTAATGGCATACTAAAAATATAAACGTATTGGGGAAATACAAGAGCAGACGTGGTGCAGAGTTTTTATTTTGTTATTTTGGTTCTGCTGCTGGTTCTGCTGTTGCCCCGCATCACATTGAGGCTTTGAATTCTTGTGCTATGTGAATAAAATAAATACCATAACATAAGAAACATAACATAGACATTGTCTCTGAAATGCACTAGAAGATACCTGAAGGGTCCAATGGCACCCCTGCGCATCAGCATGTCATCTCTTCGATCCCGCCTATTGCCCTTACACTCCTCTCAAGATATCGCAATTTATTTTATATTGAAAACCTTTTATTGAATAGTTTCTCAACTTCACCATATACTTATATTCATTAATACATATATCATTTAAACTCGCAATTCCTTAATTGTAGCACTTTACCACCTAAGATATTTACACCATTTAGAAAAAAATATTTATTTGCAGCCACCAGACAATCAAGACATTAGCTTATCTTTATTGTTAACCCCTTCCTAAATCTCTTGATGCACCATGTTTGATCTCTCAGACACAACGAAGGAATAACCCTGTCCCCATACTTTAACCCTAAAGGTTTCCAGGTGAGTTATCTCAAAGCCTCAAAATGTCTCCTGTCACTATAGAGAGCTATCATGAATATGATTATAGCCAGCAGCAACCCTCTCACTTCCTATACCTGTTTACATAACTCTTCCTCTATGAAAGTCATGTATCTTACAGCTGTCACTCACTTCCTTCCACAACCCTTTATCAAAAACCTATATCTTCTCACCACGCTCTTTCACAGATCTGGATACAAAAATTAGCTACTGCATCCTTTTTTCCATTGAATGTATCCTAACACAAACATTGATAACATAGAGCTTATGGTTCAGACTTACTCTGAAAGAAATGCTCTAAAAAAAGGACCAAAAATGTTACCTTCTCCATGAACACAATAATGCATCACGCTTATGACAGACTAACATATTTCACCATCGTTCAATTTTCTAGATGTATAAGCCATCTTTGCCACCTCCTCATCCTGTATCACCGGGCATCGGAAGACACAGTGATAAACGTTTTACGGCATACATCAACATTATATAGAATGGGTGCACCTCTCACATCCCTTTTCAATGGGAAACATCCTTTACCATGCAGTCATTACCACAATCTGCCTTTACAACGCAATCACTACCCCAACTGCGACGTTACCACGTGTTCCTTTATCATGCAAGCCGTTATAACGACTTGCTTTAGGGGGCGTGTTGTTGGACTGGGGTTGGATTTTAAATCCAACACCTTCCCTACTGTTGCGTAAACTGGAGTTAGAATGGTAAATTATACTATTCCAAAGTCTAGTGCCCCCCTAAGGCTAGTAGTTGTAACAACTTGCATGGTAAAGGAACATGTGGTATCGTCACAGTCAGAGTAAAGACTGTGTTGTAAAGGCATGTGTGGTAAATGCATGTGGGGTTGTATCTTACATCCCCCTTCAATGCATCAAAGGCTCTGTGGCATGCCTCTTTCATCAAAAATGAAAAACCCTTCTTCAGAGAATCTTAAGGAGTTGTGCTTCTGTGAGAAATGCAAAACCAATTTTAAATATGTCGTGCCTCCAAGGGGAAATAAACCATACCCTACATAGAGTGTATATCACTCTAGTCAGCAAAACATTAGGTAACTGAATAACTACATCATTTTTATTCAGTATATTTGGTACTATTTCTAACCTCATTTTATGCTCATTCTATGTTTGCCTCCTTTCGAGAATAAATAATTGAAATTAGTTACCACGAAAATACCCTTGACTGATTTCTCCATCAGAAATTGAAATAGGCCTGATTCAGATACTAGTCCAAAGTAAATTTGTTTGAAACTATAGGCAATTTAATAGCTAACAATTGTTTTTTTAACACATTAATTCTGCATACAGCATTTCTTGATTTTGATTAGGTGTCAATTCCTTGGTACTGAACTATACTGCCATGATGTTCAGTAGGAGGTGTCTGTCTAATTCAATTTTATATTTTAGGTCCATTAGGTCAACACACATTCTTATGATAGCATCAGGTTTTCATGCAATACAAATATGCACCAGCCACGTAGATAACTCAATTGGTTCAACACTCCACTCTTAACCAACCGTTCTGACTTAATTTGCAACTCTTCGCCACCATAAGGTGCAGATACGTAATCTTGTGAACAGCTGGTTAGAAATTCTCCTTAGGATGATCTTGAAATAAAATATTTTAGCCTCAATTTCTCTTTAAACAAGTTATGACACATCTTAAATGATATATAGCATAGTGTCCACTAGCTTTATCTGCTCTTTGAACCATGGGCACAAGAACATATGCATTTCACCTTGGTCGCAACATTCTAATATTGTCTTACCCTCATCAGTAACTTAATGAAATTAAATGAAATGTGGAGTTTATAAAGCGCGAACTGTCACTCCCACAGGAGCCTCCTAGCGCTATCAGAAAACGAGATACAGCAGTAAGGGGTTAGAATCTAGATGAGTGCAAAGCATGAGTCATCTGGTGTTCCATAGATCCATGTTTTAGGGCCTTCCTAAACTGCTCTTCAGATTCCATTGCTCGGAGTTTATTTGGCATAGAATTCCACACCTTTGCACCTAGCACCATGGCTAATTCCCCCCCCCCTAGTTTTAAGTTTGAAGCCTGGCAGTTTGAGCAGGTTTGCTGAGGTGGATCTGAGTGTTCTCATTGTTGTGTAGAGTGTAAATCTTGTGGAAAGGTGTACTGGCCCTAACCGGCGTGTTGCTCTGAAGGTCGTAAGTATAAGTTTGAATAAGAATCTTTTATGTACCGGGAGCCAATGGAGGGTCCTCAGGGCGGCTGAGGCTGACGCTCTACGGGGAAGCCCTAAGACCAATCTGGCTGCTGCATGTTGTACTACCTGTAGTCTCCTCAGGGTGGCTTTGTTAACCCCTGTCAGGAGACTCTTACAGTAGTCTAGCCGTGAAAGTGTTAAAGCCACTGCCACTGTTTTCCTTGCAACAAGTGGAATCAGATCGAATAACTTTTTCAGGGTTTTGATAAGGCCAAAGCATATCCCCACTACCTTTAGTACATGGGGGTTTGAAGGAGAGGGAGGAGTCAAACCACACTCCCAGATTTTTTGCCACTTCCACGGTAGGAGGAGGGGCTGCCGCCTCATCCGGCCACCAGTTCTTGGGTTGGAACGGGTTGTTTTTCCCTATCAATATGATTTCGGTCTTATCGGTATTGCAACGGAGGTGGTTGTTCTTCATCCATTTGATGACTGCCGTGAGGCAGGCTTTGAAATTTTCTTCAGCTTCCATGGAGTTCTTCTCCAAAAACAGGATCAGCTGAGTGTCATCAGCATATGATGTTGCTTCGATCCCATAAGCTGAGATCAGAGAGATAAATGGGGCCATGTATATATTAAAGAGGAGTGGACTAAGAGAGGCCTCCAGTAGGACACCCGTAGTGACGGTGCGTTCTGAGGAGAGGAAGGTTCCCAGAGAGACTGCTTGTTTCCGATTAGACAGGAAGGATGTAATCCATGCCGGGGCAGAATGGAAAATGCCACAGGATTTCAGTCTGGTTAGCAAGACACTATGTGAGATGGTATCAAATGCGGCAGACATCCAAATGGATCAGAACTACCTTCTTGCTGTTATCTGTAATGAATTTCAGGGTGTCCGATATCTCCAATAACGCAGATTCCGTAGAATGTTTCGGGCGAAACCCAGATTGGCGGGAATGGAAAATCTGAGCTGACTCAGAGAAGTTGGAAAGTTCTTTATAGACCATTCTCTCTGTGATCTTGCCTAAAATGGGTAATACGGATATGGGCCTATAATTGGAAAGATTATAAGGGTCTACATTTTGTTTTTTCTTTAGTGGTTTTACAATGGCGAATTTCCATTCATCTGGCACTATGCCTGTGGATAAAGAGGAATTTACGATATTATTGATCACAGGATTCACTATGTCGATAATATGATGTAGTATCGTTGGTGGGCAATCATCCAATGGCGAGCCTGATTTACAAGCTAGGATGGCCTCATGTGTCTGGGATAGCGTAACAGTTTAATGGAAGAGCTCCTAAATACCGATGGAAAAATATTGTCAGTTCTCATAATGTCCCGCCATATCAGGAATACAGGGATCCAGTTCTAATAGGGGGGCAGAGTTAGACAAACAATTCATCACAACTCCAGCAATAAACATTCTATACGCATAATTTCTGCTCTTGATTTTGGAGATTACGACCAAGTGCCTGATTTAGAGTTTGATGGACGGATTATTCTGTCACATACATGATGGATAGTCCGTCTGTCTTATTACAAGTGCATTATATCCTATGGCAATTGTAATACGGCGTATGGAATATCAATCTGATTTGTGAGGGTGTATCCCATTAACTGAACTCTAAATCAGGCCTATCATCTTTAGCCTCCACTCTTTCTTCTCATAACCTTCATACTTATTTTACCATCAGCTTTACACAGCTGTAAAAAGTGCCCTTTTCATATCCACGTCCTGCACTGTGGTTTACTCAATAGTTTGTTTAATTTGCCAGATTGTTTTCACAGCCACACCTTAAGCATGTTACATTTTCACCTAAACTTGTTTTCTCACCATTTTTTAAGTCTCTTGTCCTTTTTACCCCTTTTATCACCATAATGTTTACGATTATGTTTTATGTTTATTTATGTTTATTATCATTCATATTCCAGATATACCTCACGTACTTGTAATACAACCCCTCACTTACATCTATTTGTAAGTCCAATAACAAAGATTGATTTGTAGCCATCCGTACCCTCACCTAAACATCTCTGTGCCACTTTAGCACTAATTGGTACTGAAAGTACTTGGTACTTCACTATACCAGTACATTAGCAAGATGCTATTACCACCTTCAGGGCACCAGCATAATGACCCTCACTCATATTAGACTCAAACCTGAGAATAAAGCATGTAATGCACCAGACTCCTGCATTGTCCTGGCATCTTGTCCTTTTGTAAGTCGCAGCCTACCAGACAGTGCAGCTGTCTTGCTAGCTAAAGACATATTGGGGACTTTGAGAAAGTTGACCAAGGAATGCATTCCGCTGTCGTGTAGCTCCCACTAACCTGTAAGACCTGCATATTTGTTTGGACAACATAAACTTTGGACTAGGTACCAAGACTGTTTCCGGGCACCCCAGCAGGATATGTCATCCTAGATAACAGCTAGCTCACAGTGCCACCACATGCCCCCCTAACCTTACCAGGGATCGAATAATTTCTGGCTACCACTGTACATGACAACTGACCCCTCAGGGATGGTGGAAACAGTTCGAACCTTTCGCCCAGTCACTTGTGCTTACATATGCTCAGAGGAATATACAGAAAACCCAATGGGATGATTTTTAATATATTTATTGAACAAACATTCTTGTATAGAATGCCGTGATAATCAGTATATACAAGCAGATGAAAGTGATTACGAGCACCAAAAGAGTAAATAGTAGATACAGCTCTACCATGGTGCTAAAACAGTGTATATGCAGACATATGAACAAGGCAGTAATCAGGTGTACTCTTACTATGCACACCCTCCTCTAAGTGTATCTAGAGTGTGTGTTGGTGGAGAGTCAAGAATCTCCCCTAGGGACGATCCACCCTCATTACCTGGTAGGAGAGAATGAAGGAAACCGTCTTGGTCACAAACTCCTCACAGAGATGTCAGAACGCTGCCTGGTGAACTCCAAGCTTGCAGGGACCCTCGGTGTCAACTGAAGTGTCTCCTCTGCTAATCTATTGGGATGCTCATTACTTATAATACAAAGCTACCTTGAGATGTACGCTGTAGATTAGTGGTGTTGTGGATATGTAGATAGCTCTGCCGCCCCATGGATGTAGATAGAACGACATTTGTACATAGTGTGTAACGAGGCCTTGTACATGATTTTCAAGGCAGCTTGATAGTGTTGTGTGAAGCTGGATGTGTGAATAAATTTGTTTCAGAGACACTAATCTGACATTGTCGTGTATGCAAATATGTGCAAAGGTTTATGGCAGAAATGCTATTGTGAAAAAGAGGACAATGTAAGAAGTGAGCAGCTTCGCTACATGGGCCTAACCCGGGAACATAACACCGCCTGTTGATTACCATTGGTTTTGTGGTTTGTAACTCACATTTTCAGGCTTTCTACTTGCTGCCTTTATTTGCTTTAGGCTCTACAGGTTCAGTTTGTCCCTCCTATTACCTGAATCGTGTTTAATGCATTCTTCCAGAAACTCACTGTCAGTAAACAGGCCTTTAAATCTTGTTCTTTTCTTGTCAAATTTACTGTGTATTCAAAGACCGAGGTCAAATATCAGGGCAGTTGTGGTAAATGCTTCATGTATTTGGTTTTACATTGCGCTGTTTTATGTAGAATACCTTTTCACTGTGGCTCTGGAATGTAGAATGCTTGGTCCCTGTTGCTTAGCACTTGTGGCCAGTTGCAGTTGGGAGCCCTGTGGATAGGACGTTATTTTATGAGAAGCACAATAAACAACTTCATCTCTTCACCCCCTGCTTGATGTACTTCATTACAGCAGTCTTCCGACAGTGCTTGTTTACTTTTCATTCTCTGACTTCAAAGTGAGAAGATTTATGTGAACATCTTGCTGGATACAAGGGGTAGGAAAGAGGTTTTGTCTAGCACATGACAACATTTAAATGAACTGTGTAAGTATTTCAGAATATATCAGAATTAGGAACCCAAATGAAGCACACTTTTTGTTATTTCTGAAGAGTGTTGGAAACAAATATTTTAATATGATCAAACAAATCATTACACTAGGTGATGCAATTTCCGCATATTTTTGTTTCTGCACTGTAGAGTTTTATTTGTAAAACTGAAGGTCTGTGCAAATTTAATAGTCATTTCAACTGAATATGTGTTGTCTGTAATGGCAGTGCGCTATCAAACCTTGCATTCTCCACTCTATGCCACTCTACTGTACTCGGCACCAATCCACGCAACTGCACTCTGCATGCCTTCACTCTACGCCACTGCACTCTATGCCACTTCAAGGTACACCACTGCACTCCATGCCACTTCTTGCTCCGCTTTCTCTTTGATCCTGTACCACTCTTCTCTATGCCAATGCACTCTTTGCCACTCTGCTCTAAACCACTGCACTCTACACCACTCCAGTCCAGGCCACACAAATCTACTCTGCACGACTCCACTGTACTCTATGCCAATACACTCTACGCCAATGCACTTTACTCTGTAACACTCAACTCTATGCATCTACACTGTACACCAATCCACTGAATGCCCTTCTAATCTACTCTGTACCCCTGCTCCCTATGCCACTGCACTCTACACCATTTTACTCTACGCCATTACACTCTATGCCACTCCACGCAACTGCGCTCTATCCTGCACCACTCCACTCCAGTCCACTCTGAAACAACCTGCTCTACACTACTGCACTTTACACCACTCTTCTCTATGCCACAGTATTCTATGACTCTCCACTCTTAATCACTGTACTATATGCCAATGCACTCTACAAAACTGCACTCTATGCCACTGCTCTCTATGCCACTACTACACTCTACACCACTGCACTGAGACACTCTACTCTGCAACACCACACTCTCCTCAACTGAACTCTACACCACTCTACTCTGCACTACTTCACTCTATGCCACTCTACGTTACTCCACTCTATGCTACTCCACTCTACGCCACTGCACACTATGCCACTGCTCTCCACGGCATTATACTCTACTCTGCACCACTCTATGCTGCTCTACTAAATGCCACTGCACTCTGTGCCACTCAAATCTACTCTGCATTTTATGCCACTGCACTCTATTCCATTCAACTCTACTCTGCGCCACTGCCATCTGCATCACTCAACTGTACGCCACTCCACTCAGCACTACTCTACCAAACTCAACACCCCTCTACACCACCCGGCTCTGGGCCACTCTACTCTGCACCACTGCTCTCTATTATACACTACTGTAATCCATGCCACTGCATTCTATGAGGCTGTATTGTATGCCACTGTACTCAATGCCACTGCACTCTATGCCACTATACTCTGCAACACTCTATGCCAACACACTCCAGTCTATGCCACTCCAGTGTATGCCACTGGATGTGACTCCACACTATGCCACTTCAATACACAACACTGTCTACCACTCCACTCTACAACGCTCTACTCTTTGCAATCACACTCTGACACTCTATACAACTTTCCTCTACACCACTAAAATTAGCCTTGATTAATAGGAGCCACGCTTGTATACAACATGACTGAAACACGTAGGCAAAGTCAACAGCTCTTGCATAGGCAGACATATTGGCTTTGCCAATACTTATTTGGATTAGCTGATGAGTCCAGCTTGTCCATTGTGCATGATGACAACACCAACTGTCCGGTTGTTTCTAGGACACGAAGACAATACTCACTATTCACGCTCTCCACATACGACAGATGCCTGCGATGCCATCACCATAGAAGCATGCATACAACAGATTCTCACAAGCTGAGAACTAGTGTTTACTGTGTTCCTTGGGCAGAAGCATGCAGCATGTACTTCCGGATAACTAGAAGTATGAATTACCGCTCCATCTCTCACTTGCAGTCAGCACACACTGGTCCAAGCTATTTGCATGTACATGTAATAATACTGCAGAAATGTGCACGGCAATATAGAACCCCCAGCCACATAATCTAACTTGCACCCAAAAATGGAGACTGTGCTGACCTCATGGCTTGCAAATAATAATAGTTTATGAGCAGTGCATGTGAGCTGCAGTGCAGGTTGCAGTGTCAGACATGATAGGTGTGAATACCAATTGCGGCTGGTAGGGAACGGTGGTGGTGGTGGGGACGACGTTTTGAAAAAAGTGAAGACTTACCTACTCGTTGCGGGTCACCAGCCACATCCTCTTCTTCATCCTTGCGCTTCTCATGGCACCCAGCTGCACCGGGGCTCCCCTAAACCAATTACGATGCTGCTTTCACCATGACAGCAGCACTGTGATTGGTCTTGGGGACTGACAGCCTGTGCATGTTCTCCACCCAGGCTGTAAATTACAGGCCGGTGGTGAACATTTTAAGTGTACGGTTTCGCCGGCCCAAGACTTCCGGCCAAACCGTCATGCACACTTAAAGTGCAGCAACCACTTCTCCCCCGACGTCACGGGAGCCCTGCCCCGCCCCTGCGCTATCTAGTAGGCTGTGCCCTATTTTTATTTTGTGTTTTCTGTATAAATGAAGCTGCAATGGCATTTTTCCACATTTATTTACCTGATAAATGTATACAAATGTTTTCAGCTGCATACAGTGCAATAGCGTGATCTGAAAACATTTGCATTGTAGAATAGCATACAAAACTGTAGATCTGCACTTAATTAAGCTTAATTAGGAAATCTATTGTCTTTTTGCATCTCCCCATACCTCGCAGTCTGTGCACCTACTGACCTGGCACTCATGATCGACAGTAAAAAAATAATCCGAAGAAGGCCTATTTTCCATATTGCTCTGTATTTAAAAATAAATAGACAGGAAAATAATTCGTTTTCTGTCTGTATTTAACTGTAAAAATCAGTAACAAAATAAAACTGGGAGCCCTAAACATAAAGGAAAGAAAGGTTATATTGCCCATTGTGGAGCATCTTGCAAGTATATGCATATCTGTCGAAGACAAACCCCAGAATAATTATTACTTTAAACTGGGTCCTCCAAGATAACCAACACTTTACTCATATCGTCTTTAAAATTCAATCAATCAATCAAGGGTTTGTATAGCACGCCTACTCACCAGTGAGGGTCTCAAGGTGCTGAGGGGGTGATGCTGATATATCTGGGTGCAGGGGTTCACTCGAAGAGCCAGGTCTTGAGGTCTTTCCTGAATTGAGTAAGCGGCGTGGATTGCCCCAGGTGGAGGGGCAGGGTGTTCCAGATCTTGGCGGTAAGATCGGAGAAAGATCTTCCTTTGGTTTTGGTCCTGTGGTTCTGTGGCCAGGGCCAGATGGGCGGAGCAAAGGTGTCTGGCGGGTACATGGAATGAGAGACGGTGCTTCAGAAATGCAGGTCCTGCATCCTGGAGAACTTTGCAGGCATGTGTGAGGAGCTTGAAGGTGATTACTTCATTGATTGGAAGCCAGTGGAGTTTTCGAAGGTGTTCGGTGATGTGGCTGTGGTGGGGGATGTTGAGAACCAGTCTGGCAGCAGCTTTAAATAAATTAAAATTTATTTATACTAAATAAATTATCTCTGAGGAGTCACCCTACAGATTTATATATTACTGTTTGTCATGATATATAGCTGCATAACAACCATATTCTAAAGAAGGGCACATAATACCTATTGTTTTATTAATATTTTTTTTAAAATCTCTTTATTTTAAAGAGTAAACACAGCATTGCGATGACAGTAAGTATCATATCACATACCACTGAGACACAGTACAACTGGTCTTCAGACACTCATTGTTTCCCATTCTCCCAAACAACCTTGTGCTCCTCAGCCATATTATCCAGACACTTTTAATACAACGTATTAGGATTAACTCACTCAATAGAAGCACACAACATCCCCAGATATTCATCACATTTCACCCAGGCTTTGGTCCATTTATGTGGGCAACCTCTGCTTTCATAAACCACCTTTTCTGCCAGCATGCACCAATCCATGTATTGTTTTATTCTAGGTTAGACTGGGACATAAAATAGGCCCGGGCACCAAAACAAAGTGGCCCCAATTAGTGAATCATAAAGCTGAAAAAGTGACCCATGTCTGCCTATTGAGGCAGCTTTAAACATGTAAAGACAAGCTGTAAAAGTGTTTTGCAAGGAGTGGAAAACTGCATGAATTTGATCTTTCTCAAGTTAATGTTTGATAAAATAGCAGAGAAATCAACAGTACAAATCGTCCCAGCAGGCCATGAAACCTACCCGCAAACTGCCCAAAAACTGTCTCACACCCTAACCCGTGAGACCAGCCCAATAAGCTCTGCCTGATTTCCCTATGGGCCAGTCCGGCACTGGTACAGGTCTTATTTACTATTTACTCTGGTCTTATTTTTACAAAGGTCAAATAAAGAATAGAATTATTTACTCGCATCCAAAATCAATAAACATTCATCCATATAGACACAGTAAGCCAATTAAATTCAATAAAAGACAATAAAGTCAATAATAGACTTGTGAGCTATATATTATTAAATTAGGGACGTGATAAAGAAAGGCTACTGGGGGTATTAGAAGAACAGGAAGTAGATTTACTAGATTACTGAGGGGTTAATTTGTCAGTGAAAAGGTCATTATAGCAGCAACGGTCTTTTATAACAAAAAGGATATCAAGAGTTCTTATAAACCAATAACCGGTGGGCGGGAAAACAGTTACTACAGGTAGAGTGAACGTGGTACTGTTCTCCACAAGACCAGAACATTCGCCCAGTTTCTTCAGTCATTTGGTGAAGTGAGAATCTTGAATGGGCAATAATATCATGCATTTTCAGTGCTTAGAAATGTTAGAGGCGTGGAACTAAGCGCTATATGACAAATAATTTATTAGTGTGTTGCAATATGTAGAACGGACAGACGTGGGAGAGGATCATATCGTAGACTATGATTTTGAAATGAGATATTTAAAAACAAATCCATCATTACCTCTGTCCAACCCTTTATTTTGGGTTCCTTTGTTGTTTTCCAGATATTTTTAGATTTTGTCTGAGACAGCGCATGTGTGTCGCTTGCGAGACATTTTGTTCACATACAGGAGACTTAGAGCCCACCCATTGCTCACCATTATGTGGTAAATATTTAAATTACCTGTACTATTTTTATGCGGTAAAATAGAATATGAATAACTCAGTAAAAATAAGAGGCAGAATCCGTGGTATTCGAGGGTATAATAGGGTATTTATTCCTTACAAAGGAATGATGGTTCGAACCAGGCAATCGGGTTCCGTCACCACGAAGGTTCAGGAAGGGATCAGCAATAGATTATTGACAAGTAATAGTATAAATAAGAAATGCATTACATTAAGACAGATGCAGGAGGCGTAACAACTGATAAGAATACACATACGTAATAGAGAGGTATTACAGTAGGCGTGCATAGAGGCGTATACTAAAAACGTCATTATGATGATGACACAAATGGGTGGATCCATAAGAGAATCCTGCAAAGTCAGCGAAAATACATGGCAGAGATGCGCGCGCAGCCGCATGACGTGTGATTGACGTGTAACTAAAGGGTGAAGGGAACTTGACATTTAGCCCTACATGTGGAGACAGAAGTCTGGGGTGTCAGGACAACCTAGTCCTAAATCATATCTAATATCTTGTGTTTAAGGAACTATTTTATCTGGAAGGAAAGGTCTTCTCGGACAGATCCTATTCTATACTGACTGCTAGTGCGTGTACAAGCGTCTAAGTGTCTACATGAGATGCGAGGGGGCATGGGCCTACCATGGTAACGAGAGTCATGAATTACTTGCACAGAGATAGTAAGGCCGGGCCCTTTGCTCTGCAGCTAGAGGGATGTTTACCTAAGCTACTTAGACAGGAATGCATTTCTTGAGGAGCGGAACAGATAACTTGAAGGCGGAATTTAGTTTTGGCAGGCAACAGGCCGGGCTTAGGCACCGTTAGCCGCGCAGGAAGTAAGACAAAGTTCATGGATACAGATGCAGGTCCAGGCTGGAGCATTCAGAGGCAGAAGCAAGAAAAGGCTCGATGGCAGAATTCAGGACCTACCTTGCCAGAGCTGGAAAACGTGAAAAGTATACCATATAAAGACGGTGGCAAGGTATACTTAGGAACGGAATATCTGGCCCATTCATGGCAGATATGAAAGAGTACATATTAACGTTGGACACAATTGTATTTGCGTCTTCATAGCTTGAAGTGGAGGGAACATACATGTACTTGTAGCATGTACATGGAGCCGTTGGGGTCTAGATAGGGGACACAACTGACCATAAAAATTCATATTTCCTCATTCCCTCCTTGTCCCCTACGGACCCTTATGAAATATCGATCCTCAGGAATCCATCAATCTGTTCATGTAATATCATTTGCTCTTCTTTCTTCTTCCGGGATCTTGAACGAAAACTTGAACGTGGAATACACGATGTGGCACACAGGCCGCAAATCGCTGGTCCACATTGTAGACACAGGCAACAACTGAATACTATGAGAAGGCCAATACCTAGGAAGGATAGGACTTTCCATCCCCAGGCTGACAATACACTCCAGAACCAACCGGACCATGTCCAGGTGCCTGCATTCTGATGTATCTGGTTTGCAATCTTATGAAGACGAGTTATGGCTTTATATACGGATGGCGCGTTTTCTGGGATGAAAACACAGCAACTTGATCCGATGACCCTACAAGCTCCGCCCCTATCTGCTAGGATGACGTCAAGGACAAGACGATTTTGAAGAACAACAATCCGCATCGCAGACTGCTCTTCTGTTAAGTTGCCTAGGGCAGAGGTAGTTTCATTCACTACTGCTTCAAGGGTTCTAGTTAATCTGCGTATCAGTTTACTGTTTGAGACAACACCTATGTAAGGAAAGAGACCTTTATTGAAGTCTGTATATTGTTCCCATGCTGTTTCGGTGTAGTCAACAATCGGGATATCTCTCTGGGGCCTATGGTGTACTAGATTGGTATTTCTATGATAATCAGGAGGGGCTAGAAAAACAGGTGGCAAAAGGAATGCAATGTAACAGGTACCATCCCAGTCTGGAGGTAGACGTATATATGCGGTATGCCCACATATGAAGTAGGAATGACGGGAAGCTCTAAATGTAGACTTGCCTTTATCACTGAATTCGATCACAGTGGTACATTTACTATGACCCAGGTGTACTGAACCATTCTTTCTTACACAGAATTCACCTTTGACTGGTAATACTGACATAGCAGGCAAGACTAGTGTAGCTTCAGATTCAACATTTAGAATCATGAGGTTAAGTGTAAAATTACCTAATCCATATACTTCATTTTCTAGATCAGTTCCTGTTCTTTTGGGAAGTCCCTCCTGGTTAGGATAACAGGCTTTAAGCAAAACTAAGTTCAGGTTTCCCCATACCCAGTTGCTCTGGTATACTACAGTGTTTGAATCTAAAGAGTTAATCAAACTAAACCATGCTCCACAGGAACCATTGTGTGTGAACGGATATGGAAAGAGAGGCAGAACTCCTTTGTATTTCTGATAGGGAGGGAGTCGGCCACATATCCAACAATTTGTAGCATTGCTGGTCTGATGGGAATGGTGTAACATATTAATGAATGTGTTGTTGCGCAGCGCAAATCTATAGGACAACTCATGTGGAGGTAGTTCACTAAAAGAATGTTCGGCAGTAACATTGTAAGCATGCTTGAAAATAGGATAGTACATATGTAACAGCATACTTGCAGCAATAATAAAAAGACTTAGGAAAAACATAATCAACAATGTCACTATACAGTGACTATGAAGTGATTTACAGTATGCATGTTTCTTGAGCTGCTTCTGTCTATTTTTCTCTCTCATTCGGTCTAGAGGATACATGTCAAAGACTTAATTCAACCGATTCACCTTGGAGAGGACTTAAACAATCGAATTGTCTGACTTGCTAGACCTTAGTTTCAGTTTATAGTTCTCTTTTTCTGTCCTTTCAACCAGGGGGAGTTTTGAGTCAGTTGGTGAGGGAATGCAGGGCTGGACGTTTAAATCCGATGGTAGTCCATGAAATTTCTTGATATGACTCGAGTGTAACCACCCCTTGCGACCCTCAATCTTCACGGCTGTCCTTGTGGTGAGAAGAACGAGCTTGGGTGACTGCCAACGAGGCTCCAGCGGGCTCCCCCTGTCGAAGTTTCTTACAAGCACTAGGTCTCCAGGAACCACGTCATGGGGCTTCACCTCAGTGTTATCGGGAAAAGCTGCAGCTACCTGTGAACGGCAAGATTGTAGTGCAGACATCAAGGAAGCAAGGTAATCTGTCAGCATATTACAATCAACATCAGTTATTTTACGAGGTATAGGCGTCCCCCACATATTTGGTGGCCTACCGAAGACCACCTCGTACGGGGATAGCCCTGTGCGAGAATGTGCTACCATTCTCATGAAAAATAGTGCAACCGGTAAGGCTACTATCCAGTCGACACCTTTCTCTCTACAGATTTTTGAAAGTCGTATTTTCAGGGTCTGATTATGACGTTCCACGAGACCTGCTGCCTCGGGATGTCGGACACAATGGAATTTCCATTGATAGCCTAACAAGAGTGAAATGTGTTTCATTAGCTCGGATGAGAACGGCTGGCCATTATCTGAGTACACGATACGGGGCAAACCATACCGTGGGAAGAATTAACGAACTAATTGTTTGGCAGTAGTCGGGGCAGTGTAATCTGAAACGGGATACGCCTCTGTCCAACGGGAAAGAGCGCATACAACTACGAGGACATATTTGAATCCTCGACATCGTTCCATCTGGATATAATCCATCTGGAGGACTTCAAAAGGGTGATCGGGAGGTTGGAATCCACCCTGCTCTACAGGTACTCCTTTACCTGGATTGAACTGACAACAAATCATACAGGTTCGGACTTTCTGTTTGGCTGCCGCTCGTAAGTGTTTGTTGAACCAAATGTTTTGAATACTGTCTAACATGGCTTTTTCTCCTAGATGTGCTGGACTATGTATTGTGTTAACGATAACTTGAACCATTGAGTCGGGGAGAAACCATATAGATTTTCCCTTCGTCATCCATCCCTGATCTGTCTGGATCCCTCCTAATTCGGTCCATTTCTTTATTTCCTCTGGTGTAGCATGTGTCTGTATGTCAATTACATCAAGAGCGGGATCCTTAACTGTCATGCAGTGTGTCGGCGTCGGAACTATTGTTTTTGTCAAGTCAGTTGCATGAGTCTGATTCTGTGCTGTTTGCTTAGCTGTTCGGTCTGCTAGGTCGTTACCTTGAGAAATAATGTCGGTGACTTTTGTATGAGCTTTACACTTCATGATGGATATTGAAATAGGTAGATGTATTGCATCTAATAGAGCTTGAATGAGGGAACCGTGTCGAATGTTGGCACCGTGAGAAGTCAAATAACCTCTCTCTCGCCAAAGGACTCCGAAGTCGTGTACGACTCCGAAAGCATAACGTGAATCTGTGTATATGTTAACTTTTCTATTCTTGGCTTGAATACAGGCTTGTGTCAGAGCAATAAGTTCTGCTGCTTGAGCTGATAATGTGTCGATACAATTTGTTTCAATGACTTCGGTGTCTGTCGTGACTGCATAGGCGGCCACTAACTTTCCTGTACTTGTTCTCATACATGAACCATCTACATAAAGTGTCAGGTCTGGATCTGGTAATGGGACATCTGTCAAATCTTGTCTGGGTTTCGTCGTAATAGTAATGACTTCAATACAATCATGTGCCAGTGGGTCTGTTCCACTTAATGGCAAAAGTGTGGCAGGATTTAATGTACTACAACGTCTGATTTCTATGTGGGGCTGAAACAATGTAAGTTCGGAACCAGTCAGTCGTGCTATAGTCAAGTGTTGTGTCTGTGTCCGGTTCAAGAGAACCTCTACTGCGTGTGGTACTTGTACTGTCAATTGATGTCCTAATACTATGGAATCGCTTTGCCTAATCGCTAGAGCTGTCGCCGCGACTGATTTCAGGCACGCAGGAAGAGCTTGAGCTACGGGATCTAAGGTGCTAGAAAAGTAAGCACATGGCTTGTGTGATCCTGCTTGTTCCTGCGTGAGTACTGACAAAGCAGTACCTTCACGTTCTGTAACAAAGAGTGTAAAAGGCTTACTGTAACATGGTGTCGCTAAGACAGGTGCTTGGCATAAAGCTTTCTTTAAGTCTTCAAAAGCTTGTGTATGTTCTGGAGTCCAAGGGAGAACAGTCGATGTCGCTGCCTCCTGTGTTGTCAACTGAATGAGTGGTTTAGCTAAAAATGCATATTGGGGGATCCACTGCCTGCAGTACGAAGTGAGGCCTATGAAGGCCCGTACCTCCTTTTGTGTCTTGGGTGGTGGCATGTTTACAATTAACTGGATGCGATCAGGTGTGAGCTGTCTCCCCCATTTGGACAGCAAGTGCCCTAGGTACACAACTTGCTGGGCACAAAATTGCAGCTTTGAAGGGGACACCTTGTGCCCCTTGTCGGCTAAGAAATGTAAAACCGTCAGTGATGCTTTTTCACATTCGGATTCGCTTCGGGCGGTGATCAGCAGATCATCGACATACTGAAGCAGTGCAGTGTTAACAGGCATGTGGATACTGTCAAGTTGTCTTTTCAGTGCTTGGCTGTAGATGCTAGGACTTTCTGTAAATCCTTGAGGTGCGCGTGCGAATTTAAAACTTCGTCCATATAAACTGAATCCGAACAAATATTGGCTTTCCGGATCGATTGGGACGCTGAAGAAGGCGTTCTTGAGGTCAATTACAGTAAAGAACGTTGCTTCTGAATCAATAGCTGTCAGTAATGAAGAAATATCCGGGACCACGGGATATTGTGGTACAATGCATTTATTTAATTCGCGTAGATCAATAACTAATCGATATACTGGGGGTGCTTTTGGGTCGGTTCGTTTAAGAATCGGAATAATCGGAGAATTACATATATTGGAGTCGGTTTCTACAACCACTCCTTGTGAGATGAGCTCGTCAATGATTTGCAGTAAAGCCACTACAGCATCTGGAGGTAACTTGTATTGTCGCATTCGTGGTAATACCACTCCTGCTTTGAGTGTGACTCGATACGGTGTAATGTGCATACAACCTACATCAGTGGGGCCTTGTGCCCATAAATGTGCAGGTAGATTCTGTAACCGGTGATCCATGTCTCTAGACACGTAGTGACCTTTAAAGTCACGCAAAAATAGTCGTACTCCGTCCGGAGAACAGCATATTATAGCTCCTAGAGCTTTCAATGTTTTAATACCTAACAAATTTTCGGGGCATGATTTCGTAAGCAATAGATCTGTAGTCCGTGTTAATGGACCGACTGTAAATGCAAGTGGTTGTGATACTTCGTTAATAGTGGGCTTTCCTGAAAAACCAAGGGAAATATTTTGTGTGCCTGAGAGGGGTGCCCCTGGAACTTCATCATGACTTATAGTTGTTCTGCTTGCCCCTGTATCGAGTAGAAACTTTCTGTCTTTCCCTAATACTTGACTCTGTACATAAGGACCCTCTTGATCTACAGGAACCTCAATAAGGGGTAAGCCAACTTCCCTCTCTAGGCCATTTCATGTGTAGCGTTGATACTCTGGATAGTCATTTTGTGCATACTGGTACATCTGTTGTGTCGTGTTCTGTGTTGCAGCAATAGGCTGTGGCTGTTGTTGCGGTACGGTCTGTTGTGCAGCTTGCATAGGCTGTATATTCTGAGGTACTTGTTGTTGGATCTGATCCTGTCTAGGCGGACGTGGTCTCTCCTTTGTTTTACCCGTGGAGATATTATGTTTCAGAACTGCACAATCGTTTATATAATGACCTGGCTGTTTACAATAGTTGCATGTCCCTTTAACGGGAACCGCTGAATTACTGGACTGTGTTGCACCCTTTTTATGACCGTCAGCTGGAACTGACTGGGCGACGAGCATTTTCATTTTCGTGTCTTTCATACGCCTTGTTTCGTGTTCTTCTCTAATTCTATTCTGGTGATACTGTAACATTTGTAACATTTGTGAAGGAGTGTTAGCTTGCCAAGTGCTCTCAACTTTCAATACTCTGTTTTTAACCTGCGGCAGAGAATTCTCGACTAGTTTTGTTACAAAAAGATGTGGATATGACTCGCTATTTGCTTTCAGGCCGCTATTAATACCAAAACATTTTTCAAATCGGGAATAAAAATCACTGGTGTCTTCCTCGGGTTTCTGTTTACAGGCTGAGATTGCTCCCCAATCTTCCTTTTTCGTAGTTAATAAACGTGGCAATACTTGTACTAATAGACCGGGCAATGCTTTTGTTTTGTCCCCAAGCCCTACGCCTGCAGTTCTGTTATTTTCTTCATTTTCTAATGCGGTCCAATCGATCTTTTGGTCTCCCACTTCCCACTCCTTTTCCTTGAGTTTCTCATAAATACCGGCAGGCAATAATACTTTCAATATTTTCATAATGTCAGGATAGGTATAATCACCCATGAGTAACATGTCTTTTAATTCACGGTGAAAACCTGCTGGATCTTTGTCATGGCTAGGCACTAATTTTTTCATTTCCAATAGTTCTATTTTGGTTATGGGTGTGTACACAAACACGCGTCTAAACGTATTATCATCATTTCTGACTGGGTGTACTTCGCGTAAGGGGTTCTGTCTGTCTATGTGATACGTTTTTCTCTCCATGGAAGGAGCTGAATCATGTTCTGGGCATACGAAGACAATGTACTGATGTCGATATTCTAGAATTTCTTTAATTAAATCAGTACCTGAACCTCTCCATTTATTCGTGAGTAATTCTATCAGTATATCAGGTAGGGGACCAGGATCGGAGTGTTGGCTTCTATACAATATAAGGAGGTGTTGTATCATGTATATACTAGCTAAACGCTGTTCGTCTGGGGTAAGGTTCAGAAACGTGTGTGCTAGCGCATCATCACTATATTTTTCAGGGCTGTCAGCCCATTGTACTGCTGACCTGGCTAATTCTTGTTCATCCATAGAATCGAGCATATGATACCCCCTTCGGTCTCGGAGTAATTTATCAGCAGCCTGGAATAGGTGTTCAGGGGACCTTGCATTTAACATAGGGGCTTGAAAATGTCTGCTACATTCTGGACGTATCGGACGTATTGGATCATTGAAGTGTCTGGTATTGTTACAAGATCTTCCCCTACCTACATAAGCTATCGCTTCTAATTGTCCCGTGGACATTTCTGATTCTTCCTCCTCCTCTCCCCCTGATTCAGTTTTGTCTGCCTCTAATCTGTTTTCATGTATTCGTTCTATTTCTCTTCTGATCTTTCGGCACATAGCTACTATACACTTCTGTTTATCATGTTTCCCTTCTGATATATTCTGACCCCATCTGGTAAGCACTTGCATTTCATCCTGATCTACCTCAGGCCTATCTCTGTTTCTGATCAAGCAGTTTATGAGGAAGCTTAACAGTAGTTTCTGTATATCTACTTTCTGGTATTCCATGGCCTTGTCAATACTTTCAGGGCCTTGCCCTGATTGGACAAAGTGATATATATTGTCCAGATGAGCAACCATTCCTGGTAGTGTCATTAAATATGTGGACGCTCGTCGTATACGTAGTGATGACAGCAGCATTCTGTCATTTTTACCGGGCACTGGATCATATCTGCAATCCACAAGATGTTCCTTAAACATACCGGATCTTACTGTTTGAGGTGTATGTTGATATGCTAAATCTCTAAAGGACAATTTATTTCCTTGCGGTGGCGTGGAAAAAATCGCTGTCGCGAAAGAATTCGTTGAATGTAAGGTAGAGACGGTAGATGTAGGAAAAGTGGTAGAAACAGATGAAACTGTTGGAATGTGAGGGGGAGTTTGTTGCTGCGGAGGTGAGTGCAGCTGGTTTTGGGGTTGAGTGTCGTTAACGGGTGGTGTGCGTGGCTGCACACCACTAGCATATTCGGGGGCTGCATCGTCTAAATAGGAAGAAAGGAAAATGTCTTTTGCGGTCTTGGGATGTACTTTAATCGGGAGTAACGGAGGTGGCAGGTCTTCTGGTACCTCCAAAGTGGCCTTAGGCAAACCCTCGGCCAGAAGAGGATACATACCATTCATAAGAGTGTTTCGTTGTCTGTCTACTTGTTCTGTTTTTATTCAGGTACCTTCGTCAATTAATGTTTTCTCGGGCCTTTTCTGAATCTTCCCTACTTTTCTCTTCCTTTCTGAGCGCTTTCTCTGTGCGCCTATGCGATTCTTTACGCCATAGTTCAATGGCATCTTTCTGTGACTGTCTGGCTTTCTTTTTCCATAACGCTTCTTCTATTCTCATGATGCAATCTGCATCCCATGTTCCAGCAGCGGGCCATCTCTGACTCTCTGCCAAATCCTTGGTGTAGTCCACCCATAGATCAAGATATAATACGGCATCTAGGCCATGTTTATGGTACATAAAGTACCCTGGGGTGTCCCTGGGTGGGATAGGAACAGCTTCCTCGAGTATCCCTTTTCTAGTTTTTATCTGTCTTAATTTTGAAAATAACGGCATCTTGAACCTTATTACTTAATTCTTATTTTTACTCGGACCTGAACACAACTTATACAATAAACACAATAATGAAGATCGAACAATCACTCATACCACGACATTTAAAACATATCAAAACGTTTCAGAACGAACAATAATAATTAGAATAAAACTAGTTAACTGCATAATACTAAATATACTGTATGTACTGCTAAACAGTACAGATACACTGCTAAAACAGTGCAGACCAGGTCTGTGTACCCAGACCCGTCTTGACCGGCACAAACTAATGCGCACGTCTAGATGCGTCCCCAGCAACGGTACTCACCGGGAAGCACGGAACGGAAGGCCTCGGAAGTCTGGACTGGACTAGACCAAACTGGACTGGACTCGACTCATGACTTAGATACTTCGGAATCTGGTGGGCCTCTGTATACCTCGGATCTTGCTCTCTCAGCTAGGCTCTGGTCGGGATTCTCCGCACTCCTCACCGCCTCGTCTGGGTGTTGATCGCAGCCTCAGTCGCCCCCGTTGGCCTGAGGGAGATACAGGAAATCCTGCGGGTACGCGTAATTGTCCGTCCGGCTGTGGCAGGAGACCGGGTCTGCAACGCACCTCCGGCGCGTGGGGTGTGAGAGGTGTCCCTGTTCGGGCGCCAATTATGTGGTAAATATTTAAATTACCTGTACTATTTTTATGCGGTAAAATAGAATATGAATAACTCAGTAAAAATAAGAGGCAGAATCCGTGGTATTCGAGGGTATAATAGGGTATTTATTCCTTACAAAGGAATGATGGTTCGAACCAGGCAATCGGGTTCCGTCACCACGAAGGTTCAGGAAGGGATCAGCAATAGATTATTGACAAGTAATAGTATATATAAGAAATGCATTACATTAAGACAGATGCAGGAGGCGTAACAACTGATAAGAATACACATACGTAATAGAGAGGTATTACAGTAGGCGTGCATAGAGGCGTATACTAAAAACGTCATTATGATGATGACACAAATGGGTGGATCCATAAGAGAATCCTGCAAAGTCAGCGAAAATACATGGCAGAGATGCGCGCGCAGCCGCATGACGTGTGATTGACGTGTAACTAAAGGGTGAAGGGAACTTGACATTTAGCCCTACATGTGGAGACAGAAGTCTGGGGTGTCAGGACAACCTAGTCCTAAATCATATCTAATATCTTGTGTTTAAGGAACTATTTTATCTGGAAGGAAAGGTCTTCTCGGACAGATCCTATTCTATACTGACTGCTAGTGCGTGTACAAGCGTCTAAGTGTCTACATGAAATGCGAGGGGGCATGGGCCTACCATGGTAACGAGAGTCATGAATTACTTGCACAGAGATAGTAAGGCCGGGCCCTTTGCTCTGCAGCTAGAGGGATGTTTACCTAAGCTACTTAGACAGGAATGCATTTCTTGAGGAGCGGAACAGATAACTTGAAGGCCGAATTTAGTTTTGGCAGGCAACAGGCCGGGCTTAGGCACCGTTAGCCGCGCAGGAAGTAAGACAAAGTTCATGGATACAGATGCAGGTCCAGGCTGGAGCATTCAGAGGCAGAAGCAAGAAAAGGCTCGATGGCAGAATTCAGGACCTACCTTGCCAGAGCTGGAAAACGTGAAAAGTATACCATATAAAGACGGTGGCAAGGTATACTTAGGAACGGAATATCTGGCCCATTCATGGCAGATATGAAAGAGTACATATTAACGTTGGACACAATTGTATTTGCGTCTTCATAGCTTGAAGTGGAGGGAACATACATGTACTTGTAGCATGTACATGGAGCCGTTGGGGTCTAGATAGGGGACACAACTGACCATAAAAATTCATATTTCCTCAATTCGCTGTGTTCATTGTCAGTCTTATTTGCTAGCTCCTGTTTGATCAGCGCATGCTGGCTGCACTATGGCTTCACTTTCTGTTTGAGTGTTTCCCCATCCCTGGAACATGGACCAACTACTGCTTCCTTTATTTGGGAGTGTCTTTCCACTTTCTATCTCAGCCTATATTTTCTTCTAGTTGCAGCACTAGAGTGTATGTATTTTTAGGTTGTCTTGCTCATGGTTCTGCTCTACATTGTTGCTTTCATTGTGTGTTTCCTGTGTTCGTGTGTGTTCCGTTTTACTTTTCCCTCCCCTTATACTCTTTGGTGTAGCATAACAGCACCAGCAGGCCATAGGTTAATAGTGTTGCATTAAACAATGATTTGAACATACATGAATAGCTTTGCACTTTTGTTACTAAGCAATCATTCCTTTATTTTGTAACAAAGTGCTACGTGTATCATGATTTATAGGAAGTCTTGGACATGATTAAAAATTTTCACGCAAAAAACAGGTGCGTCTTAAGTTGGTTCATGTTTGCACAATTATAGGTTGGATAGAACATTCCAGTGTGAAAATAACATGATAATGTAAAGTGATTTTTTTGCTTGTTTGGCCCATGGGCATCGAATCACCTAAATACCAGGGATGGCAGAAGTGACATCACAAACCCTTTGACTTTAATGACATCACAGGAAATAATGCCAAATGAACCTTGACCATGTTGTTTTCCAGAAAGTCATCAGCACACAAAAGGTGATGCAAGGAGGCTTGCAATAAGTCTAACCCCTGGCAAACACTTAGGGTAGCATTACAGCCCATCCTACCACCTCAGAATAGACACAGCTATATCAGTCTGGACCCTTCTCCAATAGGAACAGTCCAGCCTGAACTGTCACGCAAGGTCCTCTCTGTACGGGTACACACGCAACCCAAGAACTGTTTTGCCATCATTGGGGTTCTTCAGTCGGGTGTAGCTTGGTTTCAGTGGCACAGTGAGAAAGGGACCCACGTTTGGGCACACCCTTGTCCAGAAAGTCATCTCATACCCCCTTGACCATCATGACATCACAATAATTGATATCACTGAAGATCTATAATAACTACATGATTAACATAACAGCACAACACAGAAACATCTCTATCTTTGAAAGTTCAGGGACATGATACTTACTTACCCTGAATTGTAGTGATTGAGAAAGACAGGCCTCTAAAATATGATTTCTCTGCCGATGAAATATTGAAAAGAATGTGGTCAAATAATGTGTTTACAGCACGATTTTCACATACATTTACTAAAAAGCCTTAGGCTATTGAAGGACACTCATTACATTTTCAAATCCTTTCATAGTGTGATAAGCTAATGAAACTTAACGCTTCCCAAAGGGTGACTCCAATTGTGCTATGGATACCACAATATGTCATAAATTATTTTGATTGTGCTAGGGACAGCATTTTGTCAAGTGTGATCTACAGGCCATGGGTGCCCCCAATATGCCAGATGCAGAATTATTCTATCTATGCCATCCATATACCATAGCTGACCCTTAAAGCAATAATTACCTCAGAATAAAAGAGCCAGCATTTTGTCGTCATAGTTGCTATCTTCCCATACAACAGATGGCCCTTCTTTAAGCAAAGATTGACTCCCAGTGTGGTAGTGCCAGTTTTTTTTCCCAGGTAGCCAAAATGCCAAGAATATACCAGTCTGGCCGCAGCATTAAGGGAGGCCCTTAGCAGGGGCAAATTGTATTTAGGAAGTCCTCAAAGAGTGGAACTTCCGTAATCTAGCCTCGGCAATACAAGAGCTTGGCCTGCCAGCTTAAAGTCGTCCTGTGGTAGGAATGGCTTGAGTTTCCTTAGTATACTGATCTGGTATTTAGCTCCCTTGGTGACATTGCTGATATGATTCTGCATATTCAAGTGTTTTTCAAGAGTAATTCCAAGGGATTTAGCTGGATCAATAATGTGACGAGAATAGTTGAAGGCTGTTAGATGCTTCATCCAGAGGTCGATCTTAGGAGTGTGGTTAGGAGGAGCGATGAGGAGGAATTCCATTTGGAGGTGTTGAGTCATTAGTGAGCTAGTTTTGAGTGTTCAGCAAGGTAGAGTTAAATGAAATTAATTCTTCTGGGGAGGAGGTTTTCAGATACAATTGAGTGTCAGCTGCATACATGTGTGATAAAGAATATTCGCAGAGTTCAGTGTATCTGCAAGTGGTTCCATGAATAAGTTGAAGAGTATGGATGAAAGGGTGGACCCCTGTGGAACCCCCATATTAACGGCAGAGGCTGAGAGAGGGATTGAATCACCTTGACTCTTTGGGATCTGTTGTGAAGTAAACCAGTGCAGTAGATGCCCTGATTGGACCATCCTGTTACCATAATGGAAAGAAAGCTGTCATGTTTAACGGTGTCAAAGGCAGAGGATAAACTATACAACAATGTTCAGAATGCCAGGAGCAGCAACAGACTTGGAAGCATAACCCCACATTCTTACTCACATTCACTCACTCACACCCCCTCATTCACTCTCACACATGCTCTCTAAATTCTCCCTTACACCCATTGTTCTTCAATCGCACTCTCACTTACAGGCACTGGTTTTTAATAATTATGACTCATTAACACTTACTGACACTCATCTCACACACTACCTGTCACTGTCTCTCACTCACACACACATGTTCACACATGCACCCGCTTTCTCACATAAACACACTCACCCACAAGCGTACACACAACATACATTTAAAAGCATTCTTTACTTACTTTATCTGCCACCAAACATCCCATTCCCGCTAATTGTCCTAATTTTTACTTCATTTTTAAAGTTTTAATATAATCATCACAACTGGTGATCTTGTTACATTATGATTGAGATACAGGTTCAATGACAATTTCTGTGAAGTGTGAGACATTACGGAGCAGTCAACATGGTATATTACATTAAATGGTTTTTAATTTCAGGCAGTTTTAAGATGAGAGAGGGCCTGATCTTCCACATTGCATGTGCAATTTATGTACTATATTTCTTGAACATCACGTAGAAACCTTGAACCGAGTGCTAGGTTAATCTTCCATCCCCACTGAGCGGTTATACTCGGAGTTACCCATTATGCATTGTCTGTCGAATCTTCACTATCTATTTATTTCTGAAGAGCGCAGAGCTAAAATGCCTGATATTGCCCCATATATTCCGGAGTTTTGCATCAGTGAATTGTCTTCCATTTTGAATTCCACTAATAGTGAATAATAAAATACTATTCACTATTAGCAGACAAACAATGGACAGAAAATAAGGAGCGCAAGACCCTGTGTTGTTGGAACTGATTTTGCCACCTCTGAGACCAGGAGTTGCGAAGGCAGTGGCAGGAGTCGCAAGAGGTAAGCCAGAGGTGACAGCTGAAACCATTGTGACCCTTAAATGGTGTCCCTGGTTTGACCACTCCTATTGCGCTTCCTCCCGTAGTTTAATGTGTACATTATAACATAGATTACCATGCCATACTATACATGACAGGCCACACGATACCATACCATACCATACAATACAATGACAAACCATGCCATACCATGATTACCATACAATGACAGGCCATACCATACCATATTATAAAATGACTAGCCACATCATACCTTGCCTTTCTGTAAAATGCCAAGCCATACCATACCAAAGATTAAAGTAATACAGTTAGGTGAATATGTCAGTGGCAACAGTAACGTTTTGAACAAACAAAAAAAAAAACCTGAATTGACCAGTTATAGCTTTGCTAACTATAAGTGGTGAACTTCTGTCTTTTTTTAATTTTTATTTCAAAACGTTATTGTTGTCACTGACAAATTAATCAAATTATGACGTTATGTTATGTTATGTTATGTTATGTTATTCACTTTTATTAGGCGCACAGCTGCCCCAGCGAAGGGGCGTCCTGGCGCCTGATCAGGTACACAACACAACAGGTCAAGGCCAAGAAAAGAGAAATCAGATAGCAGGGGCAAACAGATGTGTTTTAATGGCGCGTCTAAAAAGAGTCAGGCTGTTTAGGGCGCGAATATGTAAAGGAAGGGAATTCCATAGATCAGCCGCCAGAACACGAAAAGAGCGTCCTCCCATCCTACTCAGCCTGAACCTAGGCTTAGTCGCCAGATGGTAAGATTCAGACCTGAGAGACCGCGTGGGGACGTAAGGAGAAATAAGGCCCGCCAAAGCAGGGGGAGAGGAAAGCTTCAGGATCTTAAATGTCAGACAGAGAGCCTTAAATTTGATTCTCTGTCTGACCGGAAGCCAGTGAAGGGAGGTCAGAACAGCAGAGACAGAGCCTCGTCTCGGAAGGCCAACAATGGCCCGTGCAGCAGCGTTCTGCACCCTCTGAAGCCTAGTAGCCTCAGCCTGGTTGACTCCAAGAAGCAAGGCACTCCCGTAGTCCAGCCGGGAAAGAATAGAGGCCTGAACCACCAGTTGCCGAGTGGGGGGGTCAAAGAATTTGAGGACTGACCTCAGCCCTTGCAGAATACCAAAACAGGTAGCTGCTGTCTTCTTTGTATGGCTGGTATAAGAAAGATTGGAATCCAGCCACACCCCCAGATTTTTAACTTCGGCCGCTGGAATGGGGGACACCCCGAGTTCAGGAGGCCACCACTGGTCTCCCCAAAGTTCCGCCTGCTTCCCCACAACCAGGACCTCGGTTTTCTTAGCATTAAGCTGTAGGCAGTTGCTACGCATCCAGCTAGCCACAGCTATAAGTCCTGCACAGAACCTGGGCGCAGTCACCTCAGGGTCCCCACTGAGTGTCACCGCCAGCTGCGTGTCGTCGGCATACGATGTCATGGTAAGGCCACATTGCCTGACGACAGCGGCCAACGGTTTCACATACAAGTTGAACAATGTGGGGCTTAAAGCAGAACCCTGAGGGACTCCCAGTTCCAAAGAATGGAAAGAGGACTGGCCAGGTGGAATGGCTACTTTGAAAGACCGGTCCGAGAGGAAGGAGCGGAACCACTGAAGAGCCTTCCCCCCAATACCCACTTCCTCCAAGCGCCGCATCAGAATGTCATGAGACACCGTGTCAAACGCGGCGCTCAGGTCTAACAATAGGAGTGCCGCAGTCTGCCCCGCATCCAGCACTGACCGCAAATGCTCGGTCATGAAGAGCAAAGCAGTTTCAGTGCTGTGTTGGGCGCGAAAACCATTTTGACTCTCGTCAAGAATGTTATTACGAGAGAGGTGGGCAGACAAGATGGAATTCACGTGTGCCTCAGTGACCTTGGCGGTCCAAGGCAGGAGGGAGATGGGCCGGTAATTCTCCGGGAGCAAGGGGTCAGAGTTGGATTTCTTCAGAATAGGGCTGACCACAGCTTGCTTCCAGGATGGCGGGACCACGCCCTCACTGAGGGAAAGATTAATCACGTCCAAAATGGGTTCACGACAGAGAGGCGGGAGACGAATAAGGAACTCCGGCTTCAATGGGTCTAAGGGGGAGCCAGATTTAATTTTAAGGCTCAGAGTGTCAAATACCTCGTTAGACATAGCCGGCAGGATGGACAGAGTTTCGGACACCGGGACCTTCATATCGTTACTTTATCATTTGATTTTTTCAGTGAATTTCTAAGGTGTCTTTTTAAGCAAAGACAGATCTTCTTTAGCCCGCCTAACTATAACGTTACTTTAACCTTTGTTTTTGTTAGTGAATTTCTTACATTTGAAAAAAAAAGATCTTTTTATCACACTTAACTGTTATGATATTTTAACCTTTAGTTTTTTCAGTGACTTTTTAAAATGTAAAGCAATAGTTAATTACCATTCATAAATCCAACTCCGGCCGCGTACATCCTTCGGCTGTGTGCAGCGTGGGGTTGGTTGTTGGCCTTGTGGCCAACACCCCACATGCCTTCCGCCATGCGCAGTGTGGAGTTGGCCACAAGGCCTGGCATGTGGACAAGCCCTATGGCTAACCCCCGTAAAGGCAGCCAACCCCACACTGTGCAGTGCCTTCAGTTGTGAATGGCTGGGGTTGGCCATAGGGCCTGCAGCCAACCCAATGCCTTTGGCCATGCGTAGTGGGGAGGTGCCCACAATGCCTGAAGCCAGGCCCTGTAGCCAATCCCCCAAAGGCAGCCAAACCCCCACTCCACACGCCCTTTGCCCATGCACTGTGAGGGTTTGGCCACAGGGCCTGACCCTTGGGACCCCATCCTCCAGGGCCTTTTTCTTCTTTAAAGGGAACCGGGGTGCATGGCCATTGATTTCAATAAAGCAGAGGTGGAGGCGTCCAGCCCACCATCCCAGAGCCTTGTTAGCTCTTGGGGATCTCCTCCTCTCCTCGTTTAAATATAGAGGAGGGGGCTGCGCTGGGGCGACACGTAGCAGGAGCAGGCATTGCTCCCACCAGGAGAGAGCAGCGACTAATGCTGCTTCCTCCGGGTGGGAGCAATATTTTGATCCATTTCCCTGCCCACTTCAATGCAAGCAGGTAAACAGATCGAAAGTCTGTGCCCAGCAGGCGGGCTCATTTTTTAAGCTCCTGCCCACTGGGATCAGACTTTGTGTTTGGCAGGAGTTTTGAAAAACCTACTGCTAAGCGAGAACAAACACAGGTTTCCCTGCCTGCTCCGGTGCGGGCGGGGAAACCCCTATGTCCATAGGGTAGGCACCCAGGACACAGCTTGCTAGCTGGCCCTGGGGGATCATTAATGGCTCAGGGAGGGGGGCAGCTCCCTTAAAATCTTAGGGCCCGGGGGTGGGCTTTCCGGGCCTTTAATGGCCCCCTCCCCATTTCCTTAAATTACAGCCTTGGGGATGTAATGTAATGTAATGTAAAAGAAACTTGTAAAGCGCAGCGTTCACCATGCGGTTTCTTGGCGCTAGGGTAAGCAGCTACCTGGGGAGGAAGGGGTGGGAGGAGGAGAAGGGGGAGAAGTTAGTTATGAGCAAAACGGAAGAAATGAGTCTTAAGAAGAGATCTGAAGTGGGTATAAGATGGGGCCAATCTTATATCCAAGGGGAGAGTGTTCCAAAAAGAAGGGGCGAGAAACGAGAATCTAAGACCGCCCCATTTCTTGCGCTTAATTCTGGGAACTTTGAGGAGAGCCAGATGGGCCGAGCGCAGATTGCGGGTAGGAACATAAGGGTGGATGAGAGAGGAAATAAACACAGGGCTAAGACCAGCCAAGGATTTGAAGATGAGGCACCCCAGCTTGAATTTGCAACGTTCAGAGACAGGGAGCCAATGCAAAGATTTTAACAGAGGGCGAGTGTGACAATGCCTAGGTTGATGGAAAATAAGGCGGGCTGCCTGATTCTGGACGAGTTGCAAGCGTTTTTGCTGATAGTCGGGGATGCCTACATATAAGGAATTGGCGTAGTCAATTCTGGAAATCACTAGAGCTAAGAGGGCCAGAGTGAGGGCTTCCGTAGTAAGAAAGCGAGCAATTTTGCGGATTTTTCGCAGCTGAAAGAAACAGACAGAGACAGTGGCGTTAATCTGAGGTTTCATTGAGAGGTCGTTACTGATGATGACTCCCAGACTTTTAGCCGAGGTGGAAGGACAGGGAGGCGAACCCAGACTGATGGGCCAGAAGTTAGAGTTCCAAGGATTGGAAGGGCCTCCGACAAGAACCAGTTCGGTCTTGTCGGGATTCAGTTTCAGATGGTTAGCCCCCATCCAGTTACTGATGTGACAGAGGGTGGTTTGAAAATCGGTAACTGACTGGTCCGAGGAGTCGATATTGAAGACTAATTGAATGTCGTCTGCATAATTGAATGCAGAGACATTTTTGCCTCGAAGAGAGCTGATCAGGGGAGTGAGGTAAAGATTGAAAAGTAAAGGACAAGGAGGATCCCTGAGGCACACCACAGGTCAAATCGACCTTATCTGCGGAGAACTGTGACAGGCGAACCGCTTGTTGGCGGCGGGAGAGAGACGAACGAACCCAATCAAGGGCAGTACCCTCGATCCCGGCCTGTCTGACACGGTCGACCAAGATCGCATGGTCGACCGTGTCAAAGGCGGCCGACAAGTCCAGGAGAACCAGGGCCTGGCAGATGTTAGAGTCGGCTCCTCTTCGTAGTTCTTCCATAACGGAGAGTATGACCATCTCGGTGGAATGAGCAGGCCTAAATCCGGCTTGTTGGGGGTCAAGAAAATGAGATCGCTCGACATGGGAGCTCAGAATGTTAGTGACGTGGGTCTCGAGAACCTTTCCAAGATAGGGAAGGAGGGAAATGGGGCGAAAATTACTCACAACTGTTGGGTCAGCAGTCGGTTTTTTTAAAATAGGTACCACTTCTGCTGTCTTAAAGATGCAAGGAACTTGGCCAGAGGTGAGGGAGGAATTCAGAAGAGCCAAAGGGGGAGCGGGGCAGGCCGAGAAGGCCTTGCATAAGATCTTGGGGGGGCAGCAGTCAGTGGGGGATCCAGAGGAAACTTTGCTGAGGAGGGCGGGAAACTCCAATTCCGTGATGACAGGGATCCGCGAAAGGGGCGGGGAAAGAGAGGGGTCTGCACAGGGGAAAACTGGAGACAGGCAAGGGAACGGGATGGGCGGTGCCTGGATACTGTTTTTGATTTTTGCAACCTTCTCGATGAAGAAGTGGTTGAGGGAATCGCAGAGCGTCTGGGAAGGGAGGGGTTTGATGGACACTCTGTCAGGATGGGATAGTTCCTCAACGATCGAAAAGATGTTTTTAGCTTTATTGGCTGACTCCATGATTTTATTGGAGAAGTGTGAAGTTTTTGCGGACGCAATGGCGGCTTTATAGCCTTTAAGAAGGGACAAGAACTCTGCCCTTGCTACGGGGGAGTAAGTTTTACGCCACTGGCGCTCGGCTTGCCTGAGGCCGAGTTTTAAGGCTTTTAGGTCCTCAGAGAACCATTTTTGTGCGTCGTGAAGACGTCTAAGTTTGATCCGTTTGAGGGGGGCAACCACGTCACTGGCCGACTCGAGCCAGAGATTTAGGTTCTGAGCATGGGTGTCCAAATAGTCGGATTCCAAGGGGATGGAGGTCCTAAGTAGATGAAAGAAGTGGTCGATGTCCGCTTTGTTCCAGTTACGGGCTAAGTGGTTAGAGTCAAGGGAATTACTTGGGGGAGTAAGGATTTTGAGAGAAAAAACAATAGAGAAATGGTCGGACCAGGCACATGGCGAGATGAGAAGGGCCGATATCACAAGATTGGAGGACCAGACCTGGTCAAGGATATGTCCTCTGGTGTGAGTGGCAGCATTGACATGTTGGCAACAATTTAGGCTGCGCAATAGCTCAGAGAAGGCTGCCGAACAGGCGCTTTCCTTCTCATCCAGGGGCCAATAGTTGAAGTCCCCAAGGACAAGAATTTTGGAGTTATTGATAGTTATCTGGGAGAGGAAATCTCCAAACAGGGATGGAAAGTCTGGCATAGATTGTGGGGGACGGTAAACTAAGACGCAAATGAGGGGAGGTGCAGAGGAATCAAGTCTAACGACGAGACAATCAACCTGGGGGATGCAAGAGGTGGTAATGACGGAAAACCTGAGAGGGTGTTTAATGATGGCAGCTACGCAACCTCCAGGTTTGCCGGAGGCCCGATTGCTTTGAATAATATAGTAGCCAAGAGGGATGGCGGCCAGAATGTCAGGGGAGGAGCCGTCGTGCAACCAAGTTTCAGTGAGAAATAAAATGTCGGGACTATCGGTGTTGAGGAGGTGAAAAATTTCAGTCTGATGCTTTGCTAATGAGCGAGTATTGAGGTAACATACTTTGAGTTCCAGATTGGGAAGCGGGTGCCGGGAGGGAGAGTGAGGGGAGATAGAAGGGACAATGGCGTGTGAACGAGCAACTAACTCGGGAAAGGAGCGACGAGTACAGGCTAACCCCAGGAGGATGAGCTGTGAATATATAGCGGGGGCCAGCGGCCAGGCGGCGTGCAGCTTGAGAATGTCCACAGAAGAATATTGGGTTGCAAGGACAGGAAGGGCAGAATGACTGGCCCCGAGCCCCGGTCGGACGCGGACGGGCGCAGACGGGCTTGCCTTAGGCGCGCCTTCGGCGCACCAGCGGCGCGCCCGCTGCGCTCGTCCGCTGCGCGTCCGATGGAGGCACATTGTTTATAGGCAGAAGGAGGAAGGAAGAGGGCGTGCCCAGCGCTCGTGGGCGTGTCCTGGGGAGTTCCCGGGGAGTTCCAGGAAGTGATGTCAGGAGCGAATGCAGACCCGAGGCAGCGAAGGAGACGCTGTGCGGGAACTGCAGGTAGGCCAAACAAAAGTGAAATGCCCAGAGGGAGAGTAAGGTTCAGGCAGACACGAAACAAACAAACAATTTTAAAAGGATTCTCAAATAAAACTCCCGGCTTTCCGCCTCAGGAGGTTGCTGCTAATGCTGAGCGCGAGTGCAAGACGCGCGTTTAATTAGTCAATTGCCGGTTACAGGGGGCGCGCCCAGCGCTCGTGGGCGTGTCCTGGGGAGTTCCCGGGGAGTTCCAGGAAGTGATGTCAGGAGCGAATGCAGACCCGAGGCAGCGAAGGAGACGCTGTGCGGGAACTGCAGGTAGGCCAAACAAAAGTGAAATGCCCAGAGGGGGAGTGAGGTTCAGGCAGACAGGCAGACACGAAACAAACAAACAATTTTAAAAGGACTCCCTGGGGCCGTTTGAGGCTCGCTAAACTATGCAATTAGGAAATTGCAAATTGGAACCTACGTATATGTGGCCCTAAGTCCTCTAATGGCTGCCAGCAACATTTTTCTTATGTGTGATGGCAACCAATCAGAGCGCTCGCTCCCGCTGGAGTCTGATTCCCATGGGAGCGAGATGGCCCAAGGGAAATAAAGATCCCTGGGACAATCAGAATGCTCTATTTCCAAATTGGTCCTCTCCGTCCAGATTTACAATTCTTTTTCTAACTTAATTTCTCAAAAACTACAGAACAGATTTACACCAAATCACAAAAAGCTCAAACTATGGACCAAGATCTAGCCTCCGGCCAAATTTGGTGTCATTCCGTTCAGCAGTTTTTGCTGCGGCCTGTCTTAGAAATATCTATGGAAAATGCATGGGGATTTTGCATTTTTGGACCCCCCTTTGTTCACGGGCCCTGCTTGACGCATTGCCCCGAAACTTCCGATGCACAAACCAGTCAAAAAGTAGCAACTTTTTGGAAAGTTGCATGAAGATTTGTCAAACAGTGCTAAGGTTATTTATTAGCAACATAAAAAATGCTTTTCCTGTGGAACAGCTGACCTAACTACAACTACCTACCAGTGACTGCCGCTAGGTACTATAACATTGTATTATTTATTATCATTTGATTATCCTTTTGTAAAAAAGTTATTCAAAACGGCTACAAAAATTGACAAAGTGAGACTTATTGGCTTTACCAAGCTTGTTTACCTATTAATGTAGGTCTTTGTATCCAGAGCGATGTACCCTTGTTAGTGCCAGACAGCATCAGATTGAATAAGCGAGATGAAAGTCAGAGCATCGTCTACCTTTTACTAAGAAGACTGCATTTCAGATCAATTTGTGGGCGGTGATTCATCCGCAGCAGTGGTTTAGCTGCAGGCAGGGATTGTTTTTTCTCTGTATTTCTTTTATTCTGCATTCGTCTGACTAGACTCGGAAAAGAACAATAAATGGAAAATGCGAACCAGATGCATTTAATTATAAGGCAAGTATAGTAGTTATTAGCAGTAAGAACACACAAGATTACTATCCGGGCTACTGAAATAGAGGAAAAGTAAATAAATTCACAAGTTTCAGGGCTTCTCGATTTCCAGTTCAAGGCTTGGAGATGCACACAGGAACTCTTCGTAGACTGGGAGAAATAAAGTTCTAAGAACTTTGGACGCAGTAGTTGCTAGGTGACCGGGGATGGAACAATCCATAGGGGTCTGGAACCAGACTTTAGGTGACATGGAAGTTCCTCCACAAGGCTGAAGACAAGGAATGGCCGATAAGTGTATAGTGAAAAACACACAGTCCAACCATAGCACACGCCCATTCCACAAACGCATGTTTGAAAAACCTAGTGTCTTCTTAAGCCTTCCAGCCTGTGATGTAACGTTGCCTATTGCTTTAAATTATTTTATGGTACTGGGGCCTATTCTCCTTGGCATGGACATAAATGTAGGATCTCAGCATCCTTTAGATGTGCTTGCAATATTAGATTACTTTTCAATTATTGAGACGTGTTACAAACCACCCACCGGTCCATCCTGAAGAACTTTCTGAGAAGCAGTGCTGAGTGCATAGAAAGCAATATTTAGAATCCTCTAGTGTTAAAGAATAATGTATATACTATCATGTGTTGTAACAAGCCTTGGCACCGAAATCATATTCTGATCAGGTGCACTTTACATCTTTCCCTAAGGAGGACTCTGGAGAGAATAGTGCTGCCTTGACTTAGACTTGTCTGCTATGTTGAGTATAAAGATATCCTCCAGTTGAACCAATGAGTATTCCCCTAGTTTGTGATAAATACAATGTTCCCAGTACTCGTTGAAGAGTGAGTAATGCTTGACAGTCTAACTCCTACTGATATCTCTGGCGCTTAAGCACATATTCGGCATGACCAATACCTACTCCATGGTCAGCACCAATGAACAACTGTAGAGATAACTGGTGATGGAAATTGGGTTTCTGGTTGAGGGGGGTGAAACCCTACTCAAGCAGCAACCACAGTTCCCGTCAGTGTGAAATTACAAGCAAATCCCAAATTAACCTGTGCTTAACCTTCTGGTAGCTTGGCACATGCAGTCAGGGTTAACTTAGAGGCAATGTGTAAAACATTTATGCAGCACTTCAAACAGTAATGAAGTAAAAACACAACACAGGAAATCCCACACCAATTTAGAAAAATACATTAAAATGTAATATGAGTTGAGACAAAAATGACAAAAATGTAATCAGTAGAACTGGAGATGAGTGAAAATAGTGCCTAGAAACACAAAGCACCAACTATGGTTTTCTGGTCACACTGGACCGAGACAAAGTCACAACTTCAGGATGACCACAATGAAGCGTGGACTAAATACAGGGAGCAGGTTCAGCCCGCTGGACAAAGCACCTAAAATCCTGGTTGCAGAACGTTGCGTGATCCCACGTCACGGATGCGTCACGCAGTGGCAGCTACGAGGAAGTTGCGGGTCTGCGATGTGAAATCCTTTGTTGTTATGGAGGAAACCACCAGCGAGGGGCTTGATGCAAAGCCATGCGTCAAAGTTGCATCACACAGCAGCAGTTCTGAGGAAGCTGCGGGGCTGCAATGCAAAGTCCTGCATTGTCTTGAGGATGCTGCTGACAAGGGGCTTGTGATGAGAAGTCTGGCTTCAAGGAAGCATCATGCAGCGGCAGTTCTGAGGAAGATGCGGGGCTGCGATGGGAAGTGCTGCATTGGGGATGTCTCATGGAGTGGTGGTTCCGAAACGAAGCTCTGAGGAGATGCATCACACTGCGTGGGTTCTACTCAAAGGGCCACAGCTTTGCTGGGAGAGCACCTTCAGGCCTGCTTCCAAATGTCCAGGAATGGAGTAGCACCACTTGTGGTGCAGGACGCACAGCAGACAGAATCTGGCTTCAAGGTGGTTGGAGCCTTTTCTGCCCCTGAGGCTCTGATCAAGAAGCCAGCCAGCTAGCCCTTGGAGTCACTCTGGTCATCTTGGGTTCAAGATACAGGTCCAGTGCTTCTTACTCAGACAGCTGAACAATAGAGTAGCATTCTTTCCTGCAGAGAAGCACAGCAGCCTTTCTGAGACTTCCACATGGTCAGAGGTGTATTAAAGAGTCGCATCTAAGGGCCCATCATTTATTACTGGTGCCCACTTTGAAGTAGAAGAAGGTTCTGGAGGTTTCCACCGCAGCGGTGTTTGTTGGAATTTCTTGAACCCCCCCCCCCCCCCCCCCCCGGCCTGGCCTCAGCTTGTCTGGGGTCACAAAAGACTAGTTTGTGAGTGAGCAGAGGCTTTGTGATGTGAAATTGTGGTAGGTAACAACTCCTCCCCTTAATGAAGTCAACGATGACCCTACCTGCCAACACCTATTCGACCTTGTCTCACTGTCTCAGAGCAATAGACAAAGACCAACTGACAGCTGCACCTAGTCATGTGACCAAGAATACAGGCTTCAGGCACCAAATAGTGAGGACGAAAAAAATGCCAACTTTCTAAAAGTGGCATTTTCAGAACTGGGACTTCAAATCTGACTTTACCATTAAAGAGGGTTTGAAATTAGTATTCTTTAGACACCAAACTCAATGTTCCTACCTGCTCTCAATTGAAAGTTATCACTTATTAAATGTCATAAGTTAACCTAATGTTATCCTATGGGAGAGGCAGGCCTTCCAGTAGTGAATAACAGATTTTAGAGTATTTCACTACCAGTACATGTAAAAGTTAAAAGTACATGCCCAACCATTTAAATATACTGCACCCTGCCCACTGGGCTGTTTAAGACCTAGGTTTATTTTGCCAGGTCCAAATGGCAGTTTAAACTTCACACACAGGCCCAAATGGCAGGCCGGGGACACTTTTTAAGAGGCTACTTAAGCATGTGACACAATAAGTGCTACAGGCCCACTATTTAAATATAATTTACAGGCCCTGGGCACAGGCAGCACCACTTTACTAGGGACTTGCAAGTAAACTAAATGTGCCAATTGGATGTAAGCAAATTTCACCATTAGCAGTGGTAAAGTGTGCATAGTCCTAAGGCCAAGAAAAATGTGATCAGCAAAAGTGAAGGAGTAAGGCAACACATTTGTGGGCTGACAGGTCTAGTACCAGGGACCTGTTGGTCTAAGTGTGTGTTGTGGTCCAGTCCCTCCTGGTGGTCTGTTGTCATCAAAATCCTTGTGCACTTCTTCCTTCTTTGCTTCTCATCCAGGGACAAGTCCAAATCTAGGTTGGTGCAGCAAGCTGGGTGCGAAATTGGCACTTTTGAGACCATTGATTTGGAGAACAACAAAAAGCATAGATAAACACATTCTTACCGATTTCCTAACTCTGCATCTACCCAATGCATAGAAAATCTAATTCTGCAGGCAGTGAAAAAGCATGCCTACCTAATCTATTAAGGGCACATTACGAGTGGGTGCTCTGTGCAGCACATTTAGTTCTCTGGAAATCCTTCTCATAATTATGAAGGACAAGGTTTTTTGCATAGTTTCTGTATTTCCATTGGTTGCTGCTGAATCCCTAGTTGGCATGAAGTCCAGCTAACAGCAGGTCTCCTGTTCTGGGAGATAGGCCACAATGATTTTGGGAATCAGAAAGTGTTACAAGGGAAGCAGTTATAGTCTTAATAAAATTCATTAAAAAATTTAAATATTGTTGAAATTACTCTAAACTTGCACTATTCAAGGCACTGGCACCTGTGTGCTGTGCACAGTGCATATGTGTATGGAGTGGCAACAGTAGCATAGTGTGTGGCAAGTAAATGTTATTATTCTGCCATAAGGCCAGGCTTTGCCTTCCCCTAGTGCTGTGTTTATGCAGTATGCGACTTGCGGGCATGCACATTTTTAGTGTACATCTCTGGGTGTCAAGGGGAAAATGCAACAAAATCCTTTCTGCAATGTACACATGCATGCACTGTTGATTTTCCGGTGCACACATGCAATGTGTGCACTTGCACAACAGTGCTAGATCATTTGCCATTGTGTGTTTTTCGCTATCACCAATGAATACATGGAATCCTGATTCGGGGACCAGGAAGGGCCATTTGTCAGATCAGTGCAGGGAACACCCCCTGTTGCAGTGCTGTATTTTAGTTCAAATACTTTTGGAGGCATTCCCACTGATATAGTGACTCGGGTGTTAACGGGAAGCCGGCGTAGTGACTTCTGGGAGGAAGTGATGTATTTCTAGAGATTCTTTCTGTCCAGCATCCTGGGGTAGGTCATTACATGCGTTCTGGAGTTTGGCACCCTGGGGCTGAGATCTCGCTCAGTGAAGGAGGGACGTCAGAGTTACATTTGGCATCAATGAGCAGCGGAACGGTTTTAGGGTCATTTCATTTTGGCAAGCTACATACGATCTAGATGCAAACTAGGGGGCATATTTACAAGAACTGGCCAATCGGCATCGATGCGTCAGATTTCTTGCGCCTGCTGCAAATGCCCTAATGATGCCATGGATGGGCTGCAGCTACAATACAGTACCCCATGGTGCAAGAATGCATGTATCCGTCAGAAATTCTGACCCATCTATTGGCGCTAAGGTGACGCATTGCTGGAGTTGGTCGTGAGGCTGCCACAACTCTAGCAATGCGTCAGAACACCGAGGCGAGCCCCATGTTAAAAGCCCTGAATAAATCCTGACACCTGGTTTGAGAAGGCGTAGGAATTTTGAAGCAGTCAAGTCATATGGGATGCCGTGAAAAGTTGTAAGTTTCACTGCATCAGTTCTACATGGCTTTTAAGGTGAAAACACCTACCCTGCATGCATTAAACCTGGCCCAGGTATTTTGTGATGCAGGCCTCTACAGACTGACGCATTGGGCCTAGGCATCTGTTGGTAAATATGGAGCAATGTGGCGCATTGATTGTGCCATCGCTGCATCAAAAACGATGATGCTGTGCCGGCACTAGCTCCTTGTAAATAAGTATGGCTCTAGATGTTTTGTAGTATATGGTATTGTTTTCATCGGCGACTCCTCCACTATAGCGGAGGAGTGTCGCCCCCCCCAAATGCGTCAGAAAAGGAAAAATAAAACAACACTCATTTTATTTTTCCATTCATGCCGAGTCTCAGGGGTGGGTCCTGGTGGTGACAGGCGCTGAGGGCAGTGGTAGTGCATTCCCATCACTGCAGGTGACGGTTTGGCCGGCCGTTTCATGCCGGCCAAACCATCATGCGCAGTGAAAGTTCTCTCAAACCCAGCAACGCAGCTGGGATGGAAAGAGCAAGCAAAGACTCACAGTCTGTCCTGGAGCGCAAACCGAGGGCGCTCAGGCCAATCCTGAAGCTGCATTCTTGCGTAAGAGCAGCTTCAGGATTGGCCGCAGGGCATTCTGGGAGCCTGTGCCTCCCTGAAGAGGTGTAGAGGAGCAGAAGAGCGCGAAGGGCAGGCTGCAGGTAAGTTTTTTTGGTTTTTTTTTAATCCCCTCCTGCAATCCCCTAGTGCACCCTCTCCCCCTAAGCCCCCCCGCCCCCCCCTCCATCCAGCATACCGGCCGCTCCTAATTGTTTTTATTGCAGATAAAGAAAAGGAACACACAGGACGCCATCAAGTAAGTTATATAGTTTCTTAGCCCCGACCACTGTCCACACAAGATCAAAATAGTGCCAGCTCCAGCCTCTCATCCTTACTGGCCTTGTGCTGTGCCCTTCAGCACACAAGGCAACACATCTTCTTCCTCACAGAACAACACAAACAGTTTTACAAAGAAGCGTCAAATCTAAACAGGAAATATCTACAAGTTTCAAACATTATGCAAATGTAACAATTGTGAGCGTAATACAAGGTATCACTTAGCATGAACCACAAAGAAAAAGTATCACTTTTTTGAATAAATCAGAAAGTTAGCACTATATTTTAGAGAAAACAGTTTCCTTTAACATGCCTCTTTAAGTATTTAGGTTCCTTCCTTATTCTTTAATTGTTCCTTACCCAACACAACACACTCGCACAGGTTTGAGACAAAGCTCAGAAGTAGAAGGGACAACCCCCCTGTCACCCTTAGCATGAGGTGAGGGGTCGATGGCAGACTCCCTCTGGTGGCGGCCTAAGAGATGCCACCACTTGCTGCCCACCTCTCCTGCTTCATCCCTCATTCCCTCCACCGCACTCATGAGACCAGACTTCAACAACACTTTAATCACATCTTTAGCACTCCTCGCTCTTACAATCTCACCAACACAGAATCTTCTCTTACGCACCCAACACATTCTTTGGTTAACACCTGGCTCTCCTTGATGTTCTTTGAGGCAATTTATTTCAGTGTTTTCATTTCACGTGACCTATTCTCCCATTGGACACAATCTGAATTTCCAGCCTGCCCTTTAAGCAAAAAAGGGCAGTACCCGGGACACAGTGTACAATATTCCAGTATGACCCCAGTGTGAACTTCACAGCCTGGTATGAGCAAAGGCCTCTTACAGGCCATAATCTACTGAACACCCTCTGACACCATCCAATTAACCCTGACACCATCCAATTAACCCTGGCACCATCCAATTAACCCTGACACCATCCAATAAACCCTGGCACCATCCAATTAACCATTTCCTCTTATCCATTGGCTGACTGTGCAAAAGAAAAGCCCTTCTGTGTTTCATGCCATTCATTTTTTGAAAAGACTACTTACCTGTTGTAAACTGTACCCCATGGTCTAGACTAGTTCCACTGGTGACACTTCTCCAGAAAAAAGCATCTGATAAGAATCTATCACTCTGCCTGTGCTTTTTATCTACAAAGTTACCCTCAGACCAAGTAGTTTACCAGGACTATGGAATAGTCATGTTTGGGCAATGCACAAAAAAGACCTGAAAAGTTAATGGCAAGTCAGCACCAGTGTATATCTGAAACTACACAGGGAGTGAAGTGGATTCACATGTTGTCTAGTGTTTATCATAAGACAAGTACTTTACAGATCATTCAACCTACAGGTTAATCTCTCTATCCATCAATGGTGACCAATCCAACCCCCTAACACTGGGCTTCATGGGAGTGTGGACGGATTCAGGAATATTGCAAAAAGGTACACGAGTGCACGAGTACAGTTTTGGCAATTGTGATGAGGCCTGAAGCCAAGAGGTGTCTCTTGAACGTGTGGGAACCCACAGACCTCACCAGTAAGGACAAACTATGGGCAACTTTGGGTCAAATGGTAGCCAAAAGAACAACACTCAACTGTGGGGGGTGACAGCACCGCCTACACTTGCAACTTGTAAGGCAGACATGGACTGGTGTGTGGTCAGGGGGAAAAAATGTCTATGTTGCCTGTGGTTGCCCCCAAAAGTGGATTGCTGTTTGGGGCAGATGGAATGTATATTGTGGAAATATATGTGATCACCCTGTTCTTCCTTTCCTAGATGATCTAACATCACCGTAATCATAAAAACTTTCATGTCTCGCTGTATATCGAGTGCTATGATGTGAAACAGTCAAGTCTCCAGAATTGTGCCACTGGATCTAATGTGTCTATGTAAAGCAGTGACCAAAACGTTCAATAAAAAAGATTTTTTTTAAAAACACTGGGCTTCATGAGGGTGGCGTCAAATTGTTAATTGTGAGCAATGTCCACAACTCTATTTCTAATGGTAGCTGAAGGAACCCGCTTCCTCTTTAAAGAGAACCTCACCCATGGCAGGCAATTCCTGTGAGACCTTTCTAAAGGGTCTGTAGTACATGGAGAGATTTTTCTCTCTGTGCCACCCTGAACACAATACTCTGTGGCATTCTTCAACACCAAACCACAAGACTAATAGACAATCTCCAAGGAGAGAACTAGAGGCTTAGGACATCAAGGGTGAGCCAGTCTCCAATGTAATTCTGTTTCATGCAAAAGCCTCCCAAAAGAGATTAGATTTTTACAACATATTATTATTTCAGCTTTGCCAATCTGTTCTTAAACACACACAAAAAGTGTGATGGGATGTCCTCACACACCTACCAGGTGTCGGGATTCATATTATGACAGCCCCACACTTTCCAAAAACTTTGATTAGTTGCAGAGCGGGCCTACGCCCTGAGATCAGTGAGGCACTTATCCTGATCTAGGATCCATACATTAAGTTAAAAACCAGTGTGGTTACCCAGTATGATTTTTACTTCATTGGTTACCACTTGGTATTAAAAACTGGGCATGTGGTGTAGGGGAACAAGTGCCCCGACACCACTAAAGTGTCAACATGTTTCTGCCTGGCGTCTCAAAAGAGTCCATGATATTAATTAGGACAAGTGTTGGATCCTCTACGAGTATATACCCTTTGTATACACTAATGACACAATGCCTGCAACAAGCTTTTGCTCTTAGGTTCTCTGGTTACCTGTAAGATATTAATATATGTGTGTCATATATCAATATTCATGTAGACTGATAAACCAGGACACAAAGTCCACCAAACTCATTTCATAAACCTTATGCAGTGTAATTGTGACACTGCAGTTGTGTATCACACCCATTCACTATTGTATAGTGTCCTGCTGTGAGAAATTACTCACACCACTCGCGCCAAGACGCTCCGGCATTCGTTGCGCTCTACAAATGATTATCCTATCCTATCCTTACTATGAGGGTCATCTGAACCCCATGGAGGTAGGCTCCAGGAACCCTTGTAGTCACACCCTGAGTAGGGAAAATATGTCAGCCCATAGTTATAGACATTACTGGTACAAGTTGCTTCACCATCCATTACTCACTTACTACACCAAGGTGTGTTCCTCGCAGTCCACCTACTGTTACTGGCTCTTCCTCCCGACAATAGCAAAAGTCTCTATGCATTTCCCTCAAATATCCCAATTAGATCGCACCGGTTCATAATCATTTATACCACCTTGTGTGCTTGTGACAGCTGTATTCCAATTGGTGTATTAATTGTAAATACGTGGCAGCTGCTGTTTACCCTGCAGCACCTCAAAGTTGTTACCAGTGGGTGCGATGCAGTCTTATGTGTTAAATGAGCAACAGCTGCGCTGAGAGAATTGCCAAGAGGGCAAGAAAGTGTTAATGTGCGCATGCTCAAAGTAGGGATATGCTACATGACGGAAAGGCCATTGACAGCATCACCCGTGCATGTTCAGAGCACATTAGAGATGCCCATGGAGAGGTAGTTTTGTGGACATCCTATCTATTAATAGGGCGCACTAAATAGGAAGGAAAGCGTGTTGACCGAATCACCTGCGCATGCTCAGAGCGCTTTAGAGATGCTCTGGGCGTGTAGTTCTATAGACGTGCTATCTATTAATGCGGCGCACTTCGTAGTGGTGTCATGATCATGTAATCTGGGAAATGTTGTTGTTGCAGCCGATGGCTACTGGAGGATCTAAAATAAAAAAAACAATGATTTATGACCAGTCTTCATTAGTCCATTGATTTTACTTAGAGTTGCTATTTGCCCTAAATAAAAGAGGGGGGAAATGCATGGGTGATTTTGTCAATGCACTTTCTTTCACGTGGCACATCCCTATTTTGAGCACGACGTATTAACGCTACTTCGCCCACCTAGGAAATCCTCGCTGCGCTGCCCGTTTAACACATAAGACCCGCCCCACGTCCACCAGTAACAACTTTAAGGGAAGATAGGGGTAAACCGCAGCTGCCACGCATTTACAATTAATCCACCAATTGTAATACAGCTGTCACAAACACACGAGATAGTATGAATCATTATGAACCGGTGCAATCTAACTGGGAGATTCAAGGGAAACGCATAGAGACTTTTGCTATCGTCGGGAGGAAGAGCCAGTAACAGTAGGTGGACTGCGAGGAACACACCTTGGTGTAGTAAGTGGGTAACAGAGGGTGAAGCAACTTGTACCAGTAATGTCTATAACTATGGGGTGACAATCATTTCTTTACCCTACTCACAGTGTGACTACAAGGGTTCCTGGAGCCTACCTCCATGGGGTTCAGATGACCCTCAGGGTAAGAGTGGTGTGAGTAATTTCTCACAGCAGGACACTACACAATAGTTGAATGGGTTTGATACACAACTGCAGTGAATTACACTGCTGAAGGTTTTATGAAATGAGTTTGGTGAACTTTGTGTCCTAGTTTATTAGTCTATATGAATATTGATATATGACACACATATATTAATATCTTACAGGTAACCAGAGAACCTAAGAACAAAAGCTTGTTGCAGGTATTGTGTCATTATTTCATTAGTGTATACAAAGGGTATACGCTTGCAGAGGGTTCGATACTTGTCCTAATTAATATCATGGACTCTTTTGAGCCGCCAGGCAGAAACATGTCGACACTTTAGTGGGGTCGGGATACTTGTCCACTACACCACATGCCCAGTTTTTAATACCAAGTGGTGCCCTTCGATGAATAAACCACACTGGTTCTTAACTTATTGTTGGGATCCTAAGTCAGAATAAGTGCCTCCCTGATCTCAGGTTGTAGGCTCGCTCTATCAAGCATGAGTTTTTAGAGAGCGTGGGGATGTCCTATGATGATGCATGACGCCTGCTAGGTGTGTGAGGACTTCCAGTTAAACCTTTTGTGTGGGTTTAAGAACAGACTGGCAAAGATGAAATAATAATATGTTGTAAAATCTAATCTCTCTGGGGTGCCTTTGTGTCAAACAATATTCTTCAGCACTCCGTCGTGATTCACTGCTTCCTCCTACTCAAGATGAGAAACATGTTTCCTCCTTAAATCTCACCTTAATCCAAAGCAGCAACCAAGCACCCTTCATCACCCTAAAATGCATCAGCCTCCTGGCAAGATGAAGCTCTAGGTAACAAATCTGCTTTCCTATTTATTACAACAGCTAAGAATTCAACATCAAATCCACATTCCAATAACTTCATGCGAAGCTCAGCAACTCTAGCAGCGTTTATTCCTAGCTGTCCCTTAAAGAATGCTCCCCAGAGGTTGGCGATCTGTGTGGAGAACGACCTGCCTGCCCCTCCAAACCTGGGCAGGAGTGCGGTTTTATCGGGTGCAACAGATGGCACCTGTCCTTCCGGGGCAGGTATCCATGTCAGGCTGCTGTTTGCGCCGTCTTCGGGCTTCCTGCGGCCTCTGGTAGGAGGGCTTACGTTTGGGTGTGTGTGAGCAGTGTTGCTGGAGACATAAGTAGCTGTGGAGTGTGGATGCAGGTGTGTCGTGCAGATGGGCACACCCACAGTCCACAGCAAGAAAAGAATGAACTCGTGTGCGCCTCTTGTGGTGAGGGGTGACTATGCAGCAGGATACAATTTACAAACTGGGTCATAAATTTGGTTGAAAACGAGGCACCTGCCCTTGAAACACAGAGTACCAAACTATTAAAAAAGAGGATGTTTCCCAGGTAACATTTGGATTCCCACATCTCCAGTCCGGGCCTTTTCTAACAGGAGTAGCGCGGTGTGTAGCTTTTCAGAGGAGGTGTATATTCTCTACTTCCTATTACAGTGGGTGGGTGTAATCTTCATTTCAGTCATTCATCATTCCGGCGCCTGGTATTCACTACCCTCCGGTTTCATTTCGTTCTAAGTGTTTGGCTGCATCGCACTGATGAGCCTCCGCCGGGGTGATAAGTGCGTGTGATATTTCAGAGATGCCAGAGGCTAGCTGGAACTGACACATTCTATAGATCACGTCATTAGTCTGAGCATTTCCCTTGAATAGAATGAGATATACATTGCTCTTGGCTTGAGATGTTGCAAACCTGCAAATTCTGCCTGAGGCTTGATTCTGGTGGGAAATAACTCGATAAAGTGTCAAGTTTTCAGTAGACTCGCATCAGAAATGTTTGTTTGGTTTTAAAAATTGAGCCCTGGTGTATCTGAAATTCTTCTATAAGGACGAGCATGCATCAAGTGAAAGCAAACGAGGTAAACAAACTGTACGATTTAAATCAGTTGCAACATATTGTCGTTCTTACCATGTGCTGCACACCCTGTCAGCAGCACCGAAGCACCCCAGCACCACCAAAAACAATCATGAGTAACGGCCGCAGTAAATTGGGCATCATTACACGGAATAAAATGAACACAATTATTGACAGAGCTTCGAAGTGTTTTATGAAACACGACATAAGTAGTGTACTAAAATTCCACAAAAGAGGTAAAAAAAAGACTGTCAAAGGAAACGCTTCGTTTGTCTCTGAGAGCGGTCGGTCACACAGAGACACCAGACTGTCAGACTGCTATGATTACTTACCGGTAATCCCCATTACTCTTAGTCCTACTCCTCCTCGACCCAGTCATCACTAATGAGGTATTCCACAAGACAGGAAACAAAACAGGAAACGCTTTTTAGGCTCCACCCACCCTCCCGTCAGGGGCTATAAGACACCAGCCAACCAAAAGCACATCCTGACATACCAAGCAACAAAGGCCTGATCAGGGAGGGTGGGCGGGAAGTATGACTGGGTCGAGGACGAGTAGGACTAAGAGTAATGGGGATTACCGGTAAGTAATCATAGCATTACCTCTACGTCCCTCGTCCTCGACCCAGTCATCACTAATGAGGCATACCAAAGCACCCCCAACAACAGGCCTTTGGCAAACCACACAGAAAACAGAGACCGAACACAAAAAGGCGTGCAGCAAAAAGTAGTTTAATGAAAAAACACAGAATCAGGGAGGCGGAACAACCTCCACAGCACGCAACACACCACAACCGAAATTGGGTCGGTCAGACAGAGCACAATTCAAGCGATAGTGCCTCACAAAAGTAGACTCAGAGGCCCACATCCCAGCCCGACAGATTTCATCAAGGGAAACCCCATGAAAAGCAGCCCAGGATGCAGAAACACCCCTAGTGGAACGGGCCTGAACACCAGAAGGGCAAGGCAAACCAGATCCCTGATAAGCCAAAAAAATAACAGACTTGATCCAGCGACCAAGAGTAAGCCGAGACGCAGCTTTACCCTGACCAGCCAAACCAAAAGTCACAAAAAGGGAGTCAGAGGAACGGAACCCCGCAGACCGTGCAACATAAAGGGATAAAGCACACCGCACATCCAAAGAGTGAAGCAACAACTCAGCAGGGGAAGAAGGAGAAGGACAGAAAGAAGGATGAATCAACTCCTGAGAGCAATGAAACCTAGAACGAATCTTGGGAACAAAACCAGGATCCAAAGAAAGGACCACCGCGTCATCCAAGAAACGCAAAAAGGGAGGAGAACAACGCAAAGCAGTGAGTTCACCCAACCGCCTGGCAGAAGTCACAGCAACCAAAAACGCCACCTTAAACGAGAGAAACTTAAGGTCCACCGACTCCAATGGCTCAAAAGGAGCAGACTGCAGAGCACCCAAGACCAAAGAGAGATCCCAAGGAGGAACCGGAGAGCGTGAAGAAGGAGAAGACAGCGAGAAACTCCGGAACAAACGGGACACCAACAAACCATCCGCAGGAGGAAGAGAAGCCGGATCCCGGAAAGCCCGAAGAGCAGCCCACTGGCCCCTCAGAGTAGACAAGGCATATTTCTTCTGAAACCCATCCAAGAAAAACTGCAGAATGGAAGCGATAGGACAAGAGACAGGAGAGAGACCAAGCCCCGCACACCAAGAGGAGAAAGAAGCCCAATGTTTAGAGTAGGAGGACAAAGTGGAACCCCTACGAGACCCTTGCATCACAGTGATGAGGTGATCAGGCAAACCCCGGACCCCAAGCGACAACCGTTCAACCTCCAAACCGCCAAGGTGAGAGGGACCAGGAGGGAAGGGGAGGGGGACCTCAGGGGAGACGGATAACGTGGCAGAATCCAAGGAGGGCCCACCGCCAGGCTCAACAACAGAGGAAACCAGGACCTCCGCGGCCAGTGAGGTAAGACCGCCACCACCTGGGCACCCAACCTCTGGACCTTCAGCAAGAAGGCAGGAATCAGGGGGAAGGGGGGGAAGGCGTACAGCAACCAAGGGGACCATTGAAGAGACAACGCCTCCACCCCCCAAGCACCCAACTCCGGGGCCCGAGAACAAAACAGGGGGAGTTGAGCATCCGCCCGGGAGGCAACTAAGTCCAACAGGGGAGTCCCGAACCTCCGACAGATCAACCGGAACACCCTGGGGGAGAGACACAGGGAGAGGGAAGATGGAAACCTGCGACTCAAGGCTTCCGCCACCACATTGTCTACCCCCCGGATATGCTGAGCCGAGAGAGCCAGAAGATGACGCTCCGCCCAACCTGCAATCGCACAAGCCACCAAATTCAAGGAAGGGCTGCGAGTACTGCCCTGGTGGTTGATGTAAGCCACAGTCACGGTGTTGTCCGACCTCACCAGGACATTGCACCCCAGCAGACGGGAATGGAAGAAACGAAGAGCCCTGGCCACAGCAGACAGTTCCCTCCAATTGGATGAGCGACGGGACTCCATCCGGAGCCAGCGGGCCTGAACAGACCACTGACCCAACGTGGCCCCCCAACCGGCCGCACTGGCATCCGTTGTCAACACCAAAGGGGGCGGCAGGTGAATCCACATCCCCTTCGAGAGATTCGCGGAATCCAGCCACCACTGGAGATCCGACACCACCCCCAAGGACACAGGCACAGACAGAATAGTCCTGAACTGGAAACGGCACCCAACGCTGAACATGCCACAGCAGAGGCCGCAGATGAACCCTGGCCCAGGGTACCGTGAAGACAGTAGCGGCCATATGACCCTGAACCTCGAGCCACTGAAGAAGGGGGGCCGCAGCCTGGGACAACAAGATCCGCAACAGGGACTGAAGACGCCGAATCCGAGAATCCGGCAGGAACACCTTGCCCAGGACGGAGTCGAAGATGGCCCCAATGAAAGTCCGTCGAGTGGCAGGAAGAAGCTGGCACTTTGGAAGGTTCACCAGAAAACCATGACTTTCTAGCGTAAGGATGGTCAAAGAAAGGTGCAGAGTCATGACTTCCGGGGAAGGAGCCTGAAGCAGCCAATCGTCCAGGTAGGGGAACACCGACACCCCCCGGAGGTGAAGAAGGGCCACCAACGGAGCAACCACCTTGGTGAACACCCGGGGAGCGGACCGGAGACCAAACGGAAGGACACAGAACTGCCAATGATGACCCTCCAGGCAGAAACGCAGGTACATCTGATCCTCCCGGGCCACCGGCACATGAAGGTAGGCGTCCTGGAGATCCAGAGTAGTAAACACCCATCCGGCCTGAATCAGCGGGACCACTCGCTGCAAGGTCTCCATCTTGAACGGGATCTTCTTCACAAACAGGTTCAGACTCCGGAGATTGATGACAAGCCGGAATCCCCCCGTGACTTTCGGCACCAGGAAAACAATCGAATAAGTCCCCAGACCCCACTCCAACCTGGGAACGGGAACAATAGCGTTCTTGAAAAACAGGGCCTGAACACCGTCCCTCAAGGATTGGCGACGGGAGTGGCACAAGGGAGTCGGAGTCCGCACTACACCCGAGGGAGGCGGAGGGGACAGGAACTCGATCCGATACCCCCGGTCCAGGACATCCAGCACCCACTGATCCGAGGTTGACAGACGCCAGGCTGGAAGGAACAACCTCAATCTCCCACCAACCATGGGCGTCACTCCAGCGGGACCCACGAACGGAGGGGCATAGTCAGGAACGCTGTGGCCCAGGACCAGCATCACGAGGAGGTTTCTTCTGGAACTTCCGAGGGAAACCACGACCAGCTCCACGAGAACCTTTAAAGGAGGACTGCTGAAACCGGGAAGGTTGACGAAAAGACTTGGCCTGCGAAGAGGAAAAATCTTTACGAGAAGGTTGCCTCCGGAAGGAAAAGGAATGTTTACGCTCTTTAAACACTTTATGCAGCCTGTCTTCCAAGGCATCCCCAAAGAGACAAGGGCCAGTAAAAGGCAAACGTAAAGCCATGGACCTCTGGGCGGCATCAGTATTCCAACCTTTCAACAACAGATTCCTACGAGCAGCGATAGAGGAACCACAAGACAGAGCAGAAGCACGTACGGAATCAAAGGCAATATCGGATAGGAACTCAGCCTGACGTTCCATCGATTCCAGCAAATCCGGACAGCAACCACCCTCCTGCATAGTCGAGAACAAAGTCTTAAAGTCAGTCAAGAGTGATTGAGCCACATAAGCACCGTAAATACCAGAACGGATGGCAAGGTGAGAACCAGCATAAGACTTGCGCAAAGCAGTGTCAATCTTTTTATCCACTCCATCGCGAAGAATGTTATCATCAGCCATGGAAGGACGACCAACCAAACTAGCGACAATGGAGTCCACACGTACAGACTCAGGAAAGGACTCCTCCATGTCCTGCAACGGGTAGAGCTTCGACATGAAGCGCGGCAACATAATATGATCAGGGTCCTTCCACTCATTCAAGAGTACATCCATCACAAACGGATGCACAGGAAGCGAAGACGTAACAGGCTTCCTAAATTGCGGTAGAACTGCATCCGAAGAAGTACTGGCCACAGCGTCATCTGGGAACCCCATGTTCTCACGCACATGAGAAAGCAAGTCCAGCAACAGTTCCCTGGAGATATACTTTCCCTTCAGATCCACCGCATCCAAAGAAGCCTCATCAGAGGATCCTGAAGAGGAAATGTCAGAGTAAAGGGCCGCGTTCCCACCAGAACGACCCCCAGCAGACTTTTTGGAGGACTTCAGGTCAGATAAGGTCTCCAAAATAAGACGTTTCAAACGGTCATCATCCAGCTTGGGACGCTTCCCAGGGGGAACAGGATCCGCACTGTCCAGAGGAGAAGAGGAAGAAGACACAGGAGACACATGCCTCCTCTTCTTATGATGCTTCCCCATCAAAGCAGCAGTCAAAAGTAACCAGAAGAGCAAAACAGCAAGACCAACACGGAGCAGCGAAGACCGAGAACAGACGACCAACCTCCTTTTCAAGAAAAGGAACTTAGAAAAACCCCGCCCCCAACAACCCGGCAGAAATCAGAAACCGAGGCAAAAGGGGGCGTGGCCAAAATCGGAACCAGAAAACAAGGCAGCGCGCGGCCGCCGAAGGCTGAAAATCCACGAACTGCAGCAGCGCAACCGGAGCCCACCCGGGTGCTGCAAAGCCAGGAAAAGGAAACAGCGGAACCGGAGCCCACCCGGGCGCTGTCCACACTGCCTGAAAACGAAGGAGCACTCGGCCCCCAACCCGAGCGCTCCCTGGCCGGAGACGAGCAGCGCAACCGGTGCCCACCCGGGCGCTGTCGACAGTGCCGGAAAACGAAGGAGCACTCGGTCCCCAACCCGAGTGCTCCCAGGACCAAGATGAGCAGCGCCACCGGAGCCCACCCGGGTGTAGCCAGCACCGCCACAGAAAATCGGAGCACTCGGCACCCCAACCCGAGTGCTCCAGAAATGCAGCGGAGAATGGAGCGCCCGGACCCCACCCCGGGCGCTACACACAGAAGGCAGGGAAGGAAAGCAGACGGAGCGCCCGGCCCCACAAACCCGGGTGCTCCAAACCAACCGCCATGACTGACAGAACAGAGGACAGAGCACTCAGGCGATCCGCAAAGGCAAGGAGAAACTCACGTGACCAGCGGAACAGGCACCCAGGAAGCCAGCACAGCCCAGCAGGACCAGCAACCAGGAACCTGCAGAGTCCAGGAAGCCCCGCATCCCGACTCAACGAAGTCCCACGGAGGTCCAGCAGCGCCCCCAAAGCCCAGCAGAGGAGGACACCACAAGACACCACGAAGCAGGTAAGTGCCCGGCACCTACCCCAGCGTCCCCGTCAGGTCCACCGACAGGAAACAAAACAGGTTGTGCTTTTGGTTGGCTGGTGTCTTATAGCCCCTGACGGGAGGGTGGGTGGAGCCTAAAAAGCGTTTCCTGTTTTGTTTCCTGTCTTGTGGAATACCTCATTAGTGATGACTGGGTCGAGGACGAGGGACGTAGAGGTAATGGAGCTCTGCAGCACTTCCTGGACCACATGTATGCCGGGTCCTGGCTTCCAGTGGGACATGTAATCTTACTCCCTGCAACTCGATAGCTTTTCATTGCTGTTCAAGGCTGGCGGTGCCTGACAGAGCAAATGCATCCGACAAAGGGAACTATGCAAGGAGGGGATGGCACCCAGTGTATGCCGGTCTGAGAGGCAGATTCATACTGTGTGTAAAGATGGCAGATGGCTCACGTCACCAGGGACGCCATGCTTCAGTGTAGTCTACGCTTCGGTAAACTATTTTTTTGATTTCAATATTTTTGATTGGTTGTTTTAAGACAGATCAGAGCAAACAATCAATACATATGCAGGGACAAAAAAATATAACAAAGATGAAGAAAACAATAAATACATAATACAATGATGATTAAACAGGGGTGACAATATGGCAATCTAGGAATTACGGTCTGGGTAATATGTCAGTCATAAATTGAAATAGACGTATGGCTGTGTGAGACACCTTATATAACCTCTGGCAAAGGATAATGTACACACACACATTCTGTAAAGATAAAAATACAAAGAATACAGTATAACAGAATATATATCCGATGCTCAAATGGTCTGAGGTATGCATTGACAGTATTCATAGACTATTAGGGTACATTGAACTTGTGTGAGGGCATCTCAGGTGGTTAGTTGGACAGACCTCCGGAAAATGTGATTCATGGCGGTTTGTGAGATTTGAAGTATCGATCGAGGCTGTCCCACATGTGTCTGAGGGGGGGTTTCCATGGTGAGTTCTGGAGAGCAATGTTATCAGCACCCCTTAAGTTGCAGACCCAGTTCAACCAGCATTTGAAGGACGCTTTGCGCGTGTCTTTCCAGTTCTTTAGTCTGATCTTAGTCGCTGCTGTCAGGAGTAGGTCTAGAAGCGACCTGTCTTTGTCACTCAGTGATTCTGCCCCGAGGAAGCCAAATGTCAGCGTGACTAGTTCCCTCTTAAGGGGGCATGAGAAAAGAGTAGAGATGAAGCCAAAAACTCTATCCCAAAAGGGTTCCACACATTTGCAGAATTGTAATAGATGGGCTAGGTCTCCTATCTCTTCACTGCAGTTCCAGCAGGTAGGGTCTTCTCGAATCTTGTGTGAGTGTAAGCGGGCTGGTGTCCAGTAGGCCTTATCTAGAAGCCAAAACTTTGTCTGTGAAAAGGATGGTGAGATTTTATTCTTCGAGGCCGAGCTCCAAGTTTTGGACCAGTCAGCCTCAGAGATCGAGGAAGAGGAGTGAGATTCCCAGAAGGATATAATCTTCTTACTGAGGGCAGATTGTTGTGGGCGGATTAATTTGTAGATCCAAGAAACCTGGTGTCCTAATTGATTTATCCTCGCCAGGTATTGTGGCAGGGAGGGTGATAAGGGTAAAAGTTTAGCTTTCGTTAATTCTGCCTTTATTTTTAAGAAGCTATAGAACTCCAGGGGGTCCAGATTATATCTAGTTTGTATTTCTTTGAAGGTTAGAGGGTAAGTTGAATCGAACAGTTGGTATGGAAAAAATATACCTCTGTCAATCCAGGTTTCCTTGTGTAGTGTCTTCCCTTTGTATAACATTTTCTGATTGTCCCAGGGGGACTCGAGATTAGATCTTCGAATGCTGATGTCTAATATTTTATCCACTTTCAGTAGTGCAGACTTTGTGTTTTTGAATATGGACTTTGAACATGTGACGTTGGTGAAGTTTGTGGTTAGAATGGCTACTGGGGCTAGGTTTTTAAGTTATGATTTTTCAATTTCTAGCCAGACTGGGATATACTCCTCCGGCGGAACGAGCCAATACAATCCCTGTTTTGCTAAGAAAATGCTGTTTGGTAAAGTTTGAAGTCTGCTAGGTTGATCCCCTCCCACATGGATTTGTCTAATCTGAGCTTCTTTAGACCTATTCTGGCCCTTTTCCCTTGCTATAGAAATTTTGAGACCAGGATATCCAACTTGTGATGGAAATTCTCCGACAGTATGAGGGGACGCATGGTTATTAAATAGTTCACTAGAGGCGTAATCATCATCTTGTTGCTCTCAATCCTCCCCCACCATGTGATGAACCTTGGGGACCATGCCTCGAGGAGAGCTTTGATTTTTCCTAGGGTGTTAGTTTCATTTCTCTGGAGTGACTCTAAGATAGTGTTTCTGAATTCTATCCTCAGATATTTTATAAATCCCGGTTGCCATGTAAGGCCTGAATCTCCCAAAATGTCCCTGGTGCAATGGATGTTCAGGGGTTTAACTTCAGATATGTCTCGGTTCAACTTATACCCTGAGTGGGTTGAGTACATTTCTATCGTATGCATCAGGGCCTTAATAGACGAGGTCGGGTCCTCCATGACTATAAGAATATCATCCGCATACGCAGCAAGTTTCACTTGAGCTTCCCCAAAGGTTACTCCTTTTATTTCATTATTGCACTTTATGTCTTGGATTAGTGGTTCTAAATCTAAGAGAAATAAGGGAGGGGGAGAGAGGGCAACCCTGCCTGGTTCCTTGTTGTAGTGTGAAGGCATCCGAGAGGGACCCATTCATCGCTATGCGGGCGGTAGGATCTGAATACATAGCCATAACCATGTCGATATAAGGATCACCTAGATTAAAGGACAGCATACAGTGTCTCTAGAATGACCACGACACCCTGTCAAACGCTTTTTCAGCGTCCAGGGTGATGGGGATAGAGAGGGTAGACGTCAGCCTTGCTTTCTCAAGTATGTGACACAAAAGCCTAGTGTTATCATTCAACATTCGGTATTTGAGGAAGCCAATCTGGGAATTACTGATTAATTTCGGGAGAACCACATTCAGTCTCATGGCTAGGATTTTTGCGTATATTTTACAGTCCACATTAATCAGTGAAATTGGCCTATAGTTTTTTGGTAGAAGAGGGTCTTTCCCTTCTTTCGGTATGACAATAATATTGGCTTCTCTCATTGTTGTCGATGTACGTCCCTCTCGAGCAATGTTATTGAATACTTTTAATAAGGTTGGTCGAAGGGAGCCACCGAAAGCCTTGTAGAAGGAGACTGAGAAGCCGTCTGGGCCCGGGGCTTTATTGTTTTTGAGTGATTTGATAGAGTTAGTTAATTCCTTTTCAGAGATGAGTTTCCCTAGCGCTGCATTGCCCGACTCTGACAATCTCGGTAGGTTTAGGGAGTCTAAGTATCTGGTGCATTCTTCCGAATTTATTGTTTGTTTACTTTTATATCGATCTTCATAGAAGGAATGGAAGGTGCGTAGGATCTCTTTCTGTTTTGTTTGGATACTATTATTGGAGTCTTTAATCGAGGAAATGGTGAATTGTCGCTGCTTGTGTTTGAGGTACGAGGCTAATAGTTTGCCCGCTCTGTTCCCTTCGCAGAGTTTGAGTGACTTGAATTTGTTGATCCACATTCCCGCTCGTTTACTCACAATTTTGTTATATTCATATTTTTTCTTAACTAGTTGATCTAGGGTGTCTTTGCTGTCTAACGCCCCAGCATGTGCTGCTTCTAGGAGTTTAATTTCTTTTTCCAGTGTATCTAATTCTAAATTTAGTTTTTTATTAATCCTTGCTTTAATTCCAATGATGACCCTTCTGAGGGTCGCCTTTAGTGCATCCCACAGTGTGAAAGTGTCTGTATCTGGGAGATCGTTATATTTAATGTAGTCCTGAATAGCAGATTCAATCTTTACTTTGTCTACTGGGTCAGAGAGTACCTCATAGTTAAATCGCCACCTTTTAGGAGGAAGAATGGAGTGGGTAACTGCTAATTTGCTGTTAATGCAAAAGTGGTCCGATACTAGTTTAGAGGCTATATCCGTTTGGTCTATAAGATGTGTATATGCGCCTGAGATTAAAATGTAGTCAATCTTAGTGTAGGAATTATGCGGGGCTGAGTAAAAGGTATAATCCCTTGTGTCCGGGTGTTGGAGACGCCATGAGACTTTAAGATTGAACTTGGAGCAAATCTTATTGAGAACCTTGTGCGAACGTGTGGGCTGGTATCTACATTTGGATTGATGGTCAATAAGTGGGTCTAACGGTAAATTGAAATCCCCGCCTACTATGATGAGATCTTTTTGAGGAAAGCTTTTAATCGTATCTGAAATCTTCTCCCAAAAGTTAGGCTCATCGGAGTTAGGGCCATATATGTTAAGAAAATGAATGGAAACATCCCCTCTTTTCATATGTGTGACTAACAACCTCCCTTCATCGTCTTTGTGTGTGAAACAGTGGTGATATTGGATTTCCTAGTTGTAAGGGTAATAACTTTGTTTTTCTTCTGATCTGCCGGTGAGCAGGAAATATGGGAGATCCAGTTGTGTTTAATAAAGCCAACGTCTTCCTCTGAGAGTTTCGTTTCCTGAAGAAGTATGGTGTCGCCCTTAGTCTTTGCCAGGTAGTCGAAGATTTTCCTACGTTTAACTGGGGGATTAAGCCCTTTTACATTCAAGGAGACAATATTAAGGTCTTCTGCAATAATCTTAACTTGAGACATAAGCATATCTAGTGGTCGCTATGGGAATTAATCAGTGTGTATAGGTGGTGTGTTCTCCCTTTCCCTAAAATACTGCATTGTTGTATTTTAGATTCATACTGACCCTGTACTGGAAATAGAGCATACCTGACTTTTCAACATAATCTAAGGGAAGAATAAAACTTACATAAGACAAAAAGAAAACAATCAGAAATACTTTTACTCTCTGACCCTCCTCCACCTCCGTTTCCCTCCCCCCCCCCACCCTGAGAAAATCGAATGCAGGAGCTGCGACGGCAGGTCCATCAACTGGCAACTTGGAGGTTGTTAGTATGAAACTTGTTACATCTGGAGAGATTTTAAATGAATTAATTGTAGAACCCTGTTGTATAGTAATGGTACTTGCAGCTATTATTATAAATCCCATAGTTATCATTATCGACTAGTAGTAGTTCTACTTGATGTATAATTTGTTAACTTATTAACCAGCGAGACGAGTATCAGACAGCCCGAACATATCAAGTCTGTCTCTTAATACCATATACAAAGTATCTGAAGGTAGGTTCAATGCATGACATGAAGGACATAAAAACAGAACATAGAACATTATCACAACTATCTCTGTCTACATAACAGCCGTGCTGCAGTCAATAATTACTATTGTAACTATCCGGTTGCATTTGTGCGATTACAAAAGCATGAAAAAGAGTGAGCAACTACAACCATACAAATTATATCAAGTCTTCCGTTTGTTGGAGGCCCTTGCGGACAGTTCCATCTCTTGTACTGGAGCAGCTTCCAAGTGTTGCGCTAGAGCTTTGGGATATGTAAAGAAGTATGGTTTGCCATTTTCAAGGATTCTGAACTTAGATCGGCCTGCAAATGAGAATTGGATGGTTTGTTTTCTCAACGTGTCTCATAGTCGAAGGAACCGCTTCCTCGTATCTACCGTCTCCTTTGAGTAGTCTTGTGTGAAGTTTATTTGGTGGCCTTCCCATGAAACTTGGTGGTTTTTCCTGGCGAAGTTTAGGATGGCCTCCGTATGTTGATAGCATAGTGGCTTGCATATCATGGTACGGGTTCCTTTCCTGTTTGAGGTGTTGAACGTTGGAATCCTGTGTGCTCTGTCCAGTTCCAAGCCGTGATGAAATTTTATCCCAGTGAGCATGGGTATCCAAGATTCCCGAAAAGCCATGCAAGATCCCGCATCTTCCCCTGAGCCCTCTGGAATTTCAAAAATCCGTATGTTGCCTCTCCTATTTCGGTCTTCCAATTCCGCAACGTGTCTCTTAAGCTCGCTTGTGGTATCACAGAGGTGTTTAATTTCTTTGCTGGCCTGAGTGGCAACGTCTTCTATGTCGCTTATTCTTTGCTCAGCTTCATTGATTTTTGAGTTCATTTTGTTCATGTCCGTCCTGATGGCTGTGAGTTCCAGCTGCATGGAATCAGTGTTTTGTTTTGTTGATTTTTCCAGGTCATGTACCATTGCCAATTTTTTTAATATCATGTCCATTGTACTATTAAGATCTGGTTTGGCTTTGATTGGAGAGTCTGAGATGACTGGTTCTGCTTTTGACTTTTTAAATGAAGCTCTGGATTCTTTGTCAGCCATCTAGACGTAGACACTTGTTGTACCTATTCGAAGGGGTTTGTATGCGCCGAGGTGAAATTATGTAGCAGACCGGGGTCTGTTTCCTTTATCTACCTGAAGATAGCGGCAGTTTTGGTGGTTGAGGTTGAGGTGTTACAGGCCTACATGGGCAGATGACACCGCTATGGCGCTGATGTGTGTTGACTTTGAGGTTGTTTCAGAGTTTTGTCTCCTTGTTGTGCTAGTTGTGAGAGTAAAGCAGGCAGTATTGGCACTGCTGGCTGTGTTGGCTGTGCTGGCTGAACTGGCAATGCTAGCAATGTTGGTAATGCTGGGAGAACTGGCAATGCCGGCAGTGTTGGCGGAGTTGGTTCTTGTCGTGGGTTTGGCGTTCCGGCCTTGGTCCAACTTTCAACCTCAAGGGGTTAATCCGTGATTGCATGGGGGCTGCCTACAGTCTGGGACCTTCACCGAACGTTCATCGGGTATTCACCGGGATCAGGCTCAGCTCTGGCTCTGTTCCGACGGCTTGTGTTGGCTTTGGTACATTCTACCACGGCTTGCAGTGGCTTGCAGTAGCTTTGGTGCACTCTACCTTCACCCCTCACTGCCAACCTCAGGTTGGAAGATTTCTACAAATGTTTCCGCTAAAGTTTTTCGCAGGAATGCAGCACTGGCGGTCATTGCGATGGCAGTGTAGCAGGTGCTAAGGCTAAGGCTCAAGGGGGCTCAGACAGTGGGTGTCGGCGTGCAGAGGTTTTTGGCGTGCAGAGGTTTTCAGTGACCGATATGCAGACCACAGGACCACAGGAGCTGGCTGTTGCACGCATTTAGTTAGTGTACCGCATGTATTTATTGTACCTTCACTATTGGTTCTCAGAAGGTCTTAGCGGAGGCAGTGGAGACAGCTCAGAGGTAGTGCGGGGAAGTGCGAAGGTGCTCTGCGGTTTTGGTGCGCGCAGTGGTTCTGGTGCACTAATTTGATGTCTGTTGTGCACAGTTCATTATTCAGCCCTCAGCAATCCTCAAAATCCCTCAAAAGCCGGTACTGGTGTATGCCTATAAGCGATTCAGATCTTTGAATGTCAATGCAGAGGCAGCATGATGTACAGAGCGGCTTTGGTGCGCGCTTCTTCTCTCTTCTTCACCCTCGGTCTCTCGGACATTAGGCCACCATTTTCGAACCAGGCTTCATTGGTGTAAGCTTGCGGTACTTTCTTTAGCTTCAGGAGATGCGGGATATCTGTGAACGGCGGTGGAAGTTAGTAAATGTGCGCATGTATGCGCAAGGCATGCTGGCAAAGCTGGAATCTCTTGTTTTAGTGGTGATGCGGGGATGAGATAGAGCTAATCACGGCCGTTAGGGGAGCCATTGTAGGGTCAGGCAGACCGTATGCCGGCTCTGATTATAGTGGCTCTCTCCCGTTTCACAGATGTTGTATCGCTAATAAAAAACCACCCACCTTCATGCCTCAGGAAATTGTTCAAGGCGAGGTAGTGTCACAGCCTAGCCTCTGTTTATATCCCCTCGCGTCCCTCGCGGACGCCTCGGCCATAACCGCCATTTTGTGGAGCTCAAATCGGAAGGATCTCACTCATATCTCCCCAGCTGAGCGTTTATAGCGAGATCCTCCCGGAAAACTGGCGTCCTTTTTAAATTCCGCTCACGATTTCTCCAGAAAGGCACCTGAATCGCTCCTCAAATTGCCGAGCGACGGAACTAGGCAGCCATTACCGCTGCCGTCCAAGCCATGCCCCCTTCTGTAAACTATTTTGATCTAGATTTTATTGGTTCACTCTTTTTTTTCCTCCCAGTTTTAAATAGCTCGAACTCGACCCGAAGGTATCCGAGTGCTTTGCATGGGCTCTAGATGCATTACAAACTGACATATTAATTGTTTTTAGGAACGGGGAGATTAAGTGATTTTCCCAGAGTCACAGGATGCTTGAGCCTTTTTGCCAGACTTGAACCTGGTTCCCCAGCTTCCAGGCTGGCCGCTGTGCCGAAATTCCAGGTTGGCTGCTCTAGCCATTAAGCCACATCCTGGCGCCTAGACTCCAACTCCCAGAATGCATAGGGTAAAAGACTAACAGCCTATTTTAGAGTTTGACGGTTGGGTATGTCACAAACGGGATGGATTTTCCATCCATCTTACTACAAGTGCATTATATAATAATGCCTTATTACAAGTGTATTAAAATATAATGCACTTGTAGTAAGGCGGGTGGGATATCCATCACATTTGAGACCGAGTATCCTTCTGCCAAACTGTAAATCAAGCCCTAGAGATGGAACCTATTGACATGCAGTGATGTGGTAACCATGCCTTTCTGTTGCATCTTTGTCTTCAGGGGTACATTGGATAGATGTTGTTCTCGCAATTTAAGTTGTAACGTTAGCTGGGTGCAGTTCACTATTCTCTCATTAACACTCACTGAAGCAGGGGCAAGGCACATGGACACTGTGAGAAAGTGGGGAGAGGATGTGGCCTAACGGTTAGAGGGGTCGACCTCGAAGTTGGGGAACAGGGTTCAAGTCTTAGCAGGGACGCTCAACATCTGTGATTCCGGGCAAATCACTTCATCTCCCTGTACCTAACAAAATCAATGTGTCCGTCTGTAATGCAACTGGTGCTCATGTATAGTGCTCTCATACCTTCGGGTCTAGTATGCACTATATAACCCACCCACCCTCCGCCTCCCCAAAAAATATACAGCCAAAAGGTCAAACAGACTGTAGTGTCCTCAATCAGCCTCTGCTAATGGACACTAAAGCCTGTGTGCGTGAAAGAAATCCGGTCACAATGTTAATCACCTTGTTATTTGCTGTGTGAATCTTTACCCTTTTATAGCTTAGTGAGATTATAATGATAATATATAATATGCATGCAGATCGTGGGGAGGGGGCCATAACTCTTGAGAGGCGAAACATGGAGAACTTTATATTGGAAAGTGGATTATTAGTAGTGGTACATGTGCATCTGCCGCTGGCAATATTGCCTCTAACACAATATAGGGCTCAGAATGGGTCTCAAAAAATTATGATCATGCTCAACCCTTGGTAGTTTGGCTGCGAGCAGGCAGGCTTAACTTTAAAGACAGGTATGTAAAGCATTTACAATTCAGTAAATAATTAAGACAAAACGCACAATTAAAATCCAACATCAATTTATAACATTAAGAAATATTTTTATCCTTAAAATGACACAAAAATGAAAAACATCCTATGTAGGGAACCGGAGATATACATTTTTTAAGATTTTGCTCTATAAAGCCCATTGAAACCTATAGCGCCTATCGGGACATCTGGTTGCGCTAGACCGGGACAAAGTCAAAGTTTCAGACTGATCGCAATGGAGCCCTGCACGGCTACCCCTCGGGTAGGTTTTGGTCATAGTTGTTACCTTTTGATTTAGAAACTGTTCTGGAGCTTTTCTTCCCGAGGTCCCTCGAAGCTCTCAGCCAGTCTGAATTCGGTGAAGGTTTGCTAGCTCACCTTGAGACGAGCTCCAAATTTTCTTAAAATTTCTGGAACGTCTTCCTGAAGTTCCTTTGAGGCGGCCAACGTGTCCAAAACTTACTCCAAAGGTCTGGAAGCTCCAAGAGGGTCCTTGAAAGTTTGGGACTTCAATTCCCACATTCCACTTGGGCAAAACCCTTAGAAACCCACTGATAGTACTTCGGGATTCTAGGTGGTGATGGTCTAGGTGAGTGCTATTAACCTGTAACTTGCAGGGAATCCACTCTTTAGACCTTGTTAAGCAAGTTAGGTCCACAGGACTGTAGTTCAAGACTGTGCAGCAGGCGAAGTAAGTCAGAATGCAAGGGCTGGTTGGTGCAAATCAAACTTCTCAGCATGGACCCTTCTTCTTCCTCTTGTTTCAAGCAGCAGATCAGAGAGGCACTGCTCCTCTCAGATACTTATTCAGTGTTCTCTGAGGTCACACAGGATGGCACTCCTGTCCAATGAGGTGCAGGACAACACCTCAGAGCATGACAATTTCCTCCAAAGTGTGGCACAATGGTCTCCCAGAAAGCACTATTTCTCCAAAATTCAATATAGCTGAGGTCTCAGCAGAGAGGCAAGAGCTGGCTAAGCCAACCCACAGGATGGCTCATCTCCATATTCTTCCTCCCACTGGCATCTGCATATTTCTTCTTGAATCCTGCCTTCTGGCTGGATTCAAACAGTAGGGTGTAAATGAAACGACTTTTCTCCTGCCTGCCTCTGCCTTCTATTGACGATTATTGTTTACAATCCCTTCCCCCTTGCTCAGGCATTCTTTCTTATGCAACAGAACCCTCTTCTCTCAGAATGGCTCGTTCCCCTCAGGGGCTGCTTATCACCTTGTCAAAACAGCCTGGCTAATCCACTTAACCCTGACGAATCAGATCACTGGAAGGCTGAATTTTGGCTTACAGACAAGAAAGACTTAAATTTGATGTCTGTAAATTTTTAGGATAAATTCAACAATATTATATTTTGGGATTTATCAAAACCATTCTAGTAAGTCCTTGAATTATATTTTCTGATTCTCCTTGCAAGAATTATTAATGAATAACTTCTTGTCATGTTAACCTATGTGGCTGGGGATCTGCAATGGGGAAAATGAACTTGGTAATTTCTCCAACCCCAGGGCTTATAAAACATCTTTTATAAGGACACTGCTAATATCTGCAGGGCCTCCCACCCCTGGAAAATCTAGGGGAGACTTTAAGGGTTCTGAATATATGTCAAAATATTGCATATCCTCAATCCACAGTGCTCCTAGAACAAAAGTCGATTTTGTAAACATTCTTTTTATTGGCATTTTTCACAAGTGTATCATTACATAGTGCTGTTTCGGCCCCTTCTCTCGATTTCAACATTGCAAGGCTATAAGAAGATACAGTTGCTTCTTTTCGGAGAAGGAGATTGCCCACAGTTTGAGACTGAACAGTGGAATAGCACTATCGGCCATCTTCATACATTGATTAACAAAAACCCAAATCCCTTGTTAACTCCCTCCCTCCCCTCCCCCTAAATATTAAGGGTGCACAGGGTTTCACTGAAGTGTGATTGAATGTACGGATTGCTTGGTCTGTTCAATGCGCTCCCAGAGGTGTCTGCCCAACTACACCCACACGTGTCCCTCTCCTGCCCCCCAGTTTTCTAAGCTTGGAAGAGATGAAGTGCCCGGGTACGTGTAGGGCCCGCACACAATGGAAGACCCTGTGACAAATACTCCACCCGGGGACCCCATGTATATTCAAAGTTCTTAAAGGTGTTTGCTAGTGCACTCGCCATTCTTTCCATAGTGTGCGCCTGCCATAGGCGAGTGTGCCATTGGGTCATGGAGGCTGCCTCCCTCTGCTTCCAAGCCGCAGCCACTGCTGTTTTTTGACGCTCCCAGACAAAGCCAAAGAATGGTTCTGTCACTAACCGTTTGGCGTTTAAGAGTCTCAGATCTGAGGCCCAATAGGGTCGACCCTAGGTCAGAGGGAATAGGGTAACCCAGTATGTCCTTAATCTGTGCCAGAATCGCTGACCAGAATTAACGAATAGTCTGGCAGTCCCACCACATATGCCTAAGTCTCCTTGGAGACCACATCCTCTCCAGCATAAATCTGAAGTCTCGGGAAGAATAAGTAACCTTGATTATCGTAGGATACAGGTACCAGTCGTTAAGTACCTTATAGTGGGCCTCCTGCATTCCCATTGATTGATTGAACTTATGTATGTCCTTATATAATTTGTAAAAGATACAAACCAGGATGAGAGGGCCCGAGGGAAAAGGTTTAACAACCACAACGGACTAAATCCCCCAATCTACATGTACATAACAAAAAAGTCCGAAGGTCTAGAGGCGCCACCTATAACTATGGTGACATATGTGACAACAGTGCACCTGAAACTTGACCTACACAGGAAATCCTATCTTAAAGGACGGAATCCCATCACTCACCGAAGTGACATGCTTTATCATCTGGGATCTCCTCCAGGCCGTAACACCTAGTACAGTCGAGGGCTGCAACCCCCTCACTGTGAGGGAGGAGTTCAGGGATGTTTTATTCGTGTTATCCCTAACTAAGGGATACTAAAACCCAAAATGAGAAGCTGTAAATGTTGTATATGAGTGATGAGCATAGTGCACACTAAAGTAGAAAAGTGTGAGATGAGCTAAAACTAACTATCAAGAGAAAAAAGACTTTAATGGTTATCCCTCGATGTTAGGATTAAAAACAGTGCAAAGTACAGTTTTAACATAATAATTGCAACTGTAGTCTACCTGTTTCGGCTATCATGACCTAACAAGTGTCTAGCCTTCTTCAGGACCTAGATGTAAATTGCTACTGCGTGTGTATACTCAAAAAAAGTGTGACCAAAGAATAAAATCAATGGAACCAATACGTGCTGGGGGGACACTGCAAACAGGTTCTGATTTCCAAAACACCCATCTCCACCCCTTCCTCAATAATGGAATAAACATCATATTAAACTCAGTGGATCTGCATATATGGTTTATATCATGCTATTTTCACATGCATTATTTATGACAACGGTATCTAATCATGCCCAGAGCTCAGTGGACTAAATCCGTGCAGTGGGAGGGAATCACAAAGATTAAGCCGTGGGAATAAACATCCTGACTCCCAGCCCCTCCCCCAAGAGGTCTGATTTTGTGAACTGATCCTAGAATGGAATCTGTGAGACAATAAGAATTGCATTCTTGAAGTCAGTTAAATTGCACGGTGGTAATGGCCTGAGCTGTGTCTTTGCACTGTACTAAATGACTGAAAGAGTGTTTATTACTAAACATGTACCACATAACCTGCCCATTTTTCTTTCCACTGGCATGAAATTAATGCTATATAAGTGACTTATAATGCAGTGGATACAATATATAAATCACTGAGCTGTGCACCCCATGTCCACCAACTTCTATTGCCCTCGCTATGTGACTGCCATAGCCATGCCTTGCATCATCTCGCTTGCATCAGCCAGCTTTAATGTCCTTCCTGGCTGCTGATTAGATAGACAATGGTACCCAAAACTGCAGAGGACCAGCCGAGTGGCCAGGTTCAATTCCCTGTGTCCTTCGACCAATGGAAAACTATCCCTGCCTCCCCTCTTGTGCGGTTAGTTTTGCCACCACTTGTTTGAGTGCCCCGTGGATCACCTGTGCCCTGAATACTTCCCTGCGAGAACTGCATAGAGAAGAGTCGAGAAGTGTTGAGACTAAGAGAGCAGGGGCAGAGGGGATGGAGAAGGCGTTCTGGCCATCCACCTGGATGTGCAGAGCCGGTGCTGTGTTTTTTTGGCAAAAGCTCAAAGCGCCACCTAATGGTAACAACAAAATACTATAACAAAAAGCCAGAACATGGCCTTGTATCCTTGTATAGGGAGTACAAGAGCAAACAAAATGCTTTTTTGTCTCCAGTGCTGACAATCCTCAGACTGGTCCTATGGGGAATATGCACACCTCACAACCCATCTCCAAGGTAAATATACGTTTTGTGTTTGGAGGATGATACCATTGCAGTCCATTAAGATAAATATTTCATTTCTGAGGAAGGTTTGTATGGTGGGTGACCCCCTTTACGTCTATGGGAGTATCCAGCTTGGCCGAAGGTAGTTTCTAGGTTGGTGCTTTCCTGTATAGAACAGGCTTATGTCCTCATCTGCACCCAAGTCACCCTTAAACATTACCACAACCATTACTCATAAAATGCGTGCCTCCCCTTGCTCACTGTGCCAATCGAATCAAGCTAGCCTGGCTGATGAAGGGTAATACCCAGAAACCGGTCCCAGGATGCTTGTTTCCGGTCCAGGGAGGACGTGACTTGGCAGTTCGGTCTGGACTGTTCCCGTGAGGCACAGGGTCATGACTGATTTGCATATGGCTGGGTCTAAACTGGGGTGGCATGGTGAGCAAAAGAACAATGGATTTAACCCAGATCTCTTGACTGGGGGTGATTGTATGATTTATTTAGCATTTCGCCCATCATTTGTTTGTGTAGCACTCCCCTGGTTATTGGGCTCCAAAAATCTGAGATGTTTGCAGTGTACACAAAAACAATAAAGAGTTGCATGCAGTTGGCCGAGTGACAAACTCAGGTACTTAATATCAAAGGTGCTGTCCTTGATACAGATGAGGGCTGCAAAGGTGGTGTCGCTGGCTACACAGAGAAACTAACATGGTGACTCTAAAGCCCTCTCATGCTTCAACCTCATGGGAAACATATGTTATGATCAATCATTCATTCAACCATTGTTCACTTACAATCATTAGCAGACTTATTCTGGTCTTTGTGGCTCTTTAACACTCAAGATAATGAGGTACCTGGTCTGACATCTCGTTCATGTCTTGGACAGTACTAATGTCATCGCAGGAGAGCGTCCCTGCTTTCCTGAGATTCTGCAGGCCAATAAACTTACAGAAGCAAAGTAATAAAGGCAGTGGGAGGCACCCACCAAGATCCCAAAGGTCTGTTGAACTGTTGGGGTGCATATGATCCAATGGAAGCAACTGTGTTGTTGATACTTTGCTGGAAGTAATTCTTTGGAGTAAAACTCACTTCTTGAACTGCATCCCTAACTCACTTACTTTTTTTGGTAGCTCTAACAAAGGGGAATGTCCCAAGGTCCCCTTCATGCTGATGCACAGGAACCTTTGGGTGAATGCTAACTCCTAGTACTCTCCGTTCCTTGCATGTTTGTGTATCATGGAGAAGGTCAGGAGGCCATGGTGATTCTGGGGTATCACACCAACGGGCCTATGTGCTAAACTGTCCTGCTCTGCTTCCAGTCCAAGGATCTGGGTCCTGCACCCTCCTACTGTTAACTATTGGCTAGAACCTCATAAGGCTGTCCAAATGGCAGCTTTTCTTTCCCACTCTCTGGTCTGACTTCAAATTAACTGGAATCTTCTGGAACATGCACACTTCTTAAATCCTTCGATTCTCATCTGGTCATGCACCTGCAAGGCCTATCAGTTACCACAGACTTGGTCGGCCCATGCATACCGATGACCTTCTCATTCCTGCGGGCCATACAGAGACAAAATGTTGCTTCTTCTATCCAGGCACGATAACAGTGACTTCATACAGGCCTGCAAGGAACGCTGGACCTCCTGCAAGCATCGCCTAACATGCTCTCTCCCAAGATCCCTGCACCTGATTCAGAAAGTCTTTTGTTGCCAATTACTATTAAATGGCCTTTGGCCTCCTTTGATTGGCTTACAAGGAATAAGTTCTTTCATCTTTTGCAGTAACTGTATTCCACCAGATAGGCAGCTGCCAACTATCACAGGTGTATAACTGTATTCAAGGTCCGGGTTCTCCAAAGTCGATCCATGCCAGATTTTTAAGATAACTACATTGATCTAAATGGGGTTATATGGCATGGATCCGGCCATCCAGAACCGACTTTGGAGAACCCTGTTGAAGGTGATGGACAGCCGATTCTCTCCCTAGGTCATTTAGCTCCTTTTCTAACAGTATCCCTTTGTAACAGAACTCTGTGTTGTAAGCAGGATACACATGCAATGATGTGAACGACTCAGGTCCTGGGTGCACATGTCATGATGTCCCATCAAGGAACTGTTAAAGCCAAAGCTCTATCTTTGCCTCAACTCTCCATCGGTAGCTGATGATGGAACAAGAATAGCAATATCAAGGCATCAGTTATGCCTGCGTTTTTTTCTGATCCCTTCAAGACACTGATTGCTAGATACATTTTTATTGTAGTAGATGGTTTGGCCTACTCTTGTCTGATTCCTTTTTCATTAGTTAAACCCTGCTCTCTTAACCTCCGGAAACTCTATGTACTTGTTTAATTGATGTCCTCGGCAAGGAGTGTTATCCTGGCCACCTAGGTACCCCACACCCTCTTTGACTAGTTTCCCTATCAAAGAGCATGGCTCTCCATCTCCAAGCATCTAGACCAGCGGCTCTTAACCTGCGTTCCGAGGATCCCCGGGAGTCCGCGACACCTACCCAGGGGGTCTGCAACTGCTAAGAAAATGTAATATTATTAACAGATTAATAAAGTGTATATGAACAAAGAAGCAGCATTTAAAATTGAAAATGTGAAAATATTCTGTAAGTGTGAAGGAATTTGAAATTAGAGGCTACAAATTAATTTGCTATCCTCAGATTGATTTTTGGGAGCAGAGCATCAAACAGAATATAGTATTAACCATGCAATTACATTTTAAAAAGCTCCAACCTTTCCATTAAAATTTGAATTTTGATATATTTTTGTGTGTGAATTAAATCAAATATTTAATCATTTAGTCATTTGTTTGATGAATGCTTGTTTCTGTAGTTTTTGTATTGTTTGCTGTTCAAACTACGGAAATTTCCTCGGCCAGGAATCGCAGATTTCAGTAATGACTCGGTGGGGTCCCCGGGTTCCAATAATGATTCAGTGTTGGGGGGTCCCTGGCTCCCAATAATGATTAAGTGAACGGTCCACAAAAGTGAAAAGGTTAAAAACCACTGCTCTTGACCTTTCTCTGACAAGCTTCCACAAATTGTTTTTTTTATTACATATTGAGAATTATACATCCATTTATATTCATATATTTGAAACCAGTTGTATGATCAGTTTAAATAAGAACTGGTCAATAGATTGTTAACATTTTGTACAAGCCATATATACAGAAAAATTCATTATGTAGACTTCTGTGTCTGTTGAATCCATTGTGTTGGTGGTCCTCACCCCCCCGCCTGACGTCAATCTCAGCAGAGAGACCAAGCACTGTATGAGCACAGCCTCGGAGCTCCCCTTCCATCCTCAGAGAAGAGTTCTTGCATTCTGATGGACAGCTATGAAGGTCTTCTGCCTAAGGTGTTTTTTGTGCAGCACCTCTCGGATGCAAAGCTTCCCATCCTAGTGGGATTCGGGTCACATTAAATAGCGACAAAGGTCTGACGGCAGCCAACAGTGTGCTCAGGAGAGTCTATTCTTCACTACCACCCTTTCCCCGCCCCAGAGAAGGCCTTGTATGCGAAGAGATCGCAGAATGTAATCTGTCTGCAACATGCAGGGATTATGAAGATATCAGGTCTGTTTGATCTAGACTCCTGCAGTCCAGCAAGTACACACATTTTACACAGAGCAGATAATATTACTGCTTGTATAGCATGGAAGATAAGGATGCTGTGATGGGAGGGCTCTCTGAAATCAGAGCCTCCCCAGGGACCCTCTGTTTACAAGCACAGGGAGATATATCTGCTGTGTCCTGCCACAGTCGCCAATGTTGATAATACATCAATGGAAAGATACAGGGCTGCAATGAATGGCTCCCAGAGCCCTGTCATCTGGGGGCCAATAGATATCCTCACCACCACTTTTCAGACGGTTCATGTTTCCCAGGTCCATGCGTGAGTAACTCATCCAGTCCAGGTTTTTGTGTACGGTCCACTCCCAGTGCTTATTTAAAAGAAAATAAACAAGTGCAAGGTCCCAAAGTTTTTCTTAGGAAATGATGCCACCAATGCTGGTCTTACTCAATACCAAGGCTGCCTAGTTGTGATTCTGACTCGTGTTTGCAGGTTAGTTTTCATCCCTGCTTCCACCCTTGGTCTGTGTTTTCTTCTCTTCTGTCCCTGCTCATTGCTCCCTTTTTTGTCTTTCTTTCCCCTGCTGTAGACCAAAGTCTTATGAGGAAAAATGAGCCTGGGCCCCACAAAGGGTTGTCGGTGCTCATCACCTGCACGTATTCAACACTGCTTGTAGTCTGGAATTCATAATGCAATGAATAGGACTCCGAATTCCAGAATAGATGAGCTACTCATGAGTGGAGCTGGGAAACTTGAGCGCACTGCTGCCCTGAAGGTAGATTTCCTAGAAGGGCGGTGCTTATGGGGACCACTGACATAACAGTATAATGGTTTAGGACACTCTCAGGCAGTCCTGGCTTGTTTGCCAACTACCCTTGGCACACTGGGTGCTGTAGAGAAGGCTACATCCACACCGGCTCTCACTTATAATGGGAAAAGTAAAACTACAAGTCCCAGAATACAAAGTGCATGATTCTGACTGGTTCACTATTCTATTCCTGCGCATGACCTAGAATGTTAAAATCATGCCCCACCTTAAAAATCAAGACAGACATGGGTCGTCTTGGCACCACTGCAAGAGATTTGGGGGGGGGGGGGACTGTGGCCTGTGAGCTGTGACTAGAGGCGAGCCAGAGGTGGAAGGCTCAACAACATTTCTGTAAATTATTAGGTATGGCTTTATATCAACTGAGATATTAATGTCTTTTGTAGGAACTAATTCATTTATAACATACATTTCTGGATGAAGCAAGCATACATCTAGGGGTCCAAATGCCCACATGAGGAGGGCTGCCAGACCACTCCTTGTGAGCAGAACACAAATTTACAGAACTGGGATTTTCCTTTACAAAGTATTGTATTCTAAATGAGCCGGGTCTACAACCCCCCAAAATGGTTTGATTAAGTGAAACCATAGGACTGGAAAAGTGTAGGTTTGTCATCATGGAGTTATCTGGCGGCCCTCCATATTCATGACTAAGGTTTGGAATTTTTTCCACCAAATGCTAATGTTTTACTATCATAGCTTGCAGATTTTATCTTTAGTTTAAGTAGTTAAGGTTCACAATAAGAGAGACCTTAGGTATCTGACCACGCACACAGGCATTTATGCAGTGCTTAATTTGTAAAAGGATGAGTGCCGTACCCGAAGCTCTCCTCAAGCCTGTGACTACCAAGCGTGGGCAGTCTTGAACCCACCTCGCGCCTCTTTAATCCACTATCAGCCCCTCCCTGCCCCTTTGTGTCACCTGTATCTCACTCCTGCAGGTTCCTGCTGCCTCCCTTTGTGACAGTTTCTACGCCTTTTCCTTCCTGCTTCTTTCCAGCTTGTGTGTTCTTTCCCACGGTATATTACTGATGAGGAAAAATAAGTGTTGGGTCGCCAAAAGTGAGTGCTAGTGGTCCCACCTGGCAACCACCGGCTCAAACTAAACATTGCATATTTGACAACACACCTAGCAACAGTGCACTATACAAATGCCAAGTAACAAGAAGACTGAAAATACAATACCTGAGGCTAAGCAAGTGGTATGTTGTGATCATCGAACAGACAGCTCAGTCTGGATTAAGTACAAGTTTCCAAAAATAAACAGAAGAGCGCGCTTCCTTGGATGCCCGGTTAACATGTTTTGGCTCTGGGGCAGTGAATTGAGCTCACATGTAAGAATCTTTATCTCCTCTCATTTGTTTTATGTGCTCTTTGAATTTCACATTCTTTAATATTCTAAAGAATGAGCCTGATAGAAATGTTAGGCCTGACCTGTGGCTGCATCGTTCACTGTACCACGGGGGCACAAATAAAGTGCACCCGCATTGTGTGCCCCTGGGGCACCTCGGTATTACTGAAGAGATGCAGACACTTGTACTGCCCCTTCTATAATACAGATCATGCCAGCACTACATGTGCGCCAGCATGACCTCAAGGGGCCTGGCACCCTGCAACTGAGGAACAGTTTGCCACTGCATCTGTACCATATTATAGACACAGGCGCAGAGGCAAGGGAGCGGCTAACTTTGCACCATAGAGAGGTAGTGCACCTCGAAGGGTACCCTGTGGAGGGAGAGATAGGGGATCCTAGGGCCCCCAGTGCCCCCCCCCGCTAACGTGTGTAGCCACTCACTGCACCCCCCTGCAGGGTGATCTCTGCTCTCCTTTGAATTCAGGCCTGGTTGCCTCCTGCAAAGTGACAGGTGGACTGGGGACTTCAAACAGCTGCTCTGCCTTTCACTAATGAGCTGCGCCAGGTTCTCTGGGGACTCTGTATTCTTTTAGACAAGATTAACTGACCCGGTCTCTACCAGCGCACCCTGTTAAAGGTGGCCTGTGGTGCAAACTGACCCGGTCTCTACCAGCGCACCCTGTTAAAGGAGGCCTGTGGTGCACACTGACCCGGTCTCTACCAGCGCACCCTGTTAAAGGAGGCCTGTGGTGCAAACTGACCCGGTCTCTACCAGCGCACCCTGTTAAAGGAGGCCTGTGGTGCAAACTGACCCGGTCTCTACCAGCGCACCCTGTTAAAGGTGGCCTGTGGTGCAAACTGACCCGGTCTCTACCAGCGCACCCTGTTAAAGGAGGCCTGTGGTGCAAACTGACCCGGTCTCTACCAGCGCACCCTGTTAAAGGAGGCCTGTGGTGCAAACTGACCCGGTCTCTACCAGCGCACCCTGTTAAAGGAGGCCTGTGGTGCAAACTGACCCGGTCTTTACCAGCGCACCCTGTTAAAGGAGGCCTGTGGTGCAAACTGACCCGGTCTTTACCAGCGCACCCTGTTAAAGGTGGCCTGTGGTGCAAACTGACCCGGTCTTTACCAGCGCACCCTGTTAAAGGTGGCCTGTGGTGCAAACTGACCTGGTCTCTACCAGCGCACCCTGTTAAAGGTGGCCTGTGGTGCAAACTGACCCGGTCTCTACCAGCGCACCCTATTAAAGGAGGCCTGTGGTGCAAACTGACCCGGTCTTTACCAGCGCACCCTGTTAAAGGTGGCCTGTGGTGCAAACTGACCCGGTCTCTACTAGCGCACCCTGTTAAAGGAGGCCTGTGGTGCAAACTGACCCGGTCTTTACCAGCGCACCCTGTTAAAGGTGGCCTGTGGTGCAAACTGACCCGGTCTTTACCAACGCACCCTGTTAAAGGTGGCCTGTGGTGCAAACTGACCCGGTCTCTACCAGCGCACCCTGTTAAAGGAGGCCTGTGGTGCAAACTGACCCGGTCTTTACCAGCGCACCCTGTTAAAGGAGGCCTGTGGTGCAAACTGACCCGGTCTCTACCAGCGCACCCTGTTAAAGGTGGCCTGTGGTGCAAACTGACCCGGTCTCTACCAGCGCACCCTGTTAAAGGAGGCCTGTGGTGCAAACTGACCCGGTCTTTACCAGCGCACCCTGTTAAAGGAGGCCTGTGGTGCAAACTGACCCGGTCTCTACCAGCGCACCCTGTTAAAGGTGGCCTGTGGTGCAGACCACGGCAGCGCTCCCCATCTATATTACGGGCCCTATACTTAGGCAATACATAATCAGCAACTCTAGGCATTGGGCAAAACTACCAATGATTATTAACCAAATAAATAATCGTTGATGACTAATCAATCTAAAAGCATAGTATGCTTCCCCTTTTTAGGAAAAAAAAAGTGGCATGACCCTTGGCTGCTGCTGAAGTGAAGGTCTCGTGCCATTATTCGGGCTGGGTTTGGCGGCCACATACACCTGATCTGCTTCTTCGACGCCCCGTAAATCCATGCGTGGAAAACCTACCCACGCACAACCGAGGGGAGCGGCACGAACGCAGGCAAGCATGCCTGAACGTCATTCCGCCTGACTGCCAATCCGGCCGAGTGAGTTTATCTGGGAATACAAGGAAAGCTGCCTGTGATTTACTACTGCGATGCACTAGAAACATTTTAGACACGAACTCATAAAATGCGATGATTTAATGAGCTTTCGGTTTCCTGCAGGGGGGCTGTGTTATTTATGTGTTAAAAAGTCCCAGCAAAAACAAACAAAAAAATGATGCAAGTAACACATAAGCGACGTGTGAGAAATCGAGAAATGAACATAAGTGGGAATGCGGGACATGAGGGGAGATAAGAAGGGAAATCGAGTGGCTGGTCTCAGCTGTCAGTCTGCGTTTCTCCCCCACTACTCCCCCCCACAGTCATCGAGATGTGTGGGCGGCCGCTCTGCAGCACCAGCCCTACATTGCCCCTTCTACTCAACACCAGGAGGGTCTCACAAGCTGTGGACACCATCTGGAGTAACAAGCTAATTGTGGCATGGTGCTGCTTGTTCTAAAACAGTGATTCTTATGCAGGGGTCTGCAGACCCCTGGGGTTGCCTCAACTGAAGTTTTAGCATGCTCCGGCAAAATAAGAAAATGCATAAGAAGCAACAAGCATTGGCATAGCCAATAGGTTGCTCCTTTGGGGCCTTTTAAGTGTTTAGCCAGAGCTATTGGCTTTGCCAATGTCTTTAAGCTGTGTTGTAGAGGATTGTGGCTGCTGTGCAGCATGTTGAAAAGTTATAATCCAAAAGTGTTATAAGACTTTGTGTTTCCTTATATATAACAAGAAGATATTATGTACAACCAAGCAGACAGGTTTCTAATCTTTCTGAAATTCCTTTGAAATGCAGTCAGTCTTTCAGTGTGTGATTTCCGACGCAGAGCAGTGATAGGAGACAGCCCCGGCCACCAAGGCCGGACTGGCTGTAGCGGGCACCGGGCGTTTCCCCGGTGGGCCAGAAGGGCGGGGCCCGGTTTTTGTTGCTCGGGTCGGTTTTGGAGTAGTGCTGCAAAATCAGCTCCTTGTAACAAAAGCGCTGCAGCAGTGCAATAGCAGTGTTATAGCCCTTGCAATTACGTATGACCGCCCCCCCTCCCACCCCCACCTTCCCAGGGGCCGTCGGACGTAATTGCCAGGGCTGGTTTGTGATCCCAGTCTGGCCCTGCTGGCCGCCCCAAACCTGTCATCACCCTGTCCTCACCAGCTGCCCGCAACATACAGACTTCTGCTTGAAATAAAAATGTGTGCAATTTTCGCCCATCTGAAACGAAGCTGGGTGTTCCTGAAGCGGACGTCGTGCTTCTACACAGCTGATGCAAACAACAAGAAGAGTCCACAAAGGACCTTAAATTAAAAAAAGAGGAACACCACCGTAGCGGGGCCAGTCGCCGGGAGGGCCGGAAACACTAAAAGGTGGGACCAACTAACCATATCCACCAAACAAAAGCAGCCCCTTATGAAGGGCACTAACCGAAGCCAACAGAAAGCATGGGCGGAGCTTCACGCCCATATTCAGATACTACATGCCTCGCAGAGCAGCGCTTGCGCGCCGCTAGGCTCGACCTAAATTGGACAAACAGATAAGATGGTGCTTAGCATATTGCTTTGTCTTATAGAAATATCCCCAAATTGTATTTTTTGCTTGTGAATTGAGAGAATATTTTATAATTTGTATATTTGTTTGTTAGATATTTGTTTCTGTAGTTGTATGTAATTGTTTGAGGTTCACGCTGTATAAATGTTTGGCGGGGATCCTCTTACTTCCAGCAATGATTCAGTGGGGGTATACGAGTGTCGAAAAGTTAAAAAGTACATGAAATGAAGCAGCATTACTCTGTTGAAGCCCACAGCATCTCACATTTCCTAACCAAGCACCTTTACTTTTTAGTTTGTAAAATTAACGAAATCCGAGAGTTCGCCCTTTAATTCGTTTTGTATAAGATGGTCAAAAACTCTGTGCTCTCGGTTCACCAGTGGCACACATCAACATAACAGGGGGTAACAACGGACAAAGAAGAAAGACTCGGATGGTGATTGCTACAATTCCTCCACCCCCATCTTTGAACTTAAAAATACACCAGCCCTGATTCCAAAGAAGCAGGCTTCTGCAACTCTCTGTACCTCCTGCAGTGAAACAAATAAAAAAACAATGTCTAGGACCAACATCCGGGGATTAAATGCAGAAGCATCCCTGGGAAGTGAAGCTGCAGGTGTCTTCAATGGAAAGTGAAGGGAAAGAGCTTTAAAGTGAAACCACTCGTTTTCTTCGAACCTTTTTATAAATCACGTGGGATGGTTTGTGCGAAAGCATGACTGTGCCTACAAAGTGCTTTGGATTTAATTTTTGGAGTGGGCACTGCCTGCCTCAGGAACTGCGCCTGTACTTGAGTAACAGGCTATGCTGACTGTTGTCCTCGTGAACAGACGTTCAGTAAAACATGGAGGTGCTACTTGTCTGTATCACACCTCAAGGAACCACCGCCTTCTGTCGCAGCCTTTTACCCTTAGATGACGCCCTTTCTACCTCCCTGCTTCAGATAGGTCTGAAAAGTAGAGCAGTGCTTTTTTCCCACCATTCTTTACACTATTGTGGTAGAATAAATGTCCCACAAGTGTGGTTTAGGAAGAGACTTTATTGGGGCATCCACAGGACCTCAGAACATATATTGAACATATGCACAGTGGCACTGACCAAGTTAGACTCTCTACTGCAACTTTTGAATATTTTTCAGACATCGCGTGGTTAAACAATTTCTTCGTGTTATGATAACGCAGATCCTACAGTACATTTTCATTGCTGCAATATAAACGTTATAATGTGCTTCAACTAACAAAGGGGTTCTGCACCTCTTCTAAGTACATCTGCCTATTAGGAAGCACCAGTGCTGTTCTATTAATTGTGTATGTTTATTTTTGAATTTGTATTGTAGACGTATAGCCTCCATGTGTAGGCAGCGGTAGGTTTTCTTTATTTTTCCTTTTGAGCTGTATGCCGGCAATACAAATTACAAAATACATGTAACCATTGCACGAGCCATCCAGGGCCAGATCTATTGATGTTGCCAAAGCTTGTTGGAAATGGTGTGTGGCTAGAACAACTGTTGTTGGGGATTGCCCTATGCGTAGTGTTTGGCCAGGATGGCTCCTGCCTGAGTGCCATGATGTCATTTACACTGATGTTATCACTGCGATAAAAGTCATGTCATCTCATTTTCTAGTGAAGTCCTCATTATACATCAGGATTAGCAATTTCAGAACCTAAAAAAACTTGCATCTTTTTATTCTCCATATATGCAAGTGTGGCCATGGCAAGAAGGGTGAATAGACCACATAAGGTATGAACATGATTGACTGCCCCTCCCAAAAATGGTGGGTGTGGGATAGTCCGACTGTGTTGGGACCTCGGTGTGTGTCTTCTGTAGGTCGGTGGGAATGGTCCTTTGCAATGAAGAGCCCACTCACAGGGGAAAGAGGGCAGGGTGAGAGGAAGCAATGAGTAAAGGCAGCCTGGGTACACCAGGGAAGATAGAAGGGGTGGAAAGGAACTGCAAGGAAGTTAACAGAGAAAGAGTTACATAGTTCCTTCATTGCAACTCACGAGCTCTATCGGAAGCACAATGATACACCCAAACAGCCAATAGCATTAAGTGAGAAAGAAAAATTCCCCTGGCTGACCAACATGTAATATTCCTCTGGCTGACCAACATGTAACTGACAAAGTCTCATGCCAATGGCTAAAGCAGTCTGGTCCAAAATAGCCAATGGTCGTACTTGGCAGAACTAATGCCCACTCTATTTATAATGTACGCAATAAGTCTGCTATGTCAAACCCAAACCTAAAAAATATAAGGCCAGCTTATGGGGGTCACCTTCATAAAAACACTCCATATATTTCTGCCCCACAATCCTGACCTGTAACACCCCTTCCAATTACATGACTGGGATCCCCCACATTTCTGCCAATGCACCTTATTCCTTGCCTGCTGCTCCCATTGTGGCTACTAGAACCCCACACATCTGTCGGCGCATCTCTTTCCTGACCTGTAGTTCACCTCACACATCTGTACCTGGGACATTAGACATTTCTGCCAGCGCACCTCAATCCTGACTTACATTGGCACTTGTTATTACACAATTGGAACCCCAAACATCTCTGCCAGTGCACCTCAATTCAGACCTGCAGCTACCCTTGTGCTTTCACAACAGGGACGCCAGACATAGCAGTGGGCCTCAATCCTGACCTGTATTGCAATTCCATGAATGGTACCCCCACACAGGCCATTTGAGATACAAACAAATTTTTAGGTAAAACCATCAGCTTATGAAGCAGATGGTGCTTTATGTGGCAAACACGGCAGAGTTATAATTATGTGGAAAACATTTGCAAACTAGGATATTTTGCCATTCATGTTTGAACTTCTCTCATGCAGTCTCTGGTGGGTGGTATTCCTAGACACCTACAGTGCTAATGAAGAGACAAAGGAGGAAGGTGTCTAATAGTGATTGCAGAGGATAGTAGCCTGTAGGGGAGAAAATAACTGATTGAAATAATCGGAGGACCACTACCTATTTGTGACTCTACCAATGTTTGAGTCTCATAATTTCAGAATTGATGCATTTGCAATTCTGATTGCTATCTAACTTGAGTGGTAATTACACAAACTACTCATAAAATAGTTGTATCTCATTCATCTGATACTGCTAAAAACATCTGTAAAACCAACAGGTCTGGGTTGTTTTAGAGTGCTAGGTCTAGATACAATAACAGGAAACTAAGAGGCATCTAATGCTGGCTTCATGACATGTTGCTTGAAGCATGTAAAAACACATGAATACAATTTTGCATTGACTGTGGGGCACAGAATGATGTCATCAACAGTGCTCCCCAACACGTGGGGCTTCCTATCATCGAATCTAAAGCCAAATGTTATGTTCAGAATTGGTTAGAAAAAGGGAGGAGAAGTGCTAATGAAAGAAACTGCATGGCTCGGACACAAATGGCTTATGATTCCACCTATATGCGTATTTGGGACATTCTGTGATTGAATACGTATCCCAAATTGTAAATGTATTTTAATGTCAATAACTCATCTATTAAACCTCAAATAAACGTGTATCTATTGGTTGCATTAAATAACATTATAAGCTGTAACTCGTCAGTGAAATGCCAAACATACTAAAAATTGGGATGTTTTGCTCTTTCTAGCCACACCTCTGACTCCGCCCACTGACCCATTCCTCGGAATATTCCCGCCCCCTGATGCTCCGCCCACAGTTCCCCTACTTTTTTTTCCCCACTTCGACCACTGCTGTTACCTCCCTTTTACCAATGGGGCGGAGGTGTCACTCCCAGTCTCTCACTAGGCCTGCCCATTAATGTCTGCAGATTGAGCAGGGGCGGGGGCCTGAGCAGAAATGGCCTCACTTATTTTAAAGTGGATTGTATGTCTGAATAACGCATGCATTTAGAATGCATGCCTCTTTAACGCCATCATTGGTACGAACACATAGTAATGAAGCGTTTCTTTTGCACGCAAGTTGTTACAACGACTTGCCCTAGAGGGCCATAGAATTTGTATTAGTATAATTTACTAATCCAACTCCAGTCTGCGCGTCAGTAGGGGAGGTGTACGATTTTAATGCGCCTCCCCTAAAGCAAGTCGTAATGACTTGCGTGCTAAACAAATGTGTGTTAATCCCACGTTTGTTCAATTGCCGGCGCTGTAAAGGCACAGGGTTATTCCGGCGTCGTGCTAAAGGTTGTTTCCCATTCAGGTGTCTCCTGGCAACATTTCAAATTTTTTTTTATCTCAGAGAAGTTTTGAAAACATGCCTCTTTTATAGCAACCCCCCTCCTTCTTTTCATAACACTTGAAACACAGAAGAAGTGTTTTGAGAAAAGACGCAATCTGCATATGTGGTCCCATTTTTTTTAGGGTGCTCAACCTAATTTTTGATCCCAATCCAACCCTGGTCAATCCTGAGCTGCTGCTTCCTTGTGGTCCCATTAACTGGAACCCCCCACATATCTGCCGGTGCCCCTCAATCCAGTCGGAACCTGTGACCCTCCCCCCTTCCTCGCCTTCAGCCTCCCCACCCTCCCCCCAAACCCCATGCCTCGCCATTCTGCGCCTTCACAAAGCTCTGCCTACGCAGCACGTTCCTGGTCACTGCTTTGTAATGTTTGTGGCAGCGGCACTATGACTTGCTGGACTGACCCCTCTGCAGTGATGTGCCGTTATCTGGCAGTTCATTGGCTCCTTTGCTGCAGTTTATTAACCTTTTAATGGCCAGGTCACGGGTGGAGAGTATAACGCGTCCTGACAGGCCACTCAGCGCCCTTTCCAGACGATCTGGCCTCTGAGCGCTCATCGGAGATGTATCTGAAAAGGGCGCTGGTGCGTCCAAGGCAGATGGAAGGCGGCCCGTCTGCTGTGCTTAGCCATGGGCACGCGCGCACAGACTGCGCCCCAGAAGCGTCTTCCGTTCAATGCCTTCCTCGCGCAGATGCGCTGCCCTCCCACGCGCGCGCAGGTAAACACGCACGCAGAGCGCAGACGTTGATCCATATTGAAGCCCACGCGCTTCCACGTGCATCAACAGAGGCAGCGTTCGCTCTCCGAAGCAGAAGCTTGTACTCTAACCTCTCCCGCCTTCCTTGAGCAGCAACAAGAACCCGATCACTCTTAAATGGGAACAACTGACAAAAGAACGTAAATAAATAATTTCTTAAGGGACCAATATGTTAGTTGGATTTGTAAAACGCGCTACTGCCCAGAGGCGTGTAGGCGCTCTTAAGCCAGGCTAGCTTGAATATGAGACAACACACCTGATAAAGTCCTTGCACTATCATCACTGTTTGTCTGTTTGTGATATTCCCTCAGTTAAATCAGGTACCTCAGTGCTGAGTTTTTTGAATAAGTGCACAGAACCAACGTTTCTGAGCACCAAGGCTGACTGACTGTTCCACCTCATGCCTCTTTCTTCCATCACCCTGCCTTTGCTGTCTTTTTATCTCACTCCTGCAGGTTGTTGTCAGTCCTGGTTTCTCTGTTGCTGTTTTCCTATGTTTGTATTACTCTGTCTCCCTGTACTCCCTGCTCTGAATTACTCTCTGATTCTGGGTCAATGCATTATGATGAAAGAGGATTCCTGGTCCCCTAAAATGAGTGGTGCCCACCACCTGCTATTCACCGACACAAATTAATCACTGGTGATTTCTTGCAGGGATCTTGTTTCAGGTAGCTTCTCTAATGAGTATGAATGCTCTGTTCAAGTTCTCCTGATGGTCCCCTTAAGTAGGAGTGCTACACCTAACTTAACGGGGATTGATTAACCGCAAGTTTCTGCTAGCGACAGGGGAGTGGCTCTATGGGCAGGCCTGAACTGGCCCTGTGTGAGGGTGAGTGTGATTGGCCCGTAAGAAGGATGGAAGCAGGGCGCCTGGAGGTGATGAAGCCCGCAAAGGAGCGCTCGCACTAGCACCTCCAGGATGATTTTTCCTGCCTAGAAAGCCTCTTCAGAGGGCTGCAGCAGCTACCAGGTGTCCCTGAAGAACCAGGTGGAGCCTGAACCACTGACTGGTACTTTCATGTGCTGCCGTGGACCCGATCAACTCAGGGATGGGATGTGGGTCTCTGGCATGTCGTTGCACTCTCCATATGGAGAAAAGTATGTTGGGTCTGTACAGTAGGAAAACCAACCCTGATGCACAGATGATGGATGACTGGGAACTGGACAGTCTCATATGCATTACAGAGAGAGTGCTGGTCAGGGAAGGACCTGGTAAGAGTCCTTGACATGAATCATAGCAGCAATTACCACTCCTGGGAGTCTAACACGGCACTCGTACTTGTCTAGTTACACTTGAGGCAATTAGGACAGCGATCAATAAAGTTGTCTATTCATTATGGTATTGCGCTATAGCTATATGTCAGAATATTTTACACAGATTTATCTTCTAAGATGCATACTGTATCCTAAATATTGTTCACAAAAAAGATTGTGCCCTTTGGTGTAAGTTTTCTATTCTTAACTCCGGTAGGGTGATATTTTTGTAGACGTTAAAGAGGGCACAATATTTATGTCGGGTGGTATTCTGGCAAGAGCTTTCTGGGTCCACAACCTGGCACATTAATCTGCAAAGCAAGAAGACTGTTACGAAAAAGAGTCATATGATGAAGGTTGTAATGTAAATGATGAACGTAAAGGGCACACACAGCAAAATATTGCATAGTAGATACTTTAGCCAAAAGTCAGTATTTTGGTGCACATTTAAGACACTATATGTGCATACATATCTCTACTTTGCGAATAAAAAAGCTAAAAATCTAACATCATATTATCACGAGCAAATGTCAACAGACAAATGTGCGATAGAGATTACTGAAGTGTCTTCGTATTGAAACAATGGCAAACCATGTAACACACATAAAAAGAAACGCTGAAGTGGGCTGAACCAAAGTCCCCCTCTCTCTGTACCTGGTTTTTCAAATAATTGATTGCATGAGGTTTTCCTTCAAGCTAAAGCTGCCAGTGACCATACCAAAATTCCTCCTGGCCTTTGAGTTTTATAAAGCTGTATAGGTGGTGTGCTTGAATTTGAATTTGAATTTAAAAGCATTTATTAAGCGCGCTTATACCATGCGGTTTCATGGCGCTTTAAGTGATGCAGTAGCAGTCGGCGGCAGAAGGCTAGGTATTGTAGGCTTGCTCGAATAACAAGGTTTTAAGATCCTTCCGAAACAGTGTGTAGGAGGGAGAGGTACGGAGAGCGGCAGGAAGAGAATTCCAAAAGAGCGGGGCGAGAACAGCGAACTTCGCTCCGCCAGATGTCTGTTTCTTGAAGCGAGGAATGGTCAGGAGAGCCATGTGGGCAGAGCGGAGTTCGCGGGCCGGAAGATACGGTTTTATGGCAGAGTGTTGGAAGGCGGACCCCGAGGAGTCGGTGAGACCACCAAGGGGGGGGCCCTCTCACTGCACGAAGTAGCCGAGCGCTGCCGAGAAGTCTCCTGAGAGATCCTTCTCCTATCCCGTACTAGCACAGTAACACCACCACACCGGACTCAAGGAGGTTGTCTCAAGACAAGCAATTCTTTATCATCAATAAAAGGTTACGAGTTCAATATTTACACGAAGGGATCGAGGGATCCACCAAAAGTCTCAATGTCTCTTTTGAAGGGTAGGGGTAGCGGGACAGTCTTTGGCAGGAATGTGGTACGAGGGTACCTGGGGCCCAGTTCTTATCCTCACGCTGGAGGACCTCTGATCTCGGAGGGGTCGAGCCGCGACGGCGTCAGCAGGGCTCTGGCGTACAGTTCGTGGAGAGCCGCGATTCAATCAGCAGGGCTCTCAAGATGGTCTCTGTTCAGCTCGAGCCGCGACGTCGTCAGCAGGGCTCCGAGGAAGGTTCCAGCGAGGTTGGGCCGCGACAGCGTCAGCAGGGCTCCGATGTTCCAGGTGGTTCAGAAAGAGTTCACAAGAGGGAGCCGCGACGCAGTCAGCAGGGCTCGTGATGGTTCCGACAAGAGTTCTTCTCCGTAGGGTCAGCCGCGATTCAATCAGCAGGGCTCTCGACTCCGGGATACAACTGCCGAGCTGTGGTGGGGTCGCCCCAGATATAGGTCTGGAGCCCTTTGATGTCCGGACCTATGCGCCCGAGGGGGGCGGAGTGGCCGGGTGGAGGTGGCCAGACGCCCAGCAGGAGAGGCACCAGGCCCATGGGAGTTGCCGGGCAATCACACCTCGAGAGGGGAGGACAGTTGGGGGTCCCATCGATACTGTCCTCCGCCGGGGGCGATGAATGGTTCCTGCGGCACCCCCTGGCTAGTTCGTGGTGCCTCGATGTCGGGCTTCGCTGGGGTCGAGGCCGGGTTGGTGCACGGGGTGACGTGGATGCCAACAAGATGGCGGAGCCACGAGGAGTATGCGACCACGTGCAGCTCCGGGTGAAGGGCCTTGGGGCAGTTCAGACGGGTGGCCCGTGAAGGCCGGGGCGGGGAACGGGCACAATCCAGGGGGTTAAGGACCACGCCACGAGGCCGGGTCCAACAGGCGTCCCCCCCAGCCGAAGGCATGGAGAGTCACCCATCTCCTTGGGGATTCTCCTCGTCAAGGCGGAAGAAGCGGGACAGGCCGTAGGCGTTGGCGTGGTCATTGCCGGGCCGGTGTTCGACGTCAAAGTCCATCCCTTGTAGCGAGATGGACCACCGCAGCAGCTTGGGGTTCTCGCCCCGCATTTGCATTAACCATTGCAAGGGCCGGTGGTCGGTCTGGACCCGGAAGTGGGTGCCAAAGAGGTAGGGCCGGAGCTTCTTGAGGGCCCACACCACAGCGAAGGCCTCGCGCTCAATAGTGCTCCAGCGTTGCTCTCGGGGCAGTAGTCGTCGGCTGATGAAGGCCACTGGTCGGTCGAGCCCCTTTTCGTCGGCTTGGGATAGGACGGCCCCGATCCCATACTCGGAGGCGTCCGTCTGTACCACGAACTCCTTCTGATAGTCCGGGGCCTGCAGCACCGGGGCAGTACACATGGCTGTCTTTAGGGTGTCGAAGGCTGTTTGGCAGCGGGGTGTCCAGTGTACCTTCTTGGGCTGCTTTTTGGACGTTAACTCTGTGAGGGGGCCAACAATGCTCCCATAGTCCCGGATAAACCGCCGGTAGTATCCGGTGAGACCCAGGAAGGCCCGGACAGCGGTCTGGGTAGTGGGGGGTTCCCAGGTCTGGATGGCATCTATCTTCGCTTGGAGGGGGGCCACCTGCCCGCTCCCCACTTGATGGCCCAGGTAGGTCACGGATCCGTGGCCGATTTGGCATTTGCTGGCCTTGATTGTGAGCCCGGCCCGCTGGAGGGCGGCCAGGACGGCCTCCAGGTGGAGGAGGTGCTCGGCCCAGTGGTTGCTGTACACGGCAATGTCATCTAAGTAGGCCGCGCTGAAGGCCTCAAGCCCGGCCAAAACCTTGTTCACCAGTCTTTGGAAGGTGGCCGGGGCGTTCTTCATTCCGAAGGGCATCACCCGAAAGTGGTAATGCCCATCCGGAGTCGAAAAGGCGGATCTTTCTTGAGCGCCGGGGGTGAGCTGGATTTGCCAGTACCCGGCGGTGAGGTCCAGCGTGCTCAAGTAGCGAGCGGCCCCTAGGCGGTCGATCAGTTCGTCGGCCCGGGGTATCGGGTGTGCGTCCGTCTTTGTTACTCCATTCAGTGCTCGGTAGTCCACGCAGAATCGCAACTCCGGGGGGTGACCGGGAGCTGCGGCCTTGGGCACCAGGACGACAGGGCTGGCCCACGGGCTGTCGGAAGGCTCGATGACCCCCAGGGCCAGCATCTTCGCTACTTCGGCCTGGATGCAGGCCCGCACTCGGTCAGGCACCCGGTAGGCTCTGTGTCGTATGGGGGGGTTCTCCCCGGTGTCGACGTCGTGGACGCACCAGTGGGTCACCCCCGGGGTGAGAGAGAAGAGGGCTGCGTAGTCCCGCAGTAATCGCTGGCAGTCGTTGCGCTGCTCCGGGGTCAGGGACGAGGCGAGTTGGACACCTTCGATCGATCCATCATGGATGTTGGACTGCAAGAGGTCGGGCAAGGGCTCGGAGTCGTCCTCGCTCCCCTCGTCGGTCGCCAGCAGCAGGCTCAGTTCGGTCCGGGCGAAGTGGGGTTTTAGCCTGTTCGCATGTAGGACCCGGAGGGGGTTCCGGGGGGACTCCAGATCGACCAGGTAGGTGACGGGACTTTTCTTCTCCACCACCTTGAAGGGCCCGGTCCACTTGTCCTGGAGGGCGCCGGGTTCGACCGGGGCCATGACCCATACTTTCTGACCTGGCTCGAATTCTACCGTAGAAGTGTTGCGATCGTACCACCGCTTCATGTCCTCCTGGCTGGCCTCGAGGTTGGCTTCGGCCATGGCTCGGAACTTGCGGGTCTGGTTTCGTAGGGTCAGGAGGTATCGGTAGACGTCAGGAGGGGCGCCTTGGAGCTTCGTCTCCCAGCCCTCTTTGACCAGGCTGAGCGGTCCGCGGACCGGATGTCCGTACAATAGTTCAAACGGGCTGAACCCCAGGGACTTCTGCGGGACCTCCCGATAGGCAAACAGGAGGCAGGGCAGCAGGACATCCCATTTCCGCCGGAGGGGTTCTTCCAGGCCCTGGATCATCCCTTTCAATGTTCGGTTGAACCGCTCAACCAGCCCGTTCCCCTGAGGGTGATATGGGGTCGTGAACTTGTATGTGACCCCGCATTGTTGCCACAGGGACCGCATGTACCTGGAGATAAAGTTCGTGCCACGGTCGCTCACCACTTCGCTGGGGAATCCCACTCGGGAGAAGATCCCCATCAAGGCCCGGCCTACCACAGGGGCCGTTATAGTTCTGAGCGGGACCGCCTCCGGGTACCTGGTGGCGTGGTCCACGAGGACCAGGATGAAGCGGTGGCCCAGGGCGGTTTGGGGGTCCAGGGGTCCCACAATGTCGATTCCGACTCGTTCAAACGGGGTGCTGACGGCGGGAAAGGGCTGGAGGGGGGCCTTGACCCGACCCCCCGTCTTTCCGCTGGCTTGGCAGGTCTGGCAGGACCGGCAGTGGTTGTCCACATCTCTCCGCATCCGAGGCCAGTAGAAGTGGGTCACCAGACGACTGTACGTTTTGTCTTGCCCCAAGTGTCCGGCGAGGGGCACATCATGGGCCAGGTTGAGAAGGAACTCCCGGAAGCGGAGGGGGACCACCAACACGCGGCCGGCCCCGAGTTCTGCCACTTTCTGTTCACTGTACAACAGGCCCTCAGCCCAGTAGATCCAGTGGGTGCCGGTCTGGTCACCGTTGGCTTGCGCGGTCGCCTGCTGTCGGACCCCTTCGAGAGAGGGACAGGACTGTTGCTCTTGCTGGAACTGCTCTCGGGTGGGGCCCCCTTCATGTTGCCATTGCGTCAGTTCTGGTAGGGCGCTCGGAGAAGCCATCTCTTCGGGGGAGGATTCGCTGGGCCCGGGGTCGGTGTCCGCCTCCTCCTCGCTGCTGGCGGGAGGGGGTGTGAGCCCCTCGGGTCGGGCCGTCCCGGAGGTCGAGGAGGAGCGGGGGGCCTGGGCGGTCATGGACCGGGTGATGGCGCAGGCCCAATCAGCCAGTCCCAACATTCGGAGGTGCTCTCGTCATTCTACTTGAGCCCAGGGGGAACTCTCCAAGTCGTTCCCCAGGAGGCAGTCGACCGGGGCGTCGTCGCGCACCGTCACCTTCAGCAGGCCCGTCACCCCTCCCCACTCGAAGGGGACCAGGGCCATCTGGCATAGGCTTTCACTGTTGTCGGCCGTCCGCACAGGGCACAGCACATTCGGTAGAATCTGTTCAGGGGTCACCAGGTGGCAGCGGACAGCGGTGATACTGGCGCCGGTGTCGCGAAGGGCTTCGGCCCGTTGTCCGTTGACCGTGACCTGCTGCCGGTACTTCTGGGTGTTGGTTGGGATGGGGGTGCAGGGTACCATCTCTCGGCTACCCAGGCAGACCAGGGACATGGCTGCCGGCTCCCACTCAGTGTTCTCTCGGTCGAGGGCCTCTTCTTCCTCCTCTCCCCCCAAGGCGGCGGCTGTCAGCTGCCGGGGCGGGGGCCCGCCGGCCCCGTTTCTTCGGTTCAGGGGGCAGGCCGGGTCGCTGGCAAAGTGTCCGGTTTGTTGGCAGCCATAGCAGGTCACCGGTGGCCGTGGTCCGGGTCGGGCCGGGCCCACCCTTCGCGCTAGGCTCGGGGAGAGATGTGGCTGCGGTGGCCCTCGAGGGGGTTCCTGGGGGCCCCAGCGGGAGGGTCTCGGTTCCTGTTCGGCCCTCCCCCCCACCGCGCTGGCGTGGGGGTCCGTTGGGGTTCCTCTGGTACTCCCCCATTGAGCTCCGGGGGACCCGGGAGTTGACCCATCGATCGGCCTCGACGGCAAGTTTGCGCGGGTCGGTCATTTTGCTGTCGAGGAGGTGCTGTCTCAGTTCCACGAAGCAATTATTGGAAAGGTGTTCCCAGACGATGAGGTCGACCAGTTGTCCGTAGGTGGTTACTTTGCTGCCTTTGATCCACCCTTCTAGGGCCCGACTGAAAAAGTCCACATATTCCACCCATGTGGTACCCGGGATTTTCTTGCAGTCTCGGAACCGCTGGCGGTACATCTCCGCTGTTAGTCCGTATCGGGTGAGCAGGGCCTCCTTCATGTGATCGTAGGAGGTCATCACCTCCTCCGGTAGCTGGAGCAGCGTGTCCCGCCCTTCACTCAGGAATCGCCCCCACAGGCCTGCGCCCCAGTCTTTTCGGGGCACCCGATGGGAGGTCATGGCCACCTCGTAGGCCTTGAACCATTGTTGGATATCGTCATTCTTGTAATACTCCTTGACGACCTCCTTCGGAATATGCACCTTGGCCTCGGGGGGCGGTAGAGTGTCTCTAGTACTGGGGGTGTCGGTCCCTCCGTTCTTGGCCTTGATCTCGAGCTCCTTGAGACTGCGCTCGTGCTCAAGAGTTATTTTCTTTTCCTCCAACTCCCGGTGTCGTCTCTTCTCTTCTATTTCTTCTTGAAGGCGTAGCTGCTCGAGGGCCAGTTTCTTTTCTGCCAGCTGGAGTTCGCCGTCCAGCCGCAGTCGGGCGAGCTCTAGTTCGTGGCTCCGGACCTTTTCCCGCTCTCGTATTTCTTCCTCGGAGAGGCCGGTTTCTAGGCTCTTTCTTCCTCCGGTTGCCGGGGTCAGTGCGGTTGCTGTGGTCTCCGTCAGGGGCAAGGGCCCTTCTTCCTGGGAGGGGCCTGCCCCAGCCTCCAACCATGCCCTCAGAGCTTTCTGCATCTCTTCCTTGGTACCGAGGCTGGTGGTTGCAATGCCTTTGTCTCTGCAGAACTGTTTTAATTCTTTGTGCGTATATTCCTCCAGCCGTTCGGGCTGGAACTCCATTGTCGCGTTGTTTTCCTGGTTGCTCATGATGCTATTTGTTTGGATGGGTAGCTAGTGGGTACTGGCTGGTACGTACTGCGTTCGGCTCGGATCCCGTCGCTGGCCACCAAATGTTGGAAGGCGGACCCCGAGGAGTCGGTGAGACCACCAAGGGGGGGGCCCTCTCACTGCACGAAGTAGCCGAGCGCTGCCGAGAAGTCTCCTGAGAGATCCTTCTCCCATCCCGTACTAGCACAGTAACACCACCACACCGGACTCAAGGAGGTTGTCTCAAGACAAGCAATTCTTTATCATCAATAAAAGGTTACGAGTTCAATATTTACACGAAGGGATCGAGGGATCCACCAAAAGTCTCAATGTCTCTTTGGAAGGGTAGGGGTAGCGGGACAGTCTTTGGCAGGAATGTGGTACGAGGGTACCTGGGGCCCAGTTCTTATCCTCACGCTGGAGGACCTCTGATCTCGGAGGGGTCGAGCCGCGACGGCGTCAGCAGGGCTCTGGCGTACAGTTCGTGGAGAGCCGCGATTCAATCAGCAGGGCTCTCAAGATGGTCTCTGTTCAGCTCGAGCCGCGACGTCGTCAGCAGGGCTCCGAGGAAGGTTCCAGCGAGGTTGGGCCGCGACAGCGTCAGCAGGGCTCCGATGTTCCAGGTGGTTCAGAAAGAGTTCACAAGAGGGAGCCGCGACGCAGTCAGCAGGGCTCGTGATGGTTCCGACAAGAGTTCTTCTCCGTAGGGTCAGCCGCGATTCAATCAGCAGGGCTCTCGACTCCGGGATACAACTGCCGAGCTGTGGTGGGGTCGCCCCAGATATAGGTCTGGAGCCCTTTGATGTCCGGACCTATGCGCCCGAGGGGGGCGGAGTGGCCGGGTGGAGGTGGCCAGACGCCCAGCAGGAGAGGCGCCAGGCCCATGGGAGTTGCCGGGCGATCACACCTCGAGAGGGGAGGACAGTTGGGGGTCCCATCGATACTGTCCTCCGCCGGGGGCGATGAATGGTTCCTGCGGCACCCCCTGGCTAGTTCGTGGTGCCTCGATGTCGGGCTTCGCTGGGGTCGAGGCCGGGTTGGTGCACGGGGTGACGTGGATGCCAACAAGATGGCGGAGCCACGAGGAGTATGCGACCACGTGCAGCTCCGGGTGAAGGGCCTTGGGGCAGTTCAGACGGGTGGCCCGTGAAGGCCGGGGCGGGGAACGGGCACAATCCAGGGGGTTAAGGACCACGCCACGAGGCCGGGTCCAACACAGAGCGTATGAACTCGGGAGCTGTTCCCGATCTAGCCTGGAAGGTGAGGCAACCGAGTTTAAAAAGGGCACGCTCTCTCACCGGGAGCCAATGCAAAGCTTTAAGCAGGGGAGTGGCTCGGTGGTATTTGGGTAAGCCATGAATCAAGCGAGCCGCTTGGTTCTGTATCAGCTGCAAGCGATGGATCGCATAGGCAGGGGCTCCATTATAGATGATATTGCCATAATCAATTCGTGATAGTACCATGGCCAACACTATGATTTTTAACGCAGGGAGGGGAAAAAACGAGATACTTTCCTAATTAGTCTTAATGAAAAGAAACAAGCAGAGACCACTGAACCAACATGTGAGTGAATAGAAAGTTGTGAGTTTAGAAAAATCCCGAGAGTTTTGACCTTGGGGACAGGAAGAGGGGGAACACCAAGTGACAGGGGCCAGTGAGAAGGGGCCCATGGACTGCAACCACCTCCGGTCAGGACTAACTCAGTCTTGTCTGGATTGAGTTTGAGGTGGTTGCAGTTCATCCAGTCCTGGATAAATGTCATTACTGTCCGAACATTAGAAGCGGATGAAGAGGAAGAAAGATTAAAGATTAGCTGGAGGTCATCAGCGTAATTAAACACCGTGACCTCCATCTGCTGTAATGAAAAAATGAGGGGGTAGATGTATAAATTAAATAAGAGGGGGGAAAGTGATGAGCCATGAGGAACCCCGCACTCCACCTTACGGGAGACAGCGGTGAAATCGGCCAAATGGACTGCTTGGGCCCTCCCTGTAAGGAAGGACTCAATCCACGAGAAGGCTAGGCCTTCTATGCCCGCCGCCCTGATACGATTAAGGAGGATGGAATGATCCACCGTATCAAAGGCGGCGGACAAGTCTAATAAGATCAAGGCTTGCGGAAGGTTGGTGTCGATGCCTTCGCGTAGCACATCCATTACCGAAATCACCACCTTCTCGGTGGAGTGCAAGGGGCGAAAGCCAGCTTGACGAGAGGAAAGACAATGGTTGATTTCTACATGGGTGCTTAAAATGGTTGTGACATGAGTTTCCAGGATTTTTGCTAAATAAGGCAGAAGGGATATGGGACGATAATTAGAGGGGGAGGAAGGATCAGCGTCAGATTTTTTAATGATAGGTATTACGACCGCTGATTTGTGTAGGCTAGGAACATTTCCTTTCCTTATCGAATCATTGAGGAGGGTCAGGGGAGGATTGGGGGAGGTTAAGTAAATTTCCCTAAGAATATGGGCTGGGGCAAAATCTAAGGGAGAACCAGATTTGACTCGGTAAAGTAGTGGGAAGAATGTATCCTTGGTTAGTAGTGGAATAAAATTAAGTTTGGGGGCAGTGGCGCCGGGGGGGAGGGATTGACAAATGTGAGGGAGGGTGGGGGAATGTTAAGTTTAATTTTGGCTACTTTGTCAATAAAAAACTCGTTGAGCGAGTTACAGAGGGACTGAGAGGGGGGAATGGTAGCCGTGGTTCTACTGGATAGTGCTAGTTCATGGACCGTGGTGAAAATTTCCTTTGAGCGAGACTCCGCTGCCATGATCCTGCTGGTATAGAATTCAGTTTTAGCCGCAAGGATGCCCTTTTTATAAGTTTTTAAAACAGACACATAGATTGTCTTTAGCTCTGGACTGTAGGTTTTCCTCCAAGCTCGCTCGGCTCTCCTTGCTGCTAATTTCTGTTCTTTTAGGTCTGAGGTAAACCATCGATTGGCTGCATGGGCCCGCTTAACAGTGAGTCGCCTCAAAGGGGCGAACTCGTCACCCGCCAAGGTCAGCCAGTTGTCAATGGCGACCAGTTGGGAGGTAGCAGCGAGGTCTGCAAGATCAGGACAAGTTTTGGCCAGGGTTGAGCAGAGAGAGGGCATATCCGTTTTTCCCCATTTCCTGACCCAAGTGTTTTTGGGAAGTGGAGGTTTGACCAACGCGGTCAGTGCAAGGGAAAAGGAAATAATAGAATGGTCGGACCAAGAACACGGAGAGATTATGGGAGATGTGGATGGAATGTTTAATGCCCAGATTTGATCCAGCATGTGACCATGTATATGCGTAGAGCCATGAGTAAGCAATAGAAAATTTAAAGAAGTCATAAAGTCCGTGAATTCTTTGGATTGGGGACTCTCAGCTGGTTCGTTGGGCCAAAAGTTTAGGTCCCCTAGAACTAGTACCGATGAATTATTAACCACCAGGGTGGCTAAGAGAGCCTGAATGCTTGGGAGAAAAAATGGGGTTGGTTGGGGAGGACGGTAAATTAAAACAAAAGTGAGTGGTACCTGATGGAAGGTCGAACGAGCTACAAGGTAGTCTACATCAGGAATGGGTGGGGAAGGGAGAATCTTGAAACTGAAATCGGTCCGGGCTATTAAGGCCACTCCGCCACCCCGTTTGCCCTCTGGCCGGTCTGCTCGAATGGCAGAGTATGATGGGGGCAACGCAGCTAACACGTTGGGTAGGGAGTCAGCCTTGAACCATGTCTCAGTTAAAAATAGGAGGTCTGGGTTATGAGTGTCGATGTAATCAAATAGCTCGTACTGATGGCTAACCGCAGACCTAGTGTTTAGGAGCATAGCTGAGGTATTACATGATGGAGCGGAAGAAGCTGCTGGGAACAAGGGAGTAATGGATGGTGTTATAGGTGAAGGGACTAGATGTGAAACGATAGTGGGAGGACAGTGAGGAGGGGAGGAGTATAGACCAAGCTGTCTCAGGTAGGTACTGACCAAGGGGTCAACAGCTCCAGGGACCCAATAAGAGAGTAAAAGGGCAGGCGGGTACGTAATTAGATGGGCAGTATCTCGCGCCCCTAGCCCCAGTCGGCCGCGGACGGGCGCAGACGGGCTTAACTCAGGCGCAACTCCGGTGCGCCTTCGTCGCACCCGCTGCGCTTGTCCGCTGCGCTGACACATACTACACGATTAAGTAGGGGCGGAGCGGTGGAGGAGGGGCAGGGCTGGGATGGAAGGCAGCCCGATCAAAGATGGCGCACGCTGTCACTGGGAGCCCGCAGACACGCCAACCCGCCCTGGCAACCCAACTCTGAAACCCCAATGAGGTGAGAACCTGCACAAACTTTAAAAACAAGTTAGTGACAGTAAAAATACAATGCTAGCAAACATCGCCTGCGCTAGTAATCAGCGGGGGCGGGGTGCAGGGAAATGGTAACAAGTTTTCCGAGCGTTTTACCAGCCAGCCCACTGCCACCGGGCTACTAGCAAACACAGAGGAGAACAGATCTTAGCTCTTAAGTAGGGGCGGAGCGGTGGAGGAGGGGCAGGGCTGGGATGGAAGGCAGCCCGATCAAAGATGGCGCACGCTGTCACTGGGAGCCCGCAGACACGCCAACCCGCCCTGGCAACCCAACTCTGAAACCCCAATGAGGTGAGAACCTGCACAAACTTTAAAAACAAGTTAGTGACAGTAAAAATACAATGCTAGCAAACATCGCCTGCGCTAGTAATCAGCGGGGGCGGGGTGCAGGGAAATAGTAACAAGTTTTCCGAGCCTTTTACCAGCCAGCCCACTGCCACCGGGCTACTAGCAAACACCCTGCTTTGCCTGTTATCCTTGATAAGAAATGTTGGATGACACATATGTTGGTGTGACATTATGAGCATGTTGGGAAAATCTAAGCAAGAGCAGCAGCAAGAAGGTGGGATCATGAGAATATCATTCTGAATACCTAGTAGAGCATCAGTTATGGAAAACGGGCAGTTATTGCTAGTTAAAGCCCTCTTGCTTCCTAAACTGACTGGCCAGCACCATTAGTTTGCTTTGCGTGTTCAAATGCTAGATCGCGACCAGCGCTCTCCATGGTCTGTTTATGAGTTCGAGGTTCTCTATCCCTATTGGTCTTTGCTATATGCATATGTATATGGTATGCACAGGTTTGTTGTCTTATAATTTTAAAATGTCAATAGTTGTGTATGCTGGAAGCAGATTTCTGACACCTGTGTCTATCATGAAAGAGTCTCCGCAGAGTCAATGGACACAGCAGATTCCGCTCACTGTTTATTCAATTTTTCAGGCTATTGATTTTATAACTTCAAAGATATTCAATTTATTAAGTAACTATGTTACCTTTCTTAAATCATGAAATCATTTTCTTCGATAAGAACAAAATGCTTCATTGACTAACAGTCTGGTGTGCCAGCCTCTGCACAGACCATTCATTCTTTCAGATAGATGCCAGGACACCGAGTCAAGACTGGCAGTGCCAAGCAGACTGGGTGAACAAATGGAGGTCTTACAAAGGGTGCTCACGACCTGGGGGCCTGAGCAGCTGACCTTCAATATTCCTGACTGTGGATCAGTGGAGCAAAGGGTCCTTTCCAAGGTGGGTGTTGGGTGTGAGAGTTGATGAGGTCTTGGATCGACTGAAACACATTCCATAATGTATCTGATGCCGCCAAGGGAAAGCACCTCTTCTTTTTCCAAAAATGCATCCCTCACCCACTTTTTTATATATCGCGACACTTTAAAAAAAACATCAATGCATAATCCTTCATGACAGTGCTTAATTTGAGTTGATGGTTGAAGATGGGGTCCACCGGAACTCTTTTTGGGACCAACACGTATTCTTCCTTAAGAGACTTTAATCCAGAACACGTCAGGCAAAAACCTAAAAGGTGGAAAGAAAGAGGAAGAGAAGTGTGGGGAAAACAGTGACAAAGGGAGAAAAGCACGGAAGAAAACGAACCATTAAGAAGGCGATGAGGGGTCAGGGAGTGTCTGCTGGTCAATTAAAGACGCATGATGTGGAATCCCTGTTGCCTTCTTTTTTGGGACCCCCATCTTAGTGCCTGGTTTCTGAATAAAACTTTGGGCCCGAGTACTTAATGTACTAATCTAGACTGTATTGCTGCACTCACTTGCATTTATTTAAATTAGTCAATTCTAAAGAGAACACAATCTAGAAAGAACAACTCACCCCAAAATGCCCTGATGATCTTGCCAGGAGTGGATTAAAAACAATTCAGTGTGTGATGAGCACCACATATTATTACATATGGAGCAAATATGTTTTTAAGCTATGTGCATGAAAGGATTTTATTTTTGCATAATTTGCACGCTCAGTCGCAATTTGTCAGTCAGGGAAAGCAAATCACAGACAGTCATATGCCCAGGAGCAAACAATTCAGTGGGCAAGCCAGGCTTTTAGGCAGTGATTATTAGTCACACAATCTCTAGTTCAGCCACTGGAAAATATCAATTTCCATCAGGTTTTACATAAAAAATAACAACAATGTGCGCTTAATTGCCTCTCAGTAGCTAATTTAGCACGCAGTGTTACAGTCTATGGTACATCTCTCTCACGTCTCAAAGTCATTCTAGATGAAACTTAAATAAAGCTCCTATGTGTCAGTGTCAATGGCAGGCGTATGGAGAATAAATGTTTTTTTTGTATTTTGACATATTAAAGCACTCCAATAAGCTGCACAGCATAAACGTACATTTGCGATACTTTCTATTTTGCAATGCCAAGTTTACGGCGTAACACTGCATACATTATTATCCCTGGTTTCCCCAGATGTATTAAACTATTTCAGGAACTCTCAGCTGCTGTTTCACATCTCCTCTTAAAAGCTGTGGGATTGGAAAGTGTCCCAGTAGGTACTGGTTTCTGGTCTGTGGCTGTAGTCTCCCTAGACGTCATTCTATGCTATTGGTATTTCGAAAGCGTAAACCCAGCTGGGGAGCCATGGCTAGTTGTCCATCGCAGTCAGAAACAGTATGCACCATAATATGGGAAGGGAGGCTCTGGACACCAGTGAGATAGAGAGGGAGAGGATAGGGGCATGGAGACTGCTGGGCAAGAGGCGGAGGCATCTGGGAGGATCCTCATTGGAGGAGCTCCTGGAAGAGGCGGGCCTTACCTACTTCATGAGCCCCATTAGTGCAGGTGCTAGCCTGGTGTGTGAAAGGGGATCTACCAGATCCTCTGTCCATGAAAGGAGAATGCCCGACTCATTGATTTCTTTTGCTGACAGTCTTTGCTGATTGTGTTGTGCTGGTCACCTGAGGAGGTAGGATTTTTGGCCAGATATGCTGGAACGCTTATTCTTGCTGATCCGTATGCGGTGCAGCTGGTTTTGAAATTGTATGTGTTTGGAGGGACAGTCAGTGTCACTCCTTTGGTGAGGCAGTCATATGGCTGTATTTATTTTCAGCCTTTTGAGGGGGCGTGCACCTGAAAAGAAGCTTGCCGAAGTTATGTCGTACGATGTATTCTCACTTTGTCTTCCAGGACGCTAGCCTCTCATCCCTGGTTGGTATGGTAGGTAGATGCATCTCAGATCCAGACTACATGAGTCATCCGAGGCATGCTTGGAAGTGAATCGAGCTTGAGAGCAAGGTTGACAAGGCAGGAGGTGGAATGTGGTCTGATTGAGTATGTCCAATCTAATAATCTGATGCTCTGTGGACCCCAAACCAACAAGCATTGGCAATGCCTAAAGGTCTCGCCGTATAGTGGAGTTCTGACAACTTTTTGGCCCTGTGCCATGGCACCTATTACACTATTCAAATATGACCCTAGTGAAAAGTAACTTCGTATGTGGCTGCTTTGTTTAGTTGTAAAATATAGCAATAATTGGCGTTTAGTGAGGTGCCTGGAGCTTTTGGTCCCGGTGACATTGCACCTGCTGCAGTATTGAAATTATGACTTTTGTGCTTTTTATATAACTGCACTTGTGACTGACTGTTTAGTTGTAATATATAGCAATACTAGGTGTTTAGAGGAGTTATGACAACTTTTGGGCCTGCTGCCACTGCACCTGCTCCACTATTTAAATCAAGCCCCTTTCAACTGCAATTGTAACTGCAAGTATAGTAGTAAAATATAGCAATGTTAGGTTTGTAGAGTCAGTACGAAATCACTAAAAACAAAAAACACACACAAGGCCTTTAGACGCAAGAAGCCATCGAACACAAAGGCACACAGTAAGCATGCTGTAACAAAATAAACACATTAAAACACAGAAACGAACACATGCAAACACATATACAAAAAACAATTCAACAGCACATATGAAGCCATTAAAAACAAAATCAAGGAGAAAGGCTTTTAAAAATAGGATCGCACATTTACAGACAGGGTTACATATGTACAAAGCAAAGGGCACGTACAAAGTCAGTACAAAAGTCACTAAGAACAAAAAACATGCACAAAGACTTTAAAAACACGATCGCACATCTGAAAACACAGTTGCATGAGTACAAGCTACAAATGTACCATAAAAAGTCCCTGAACAGTATGTAATACAGAAAAAGCGGAAGCCTACACATCCTGCGGCAATACTCCAGGGGAGTGAACAACTTTTAAAAGAGGAGGGCCAGGGAGCCCAATTAACCACTAACATGGCATGATTTTACAAGACAAGGGAATAGACCAATACACAAAGCCAAAGGAGGAGTCTAACATCACAAAGTACATACAACAGATCACCTCTGCGCAGGCGCTGTAGGCTCAACCTAAAAATAAGCAGGCTTTGCGATGGAGCTGACTTCTCAACAGGCCCAATTCCTCTGAAAATGTCCAAACATTTTTCAACAATTATAAAGTTTTTTTTCCTGAGAAAAGAGTGTCCTCAAAAAGATATGTGTTTGTAAACATAAGTGTACTTCCACAAATGCCTTATTTCCACCTGCCAGGAATTCACAAAGGGATTCCTGTCGGGCGTAAATGCATTTGTTGATGCAGATAACTCCACCACTAGAGCAGAGAAATTGCAGTAGTAAATCCCACTCAAAGGGTGAAAAGTGGGCACTGGATGTTTAGAAACGACCACAACAAGTTCAGTTGTGGGCATTCCCAAACTGTGATCCGATCCCTTTCCATCTTGGATATGGCCAGGGACTTACTCTAGCCCGAAACTCACCAACCTGCATGGGAAGGGGTGTGGATCACGCTAAATCATCTGGGCATTTAGGGAAGGAGATCTCGCCACAATGAAAAATGTTTTGCCCACAGATTTTTAAAAAGTGTGCGTTTGCACTGGGAACCTATTTCCCCTGTGGTCCTACTTCCGGTACTCATAAATGCTTTTGCAAATTGACCCAGAGATTTTAGAATTACTTTATTTTTGGCCTTTGCAAAGGTTGCAAGATACTTTTCACCAGCGCCGGGCTGGCAGAGTGGGGGCTGGTTTCACTGCAGCGAGGGTCGGTTTTGTTGTTGGGACCTGCTGGCCAGGTTCATATCTTGCAGCTCTTCTAAATAGGCACTGCAAAAACAAATGGTTTCAAGCATACTTTAAAATCATTTGTTTTTGCCTGGTTTATTTAGAAGTGCTGCATATAGGAATGTAGCAGGAGACGATTACTCCATTGTTGTAAAGCGACTTGCCATGTCTGTGATAAGCTAATAATGAAACATTTGTGAAGGAAAAAAAAGTGGGAATGTGGCTGGCAGGTCCTCAGCAACAAAACCAACGCCCTCCGGCAATTAAACAAGTGCTTAATTGTCAACACCGGCACTTATACCCCAAACTCGACCCCAGGGTCCTAGATCGCTTTTCATGAGCACAGTTAAGGACGCATTCATTTTTAGTAGGCACGGGGAGATTAGGTGATTTGTTCAGAATCACAGGCTGCTGAGTCTACGCAGAGACTTGATCCGGGTTCCCCAGCTCCAAAGTCGGCGGCTCTGGCTGTTATGCCACATCCTCTCCCCACTTGTAGGGTTTCGTGGTTAGTAGTTCATTCTGTTATAGGCAGCGCTAACAGGAGAAGTGGGCTGGTGCAACTGTCTCCGGACCCAGCACTTATTTCTTTCACAAATTAACCCCTGACCAGCCCCCAGCTTGCGAGCCCACGGGAATGCCAGGCACCCTGTAGGCCAGTCCAGCCCTGATTTTCACCCCATAGCAAGATAATTTTCACTGGATGCAGTCAATCTGAAAAATATATTCCATATTCTTCCTCTGCAGGTTTACCTTTTGTGAATCTTTTTCTTTGCACAATGACGAACGTTTGCAGAATTTTTCTCTGGTCGTTTAACTGTTGCAGCGCTTTTCTAGGCACCTTGCCATTGCGCTGTACAAAAAAATAACTATTCTCTATGAAGAAAACCTTAAGTAGAACCATTTCAAGTCTTCAACAAGAATAAATTGTCACATAAGTAGGATTTTCACACAGAAGTGGAATACATGAATAATTGTGCACTCTGCGTGAAGTTGCAAAGATTCCCATAGTCCTTCGCGAAGGTTGGGGAATGAAAACTGTGCAGCTTCATGTTCGCATGTTGGCGAGCACACTACGTTCTATCGCCTCTTCCTCACTGCTATTGGTTGAAATATGTGCGATGATTTTAACGAGGAAGCAGATGATCAGAAGATACCCCTTTGTGAAGATTCGATGCTGATAGGAGCAAACACAGACTCTTCCTGAAGCAACACCCAAGAGGAAATGTGTCAGCTCACTTCATGGGAGGGCATAAATGTTGGGCTGGAGGATGGGTGGCCCTTGGTATGCCTGGCATGCTCCCTAGACAGTGGCTCTCTCGCCAGTCTCTAGCTTCATGATGTATTTCCTGGGTGGCACTAGGCAGAAGCACAGCCAGGCCTCACACGCAGAAGAGCTTATGATTTGGGAACTTTAAGGAAATACCACTCAGCCTGAACGATGAGTCTGGCACTGGAACTTAGTGGCCTATTAGGATGGCGGGCGGACATGACCCTTGCAGTGCTGGGACCGGCCGCCAGTGGTGCGGCGGTTCCGCACCGGCAATTAGGATGCAACCGTGGCGGTGGCATCCCCCATCCACATCATTGTGGCGGGCGGTGCACACAGCACCGCCCGCCCCAATGCTGTAGCTGCACACTGTGCATTTGCATGCACAACGTGGTAGGCACCGCGCCGTGCCTGCCACGTTGTGCATGCAAATGCAGGGGGGTACCATAAGTACTTCCTATGTGCCCCCCAACCATCCTGGGGGCCCGCAACAGGCCCCCAACTGCGAAATCTGCATGCCTTTCCATGGCGGCGTTGGCTGATCCCCACATGCATAGTAATATGGATGGCGGTGTCTAACAGACACCGCCACCATATTCAAACCTTTTCTGCCTGGTCGACTCATCGACCGGGCGGAAAAGCGTCGGACGGTCTTCCCGTCCACCGCGGTACCCCCGCCAACATAATCAGGCGGGGGATAAATTGAATGCGGGCGGTGGATAATGGCGGGCGGATCCGCCCGCCATTATAATAGACCCCTAGATTTGAAGCCTGTTGTGGGGTAAAGATGGAGACGAAAGCCCTGATTACAAGACAAGTTCCGATCCATCTGCAAAGGTAAGTTCCTATCCATGCACAATTTTTCCCTGGTAAATTTCAGCTCGTCAAACTTGTTGAAAATTGCAGGTGGAAAATGGGCAGTGAATTTCAATACATGCAGAATTCAGTGCAAAAAAAACGCCAGTTCTGCATGTAATTCCCCCTTTCCAAGAGAAAACTGTGAATATGAGTGATTTACCATGCCTGATAAATACCTCACTTACTTCCTCTCCACCCTCTTAATCTGGGCCTGATGAGCGTCTATGGAATACTACCAGAGGCAGTGCTTAATTTGAGCCGGTGGTCGAAGGTGGGGCACACCGGCACTCATTTTTGAGGACCGGCGCTTATTTTAACTAATCAGATTTTCATCCAGTGTAAGAGAGTGATAAATACACAAGGGGAAAGGAATGGGGAAGAGAAAGGGAGAAAAAACACAACAGGGAGAAAGCAGGAACCTGCAAGAGTGAGGTAAAGAGGCTGGGTGTGTCTAGTGGTGCTAAAGAGGCATGAGGTGGAATCAAGATGACACATCCTTGGTATATGGCATGCCGACCTACAATAGCGGCTGTTGCGGGCTTCGGAGCCAACATTTTGGCTCCGGCACTTATTATTTTACAAATTAAGCACTGAAGGGGTAGAAAAAATTAGCAAATTCTGTGCCTGGTGGCCTTTATCTGACGTCACACTCTCTGTGTGCCCTTGGACACATTGAGCAGACATGTCTCTGGTATCACAGTAGTAGAGGTGGGCTAGCCAGGCTAGAGTCTGACGTCTGGCCCAGCTCAAGGTCCTGATGGAACTTCGAGGCCATAACGTGCCGTGCTTTCATGTGGCTTTTGCCTACCTTTCTCCCTCTACCCAGGATGTGGCCTTACGGTCAGAGCTGTCGGCTTGGGAACCAGGTTCGAGTCTCGGCGTCGGCTCAACATCCTGTGATTCTGGGCAAATCACTTAGTCTGCCCATGCCTACAAACAATGCATGTGACCTTGTGTAATGTAACTGGCGCTCATTTAAACGGATCCAATACCACTGGGTCGAGTATGCGCAATATTTTCAAAAATGCACTGAAAGATAAAAACACAGCCTTAACATAAGGATAGACAAATAGATATCCATTTACAGGCTGATTTGTGCAAAGGGAAACCAGAAAGCCTGGATAAATTGCGGCTTCACCGTTTAAATTGTGTGATCTTGGGCAAATATTCTAGTTCACCAAAATTCTTTTTTCTTCATTATCATACAAGAAAGCACTGTCAAATGTGCGAGTTTAGGCTACCAGTTAAACAAATGTATCACTTTTAGTAAGCACTTATCAATGCAGTGCTATAACGTGCCCCACTAATGTCAAACCTTCCACATGTCAAAAGAATACACGTTTATGAATTTTGAAGAGATTTTCTCATATTTTACATGAGGTCTGTTTTATGATTTACATAGCAAATATTTTCAAGGCTCGACTTGTGCACGGGCTCCAAGATCCGGGCCAGACCCGCTGGCTTGCCTCTGGCTTGGCTCTCCCTGGTAATTTGTTGTCTCACCCAACCCTACAAGGTAGGGGCACTGGATTTCTCAATACCAGTGAATTGTGAACCTAAGTAGCAATGACATCAGGCACCCCGCACCTTTTACATCTGTGAGCACCAAGGTATTGACACATTTTGTACTTTTGCAACAGTTAAATTACGACACTCTGATCCTCCGAGACGCCAGGACCTTCTACCTGTTCTGAACATCAGTTATATCACCAAAGGTGCAGCCACCATCACATCTTCAGTATCTGAGTGTCTCCCCAAGGGTAGGGATGCTAACAGCTTCAGTTCTTGCAGGGCTTCAAGTGGGCTGGGTCCTGCCGGTGTTTAGCACTGGCAGTTCTAAATAGCAGGTGCTGAGAGGGATCCCTATCGGGCTCTCCATTTTTGTCCTTGCCCTTTGGGTGAAGGCAAATCTTGGCTCTGCAGCAGAACCAAACTTCACTGCCTTTGATGCAACTTCAAAGAGACTCGAATAGTTCGTTCAGTCTCATCATTTCAGAATGGACGTATTTTCAATATTATATGCAACGAAGCCCCAGTTGTTGCTTATTTATGCTATGCAACTAACAACCATTGACGAAGCCAACAGTCCTCACTTGTTGTTGGTGTTAAGTTACATGTTGTATTATATATCTGGATGAAATTACAGAAGCAGCAAAATATCAGTCGGGCGGGACACTATGCTAAACACAGATTTTTAGCATACGTTTTTTTAACCCACGCCCTTAATTACATCAGCCACGCCTCTTGGAGAGACTCCCCAGTTTTTTCATTCCACTTAAAGACCTGGGTACTTGTACACTACAGTATTCGCCCTCGTTCTGCACCTGCGCACCACAGATCGCGCCCAAGGGCTGTCGGACACCTAACTGAGACCATCTGTCAGCACCTCATGTAGGACATGATTTTCTTAGAGTATTTTATAACATTTATAACAAGCATTTGCAATGCAATAGGTCTCGCATTTGCGAGACTTTGACCTACTGGCATTGTAAATGACAAAACTTGTATCTATGTGTTGGTTTTGAAAATAGATAAATTAAAGGCAGTGTCATTTACAATGCCAATAGCTTAACATTTTGCCTTGCGAGACCTATCGCATTGCAAATGCTTGTTTTAATAGGGACGCATTTGACATTTTTTACTACTTTTACACTTTTTTTTTTAAAGTACATTAAAAAATACAGGCTTGCTGATGTCAAACCGCATGGCTTTTCCAATCCACTCTCTTTAGAAATCCGGTGCCTATTTCTGTTTCCTAGTGAAATGGTGAGCTGGCAGTGTCAAGACAAACACAGCTCCCACGTTCAGAGGCGAGCGCAACCGTCTGCGAGGAGTCGGGGCGGGTCACCGCTCTAAGTTGTGTGACGGCTGTTAATTACGGTGAAGTCTGCCCAGGGAGACAGCTTATTTTTGGCATTTCAACAACGAGAAAAAATTATCCAAAGTCACCCAGGATCGGCTGATGAATATTCACACTTCCAGGCGAGCACAGTTGAAACTACTTAGAACGAGCAACGCTCACAAAATATGCCGGCAGGGTGGGCGGGACCTAATGCCGACAGGGCGGACACCAACCCCGCTTCCACAGACCTCGGACACAGAAGCAACGACAATAGATCTCGCCAATGCGAAGCAGCGCATGCGCTGCATTCGCAGGCGAGACCTAAAAATAAACAATTGTAATAAAAACAAGCATTGAAAATGCAATAGGTCTCGCCTTTGATTAAGTTACAGCCATTTGCTTTGCTAATGTATTGTATACCAAAGCAAATGGCTTTAAGTTAATCAAAGCCGAGACCTATTGCATTTTCAATGCTTGTTATTTTAGAGCGCTCTCTGTGCAGATGCTCTGCCTCTGGGCCGTTAACATGCCATCTTTCTTCATCAGTATTGCATAAGAGCTCTGGGAGCCCTTCCTTGACCCTCGGTGTGAGGATAGGCTTGCTGCTCTGACTACAAAATCCAGAATTCATCTGGGATACTAATCTAGACAGCCAGCTGTTAAGGGAGTAAAAGTAATTGCTCCTGAGATAGGAAGTAGTCTAAAGTGGAAGATGCTAGGACGGCCAAACACGGAGGGTGTGGAGAAAGAGGGGTGGAGGTATAGGGAAGAGATAGGATTAGAGAGGAGAGGTTGGAGAGGAGTGGGGGAGGGACGGAGAGGACAGGACAAGAGGGAATTGGGCGGGGATGGGATGGGATAGGAAGAGAAGAGGGGAGGGGAGGGGGAGGCGGGAGGCGAGGAGAGTGAAGGCTAGTTAAACTTTAAGAGGGAGAGAAAGGTGCGAGAGAATGGGAAAGAAGGAAACAGGAGAGTGAAGAGATGTCAAAGAAGATTGGGGTTAGGGTTAAAAACGGATGGGGAGAGTGGTCAAAAAAGAGTAGGGCAGAAAATAAAAGAGGGCATCACAGAGTGGGCAGAGGGTGCACGGGTGTGAGTCAGGGGCAAGAGGTGAGAAGGCAGTCGAAGGTGGGAGGGGAAGAGGGGTCTGGAAGGAGGGGTTCTGAGTAACACGAGAAGGGGGTCCGGGGAAAGTCGCCAGCTGTTGGGGGAGAAGTGGCCGTCTGAGGGCAGGACTGGGGAGGGAGAGAACAGCTGCTTCAGAAAGAGTGAAGAGGTGGACCCTGGGGCAGAGAAGCCAAAAGTGTTTGAACGGGGCAGAGAGACGGGGCTGAGAGGGAGGGAGGTGTCTGAGGCCAGGACTGCAGGGAGGGAGGAGCCGCTTGGGACAGGCGGAAGTGGCCCCGGGGCAAGAAGGAGATGGGCTAGAGAGGAGAGGAGAGGGAGAGAGGGCAATTATAACAATAACAACTGGTAGGGGAGCAAAGGACAGCACGGACACCATAATGGATTAAATAAACATTTTAACATCTCTGGACCTCATTCCGCGTAGAGACTTTTGTTTTTTAACATAGTGTGCATATGTACAAGAAGAGAGGTTGAAATGAGTAACGCTAAATTGTTACAGTAAGTACTTGAGCCATAAGACCACGAGATAGATGAAAAACTAAATTAAAACAATAGATGGCAGTCACACAAAATCCCCCCTGCCCCCTCCCACACACACAAAATGCCCGGTCGCCCCTGCAATCCAGTGCCGTGGGGCACATACATATGGGTGCCTGGGAGGAGTGTCTGCCCACAAAGCCTGTTTGCTCCCAGCCCCTTGCTGTGTATCTCAAAGCTTCCAGGACCCCCATCGGGCCTCCGAGAGGGCATCGGGAATAGTCACTCCCTTGTAAGTACAGTGTAGCTTACTCGCAAAGCAAGTGCCCTCCACAGCAGCCTGAAACACTCAGAAGTCTTGCCATAAGAGCTACTGTACTGTGGAATATCATGGTAGAAACATTGATTTCTTGGGGCATTTACAAGTTTTAGGAGTAAAAACAAACAACACAAAGGGATAAGAGGTGTTGCTTGTGGAGATGGTGAAAGGATTGCTATGAGAAGATCCCTTTATTAGCATCCTGACCCCATGCTCACCTTCACAGAGTCTACAGTATACATGACAGTGTGCTCCCCTGCAATGGCTGCAGCTGTGATGATTGTGTCTGTGGAGGCGCTGGCTGGAAAGATTTTGTATTCGCCCCTGGGACCCTCTCCACCCCTGCTCCTCTACTCCAAAGCCGTTTCATCTGTCCCTGGAGAGAAGTGGCAGCTGGAGCATTGCTGAGTACAGAAGGGGCGGAGCACAACCCTCCAGCGTCGGACATACTTTCACCTCATGCAATTTCCCGAGCACAAGCCCCCATGTCTCTTCGGTGCTCTTTGCACAATCACCCAAAACACTTGTATAATGTTACCTTATGGCGTGCAATAGGATCTGCTTGAGCCTCCCAGGGTGTGCTCCGACAGCCGTTTACAGATGAAAGCTGTGGCCATCTTAAGAATGTAAAGCCTATGGTGAATGGCAATGTATTATGAGCAGTGCGTCCTTCTTCACTCCGGTGGACTTAGGCATGTTCACACAGGCATTAGGAAGGGAGCGTGATGCCTGCAAGAAACCACGTGCACAAAAGAGGTGTCGTGCTTGAATAATTAAAATAAAACGGGAAAGCCTTCCTGGGTGGATGAGGGGTATTGAAATGCCGTCAGCTGCTCGTTCATATGCAAACACAAAACATCCAGAGCTGCCGACTCTGCTGAACTGAGATAAGCTGTAGAAGCACCGACACAAGCGTGAGGTTGGAGGGGTACTGGGGGCGGGCAAGCACTGTTGTGTGAGGGGAAGGTGTTGAGGTGTACGTGGAGATTAAGTGATGGGCGAAGAAGATTATGCCGTCAGAGGAGCGCGAACAAAGTAACCAGTGTGTTTTAGTAAAAAACGCGTGTGGTTGAAAATATGAGCTGCGTGCGTTTGCCGCCGAAAGCCAACAAGCACAAAATTACTAACACACAGCCGAGGAAATGAAATACAAGCGCTCGCCATGACGTTTTTGTTCGCCTTTTTCTGCCGTCCCACTTGGACGGCCTCGGCCTGCTGGCGTAAAAGGTTTATTATCTTCTTTATGGGGCCATCTGTTTCCCCCCATAAAGATAACAAACCTTTTACGCCAGCAGTAAGTCAGGGCAGTCAGTCCAAGTGGGACGGCAGAAAGAGAGAAAAGAGTACGTCACACAGTGCTCTTTCCCAATGGCTGGCCACCGTTTAGCATGAACAGTGACGCCAGCCAATGGAAAAGAGGGGCAGGGCTAATGCCCTTTACTAAAAAATCCCCATATCTTTAAATCTCGCCAGCAAGAATGCGCATGCGCGCAGTCTACACCAGGCGGGACCTAAAAGGGCTATATTGTGCTGCCACCTACTGGCAGCTGATGTGTACTACTTTGTATGGCCACGACCACGAACGCTGAACAAATGTCGGGAACAATGGAGTTTGAATAGGCCAAATTTTCATGAGTGTAAAATCCTAAAATCTAATCTAACGGTCTATAGCAAACTTTTTTAACTGTGTGTGCACGTTCATGTTGCAACACGTATGTTCATGCGTGCGCAATTTTGTGTGCGTGTGTGCACACTGTCGCTTTGGTATCCGTTTGCCCTATGAATATGTATGCATATTTGTATATACTCACATTTATTTAACTATTTATGCATGCAGTTATTTATTTATTTTAGTAGCTGCTGTAGTGCTGCTGAACCCATGACTGGGTAACAGAACGCGGCACGCGTTAGACTGAAGATGCTGATGTAAATAATTAGGGAGCAAAGCAGAGAATGTATGTTGACACTGATGGGCGTAAAATTAACAATCTGCAGCACAAGTGACTGGCTCTTTGCAGTAGATCAAAGGCTGGGGGGGTAGCTTCTGGTTCTGGCAAGCGTTTGAGAGAATGTTTAGGTCTGAAAAGGTAAATGTTCGTGTACCCAAACATCTGCACTGGGGTATGTATGAGTGTCTCCAGGTGTATTTGTACAACTGTTGCTTTCAGCTCTTTAGAATTCGTATAACACACAACTACCACTAGTGTGCTGCCAGTGCCATTGCCTTGTTTTGTAGCTTCTGCAGTCAGAGTCTGCATGTGGCTGGCTGCGGGTTGTGCCCTTTGCAAGAGTTCAGCATAGAGCATGAGATCCCAAAGCGTGCTCTGGTCTTGTTGCAATCAGTGGCAGCCGGTGACATTTAAAAGTGGTGGGTGTAAAAGTTCGGGATGAGTGCCCGGTAGCGAGTGAGTACGACCTTCATAAAAGAGGTTCGGGGTGGGGAGCATTTTGACAAAAGAGTGGGAAAATGGTGCATTTTTAAGCACATCTGAGAAAGCAAGAAGGTTAGATAAAGAGATTTCATATGATAACGACGTAGGTACCTGCTTCTTCAGTATATCCACAGACCTCCATAACAGACTTTGAGATAACAATGCAGAGTTAGCGCACACACAGCTCTCTGCTGTCAAGATGAAAGGAGCCCTCCCCTACACAGCTGAGATAAATTCTGGAGGAAAGTGACAATAATACACAAAAGGGAGCACAGTGCTCGGGCTTCACAGGCAATCACCATAGTGCCAATATCGGCAACTGTTGTCACATAACACATAGTAAATACATAAATAAACCACACGACACTTTTTGTAAGTGGAGAACTATTGCTGCAGGTTTATTAGCATAACCAATATGCAAACATGGTGGTTATCTTACGGGCGATCCGATCCCAGGGCAGGCCAACCCCTAGCAGCCTGCCCGTCTGATAAGCCTAAATTACACCATCGCAGTCGCCGATTGGTGCATACCAAACCTTGGGAGGGGCCACGCCTCCCATCCGTGGACCACCAGTCCACGTGCTTACTCACGCCCCCCCCCCCGAAAGAGGTGGGCGGAGCGTATGCTGGCAGCCCCCGGTTGCTCAGACCCACAACCGCCCGTAGGACTAACGGGGCGCCGTAGTTCTTCCAGGGGACAACTCTAGAAATCCCTGGGTATCCTGGCTTAGCACCACGCTGTGCTGCTGCATGAAGTACCCCTTGGTATCTGCAGACTCTGGATCGCCCTGTAACTCCTCCTGCAACACAAAATAACATGTTAAAGAGCCTAACCCCCCTCCTTGTACCTCCGTCTGCTGGGTAAGCGGAGGGGAGGGCAAGGCGAGACGAGAGGGACAAGAGGGCGAGGAAGGGGCGGGCACAGCCTAAATACCCTTGCCCCCTCCCCCACCGCCGGAAGTAACCATTCGCCGGACGTCTTCCCTGGCTGAGCCCAGGGACTAGACCGGCTGCCCCCAGTGCCTTCATGCGGCACTAAGGCGGCCGCCCTGTTAGGGGGGCTGCTGCGCAACCCCCCGGGGCAGCCTTGCATAGTGCCAATATCGGCAACTGTTGTCACATAACACATAGTAAATACATAAATAAACCACACAACACTTTTTGTAAGTGGAGAAATATTGCTGCAGGTTTATTAGCATAACCAATATGCAAACATGGTGGGTTATCTTACGGGCGATCCGATCCCAGGGCAGGCCAACCCCTAGCAGCCTGCCCGTCTGATAAGCCTAAATTACACCATGGCAGTCGCCGATTGGTGCATACCAAACCTTGGGAGGGGCCACCCCTCCCATCCGTGGACCACCAGTCCACGTGCTTACTCACGCCCCCCCCCCCGAAAGAGGTGGGCGGAGCGTATGCTGGCAGCCCCCGGTTGCTCAGACCCACAACCGCCCGTAGGACTAACGGGGCGCCGTAGTTCTTCCAGGGGACAACTCTAGACCTCCCTGGGTATCCTGGCTTAGCACCACGCTGTGCTGCTGCATGAAGTACCCCTTGGTATCTGCAGACTCTGGATCGCCCTGTAACTCCTCCACAGCCTTGGGAGTGGCCACCGTCACTACCAGGGCCCCCCACCAAGGTAGCCTTATTTCCTTACAACCTGCTGCAGCCAAAGCTTCCCCTCGGTCCAGAGGAAAGGATCCATGCCTAAACTAGAGAGGTGCACCCCATCTCCCTCCACGCACCCTGTGGACTCGACGTGTATAAGACCATGCCTGATGAAGCCAAAACCACTTATTGCCGGGCTTCTCCCAGGTCCAGCCAAAACAAGTCTTAACCAATACCGGACCAGAGGCCATCATGCCCCATCAGGACAGGTGCCCCTATTCATTCTAAACTCCCCATGGATTTATGACTGAATTAACCTGCCTAAAAATAGGCGATGGTCCAATGATACATTTGCCTGGCTGAGAACAAAACCTAATCCAAGCCACTCCTGCCAGGTAGTGCCAATGCGAGTGTAGTTAAGAGTTGACAAGCCCGCTCTACCTCCTCTTTCCTGTTATCTGAGTCTAGCACTAGTCGGAGTATAACCATCACCTTCCGACAGTCACCACCCTAAGTGAAGCCTTGCCCTCCCAAACTTCTGCTAGCATACCAGGGAGCAGACAGGACAGCGTGACCCAGGGGGGAACCAAAGCGTAAATACCTCTCTCTGTTGAATACTGGGAATGGACAAGAGGGCGAGGAAGGGGCGGGCACAGCCTAAATACCCTTGCCCCCTCCCCCACCGCCGGAAGTAACCATTCGCCGGACGTCTTCCCTGGCTGAGCCCAGGGACTAGACCGGCTGACCCCAGTGCCTTCATGCGGCACTAAGGCGGCCGCCCTGTTAGGGGGGCTGCTGCGCAACCCCCCGGGGCAGCCTTGCATATCATTGCCCTGGGAGGCTGGAAGCGCCATCTTGAAACGTCCTCATGATGTCACAGTTCCTTAAGCATCTCGTACGCACAAGGGACTCTGCTCATGGATCTTATGACCTGATTGCTGCTAAAGGTTTGCAGTTTTGTGAGATGCGCTTTTATTGTTGCTCCTGCCAGTACTGTGTTACCTGTGACAACTATAATTAGAGTCTACGTCACAGCGTGCACTGCACATGCACAGTCCACCACAGTTTGCAAAAGAGTGCCACACGTAGTCGGCCACAAATCACTTCACACACAAAGTGCATACTAGAGACCATATTTAACAGGGAGAAAGAATGACACCAACAGGAATGGTTCACTGTCGAGAAGATACGAAGCCAATGAAATGAGACAAATTAGCATCTTCACGAGTTGTTTCTGAGTTGATGGAAACACTGCCAGGCTCCGATGGATCAAACAAGAACAGCACCTTCGGCGTTGGTTAAAAAGCACAGTCTGTGCCTCGCGCTTCCTCCTGCTTAGAGAGACAATGGGTATAAGTGCCAAGGAGCACACGTTCCCACCTGCTGCGCCGGCTTTGAAAGCCCGTCTTTATCTCTTTGTCCCCACAGTGCACTGAAAAGCTGTTTCACACCATGTGCCTTCGGATGAAGCGCACGGGGATAAGTGCAGCTGAATACCATTTCAATGATGTGGCACTGCTGCTGTGTGTTGCGTGGGGCTAGTTATGCTGCTGGGGCAGTCGCAGGTTCCGCGGTATGCTCGGCGCTAGCAGGCAAATGATGTGACACCACCACAGGACACAGTCCGAGAACCACGCCCCCGAGCGAGCGGCCCCTTTTATTAGGTCCCCGCGGGCCACGCCTGGCCCGCGGATGTAGTGTGACGCAACAGGTGAAACACTAGACTGGAATACTACATCCCTATCCAAGTTGGTTCAAAACAGCAAAACAAAATTTACCATGTCTCTAACATTCAGCAGACAAATTCACAACAGTTCCTACCACCGGAGTGGCAATACTTGCGTGTCTTCTGGCGTCAGCGTCTGGCAATCTTCAACAGGCAAAGTCTTTTAGACGCTGGCTGGGGCGCGGATTGGGCCTTAGGCAGTATCTTCGAGGCGAGCCCCCCGTCCGAGAACTGGCGGGGTGGTCGTCCTCCGCTGGCGGGTTAACAGCCGCCCCTCCGTCGTTCTCGGGACTCCCCGGGCCATCTGTGGCGGACCCTTCTGCCGGTTCTCCCGCTGGTCTCTCGTGTTGCCCCAATGGCACTTCCTTGAACCAGGATATGTTCCTGGATACTTCCTCACCTCCCTTCCTGGCGGTTACCATGGTCCCTTGGCTGGCTGTTACTGTCCACGGACCAGGTTCATAGTTCGTTCTGAACTTGCCACCCGGGCGGCGGTGCTTGAGAAGGACGGTCGCTCCTGTCTGGCGGATCCTGGGCATGGCCCGGCGGTGAATGCTCGCTTGTTGGTTCCGGCGAGTTAGTCGGACTTGCACTTCCTCCGCATTTATGGGTGGCGGTGCCCACCCTGGGCACGTGGGGAAGAGGTCTCTACGGGGTCCTTGAAACATCAGGGCCCACGGGCTTCTTTGAGTGGAGCAGTGGGGCGTGCTTCGGTACTCCCGTAGGAACTCATGATGCCTCCTCTCCGGGTCCGTTTGCTCCACTCCTGCAATGCGGAATACCTTGTTTAGGGTGCGCATGAAACGCTCCACATCGCCATTTGCTTGCGGCCATTGGGGAGTTACTCGTCGGTGGCGCACCCCTCTCTGGCCGAGAAAGGTAGCAAACTCGGTTCCCTGGAAAGGAGGTCCGTTGTCGCTGCGGACTTCTTGGGGAAATCCGAACATCGCAAAAACCTTTTCAAGGACAGGCTCCACGTGAGAGAATGCTGTCGAGGTTACCAGTTCCACCACCGGGTACTTTGAGAACTCATCCATTAGTACCAGGGTGTGTTTCCCTCCGGTGAAACTTCCAAAGTCTATGCTCACCCTCGCCCACGGGAGGGTGCTGGCGCTTTCGGTTATCACAGGTCTTTCTACGCCCCCGGTCAGCTGGCACAGCGGGCATCTCCGGACGTATTCTTCCACCATGGTTTCCAGCTCGGGGAACCAGACCTTCTCCCGCATCCTGGCCTTCATCTTCGTGATGGCTTGGTGGCCCCCGTGGGCTAGTCGGGTTTCTTGATCTCTCAAGGCTTGGGGAATCACCAACCGTGCACCTCACAGCAGGACCCCCTCATTGGTGGCGCTGAGTTCGTGGCGTACTTGCCACATTTTCCCCGCGTACCCTATCTCTGCCGGACTCCAGGAATTTGCTGGCCGCAGATAGTTGGTCCACACTCCGGCCTGGACAGCGGCCAGGGTCTTTTGATAGACTTCATCGGTGGCTGCCGCCTCTTTGATGTCCTCTAGGGTCATGTTCACCGGGCAGGCCGCTGCGGACACCAAATGGATATATTGGTCAATGTCCTTGGTGTCGTCGTGAGCCGCCGCCGGAGCCGGGTGCCGGGACAGGAAGTCGGCCGGATTCTCGGCGCCGGGCCGGTATACCACTTCCATTTCGTAATGCTGCAGTTGTACCGCCCATCTCTCAATCCTCGGCGAGGGGTGAGGGGCGACTGTCTCATCAATGTGCAGCTTGACTGGGTTACACTTGATGCGTCCAAGTCCCTAGAAAAGTTCTGGGAATTGTTTGAGTAGTTCTTCTACCTGCAGAGTCTGTATCTGCCTTGCGAACGATATCAGGCCCAGGTCTTCTGCGGTGTGGCTGCTCAGCAGAGTGTCTGCTTCCCTGTCAATGACATGTATCGTCGTTGTGACTTCTACGTCGTCCGCTTTGATTGGTACGGTGATCTTCCCCTTCAAGGGCAGCGGTGTATCGGCTCCATAGGCATATATGCGGGTCTTGGACGGTCGCACCTCCGGCCGAGGTTTCAGCTGTCGGTATTGTTGCAGGCCCATGACGTTTACGGTGGCTCCGGTATCAATGACCGCCTGTATTTCTGTCCCTGCCACGTGGACAACGCACGTTGGTTGTGGCCGGCGGCGCAGCTTGAGTTCCTGCGCAAACGATATGATGAAGGCCTCTCCCTCGTCTTCGTCCGACGACTCTCCGCTCGTGTTGAGGTACTTCTTCCCTCGTCTCCGTGTATCCTCGGGTGGCCTCTCGTCCGTCACCGACAGGTGCCTTACCGCCTTCGTTGGGGGTCGCCTGCTTCGGAACTCACGGTCTCTCGTGCGTCTCCGGCATACCGAGGAGAAGTGATTCGGTATTCCGCAATTGGTGCACACTTTCCCTTGGGCGGGGCATTCCTTAGCGGTGTGTGGTTCGTGTCCACAGTACCCACACTTCGGTTTGGTCTTCTCCGTGTTCTGGTTCCTGAACGGGCCTCCCCTTGGCATGGCGCGAACGGCATCCGCCCGCTCTACCTTGATGTTTTCAGGCTTGCCCGGGGTCTTGATGAGTGCCTGGTCCATCTCGTTTGCCCTGGCTGCCGACAGGTCGTGTGATCTCGCCAGTACCAGCATGTCTTCGAGTGCGATTTTGGGCTGGCGCAGAACCAACCCCCTCAGCGTTTTATCCCGACACCCCTGAATGAGTTGTGCCCGAATCTCCTTTGGCTGGTCATCTTCCGTGCACGTGCTTGCGAGCTCACACAGCCATAGAATACGTCCATGGACTCCCCCTCTCTCTGCCGGGCCTGGCGTAACTTGAACCGTTCAAAATCCGGATTCAGTTGGGGATCAAAATGGGCATTCAGGGCTGTGACCGCCGCGTCATAGTCCCCCGCCGCCCCAGTATTAGGCAAGTGCTTAAACAGCTTGAAGATTTCGTCCCCCGCGTAGTGTAGGAGCAAGGATCTTTTTATGGCGTCGTCCGTCTCCCTGGTCACAATAAAGTAGTTATTGAGCCGCTCGATCCAGATTTTCCTCCTGGGCGACGCCGTTGCGGGATCTTCAAGCTCTCTGAACGGGGGTAACACTCCTGACGCGGCGTGCTGGAATGGGGCCGGTCCGGGCGCTGCCGCTCCTGCTGGGGCTTGCGCGCCCCTCTGGGCATTGTCAACCATCGCGACCGGTGCTGGTGGCAGGCTTGTCTAGTGCTGCAGGTGTGGGGCCCTTCCTTGTGCTACCGTGATGGCCTTTGCGGCGTTCTCCCGTGTGGTGGCGTGGTGGGCCTGCGCCTCCTCCCAGTTGCTCCCAGCTCTCCCTCTACCACTGACACTGAGGCCTAGCGCTGGTAGATGTATGTGGTTGCTCGTGTGTGGGGGCAGCGCTCACCAGTGTATGCCTTGTGGGTGGTTGTTCTTCCCCTTCAAACCTCCACCAGCAGCTGGTGCGAGTGCTGGTGTCCCTGGGGCCCTCCTTCTTGCTCCCTCTTGTGGTTGCACTGTCAGCAACCCCCGTGATGCAGCCGAAGCCTCGGGGTGAAGGAGGCAGGCAGACGGGCCCGATGCGAGGAGCAGCGCTGCTGACGCGCTGAGCAGCTGGTCTCGAGGCAGCAGGGGCCAACGGCAGGCAGTCGGGGCCTCACGCAGGGCATGCAGTGCCCACGTGGTCTCCGGCGAACAGGACCGGCCGGCGCACGTGCTTGCGTCCCGGGAGCCGGGAGCCGACGCACGCGATGTCCTTGGAGCTACGGAGCCTTCCCGGCTCGCAAACAAGCAGACGGAGGGAGTCAGAGTCCCCCACCCTCGTCGCCAGTGTTGTGTGGGGCTAGTTATGCTGCTGGGGCAGTCGCAGGTTCCGCGGTATGCGCGGCGCTAGCAGGCAAATGATGTGACACCACCACAGGACACAGTCCGAGAACCACGCCCCCGAGCGAGCGGCCCCTTTTATTAGGTCCCCGCGGGCCACGCCTGGCCCGCGGATGTAGTGTGACGCAACAGGTGAAACACTAGACTGGAATACTACACTGTGGTGGGGAACAAGAGAGAGGTGTGCTGCGCCGCATCAGTGTCTGTGCTTGTTCACTCGGTAATCATCTCTTGACGCCTTGAAGAAAGAGTACTCAAGAGACGAGAGCCGGGAAACTTCTCCAGAGGGAAGGATAATTTAAGATGTGATAGCCGGGGAGGGACAGAGGGGAGGTAGTGTTTATAAGGGGTGTGAAAAGCAGCAAACCTTTCTCTAGCAAGCTTCTGGTATTTCCCCTAAAAACGGTGAAAAATATTTAGTGAGTGAAGTTTCCCTAGTGTTGAAAATCTGGACTTTGCAAATGTCATTTCTGCTGAGTTCCCTGAAGGGAAAAGCTAAGCAAGTCACGCGCCTCCACACAAAATACGCGTTTGTACATGACTGATTTTTGTTACGTCATCTTAAGGAGACAATAGTGCTTTACGAAAGTCCAGAACGAACATACAGAAAAATAAATAAATAAGTAAATACATTAAAAAAAATAATGTTAAAAGCGTTCTTTTGGATCTGTGCTCTATTTCCAAAGGTCTGTTTTATCTTTGCCAGCTTGCTATAGACTTTACCATATATGCTAATGACATCAGAGATTAATATAAGCTTTCCCTGGGAAGCAGGGTGGAAGAACCGGCTCAAAGCATAAGAATCACTGTGCAACCAAAGGTAGCTATATGCGAAGGAAATTATGCATCACTGATGCTAGCATGCGACCGATACATCTATAAGGCCTTTCTTCCCTTCTGAAACGTAATTCAATGCAGCAGCGACTTTCAATGGCACAGAAGCCAGCCTAAATAATAGGTTTTTACTGGCAATGCACAGTAGCATGCTTCCATTTTTTTGTTAATGTGCCTGCCCTGAAATCATAAAAATAAATAAATAAAAAATGTACTTACTCTCACTCCCTCGTCCTCCGTTCTGTGTTTCTTCTGGAATGCAGCGAGTCCTCATGAAGCCTCTTCTAACTGCCCTCTATGAATCCAGATGCTGCCCTCATGGCGCTGATGAGGTTAGCAGCATGAGAGAAGCACCAGCCCCCAGTGCCTGATGCTCCATCAGACACTGGGGGTCTGTGCCTGCTCTCCACTCAGTTGTTATGACAGATAATTAGAGAGGGTTAAAATACACATCCGGCTGGCCATCGCAAGAAAGCTGGCCAAAGTGACATGCGCAGTGTAAACTGGAGCAGCCAGCGACACTGCTCCCTGCTGCCAATCAGCAGCTAGGACTTCGCCCAGCTCTGCTACCCAGCTCTGCTGAAATTAAGAATAGAATGGTAATGAAATCTCTTCATTACCATTTTATGTTTCATGCTTCCTGCACTGTCGGTGAGGGGACGATGCTCCTCCGCCCTAAGAGAGGAACCGCCGCTGCTTGCAATGAGTTTGTCACATCGGCTGAGTGTTTGAGTGTAGGAGAGGAGGTATGAGGACTGCAAAGCGTGTTTCTTCCTACGAGAGGTCGGAGAGGTGATTAGACGTGCAAGGCTTTAAGTGTTGTGAAAAAGTTGTCTCACTTCGAGATATTTTATTGCATCCAGACATTTCACACATCAACCAACATGCCAGGCCTATTGGTGCTGCCAATGCTTTTCTTTGTATCAGATAAATGAATAATACCATGATTTTATTGTGAATATTTTGAATTGGAAATGTTTCAATTTAGAAAATATACGAAACTGTGAATTGAACTTCACTTAGGTCTATGGGAGGGGTAGTGACTTTCAGAGTGTCTCAAACATGTGTTGTCCCCTTCCCCCCACTTTCATCTCCAGTCTCTCACTCTGTTAAACCCTTATGACCTGTTTCTCTCCACATATTCCTGAAATTCTCCATGTGCATATCCCACACTTTCCCACTACTGGCCTTAGGTTCATAGCAATGGCACTACACGTTTGGTAAACAAAAATACAAAGTAAATGGATACATCAAATATCAATCCAGTAGCGAGACTGCCTTGTGGGCGCTCAGTGTTGGCCAGAATATCCAGCAGAATTGTCACTGTGACTCATGGGGTGGTGTTAGTGGGACAGCTTTCCTACCTTAGTTATAGGTTTCAGCTCAGATGGCGCGGCATGATTGTTAACTTTTTGGGGGAGAAAGGCAGAGGGTCAGACAGTGTTCTCCTCACAGGTCTGAGCGTCGCCATCACTAGTAGAGTTTTGGCAACAGTCTTATCTGCTTTGTAGGACATGCTCCTAAGACCTCAAGAGGACAGATACTGGAATCTACTGCCTCCCCTGGTCAGACGAGGATGTCCACGCATGACTTGAGAGCTCCTCTGGGTACATCCTCAGCAAGAGAGACAGGGACATGACAGTCTGCATGAAGAAGGCTCCAGCATCCATCAAAGCTTCATAAAAGACAGGCCCACTCTGCCAGCCACACCCTTGGCACGGCTTCTGGCTGCGATGGGTGCAGCATCACACCTCTAATGTTGGGGCATTTGAACACATCACCAACACATTGCAACCACTGCATGTGGCTTCCTTCCTCTTCTAGCAGCCGTACACTTCAAAACATGCACAAGGCCATTGAGGATATGCTTAACACACAGCCTGCAGTTCCTTCCTTACCAAACTCAAATAAAAAAAGATCCCTCATAAAGAACTAAGGAAGCAGGGTTTCTCCTCAAGTACTCCAAGATGTGACATGGTGCCCCTTCAACCCTACATTGTTTTTCCTCCCTGGCACCACTACAGGAAAGATCTAAAGACCCACCTCTAATTGTAACCTGGAAAAAGTTCTAATCAGACTCACATTTCCTAATGGAAATGAGCACATTGGGAACAAGGAGCCATGTCTAAATGAGAGTCGCAGAGGAGTATCGCCCTTAGCATAATTCACATTAAAAAGAGGGCCCGAATAGGGTTTTTTGCTGTAAATTTGTCAAACATTGTTTAAAAGCCATAGGATTTATAAGCCATTAGGCAGGGAATTAATACAATAATCCCATCGGGTAAAGCCTTCCAAGAAGAGCTATTGTGCCAGAGTCGAGCAGTGTTTTTCATAGTGAATGAGAAGGCTCGAGGTGTCAGGGGACTGTCAAGGGATGTCTGTGCTGCTGGGTTCTGTGCTAAGACTGGTGCTGTCCTTTATTATGCAAACTCAGAGCTTTGATATTACACATTCCTTTAGGTTAAGGTGCTGCTATGATGCCATAATTCCCATGCCTACATTACCAAAGAATGAAAAACATCACTACCATACCAAATCCACATTGTGAAGCAGTGCAAAGCTTATTTGCCATCTCAGCAATCATGTGGCCCTGGTTTGTACAGCACCACTGTCATGCCAGAAAAAAGAAAAGACGCTTGATTACATCTCCCTATGTGTCTCCAAAGGGAGTTCTCCACCACAGTGGTAGCGACCGCCGTCAAGAGATGGAAAGTTACTAGAAATAACTTTACACTCATGACTTCTGTTGTAGGAGGCTCCACCCCTCATGTATGAAGGTGGACACATTTAAGACTCCAGTTAATTGTAAATCTCTACTAAAAAATGATGAATGGAAAAAGGTGGAGAGTTAGACTTAGGGGTAGGAGTAGATCAAAATGTGAGTAGTAGTAGTTGTCTCCATTGTATTGTTGACCTGTGGACTGATGCACCTATCCCGGTGGTGCCTCCACAATCCCTCTCTCTCTCTCTCTCTCTCTCTCTCTCATCTTGTCTCTTAGGTGTTAAAGGTCTATGGATTGATTTCTCTCTGCTTGTGCTGCCTCCTCAGTCTCTCCCACACATCTTCTCTCTTTTGTTTTGTTGGTGTATAGCCCCTGTGCTGACTCCACAGTCTGCGCACATTCGTATTATTAGTATATAAGGTTGATGCACCTACCCCATGTGCTGCCTCCACTGTCTCCCTCTCACATCTTCTCTCTATTGTATGGTTAGTGTGTGGGTCGATTAACTTGTCCTGGTACTGCCAACACAATGCTTTCCACACCTTTTCACTCCTGTATTTTAGATTTATGGATTAATACTTGTCCCTCTGATGCCACCACAATCCTTTCCCCCACACCTTTTCACTCTTCTTTTATGATTTAATGTAGGGGTGGGTGGATATCGCGGAGGTTCACTCCATGGAATTTTGCAGAGTTACTTAAAAACTCTGTGCGATTCCACAGAGATCCGTGAGGGGTGAAATTCGGCAAGTCAGGCCGCTCGCACTGATTTTTAACGCCAGGAGCTTGTTCCGTGCTGTAAAATCTGCATGAACACCACCACATGGCACGCCAGAGAGTGCTGCTTCTTTCTGGAGCTCGAGTAGATTTTCTCCTTGAGCTGCAGCTTTCTTAATGTGAGCGGCAGCTTTCTCAACGCAAATGGTAGCCCAAGTTGAGAAATCTCACCAGGAAGTGTTCTAGCGCTCCAATTTTCTCGCTCACCAACTAAATGTTGGCAAGCTGCACGTGAGAAAAAACTCCGCCACATGATGGTTGGTGGAGTTTTTCCAGAACTCAGTGGCCCAAGGGGAACGTGGAGTGGACAAAACTCCGCGAACGCCGCTGGAGCAACGGAGTTTATCGCTCACCTCTAATTTAAAGTTTACTGCACCTTCCAGGGTGCTACCACCACATTCCCTCTCTCGCACTGTATTATTTTTGTATTATGGACAGAGCCACTGGAATTATACAATTCTGTGGCTGTGATATTTTGCACATAATTATAGATTTCCAACACTTGCCATATAAACTTCTCCTGCATAATTTGCAGATTTTACCAAAAATAATTCTAGCTCAAATGGATTAAACGTTGGTGAAAACATGGGTTGCTGTGCAGTGACAGCCCCTTTGCAAAGTTTAACTGGTCACCTTTCCTTCGGTGATTGCTATTTTTAGGTGTTAAACTGATACTAAAGATTTGAACCCTTTGCCCAGACAGTGCTACCATGACTACTATCAACATTATGAAGTAATACAGCCACCAAAAGTGCCGTCTTAGGTTGCATAATTTGCCTTTTCTTGCCACATATTGTTTTCAACCTTGCTCCATAATTTGATCCTCGCCTGCCACATAATTCCAGTGGCACTGATTACAGGTTTATGATTTGATGCACCTGTCCTTGTCCTTTCTCCACTTTCCCTCTCTCTCACCTTGCCTCTCCTCTATTCTAGACCTCTAGACTGATTTCTCTATGTTGTGCTCCCTTCTCAGTCTCTCTTATATCTTCTTTCCTTTTTTTGGTTGGTATATGGATCAACGCACTTGTCTCTGTGCTGCCTCCACATTTCCTCTTCCACAGCGTGTCTCTCCTGTATTATATGTCTATAGATTAATTACCCTCTCCTTGCGCTGCCTCCACAGTCTCACTCTCACATCTTCAATCTTTTTTGTTGTTGATGTGTGGATTGATCATAGGCGCTGGAAGCAGGGGTACAAAGGTGCTTCAGCACTCCTAAAATATCTATGCTCGAGCTCAGCAGGTAAATGAATAATAAAGATGCCTTTAAATTGTGTTTTTATCCTGTCATATTTGCTGTGCGTTCAAAGACAGAGGTCAAATGTCAGGTGATGACTAATGACTAATTGTGGCTTATTCTTTTAACATGGAGATTGGTGTTTACTTTTCTTTCTCTGACTCCAAAGTTAGATTATTTTGTAAAGTGAAGTATCTGATAATCTTGCTGGGGTACAGGAATTGTGAAGGGAAAGGCTGGAGGATGTCAGTTTTTTTCTAAACAACAACAAAATGTAAATTTCTGTGATTAAACTGTGCAAATATTTCAAAATATACCAGAAGTTAGGAAAACACAAATTAAGCACTTTTTTGTAATTCTGAAGTGTGATAGCAACAAAGAGTTTAATAGGACAAAAATAAATCAACACACTTTACTTGGTGATGTGCAAATGATAAATATTTGCTGAAACCCGACTTCCACACATTAGCGTTAGTGTGCTCTGAGGTTTCATCACTGAAACTGCATGTCAGTGCGATTGTTGTTGCCATTTCAATGGGAAATGTGCTTTTTGTAAATGAAACCATGTTTTAGTGTTATATTTGTCTCTTTGCTGCCACCACAATCCTTTCCCCACACCTTTTCACTCTTGCATTTCTCCAAAATGCACCATTTGCTGCGTACACCACCTTTACCACTCTCCTGCTGAATGGACATGGCTCCTTTTCTGTACTTGTTCTGTGTGAAACACTTGGATGCTTCACAGTCCCTATGGCTTCAGTAATGCAACATTGATAGCAGCACCCCCACTCTGGAAATCGTTCCTGCTCCACCAGGATTGATGCAATCGACTCTGCACTGTCACCACAGTCTCCCGCTCACATCTTCTCGCCTTTTGTTGTTGGCATGTGGAGTGATGGACTTGTCTCTGCACTGTTGCCATAGTCTCCCTCTCACATCTTCTCACCTTTTGTTATTGGAGCGTGGAGTGATGCACTTGTCACACTTCTACTCGTGCATGTTTTGATTTAGAGATGAATCAATTCATCTACTGTTGTGCTCCCTCACACCATGCCATTTTTGTGTTATGGATTTATAGACTGAAGCACCTGTTTCTGTGCTGCCTCCATAGTCCTTGTGTCACACCTTGTCTCTTTTGTGTTATAGGTTTATAAATAGATTCCCCCTCTTCTGGAGCTGCCTTGATCTTACATCTTCTGTATTTCTCATTGTTAGTGTAAGGATTGATGCCCATTCCCTGTGCTGCCTCACAGTCTCTCCATCTCACACCGGGTAGCCTTAGTTAACATTGTGTTGTATCTTGTTAGGGCTGTTCTTGTGATTCCTGCAAAGTCCTTCACTCACAGTTGTCCTTTGCTATGATGTTTACCACACATTAATGCATCACTCCTCATACTCACTGCCCAGTTCCCTTTCCTCATCTGATCTTCCTCGGAATGCTGTTCTAAAGATTGGTGTCCATGTCCCAGTTGTGCCTGCATGAGCCCTCTCTCACCTGGACGTCAGCTGAACTGGTCTGTAGTATGACACACCTCTCCACCTTATGGTGCCTGCTTTCCCTCCCACGTCCCTTGTGAAGCTGCTCTACAGTGATGCGTCCATATCCTATCCTCTCCACTAGGTGGCAAACCTCTCCAACTAATCACTTCATATTCATTTCTCTCAACTGCTTTTTTTAGGGTCGAGTCTGTGAGAGCATGCGCTAGCACATGCGTCTCACGCTTGTGAGACTGTCTTGTATCCAAAAATAGCTTAGAAAACTTCCAGTGCCCTTCAAACAGAAGGCGTGTGACTGGCAAAAACATGCCCAGCAGAACAAACAAAATTGCAAAGTTTTATTTTCTATAGTTAACTTTCTTTTAATTTTCTAAGTCTTCTTTTCTCACGTTGCTCTTATGTTTTCTTTTGTTTTTGCCCGTGGGCGCTGTTCTCAAAAGAAGCGGATTATTTTATTACAAAGCAACATTGGTCCTTTCTTATCTGTAATTTCAGAAATGATGCTTTAACATATAAATGCAGTACACCCCAATTCACCCCACTCCAATTTGCACCACTCCAATCTACACCAATTCCCCTCACATCACCCCTCACCAACCAGCCCACTCAGTCCAATCAACCACACTCCATTCCTCCCAACCCAAACCACTCCAATCTGTCCCACTCCAATCCAAAAAACTCTGCCCCACTCCAATCCAAAACAATCTGCCCCACTCCAATCCAAAACAATCTTCCCTACTCCAATCCAGAACAATCTGCTCCAATCCAAACATTCTGCCCCACTCCAATCCAAAACAAACTACCCCACTCCATCCAGAACAATTTGCCTGCTCCAATCTGCCGCACTTCAATCCATAACAATCTGACTCATTCCAATCCAAAACAATCTGCCCCGCTCCAATTTGCCCCACTGCAATCCAAAACAATCTGCCCCACTCCAGTCTGCCCCACTTTAATCTGCCCACTCGTTTGTCACACTCCAATCCAAACAATCTGCCCACTCCAATTTGCCTCACTCCAATCCAAAACAATCTACCCCACGCCAATCCAACCCACTCCAATCCAAAACAGTCTGCCACACTCTAATCTGCCTCACTTAAATCTGCCCCACTCCAGTCCAAAACAATCTGCCCCACTCCAATACACTCACTCCAATCCTAAACAATCGACCATATTCCAATACGTCTTTCTCCAATCGAAAACAATCTGCCCCACGCCAATCTGCCCCACACCAATTCAAAGCAAGCCTCCTCACTCCAAACCACCCCATTCCAATCTGCCCCACTCCAACTCACACCACTCCAGTCCAATCCACCCACTCCATCCTGATTCACCCCACTCCAATCCACCCCAGTGCACTTCACTCCACACCAATCCATTCCACCCCAATCAAGCCCAAATCCAATCTACCCTACTCCAATAGAATCCACCGCTCCCCAATCCACCCCCTCCCTTCCCAATCCACCCCACCCCTCTCCAATCCCATCCACCACAATCCTTCCCTCTCTAATCCAAAACAATCTAGCGCACACCAATCCTGTTGCAGGGATTCTGCTTTTGCACAGAACTATGCGCAGGAGACCAGGACCTCAGAGAATTGTGGTGTACCAGAAAATCCTCCTCAGAACCCAGAACCCCTTATCCGACTAGCTTAGTATCTCATTCGTTAACCTAGATCTAGCTAGGTGGTCCCAATGTATAGACAAACCAGAACAAGCGACTTAGATATTTCTCAGGAGTGGTGGGAATCTGAAATACCTGTTCGTACTTATTTATTAGTCCACAACTGAATAATACAGACACGGTAAAGTTTAAAGAGTTTATTTTATAAACCTCGCGTCCTAAGATGCAGTACTTTGGCTAACACTAGCAGACTAACCGTACAGATCAGAACCATAAGCATTATTACAATACCATATATAATGAAAGGAGCAATCATACTATTAATGACAGTGGTATATGGCCACACTCCTTTCACTATAATCTAATACATTATTATTATTAGACTATTAGAAGGTCTCTTAGGCTAACAGGGGGGACCCCATACCGTATAGATCAGCTTAGTAGAATCACATCAAAGGATCAGCTCTCACAGCATGCATCAGCTCTTCTTGTTCGAATGAATGTAAAACCAAACTGTTCTGCAATATTAAAGACGCTTGTCCTTCAAACATTGGCAGCTGTATGCATGATATGTCTAACAAGTGGTACGATCAATCTAAACACAACACTCTGTACCTTCTAGTGACCCAGACGCGTTCTTTGCATGATGTACAGACCAAGGGCACATTTCACGGTTAAGAATGTATAACAACCGTTTGTTATTCTGTAGGGCAAAGACGAGTCAGCATTTTACAAAATGAATAACACATAACAACAGTGTCGTGTGCAGCGCAGCAGAAACAACAAGCTTGCTTGTTAACTATGATCTCGGTTATGCTAACTTAGTGTTGTAAATAGGGCGTGGCTTAGTCCATCTCACAATCCAAAACAATCTGCCCCACTCAATTCAAAACAATCTGCACCATTCCAATCCACACCAAACTGCCCCATTTCAAACTAAAACAATCTGCCCAATCCAATCTGCCCCACTCCAATCCAAAACAATCTGCCCCACTCAATTTAAAACAATCTGCAGCATTCCAATCCACACCAATCTGCCCCACTTCAAAACTAAAACAATCTGCCCACTCCAATCTGCCCCAATACAAAACAATCTGCCCTATTTCAATCCAAAAAAGTCTGCCCCACTCCAATCTGCCCCACTTCAACCCACTCCAATCCAATTTACCTTGCCCTAATCCAGTCCACCTCACTCCAATCCAATCCACCCCACTCCAGGCAAATCCAATCTACCCCACTCGACTCCATTGCACTCCACTCCAATCCACCCCATACCAATCCAGTTTACCCCACTTAAATTCAATCCCTCCCAACCTAATCCACCCCAATCCAATCCACCCAACTCAATCCAATTCACCTCACTCCAATCCACCCAACTGCAACCCAATCTACTCCAATACACCCCAAGCCACTGTAGTACACCTCACACTAATTCACCCTGCTCCATTCCACCCCTCTCCAGTCCACCCCAACCCACCCCAATCATCCCACTCCAGTCCACCCCACCCAATCCACCACACTCCAATCTAATTTTCCCCATGTCAGCCCAATCCACCCCACTCCACTCCATTCCACTCTACCCCAATCCAATCCACCCCACCCGAGTTCAGTCCAGCCCACTCGGTCCCACCACCCACCCTACTCCAGTCTAATCTGCCCAACTCTAATCCAATCCACCCCATTCCAATCCAATCCACACCACTCCAATCCAATCCAGCCCCTACAGTCCAGTCCAATCGACACCCCACCACTACACTCTAATTCACCCCACTTCGAACCACCCTACTCTAATCCAATCCATCCAACCCCAATCCCCCACCTCAAACATTCTAATCCACCCTACTCCATTCCACCCCACCCCATCTCACCCCACCCCATTTCAATCCACCCCACTGCAATACAATCCACCCCATCCTGTCCACCCACTCCAATCCACCGCACTCACTCAATCCAACACACTCTAACCCAATCCACTCCAATTCAATCCACTACCTCAATCCACTCCAACCCACTCCACCTTATTCCACCCCACTCCACTCTACGCCACTCCACTTTATGGCACTGCACTTTACGAGATTCTCTGCCATTGCAATCTACTCCCTTCTACTCGAATCTGAAACACTCTACTCCCCCACTCCACTCTACGACACTCTACTCCAACAAATCCAGTATACAACAATCTTCTCCCCCACGCCATTCTTGGACAGTCCACGAGGTTTTGCTCTATGTTGCGTTGAACTCAGATATTACTGAATACAGATTCGCTGTTAGAATGTTGTGCACTTGTCTGCCGTGCTGGCCACTGAGAGCAAAGGTATCCAACCAACCAATGGGGTGGGTCGCGCGTTAAGGCCGGATTAAGCGAAAAGTAGTCCTTAAAAAACAAAACGATAATGCCAGCCCCAAAGTGAGCCTTCCAAGCACAGCAAGGATACTTTTAAAGGGGGGCAAACGATTCATTGTTCAGTGCAATTTTCAAAATTATTGTCTAAAATCCACAAGAACTGCAGGTGGTTCTGAACACTAGTACAGACACCGTCCTAATAGTTTATGGTGCGGCACAGTGCATGGACCATTCTTTCTCCACAGCAGCAAACCGCGCACGCGCCTGTTAGAGCATTGTGCGCTGTTCCGTCAAGGCTCCCTCTTTAGGCCTGGGAGGGCTGAGAAGCTCACAGCCTAGCTTGCCTGCCCTCAAAGCAGCCAACCAGAAGCACCCTTCACCTCACAGTAGGGTTCCCGGCATCTGACACTGAAACATTGCCACCCGTGCAGCCGCTCTCACTCCATTGATGGGGTTGTGTAGTATATACCAACTGCCTGTGTGTTCCCACCACAGCCCCTCCCTCACACCTACTGCCCCTTGTTACTCCTTCCTCTGGGCGGGAATGCACAATCCCACGTTGCCTGCTGCATCTGCCCTGGTCCTGTGTGTTCTTCAATCCCCCCACTTTAATACCATAGAAAGTATCCCCATAACAATCCTATAGAGGACGATAAAGCGACGAGTGTGCTTGTTGTGGACGCTTTGTGTAGGATTGTGTCTGCTCTGGCCACCCCTGAGAGGACCTGACATGTTCCTCCCGGTGAGCGCGTGTCTACAGATCACTGCCCCATCCCTGATGGTAATAGAACAACCAAGGCACGAGTCGGGGGTACACGCGGGTGGACGGCGTCCACCCACCTTTTTCACAGGGTGGACGCCGTCCACCCTGCCAAGACGTTGAGCTCCACTGAAAAATAGGCTGAATTCGTCCCGGTGTAATTTGCAAACACCGGGACTCATTCAGCAGCGCCCGCACGTTGCTGTCTGCTTTCGATCGCAACAACGTGCAGGCGGGAGGGGGCTTTCTTAGTTCAGACTCCTGCTGGGCCGAATCTGAGGGGTCATCAGGCCTCCTTTTTAGGTCTCGCCTGACCCAGCGCATGCGCTGGTCTGGCGAGACATTTTGTGAGGGCTCCAAAAAGTGCTACCAGGCCAGCCTAGACCTACAGTGCATGTGCGCGGGAGCGCGCATCGCGCTTTACCGCTATTACTTTCACTTTCGCGGCCACACGGCCGCTTTGATGTTTGATCGCGATCGCGATTATGTTCTCCGTGAGGCTTCAATAGATTGCAGCAGTTAAAACAAGCATTGGCATAGCCAATATGTCTCGCTTTTGGGACCTTATAAGTGTTTAGTTATGCAACTGTTGCATGGCTAAACACTTATAAGGTCCCAAAGGCGAAACCTATTGGCTATGCCAGTGCTTGTTTTCGAGTCTCCTGGCTGGCAGCATCCAGAAGCCTCACACCGAGATGCCAATGAAGTGGAGGGGAAACAAAAGCTCACACCCATTGAAATAATGTGTTTTTCTTGTAAAGCACTATGGGTAGCAGAAGTTTACACTGACAAAAGACAACATTATTTTATATGTAGCTTTCAAAAGTCTGAATCTTCTGCCTACATCAGGTGGGTTTATCTGTGTACTTGAAATGTGCTCCAATGTACTCATGATAGACCTGCTAAACATACATGTGAGGTCTTAAGATCTGATGTCACTTCTTATGATGCCACTTCCTGTGATGTCACGCGCTGTGATGTAACGCGCCGCGATGTCACACACGGTGATGTCACGCGCCGTGATGCCACTTGCATTGTGATTAACTAGGTTAGTCCCCCCACTTCCTTTTTTAGGACTTGTGCCCTGAGAAGAACAATGCTAAATGTCAATTGGAGCTGATAACAGTCTCTCCTCTCTTTCTCTGTCTACAGGGTTGAGGAGTGCAGAAGTTCCTGCCATTGGAGCCCTTTGACCAGGAAGTGCAGGCTCCGCTGATTTTGAAGCCACACAACACTGCATACCTCAACGTGCCTCAGCGAACAATACCTTGACCTTGTGCAGGGGCATACATCGCAGTTATGAATTTCCTCCGGAGGCGCCTTTCAGACAGCAGTTTCGTGGCCAACTTGCCCAATGGCTACATGATGGACCTGCAGCGCCCAGACAACTCCACCAGCTCTCCGGCTTCCCCGGCGACGGACAGAAAGCAGCAGCCGGCTCTGTCCTCTTCCAACTCGTCTGCCTCCTCCTCCACCAGCAGCATCTTCAGCTCCATCTCCAATGCCATGAAGCAGACCACGCAGGCCGCCGCCACGGGGCCGGTGGAGCCATCTGCAAGTCCAGGGCCTCCTGTGGTCCACAAGCCCAAAGTTCTCCTGGTGATTGACGATCCACACACCGACTGGTAAGGAATCAAAGTCCGACTGGTCACAGCAGGCTATGAGCAGACACTGGCCATAGAGGGGTGTAGCTTCAGGGGGGTGTTTGGGGTTTTACACCCCCCTAATATTTGTATATTCTGATGAATATTTGGGTGCGGATGCTTTCAGTCGGGTATGGTGAGGTGTCTGTTGGATTTCACCTGGGATTTTTGCATGCACACACTGACAGCAATACACACACACACTCATCTCTGTATTGAAAGTCCTCGAAATGCTAGTTATTTTACAAAATGTTGTATTTTAGTACTCCTACCAATCCGCATTTGTCTCCCTTTCCACTGCCCCTTTAGCCCCTCTTTTATACCCTGCTTGTTGTATAATGAATTTTGTCATTATATGCCAGCCTGATTGATGGGAAATCTGAAGCTCACACCCCCAGCATACTGGCGAAGCTGCCCCCCTTTTGCCATATGCATAAGAGAGGGGCCTACCCGGAAACTCGCACACTCTCATGAGGGCTGTGAAAGGTTTGCATAGTTACACACATTGTGATGCTTTCAACCAAAAAGTGGAAATTGAGTGAAAAGGAGTCCCTGCATGGCAGCCTCAGCTGAGCATCCACCTCCTGCTGGAAGAGTGTTGCTGCTAGAAGTCCCAAGTGGAGACTTTTGAAAATGGGGAAAGGAGATGATGTGCCCGCCAAGAGTGTTTACCCATTGCCACTCACAACTGGTTTGAATCCTGGGTGGCTGCAGGGATATAGAATGCTCTGCAGTCTGATGTCCACCCATGTTGGGTGGGACATTCAGCCGCAGACTGTGCGTTGGGCAAAAGTGGCACTACACCTGGAGTGAAGCCGGAGTACAGTGCACTTCATGTGGTGCAATATTTCCCACCCTTGGATGTGTGTTGTTTCTCTTCTCCCACCTCAACTCAAAACACCACTGAGTTGTCACAGTGCTACAGCTCCTCAAGGAGTGGAAGCGTCACTTTATGGCTGCCTGGCAGGTGAGCGCTAGGGCTGGGTGACCTGTGAAGCAGGCACAGGAGTGCAGGTTATGTCACCTCTGGAACTATTAGCAGAGAAATTCAGGTTTCTGTGGACATGGCAGGAAGCATGGGGGATTTACAAAGGGATGCATGTCACTGCATGGCTCATATTACTGTCACATGTGTCAGTATTTTGCAACAAGCAGTGGCTTGCCAGAGGTCTGTGATGTGCTAATGCAGTTTAATGTTGACCTGTAGGCATCACAGGTGATCCTTCAGGCAGATCATAAAATATCATAAAGATGTAACTAGAAAGAAGGAATATTTGGTGTAGCACATTGAAGAAGTGGTATACTGTGTCAGTGATCCTCGACTGTGACCGCCAAAGTTCAAAGTACCATCTATTTGTGGAACCCTCATACGTGGCACCAAGTAAGTGAGTACAGCTTTGATTTATGCAGAGAAAATATATGTTTTTAAAGATATTCGGAATATGGTCCGACTGCAGAGGAGGAAGTGTTCGATGAGCAGTTGGCAAACACTGAATAGGATCACATCCTTTTTTTTTTTTGAGAATCAACATGTGCTTTATTGATTAAAGCAAGACCTGTAATTGCATAGACCTTGTCAACTTGTGGAACATCTCATTCTTCTCAAGTGTAACCTATACAATGGAAAAGCAGCCACAGTCAAGACAGACAAAGGAAACGGACAAGTTCAACATTGGCGAAGAAGTTAGACATTCCTGCAGCCTTTCACTCTACCTATTCAACTTTTTTTCCAACATATTTTTATTGGCATTTAAAATAAGACAATGTGCTTATGCAAGTGATAACAGGAGCACACCTCTGTGTACACCGCACTAATAGTATCTCAGCATTCTGCTAGACGATTATCAAGCTCGAACACAGTGGACAGCGCCGACCCTGGGGAGGGAGTTGAGTAGCTCTGTGGCGGTCTGCTTGCTGGGTCTCTTTTCCCGCCCATTGACGCGAAAAGTAGGAAGTATCTCGTTGACCTAGCTATGGCCCTTGCTAAGAGACAGGTGGCGCTGTCCTGGAAAGATGGAAGAGGGCCACAAATAGAGAAACGGAAAAGAGACCTCACGGACTGGGCCGAAGCAGAGGGTGGGGCACTCCTTATGGAAGAAGCTAAGGGAGTGCGCATGCGCCCTATTGCGGAACAATGGAGGGAACTGGTGAGGGCTTGGGCGGGCCTAGAGCTGGAAAATGAGGATCCTGACAGTGAGGGGGCTGTAGGAGCGCTGGCTAGATCGCCTGAACACACATAATGGAGAGGGAACAAGTAAAATAGGCAGGGAATAAAAAATTAGCTAGCATTCGTGCCAAGAATTTTCAATTCTATTAAGGACACGGAGGCGAGGATTATGCTTCTCTTTCTATTTATTGCTACTCACAGCAGCCAATGAAAACTTGTATTGTATAAACATAAAACTACATTTCCCATGATGCATATATTACATCACATCCTGCAATGCCCCATAAGAGCCACAAACACCGGAACCTGTCCTCTTTCTTTGCTTCGAACATTAAAGTCCAATAATATAACCAAAAAACCAACAACAGCTTCCAACGTGGAAGAACCAGGCCAGCTGGGATTAACGTCATCTTCAACCAGGATTACACTTAATTCATCTTCTTTTCAGACCCTGAAAAAAGGGAGAGAGAACAACCTGTAACTTCTGCGTAATCAGAATATAAATGCAGGGTGGGTAATAATTACAATACTGTAATGTAACCGGGTGGGATAATCCTCGCCGCCGTGTCCTTAATACAATTGAAAATTCTTGGCGCGAATGCTAGCTAATTTTTTATTCTATTACAGGACCGGAGGATTTGTATTATGCTAGTTTAATGCTGATTAAAGACCACAGAGGATATATCACCCACTGGCTTGTAATAAAACTGTTTAAATGTTGACTCAGAAGACCAATCTGCAGAACGAATGATATCTTGAACAGTAGAACCCAACATGAATATTTTAGAGGCCATGGTGCCTCAAACAGAATGTGCACCAAAGACTTGAGTTTTAAAACCTGCTTCCTGCATAACATTTTTTAACCATCTGGCTATAGTAGCCGCAGTGACAGGTTTGTAAGGTTTCTGCAAGGCAATCAATAATTGCACTACGCCATCAGGCCTAATAGACCTGGTACATTCTTCGTAGGCCTTAAGACATTGAACCACACAAAGCTTAGCATTATCGGGAAAGGCATAATATTCTACGCTGCGTGACATAGTTTTAGTCCTAGACGTGATGTTAAAAGAAACTCCTTCAGGAGTAAATACTCTACCTGTAATATCTAGAGCCTTAACGTCTGAAGAACGTCTACAAGCCGCCAGGCATAACAGCATGGCCAGTTTGGATGATAGTTGTTTCCTTGTCAGGATATTGTTATTGGGCCATTGATTAAATAAGGAAAGAACTAACGAGACATCCCACAAGGAAGAATATTTCGGCCTGGGTGGATTAGCTACTCTAATACCTTTTAAGAGTTTACATACTAGAGGATGCATCCCTACAGGTTTGCCCTCAACTTGAGCGTGGCCCGCCGATATGGCAGAACGGAAATTGTTAACCGAACGGTATGCCAATCCCTCAGAAGCTTTTTCGGACAGGAAATTTACAACAAAGGGTAAGTGAGAGAAGTTGGCCTGGCATATGCTGTCTCCTAGTTATAGGGACACCTTGCACTAGTCCAATTCGACTCTTATTGATGATAGGTTTAAGACAACCTTTAAAGAAAGCTATCCTAGTGGTAGCTGTGGAGAGCAGCCTTCAGGCTAAGTCTTGAAGGAGTGTTAAGCTTATTGTTTTACCATAGATAACCTCTTGAATGACCAAATGAAAGAGTATCTCACACAGGTATATATATAAAATATATGTATTTATTCTAAACAGAATCCCACAGTCTCATTATGAGGCTAGAGGCAAAGTTACAATTCAAACAAGCATTGATAGACACAATAAATAGCACTGGAATCACAGGGCCCCAGGGGGGGACCAAACCATGTTTTAAAAAAGTGGTATAAGAACCACGGCATTTAGGATCGCTGGCCTCTTAAGAATCCACCCCAGGTTATGAGGAAGGGGACCCACGGGAGGCGCGTGCAGTGGAAATAGCTGCTATCGGGATCTCTATTATATCCTATGGAGAATGTCGCGGTTTGATTTAAACAGATTAAAGACACTTTTAGCAGGAGTTCAAAGTTCAAAACTTAGAGTTAAGCTTTTGAGGAGCCCACTACCACGAAAGTACCGAGGTACCACTGTTACCTGCCCCAGGGAAGCCGGGTGCATAGGTCGTTTTCGATGTCGGGTCGCGGGCTCATTTTCAATGGGAAAATGTACAAAACTGCTGCTAGCCAAAAGCGTCGATGATGCCGTGAAGATTGAAGTTGTAGAGTTTGTAGAGAAGAACCTGAAAGCAGAGGGGACAGTCTGGGTCACAGCACAGTGACCAGGGAGCTCAAAGGAAAGAGCCCTTCAATGTTGGGTGCTTCAAGTGAAAAGAGGTATAGCTTGGATCTGCAGCCACGGGCTCCGGGAGGCGTCAAGGAAGGCCAGCTTCTGGAGGGCAACTGTCCCATGTTGGATGAGGGTCGCTGCGGTGTTAGTGTCCGGATTGGATCCACTAAGCCTTGGCAACTGCAACCCACGCAAGATAAACAAATCAGCTACTGGTGCAGACCCACGAGGTCTATGAGAGGTCTCCTTTGGAGAAACTGTAGAGCAGGCTTGGAGCAACCAGGGGAATTCTTGAAAGTTGAGATTGACCTCCGCTAAGGCCCACAAGTCAAGAGACAAGGGAGGCGGCAATTTGGCGTGCGTAAAAGGGAGCCCACGGGCCACCGGAGGGAGCTAGGGTGCTGATCTCTGGCACAATTGCTGCAAAGTGGTTGGCTCAATAACGGGCCAAAGCACAACTTCCCCACTGGTCAGGGTCGTGTGCTATGCAAGAGGTGGCTGGTGTCCTGGGGTATTGAAGATCTCGGCACCCACGCGGTCCACGGTGCTCAGCCTTGTTGTGCACACTCACTGGCCTCTGGGATGCTCAGGAAACCCACCTCAAGGTTGCTGGGAGTCGACAAAGTCCGTAGGAGCAGCGAAGTCCCGACCGGGTCACTTGCAGTGTTTCAGGTGCCTGCCAAGCAGGGGGGTAACTCCTTTACCCCAAGGGAGATTTCTTCAGTCAGCTGGGCAGCAGCTCGTCGAAGGTCAAGTCTGTAAAGTCCAAGATTAATCTGAGGCTCTGGGGCCACGTTATTCACCTTTATCCCCAAGATTAGGGGAGTGTCCAGAGTAGTGTCCACCAATGAGTGGTGAGGTGGGAAAGGGTGGCTACACCCTCTCCCCTTTGTGTGTTTCCCGCCTGGGCGAGGGGCAGGATGCCCTGAACCGGTTCCAAGCGGTGTATGCAGAATGTAGGCACTGTAGCAGCCTACGTGCAACTCTGAAGGGCATCCTAAAGTGCACCCACCCAGTTCCAATCCACATATCCTGTCTGGGGAGATGCTAGCACCTCCCTGCCACAGGAGCCCTATTGTCCAGCTGGCGAGGCTGGGATTTTCCCCAGCAACAGCCAGCCAGAGTCGTGTGGGTGGCGGGTAGTAGCCATTTTGTACTACGTGTGCACTTTTAAATTGGTGTCTAAATCCTGCCGCTTTTCCCATATCGCCCCTCTCGCAGGGGGGAATCATTCCCTCATGCCCATGGCTGGACTGGGGATATGATTCCTACATGTTTGACACCAAACACGATATGGTTTTGTGTAGCCATTCTCAAGTTATCCCGTTATCGCGATAGACTTATAATGCGGTTAAGAGTATATGGTATGGCTACACTACAAACAACCCAGCAATGGTTTTACGAAGGTTGCAGAGGAGCCCTACTCAGGTAGGGGTCCCCCTCACACATACCTCAGCACCCTTCCTTGTAGGATTACCAAGGCCTGCTATAGGGGTGACCTATGAGAGTATATGTGTTGTAATGGGGTGGGATATAGGGTACCTATATCCCTGTAAGGGGTGCTAGCACCACCTTACCCAGACTACAGTAGTAGTCTGGTGGTGTCAGTTTATATGGCTGTCCCAGGGTGGCACAATAAGTGATGCAGCCCTGGTAGGCCTACTGGGGGACCCATGCCCTGGGTACCTAAGGTACCATCTACAAGGGACTGCCAGGGTATCCTCAGTATCCAATTGGCTTGTACCTAGGGTACTCACATCAGTTTTAGGGAGAAAGCAGATAGGCTGGGGTCCTGGATAGCAGGATCCCAGCCAGACTAGTCAAAAACCACTCAAATACCAGGCACAAAGTTGGGGGCAACCATTAGTCAGATTCCATCTTCCTACAGTAAGTCTGCCCCCACGGGATCCACGTGTTGTTCCACGCACCAACAAACCCAACACCTCCATGCTAAAGAATACCGTTTCCTGGTAGAGGGGCCCCACGCTTGGCTGATAAAATCCTGAAGCTTGTTCCGAAACCCCTGGCATTTGCCAACATTGTCGGAAAGTCTCCAGGTCATCAGGGACAACTGCCCCGATACTACCATCGGGTGCATCTCTCCATGAGGGCCCTGGAGCATCGTTGAGGACCATGGGATCGTCCTGGGGAAGTCGCAACTCGCCTCTAGCAGTATCGGGAACCAAGGCTGCGACTTCCACAAGGGAGTCACCAAAATCACTTCCGCCTTCTGGCGCATCACCTGTGTGAACACGCGGGGAATGAGAATGAAGGGTGGAAACGCATAATTCAAATTTGGGGTCCAATCCTGTGAAAAGGCATCCGTCGCCGGAGCTAATGGATCCGGCCTCCAGCTGAACAACGTTGTCATTTGGCGATTCAGTCTGGAGGCGAACAGGTCGATCTCGCAACCACTGAACCATCTGTGGGTGGAGCTGCCAGTCGCTGTAGTCTTTGAGATGGCGTGAGTTCCAATCCGCCACGACATTCGACCCGGAATGAACTCGGCTATGACCGAAATCTGATGGCTCAGGCAATAATGCCAAAAGTCCTTCGCTTTCTCCACCAACATTGAGGACCTCGTGACCCCCAGTTTGTTGATGTATTGAACCGCCGAGATGTTGTCCATCCGTAGAAGGATGCAACATGAGACCTGTTTGGGTGATAGTGTCCTGATCGCAAACGACCCTGCAAGAAGTTCTAGGCAATTGATGTGGAGGTTTAGCTCGTCGAGGGACCAACATCCCCCTGTGGGAATATTTCCGCAGCGCGCTCCCCAGCCCCAACGACTGGCGTCGGATTCTATGACAACCTCTGGTAGTGAGCCGAAAATGGCTCTGCCGTTCCACGCCTCTACATGGGCAAGCCACCACTGAATCTCTTCCCGTACCTCTTGGGAAAGAGGAACTTAGTCTGTGTAAGAAAGACCCTTCTGCAAATGCTGAATCTAGAGCTTCTGAAGGGCCCTGTAATGTAGGGGTCCCGGAAATATTGCTTGAATGGATGACGCCAGAAGGCCCACTATCCGGGCAATCAGCCTGAGTGAGACCATCCGTTTGGATAACAGGGAGTGCAGCTCCTTCTTGATGTCTCGAAGTTTGGAACGTGGAAGACTGAGTTGAGCCGTCTGAGAATTTATGACGAACCCCAGAAAAACTATTGTTTGTGTAGGGCACAGAACAGACTTGGGTTCGTTGATTACGAACCCCAGGTTCTGTAAGATATGAATGGTCATGCGCAACTGCTGAGCTGCCAACGTTGGAGACTGCGCCATGATGAGAATGTCGTCTAGATAGACAATCATGCGAACTCCCTGTTCCCTGAGATAAGCTATCACTGGCTTCAGAACCTTGGTGAAGCACCCCGGCGCCGAGGAAAGTCCGAAAGGAAGGGCCAAATATTCGTACCACCGGTTCCGCCATTGGAATTGAAAAAATCAATGGTGCGGACGAAATATGGGTACGGACAAGTAAGCGTCCTTCGGGTCCAGACGGACCCACCAATCCCCTTGTTTCAGGAGGTCCGCCAACAGATGGATGCCCTCCATCTTGAAGTGCTTGTAAGTCATGTAATGGTTGAAGTCTTTTAAATTGAGTACCAACCTGTAACCTCCGCCTTTCTTCTGCACCAGAAAAATATTGCTACAGAAACCGCGAGGGCCCTCGTCGCAGGGTGCTATCGCGCATTTCTGCAGCAATCCTTCGATTTCGGAATCTATAAAATCGCACTCTAGTCGGGAAAAAGAAAGCTGTCTGGGCCGATGGACCTGATAGGGAGTCTGGAAAAAATCTAGATGGAAACCCTGAACCGTTTGTAAAACCCAGGCATCCTGCGATAGTTGAACCCAATTGTGATAAAATTATTGAGTACGTCCCCCCAATGGTAGAAGGAGTAGATCCGGCTCACTCACCTGTAGATTCGGTGTTCTGGAAACCTCCCTGATAGGATCCTCTATTAAAGCATCACTTGTTGAAGCGTTGACTGGTGGGGTAGAAGGTACCTCCGCGGGTAGAGTCCCACTCTCCCCTGCCGCGACCGAAGTCTCCTCGCTGAGGACCTTGTGAATATTGACGGCCAAACAAGCTTCCCCAGCCTCGTCCGGCCCTGTTGAAAACCCCGGCCTGAAAGACTCATTTTATTCCTGACTGCGCCTTATCCAAGGTCGTGAATGTGCCTACGTATTTGGCCACATCCTTGATGAAACGGTCCCCAAAAAGGTTTCCGTCCGCCAAAGGTACAGGCTCTGCCCCTGCCAACTCAGTTAGGTTAGAGTCCATGCGCATGAGTATGGATTTGTGCCGTTCCGTGGAAATTGCGCAGTTGGCATTACCTAAAAGGCATATAACTCTCTGGGTCCAGCCCTCCAACACATGGAAATCTATGGTGGTCCCCGATTCTTGTGCCTCCAAAGCCATCTCCAAAATCTTGTCCAGCGGGCCGACAACATCTAAAAGCTTATCCTGGCACCCTCGCCAGGCGCGATCTATACCTTTCTTTGGGTACTTTGCAAACTTTTTTAGAAAAGTCAGAAGGCTAGAGTCTATTTCAGGGGTTTCTGCCACTTTGTCAGAGATGTCTGGTCGGGGGCATTCAGAGCAAAGTCTGTTGCGCACCTCCTTATCGAAACTTTTGCGGAGATTTTCATGCAAGTACGCCGCCGCCTCGGGGGGGGCAGCCAATCCGATGACCTGGGATGGACAATGTCAGCGGGGTTGAACATAAAAGGAGTAGGGGTTGTCTGTGGAACTTCCACATTCTTGGCCTTCCTCGTTCTCTTCTTAGGAGGGGAATCATCTGGGGTATCAGAGTCGGTCGTACCGGGATCTGTATCGGTATCTTGGGCCGTCTCTTTCTCAGCATCAGGGCGAGGAAGTGAAGAATAAGAGGCAGAATGGGGCCAAGGCTTAGGCTGCGAGCCTTCTGAGGGAACACCTGCCGGGGCAGTGAAGCCATGACGCTTCGCAAACTTCTAAGGTTGCTTGGTTATAGGTTTCAACGCAGTAGCTAGCGCTTGCTGCATAGTTCCCGGGACTGCTTTCTCCAGGGCCTTGTTGACCGACTCCTGGACCGCGGCGTCCAGGGCCTCAACAATGTTCTCTTCAATGGAAGGGGTACCCACTTCCTCCTTTATATAGGGTGTCATCCTCCTCATAATGGACCCAATTTTCCCTTGCTGATCCAAATTTGTAAATGTATCTGCTCATAAGGCCAATAGGAAGGAGGAGTAGAGGGGGGGAGCCAACCCACAGCACAGATCAGAAGGAAATGTACCTAGCTCTTCAGCAACGCTGTATCACAATTATTCCAGCCCACAGGGCGTAGTGGAGCCAAAAAGAGCCAATATGTCCAAGGAGGTGTGCTCCCTCCAAGCCCAAATCGTTTTTTCAGCCAGCCAGGCGTAAATCAGTGCTGAAAGATGAAAAACCCCGGTGAAATGAACAAAACAAAAGAAAAATGGTCAGTATCGACATGCGTAGCCCAATCCTACCAAACTATAGCCCAATTGGGCTACGCACGTGGAAACGAGACAAAAAACGAAGTTAACAGGCTCCAAAGTGCACCGGCTGACTAGGGAAGCCTCGCGCAATAATTTAAACATTGTGAAACCCCGCCGAAAGCAGAGCGGTACCGGGAATCCCTAATATGTAAATTTTTTGATCCGCGCGCTAGACGCGCTGACAACAGAGCCGGTAAGCCCAAATTCAAAGCGGAGACAAGCGCGCTAGACGCGCTAACCCCAGAGTGGGCAGAACGCCCGGTACAGTCAGATGAGGCGAGCACGAACATGCGCTGTCAACCATGCGTATAAGCCCCACCGGGCCGCCTGATACGCGAACAATCAGCGCTCCCAGCGGGAGTGTCACAGCGCCCCGAGGGCATGCACAAGACATGCGAAGCAAAGCGTATGAATTACAGTAGTTAAAGACATAAATTAGCATATGCTGTAGCGTGAAAAGTAAACACATCACCAAGAATGCAAGCAAGATAAACTCTAGAGCACTTAACTTTCTGCGTGAGCAGCAAAGAAAGAGGACAGGTTCCGGTGTTTGTGGCTCTTATGGGGCATTGCAGGATGTGATGTAATATATGCATCATGGGAAATGTAGTTTTATGTTTATACAATACAAGTTTTCATTGGCTGCTGTGAGTAGCAATAAATAGAAAGAGAAGCATAATACGAAGCCTCCAGTCCTGTAATAGAATCTCAAATTGAAGGAACATATTGTATGCGGGGTGCCATAAATTAAGATAACACGCTGCTATCAGAGTGGGTAAACAACACGGACCCTGGCCCCAGCATAGATCCTACACACACCCAGGTAACCCAATACATAGACTAGCATTTACCCATCCCGTATGCGGAAATAAGTTAAATAAGTTTCGTAAGTTACACTGCGATTGGTTTGGTTTATGACTGGATTCCATATTATGCGAAAATACAGGAAAACGAACACAGGGTTACAGCAGAAAAAAGACAAAAACGAACTAGACAGAAAAGAAGACAACAACCCCTGAATAAATGAGTGCAGCACATGGACAAGAATACATTTGAGAACACCTGTCCAGAGTGCATATGAGACACTGGGTATATAACGCTTCTGGGTTGTAAAGTGTATAACTGCAAAAAATGTCACAAAAGGTCTTGTTTGATATGTATGTATCTGGAAATGTGTTGAAATAATATTGGAAATGCCAATAAACAAATGTTTTTTTTAAAAAAATGTATCAAGCTAGAACAACAAATGGATAAGTACTATCCTCTATGTAAGGGCAGTCTACACCAAAACTACAATCTATATTGGTGTGCGCAGTACGAGAAATATTGTGTTATTATCTGCTTTAGTCCGTGACATTACAACCTCGTACATCAGTGTGCTCAACCGTTCATAACATCTTGTTTCTCCGGGAGCCATGGTTGCGGATATAGACATATTAACAGCAGTGGCGGCTCCTCGAGGGAGTGCTGCGGGGCGGTGGGGCGGGGCGGGGTATGGGAGGGGCAGGGTGGGAGGTAGTAAACTCCGGGAGAAGGCCGAACAGAGTTAAGTAAATAAATTAATAAATAAAACGTATTACATTGCGCGCGCTGCATCGCCAATCGGCGATGCAGCGCGTGCAATGTAATTTGTTTTATTTCTTTATTTACTTAACTCCGTTTGACCGTATACCGGAGTTTACTACCCGCCAGCCTGCCCCTCCCCCGCCCCGACGCCCCGCAGCACTTCTTCGAGGAGCCGCCACTGATTGATAGTGCCAACAATGTATAAGAACATGCATTCTATTTCCACAGAACAAAATTACAAATAAACCACAAAACCATAAAGTCACCCGATGGGCACATGGGGGCCAGAGGACCGGGAAATACCTGGCAGGAGAACTAACAAAGGTGTAACATGTTGAGCTGGGGAGAGGAGGACGGTAAGGGGGAAGACTCTAGCATGCCAACCCAGGCAACCTCCACTCTGACCCATACAGGTCACACAGGGAGAGGGGGGCATACCACCAGAGTCTCTGCCAATGGTGTGTTCAGTTGTTTTTTGTCTTCCACTGTGTGACGTATATCCCATGCTTGGAGCACCTCCGTCCAGAGCTCTACCACTGGGCGGCGCCGGAGTCCCTGGGCATCCTCCCTTATCAGTGCCCTCTCTTCTGCCCTGGACCATGCCTCTACAACTCTTTCCCAGGCAGTGTCTGTGGGGTTCGCCCTGGACATCCACCTCAGGGCTATGCAACGTTTCTCTAGAATCAATGCTAGGTCTATGAATCTGGTACCAATCTAGCGTGATTTGGGTCTAGGTGACAGGCTAAATAGGCAAACCTCTGCTGCACATGGGAGAGAGTGCTCCAGAACCCCATTAAGCTTAGCGATGACAGCCGCCCAGATATCACTCCGCCCTGGGCAGTCCCACGTCATGTGAGTAAATCCCACATCAGGTGTCCCACAACTAGGACAGACCCTGGATTTCCCCCCATGCATAACCCGGGGCCGGGGGTGGGGGGTCAAATATGTTGTGTAGGTAATTGAATTGGATGTAATTAAAGCTGGTGTTCCTAGAGACACGCATAGGGCTTTCGACAGTTCTACTCCACTCTGCATCTGTCAAGTCCCTGCTCAGCAATAATGTCCATTTGTCTCGTGTCCCCGACAGTGGCCCTGTAACCATCTCCAACTGAGCTCTGTAGAGCATTTCACAAGTTGTCGTGCCAGCGTCACTAGTGTCTGCAAAACCTTATGGGTGTCTGGTTCTCCCTGACTCCCAGGCCATAGAGCTTTATAAGTTCGGACCATAGAGTGGTATGTCAGGAACTGACCGGGAGACAATCCACACTGTTCCATAAGGTTGTTAAGTGGTAGAAGCTCCCCCAGTTGGAAACAGTCTCCCACTGTCACCAGTCCTACCATTGCCCAGTCAGCCAATTGGGAACCAGAAAATGGAGAGGGGGGATCTCCGCGTGGTAGGCCTACCAGTAGCAGGTCCGGGGCATAAAGAGGTGCCCCGAGTGTACACCCCCCACATCTCCTCCAGCACTGCAGTGCCACTCGTCGCAGTACCCCAGGGGTGGGTGTAATAACTTTTGGGTTAAGTAGCTTTGCCAACCGTAGTCCCTGGTGGGCAGTCAATCCAATGGGCCCTCCCCCAATCCAAGGCTCACCCCCTTTGTGTTCATGATTGAAAGGTAGAAACACAAAAGAGTAGAAACAAAAAAAGTTGTTGGTTCTGAAAGGTGACACACACTCTCACTTGGTACCAAGCATCTCCGTGCCAACCTTTCACCTCCAGAATACGACAAGGGGCACTTTGGAAAGGATGAAAGCATTTTACCTTGAAATAAAAATGGCCCAGGGCAGTGCCACACAGTTGCAAGCCTTTAACCACACAGAAGCTCAAACTGAGCCCTTTCCACTGGGTATTTGTATTCAAATACATTCTGTTTGTGCCTTGATATGGGGATGAAATACATGGTAAGAAGAGAGGAACGTTTCATTTCTGTTGTCAAATACCGAGGCTTTCCCTTTTTTAATTGCCACCACATCAAAGCTATTTGTAACAGAGACTTTTTGAAGATAATCGCAATTCAGGCAGGACAAAAACTATTGAAGAGTCCACTGTTGTTATTGGGTGAAAAGTCTTTTCACCCACTGAGACATGTGTGGGAATGCTGCATGGTAGGAATTGTGTGGATCCCTGTAGAGTCTATAACTTTCCCTCACAGAAATGTTAGGAAGATGCATTCATTTTAGCCAACGTTTGTGGATTGCATGGTATTCTAGGCAACAAAAGGTATTGGGTCCACACAAGTTACAGCACTTTGGTCTCCCATGCGTATTTATTTTATAGAAATGTCTGAGTTTCATAGGTTTCCCTGGATGGGGCGAAGCCCCGGCCCAAATCCAGCTACCCATATCTCCAAAATGAGTACATTTTCACAATGAAAACTTGATGTCTCCAAGTTGCATTTCGAGGCCTATTGAATTGCACATGATCGTTCCAACAACACAAGTGAGCTATCATTTTTATTGGGAGATTTCCGTTGGCAGGGCATTCTGGGTAACGCAAGGCAGTGGGATCCTCTCAAGGCACAGCACCATGGACTCCCCTGGGTGTCTATTTTTCAGAAATGTCTAAGTTTAGTAAGTTTCTCTTGATGAGGGGCAAACTCAGGCCTAAAATACAACAGATACTCACATCGCCACAATGGATCAATTTTCATGGTGAAGACTTGATGACTCTCTGTTGCATTTTGGGGCCTATCAGGTCGTGGGTGAGAGGCCCAGTCACACAAGTGTAGTATGCTTTTATGAGGAGAAGGTGGGAAACATAGAATAGTCTAAAGTTTGTTGTTATCACTGAATTTCTCTTCCTCTTTAGACTCAAATGTGGGCCACGGTGCAAGAAAGAAGACATTTTGAAAAATGCCAGAAAACAATTAAAAAAAATTCATAGATTTCCTTCATACCCATTTTGTGTGCAATCGATTTTACCATATCAATTGATGCATGATTGGTACACAATGAAAAACCATTAGAAATAGGCGGCAGGTCAGTAGTTGGCTCCGAGTATCACGTCTTTGGACAACCATCTCTATTTCTCTTTTCATCCATCCTGTCTCTCTCTTCTCCTCTTACCCTTTTCTCCCACTCTCCTCTCTCTTGTCCATTTTGATCACTCCCTATTTTTTTAGGTCGAGGGACCATCCGGTCTGCCGAAAGCAGAACCGGAAGTCCGGAGATTTAATGTTTCTTAGAGTGGCTATTTAGCCCGCCTCTCTTTTTGCCTCTCCTCCATTGGCTGGCTTCCTAAACGGAGGCCAGCCATTGGAGGAGAGAGCCGTCCCTCCAAATAGGCTCCGTCTTTTTCAGATTCGGGGGCGTGTTCCGTGCTCTTCTTTCCACTTTTTAGCCACGCCTTTTTTTAGGCGTGTTTTTCTCTCCTCCAGCCAATGGCAAGAGGAGAGAAAAAGAAACACGCCCCCGAATCTGAAACCACCGCTGCGTTTCTCCGAGGCATTTCTGCTTCGCCTCGGAGAAAGGCGGCGGTGTGTGTTTTCTTTCCAACTTCCTATCTACGGCTCTTGCACCCACACCTAGAAGCTTCTCTGTCATGTCTAGTGAGATACACCTACGTGACGGTACCTTTTGGCGGAGGTTGTGCATGATTTTGAACATTTCTCCTGCAAGCGTCCAGTTGGATATATTGGGGAGCATTCACTAGAATCTAGAAAGCTCTTCCTGGACCAGCGAGCCCCTATCCGGACCAGAGTTGTCGTCGCCCATATATGTGTGTGAGGTAGCGGCTTAAGTGGGGAACAGCCGAGCGCTTGTTATGGCGGCGGTGTTGTGAAAGGGCTACCGAGCGCTGCCGCGGAGCCCACACTGCACAGCAACACCTACCTGGAACTGTGTCCACAATTTGATATATTTTTATGTTATTTTAAAGTAAGTGATAAAGGCTGTTATTTTTATCACACAGGCGAGGGAGCCGCTGACACATACGGTGTTATATTGACATCCATTACTTGTTAGTGGTGCTTAGAGATTTCACTTTTTTATTTTATTTTGACATCAATTTTCCAAATTGTAAGGCTTAATCACAAAATAAAAAATAATGAGAAGCGTCAGCGGCTGCCAGTTCCCCCGCCGCCCCCCGAGAGAGAATCTCCCGGTGCTATTAGGGAGCGGAAATGCCAGCAGAAATCACCAGCGCCTTTGCGTGCCTTTTCCCACAGCAGTGGACGCCTGAGACAAGCATGTGGCGCTGTCAGGAAGCAGACAAGCCCGAAGTGCTGCACTGTGGCTCCCTCGTAGGCCTGCTTTGGAAGCGACGTGAGCCTGCGCGAGGCTTGCGTAGCCTTTGAGTTGCCCAATGCGCTGACTTTAAGGTTCCCGACCTTCACCCATGCAACTTTCTCTCCACGTGACAAGATACTTTTCAGACGCAGCCAAGATGGAAAATATATGCGGACTTGTAATCTGCGAGTTTCTTTTATTTACATACATTGTTGCAAAAGTCCTATTTTTAACACAAACCTCGGGAAAGCGTAAAAGTCCCAATTTAGCGAAGGTGTAACGTTCTACATAAGCTCTATGTAGAACTTTTCAACTTCGCTAAATTGGGACGATTCACGAAAGTGACGAAAACGGACACATCCTTTACCGGAAGGAACTTGCATGCATGTCTCCCTCCATTTAAGACGTGTGCACAGCAGCAGTACTTAATTTGTAGCCAAAAAAGTGCAGAGGCTCTCGTCAGGAGGCCCTTGCAGCTTGCACCACACATTGCCCCTGCCAGTGACCCCACCAACACACTACTAACCCTCACACTCCTACAAGTGTGGCAGTTCTGATTATTTCAGGCCCCCAAAGCTATCAGAATGGCTTGGGCGGCAGGTGATAGTCTTTTTTTTTTAATGTATATTGAATTATTAATTAACTGTTGTTGCGCTCATCTTGAAATTAGCCAGACAGCCACCTCTATCTCACAACATCACTCACTGTTTCTATCTCACTACGTCAGAAAATACCTCACTCACTAACTCACTCTTTCACTACCTCACTCTCTATCTAGCTCACTCTCTCTCACTACCTCACTCTATTTCAATACCTCACTCTCTCTCTCTATCTCACTACCTCACTCTCTCTCTGCTAATGCAATAGGTATCACATATGCAAAAAAAAAAAATAATGCCAATAGAAATGACAATGCCATTTATTTAGGGATACAAAAATGAAAAAAAAATAATGAGCAATACCAATAGCTCTACCTAGAATATTGCCGAGACCATTGCATTGTAAATGCTTGTTTCTCCTTATGCCCTAACTGTGCTCAAAGAACTCGAGAACCTGACGAAAGCGACAGAGGCACCAGCAGCAAGCCCTGTCGGAGAACTAATAGAGGGGCATATTAACAAGCCAGGCGATAAAATTATCGCCGCGTCAGCGGCAGAAAACTGCCGCTAAAACGGCGATAATGGGCTTGATAATATGCTCTATGGAATTCCAATTGAAACCCATGTTAGATGTGAAGGACATCTAACATGGGTTTCAATTGGAATTCCATAGAGCATATTATCAAGCCCATTATCGCCGTTTTAGCGGCAGTTTTCTGCCGCTAGCGCGGCGATAATTTTATCGCCTGGCTTGTTAATAAGCCCCATAATGTCTTTGGCATGTTGTACTTCTATATCGCCACAAGATGGCAGCCAAAGAGTACTATACTGAAAAGCAGGGTGAAAATGTGGTGTGTGAGCCACAGCGCTAAAAGTAATGGAATCTTTAAGATGCAAACAACAAAATGCAGTCTTGCAACGATGATATGTTGACGCTCACGCATGGAAACAAACTGTACCCTATCGCAGGCCGAACCATTTCTTCCAGGGCACAGAGCCCACTTCCCCGCGCAGAGATCAAAGTCAGAGAGTTTTACCTCGTGAAGAGAGCACGCGCTGCACGCAGCGTGGGCCCGTGCGACGCCGTGTGGCTTTTTATGTTTATATATCTGAGGACAGCCGTGCCGTTTGACTGCAGTACTAACAATTTGAACTGTGTTTACTTCCTGCCTTGTCCCTAGCACGCTCTGCCCAGTGCACTTCGATTTGCAAGTTGGAGTTGAGTGTGTGTAGCTATTGTGACTCTACCTTTCTTTATTTCTGTAGAGTGTGTGACTATAATTGAGAGACATGGAAAACAGAGGGCTTTTGAAGCGCCCCTGCCCATCTAGACGAAAGCTGTTACTGCCCGCTCAACTGCCCACTCCCAATTCAGAGTCTATTCCCCACCTAGACTACAACATCTTCTATCATTAAAGTCGGCATCATACTGCCCACACCCGTTACCCAGGCAGACGACAACATGTATTGCACTCCCAAAGCAACATCAACTGCCCACTCCCAATTCAACGTGCATTTCCCACCTAGCCTACAACACCCAGTCAGCATCACACTGCCCACTCCCAATTCAACGTGTATTTCCCACCTAGCCTACAACACCCAGTCAGCGCCACACTGCCCACTCCCAATTCAACGTGTATTTCCCACCTAGCCTACAACACCCAGTCAGCGTCACACTGCCCACTCCCAATTCAACGTGTATTTCCCACCTAGCCTACAACATCCAGTCAGCATCACACTGCCCACTTCCAATTCAACGTGTATTTCCCACGTAGCCTACAACATACAGTCAACATCACACTGCCCACTCCCAATTCAACGTGTATTTCCCATGTAGCCTACAACATCCAGTCAGCATCACACTGCCCACTCCCAATTCAACGTGTATTTCCCACCTAGCCTACAACATCCAGTCAGCATCACACTGCCCACTCCCAATTTAACAGCTATTCTGCACCCAGACTGCAACACCTACTGCCCAAACAGACAGCAACGTGTACTGCTGACCCAGACCGCAACCAATATCGACTGCCCACTCTGACAGCAACAGCTACTGCCCATCAAACCAGCAACACCTACTGCCCAGACTTCATCATCTACTGCACTTGCAAAGCAACGTCCACTGACGCTACTAAATCAATATCTATTCCCCACGTAGACTGCAATCATCTTCTACTTAACCAGACTGCAGCATCTACTGCCCATTCCCAGTTCAACATCTTTTCCCCATCTAGGCTGCAACATCTTCTGCCTATCCAATCAGCAACATTTACTGCCCAAACAGACTGCAGCATCCACCCAATGCAACCTTGGGCCCACTCCTAATTCAACATCTATTCCCTATATATTAAAGGTGGGCTCAGCTTTGGGGTTCAGAAGAACACAGTCTTTCAACAGCGCGTATTTATACTTTGGCCTTGCTTCTTGTTGAAATTCATCTGGTAGCAACGGTTTGGTTGTGTCTTCTGTCTTTATCTCTCCAAGATGTTCGATGCCCTTCTCTATCCGATATTTCAAGTATGTCTTTTTTTTGCCGTCTGTTTGGAGTTCATTGTGGTTCCAGATTGTCCCCTGGAGATGCAGAAGACCATTATTAGTTAACAGTTTGAGTGGATCGCCACGTTTGCTGAGTTTGCTTAAATATTGAATTCTGGAGACCAAGTGATGTTGACAGACTGTTCTGGACCATGCACATTTCCTTTAAAAAGTCTTTAACTCAGTCAGGGGGTAATAGCTTTGAGAAGAAGAAGTACATCGACTACGCTCAGAGATGGGCTTTACAGCATAATTATATGTGTAGGAGTCAAAGAACTTCTGAGGTCTCCACTGCGTGCAGTCTAAACGTCATTTAAGAAGGGCACTCACTAAACGCCGGTGGGAGCATTCCAAAAATGTAGTTGAATCTTGGTGCTAACACCTGTTTTATAACTTGCCCTTCCCCCCAAATGGACCATTGCAGCCCTGTCCAACATACAAACTCATCTATGGCCTCGTCAAACAGTTATATCTAAACTCAAAAAGACTGGCAGTCTCTTAATTGGTGAGAGACACAATAAGATTTTTGTAGGCGTGAGAGTTTATGCAGTTACACTTGGGTTATTCATATCCACGCTCTGGTGGGCATAATATGGAATACCTAGTAAATGTGATTGTAAGGACTTCTTACAAAGGATGTGACTCCTCACCCACACTAGTTGGCATGCTCCATCACTGGGGTTACTCCTTCTACAGCACCGGCGCGATGCTTGGAAGCCTCATCTTGAGCTTTTGAAGTCTTTCGATGTACGTCACATGGTGAGTGAAGAGGATGGAGGGTCTCACCACTGACTAGTAATAAAATTGGATTAGAGTAGGTACAATTGCACTTGACTTTATTAAAACAAACATTATTTTCTCATCCTATACAAGATTACATATAAAAAAGGAGTGGGAGAGGTTCAGTAATTATTATGGTATGTTTCTCACAATCCTATTAAGGTCAACCTGTTTCTGCTACGTGTTTTAACATGTTTCCACCCCAACGTAACCTAGTGAAATCCTACCAACATTCTCCGTTCCTAATGGTCCTTATCTTAGTGAAGACAAGACGAAATATCACCTGATCTGGATTTTGTTTGGGATCCTATAGTCCTAGAGGAAATTCACTTTCATGTTATTTCTGCATTGTGAGAAAAAATAGAAAACAAATCGAAATCGGAAAAATGACCGCGCTGGAATCCTAATCTCGTTTTGAAATGTTTTCAGATTTCGGTATTGTTCACCATTTAAAAAGAGATAGCATCGCTTTCTATTATTTTTCACAATAAAGCAATAGCATGAAAGTGACCCCAGACATACTCTAGTGTCTGGTCCCTTTGCACTTGATGACATCAGGAACCCCTCAGCAATGCAAGGGTAGTCACAGCCTCACCATGATATAGGATTATTTTAACAAAGAAAGATTCTGGGCACAACATAACACATCATTTCCCTTGCAGTGAAAGGTATCTATCCTAATAGACCTTGAAGCTGTTAGCTGTGACTAATTCTGGTCCAACTAGAAAATGCATACCATGCTGTTCATGGCCCTGTAATTATGAGTTATTTCTGTTACACAGCTTGTCAACTGACTGCGCAATAAACATAGGTGCTAAGTGGCTCCGTGCCATATCTGATATACAAAACACACAAGATGATGGACGGAATGTTGCACATTGGCAAAACATTCACCCCCAGTCACAGATCTGGGTTTAATCCATCGTTATTTTGCTCACCATGCCACCCCAGTTCAGACATGGCCATATGCAAATCAGTCTTGACCCTGTGCCTCATGGGAACAGTCCAGCCTGAACTGCCAAGCCATGCCTTCTCTGGACCGGAATCAAGCATCCTAGGACCGGTTTCGGGGTTTCACCCCTCTTCAGCCAGGATAGCTTGACTCCAGTGGCGTAGTGAGCACGGGACCCATGTCTGAGCATACCCTTCCCACATAGGGCGAACAGCAAAACACACAAGATGATGGACGGAATGTTGCACATTGGCAAAACATTCACCCCCAGTCACAGATCTGGGTTTAATCCATCGTTATTCTGCTCACCACGCCACCCCAGTTCAGACATGGCCATAACCCCGAAACCGGTCCTAGGATGCTTGTTTCCTGTCCAGGGACGACCTGGCTTGGCAGTTCGGGCTGGACTGTTCCCATGAGGCACAGAGTCAAGACTGATTTGCATATGGCTGGGTTCAAACTGGAACGGCATGGTGAGCAAAAAAACAATGGATTTAGGCCCAGATCTCTGTACTGGGGTGAATGTATGACATTGTTCTGCATTCTGTCCATCAACTAGTGTTTTTGCATTTGTCACCCCGAGTGGGACGGGTATGCCCAGACGTGGGTCCCGTGCTCTCCATGCCACTGGAATCAAGCTATCCTGGCTGAAGAGGGGTGAAACCCCGAAACCGGTCCTAGGATGCTTGTATCTAGTCCAGGGAGGACCTGGCTTGGCAGTTCGGGCTGGACTGTTGCCATGAGGCACAGGGTCAAGACTGATTTGCATATGTCTGGGTTCAAACTGGAACGGCATGGTGAGCAAAAAAACGATGGATTTAGGCCCAGATCTCTGTACTGGTGTGAATGTATGACATTGTTCTGCATTCTGTCCATCAACTAGTGTTTTTATACCTGATATACGACTGTCCTCATTACAAATGGTCTGTTCTCTTCTGCTCCCTATGCACACTCTGTTTTTTGCAGAAATCGGAATTACAAATTTTGCTGTAATCACTTGCGCATTCACCTTTTAATGCAGAAGGCACCAAAATCCACGTCATGTCCCATGTTAAGAAGTTACACACTCAGTAGCTCACAAATTATTGCTCCTGGTAAATTCCGGTCCCCAGGATGTCAGATTTTACCAGGTGCAACACTTCTAGCCTCACTCACCGGACCACTCGTGACCAGGGCCTTAAGCAGCGCCAAGTTCCACGATTAGAATTTATTTTTATTTTATTCTTGCTGCACTGCTAAAAGTGAAACTTCACTGCCCAGAATCCAATACGTTATTGGCAAAAAATCCAGAATGTGCTAATTCAGTGAATGACGACACAATGCATCTCAAAGCCCCGGCTGCCATCAACAAACAATCAAACATTACAGAATGCCTGGTGGTGGTGATTGACAGAGAAGCAGGAGGGCTGGGGAGAGAGATCTGTGTTTTGTCTCTACACCGAATGGTCCTGAGGTCGCTATGTCGCTGGTAATATTACATGAGAGAAGAAGCGACCAAATGCGGGGTCGGGGGCGGATTGATGATGCAAGGTGTCCCTAAATATAAGATTCAAAACAGCATTTCAATACCAGGCAAGAAATAAAGACTGACTCAAAAGACTCAAGATCCGGACATGAGAAAAATCATGAAGGTTTATTGAAACAATAAAGTCCAGTATAGAAGGCAAAAATAAACTTCCTCTCAATAAATCAGTAATAAGGCTCAGAAATCAATTGACATGATAGCGCCTAGCTTTTAAAAGGGAGGCGACAACGAGCAAAGTGTGAAGTCCAGAGGGTGCAGTAAATCAATAGAAAATCCGGCAGTATCCCTAGTAGAGAGTCAAAGAAGTGCGGCTCACCCCAACACATCCTTTTTATAGATAATTTCACCAAAGAATGAAATGGAAATCCCACAGTCAACCAAGAGTGAGCCAACGTCGGAATACACAACCAAATCAGCATTATAAAAGGCCATATAATACCACCATCCTGGCACTATCCCACTAAATGAATATTAATATGATCCCTTTGGCCTAAACTACAGCACAAATTTGGGGGCATATTATCAAGCCAGGCGATAAAATTATCGCCGCTTTAGCGGCAGAAAACGGCGTTAATGGGCTTGATAATATGCTCTATGGAATTGCAATTGAAGCTCAGGTTAGATGTCCTTCACATCTACCATGGGCTTCAATTGGAATTCCATAGAGCATATTATCAAGCCCATTATCGCCGTTTTTGCCGCAGTTTTCTGCCGCTAAAGCGGCGATAATGTTATCGCCTGTCTTGATAATATGCCCCCTAGTTACTTAGCGATGGCTGTCTCATCATGAATGGCCTGCAGTGAGCAAACAGGAAGGGCCTTGAAAAGTAAGCAGAGGTTTCCTCCAGAATTCTTTGAGAACAGCACGTCAACACAAAGCAACAGCGCACATTCCGCTGCGCGCGGTGACGTGTCAAAGAGAAACAAAAACACTTAATGAATATTATGAAAGGGCGGCCATACTAATGCAAGATGGAGTCGAGGCCTAGATGGGCATGGGTCAGGAAAGCACCGTTCCGTTCATCACAGTATTATCATTTCAGTTGCAAAATAATTCATGTTAATAGGCAAACCAGAAAATAGGTATTACAGTCCCTTTAAATAACCTCCTCCAAGCGAGGAAGAAAGAAATCAAATCTGGCAGAGAAGCCTTCAGAGGGCTTAGACAGAAGATGTGTCAAGTGTGAAAGTGGAAAATGAACCGATAAAATAAACGAGGCTGGCTCTCAGCTCTTCAGACCTGCTGGACGCATCAACCATTCCATAAACAAGGCGCGGGTCTGACAGCAAAGTACAACTTGTTCAGATGAAACCTGGAAGAGGGGATTAGCTGTTGTAGAAGCAAGTGCTAATCGTGTTTCTGGCAAGCAACAGGCCTTCCAGCTTTGAAAAATGTGATCCAGGTCGGAAGAAGGAGGTGGGAGGGGGCGGAGGTTAGTTACATGTGGAGGTGAGTGTGGTGCAGGAGAAAGGGAAGGCCAACACTGATCTCAGAACAAAGTTTAACGAGCTTTAAAAATACGTAAAAGCGTTTAGGACTGTGTGTGATGAATTGAGACAGTGCGCAGCTCTGGGCACCAGCCCGACGCCTCCTGGGGCCAATTTACAATGGTGTTTATGAGTAAGTGCACCTATGTAGAGCTATTTTACGTGCTTTGTGAATTGGCCTCACTTTGTGTGATGTTTCCAACTCAGCTTATCATTCTACATGTAAGAAAGTCCCTCCGTCCTCTCACGGGGGGGGACCGAAGCCAGTACCGTGTAACACATGGTGGCACCCGTGACCGGTCCATGTAAAGCTGCAGTATCAAAGCCTGCGAGGGAAGACCTATGCTTTGCTGTGCTCTGATCATGCTTTTCCACCTCTAGTCCTGTTGTGGTGGTCTTTGGGAGTGTGCCTTCCAGCCACATGCCATGGCATTGCACACACCCCTGGGACCAGGAAGCAGATAGCTCCATGATGCTTCTCGCTGCCTCCTGAGCCCAGGATCCAATGAGGCCCCCAGGACCTGGCATGCAGAAGACAGGCTTGGGGCTGTGGGAGAGCCGTAGTACATGGCACTGCTTTCAGTGGACCCTGGTCTGAAGAGCAGAGTGATGCAGACTAAGGCGCCGGAGTGGAGACCCTTCGCCAATAGAGGCTTGGGGCTGTGGGAGAGCCGTACGACCTAGTGCCGCTTTCACTGGGCCCTGATATCAAGGGCAGAGTGATACGGCTTTCAGCCTCCTGAGTGGAGTCCCATCACCAATAGAGGCTTGGGGCTGTGGGAGAGCCATAGGCAGCTTTCATTTGGCCCTGGTCTCCACGGCAGAGTGATACAACCCTTGGCCTTCTGAGTGGAGCCCCAGAACCAAGACCTGGCAAGCAGTGAGCAGGGTGAAGCTTTGTGTAGCATTTCAAGGGAAACGACTTGCATAGGCTGCAATCTTAGCTCTGCCTCTCCCAGTCATTGGCTGAACCTCCACCAATAAGGAAAGAAAGCATGGCCCTTCGGCATGAGACTGAGCTCTCAGCGGTGCTTAAGGAAAAAATGTCACCATCCCATATAACGGTAAGTCTGGAAGTTTGGAAGGCCTCTGTGTCGTCACTCTTTCCTAGAGAGACACATATGTGCACATGATCTTGGAGCAAATCTGAGGACCTCCCCAGTACTACCATACACGTGTATGTGCACATACATCTTCGCTGCATGACAGTCACACTGCAGTACAAGTGCGCGAAGCCATTGGTAACCTACAGGGCTGGATTGGAAACACAAAGCAGCCCTGGCAAATGTTGCCAGCCCAGGCCCCGTACTGTGCATAGTGAGTTCAGCAAGTGTGCCTTACCACTACAAGGCGGTTTTGAGGGGTTCTCTCCTCCCCAAGAAAATGTGGGCAACAGTGGCAGATTCTACAACACATTTTTCATTATATATTCAATTGTATTCACTTTTAAATCATATTAAATGATGGCCTTACTGTGCACCAGGATATTACAATCTTTGTTAGAGCCTTTCAATGATTCCCTCACCATCACCCTCCAACAGTGCCTCTCATCCCTCCATAGCCCCTCTTTCATGTGTATTTCATTTGTTTTATAGCACCTCTCATACCAGTGTATGGAGTCGGAGCACTTTACATCACACACAAATACAGAGACAAGGAATCATACATGTGTAAATCAGTGTATGGAAAATGTTGCATAAGACACGGGACTACAAGGTGCAGGATTCACTTTATTCATACTGGTAGGCATTCTTTAGAGTTCTTGGTCTGGAGAATCGCACAGGATTCAGAACGTAACACAGTTTTTAGGGTTGACTTTTCTAATAAGAATTTATTTCTAACCAAAAAAAACTTTTTAGCAACATTACGATAATGGAAAATTCAGAAAAAAACATAACTTTCTAACCCATATCATGTAGTTTGCATGCAGCTCTTAGATGACACTTCATAGCTCACTGTGTTAGAGTATGCTTGTAACTTATGAACTGCACAGAAACAAAAGGGTCTCTGTTAAAAAAGCCGTAACCCACTAAGCTATGCATATAAAATAAAGTTCTGTGATTTGGATGGTACTTGTCCTTTGCAGCAGGCATATTAACTAACCCTGAACATAGTTCGCGAAGTAGTGCTACTCGTAGCTACGCAAAGTGCACTTCGCAATACGCGAGCTACGCGTAGCACTTCGCGAACTGCGTAGTACCCTGTTCGCACTGTGCAAGATGACGTTTTCAATGATTGCACAGTGCGGACAAGCATCCGGCACTGTGCAATCATTGAAAACGGCATCTTGCATAGTGCGAGCTGTAGTTTTCTGCCGCTCGAGTAGATTTTTACTCGAGCGGCAGCTTTCTCAACGCGGACTGGTAGTTTCTCATCGCGAGCAGTCGCGAGCATACGCGACCACTCGCAATGAGAAACCTGACCTCCCCGTGTTGAGAATCTCGCCGGGAGGTTTATTTTCCACGCTCGCGACGCCACCTTGATGTCACTGATCGCGAACGAGGAAAAAGTCTCGCCGGATTGTCATTTTGCTTGCTCGCGGTCGCCAACTTGATGTTGAGGACCGCAAGCAAGCAAAAAATGACCGCTGCACTATGCTACGCTAAGCGTGTTTGCACTGTGCTACGTGCCATTCGCGTAGTGCGAAGTAGCACAAACTTCGCAAACTACGTGAGCATAGCGTAGTGCTTTGCCCAGGCTTAATATTAACCCTCTGCGCTACCTTAGATGAGTCAAAACTGCCACTAAACTAAACTCAATCTCTCTCCAGCAGGTACATTAATCGCCAGAGATATTGTTTCCTGAAAACTACTGGATATTTAAGGAACTCTGCAAGGGGTACTTTGAAAACTGGTGCACTGATTCAAAAACGCCACCCTGTAACAAAACCGACCTCCCCACCTTTCCAGTCTCCTGGGCAAACGCCCTATGCCCAGTACCGTCAGTCCGGCCATGGTAACCTTACCATCCTCTTGCACTCTTTCTCCGGTGGGGTCCCACCAATAATGCCCTGCGTGAAGTCCTGTCACTGGCACCTAAATGTGTGATTTTGCATGCATACAATAGTAGCATCTTGCATATGCCCACAGAACTGCGCAACAACCGTTGATCTGTGTAGCATCAGCAACGCTTATTACTGCCTATCAACATCGAACCTCCGACTTCCATCAAACCACACAGCTTTTTCACAATAGCACCCTTTGTCCAAACTCCACCCACTCACCACTGCTCCAAGACTAACCTCACCCCTCAAACCATCCCAATCATTCTATTCCCTTCAACATACAGCAGGCCTGCTGACTTTGAAAAACTGTTCACTGTGTGAAAGGAGGCGGGTCACCAAAAACGCTGAAAATTGGTGTAAAATGTTGATTAGGGATTTACTTTCTGGACGGTAGCCCTAAAGTAACGTAAGGTAGCTCTTTGTGCTGCTTTGGTTACTTTGCATCAAGGATGCATCCCATGCGTGTTACATGTGCGTTCCCATGCAACTACCCATGGTTTTTGATGCAAAGTTCTATCTACTAAAATTTTTTTGAAAAAGGCCTTTGCGCAAAATGTTTACGCCTCCTTCAGGCAGGCTCAAAGTTGGAGGAAATATTTTGTTTCTTCAAACTTTTCTAACTTTGCATGTGTTCTGTCCAGCACAAATAGAAAGTGGACAAAATCTTAAACTATGTCTTTGCATAGTATTTTATACTGGAACAGTATCCTTCCAATACAGAACCTATGCTAGATATGATGCACATCTTTGATGTATGGTGTAAATGTGTATGTGTTGCTTTAGGTAGCAAGAAAGTGCCCTAGCACAGTGGATGACACCGTATCCTAGTAGCTATGCCAATGTTGTGCTCTCCCCTTTTCTAACAATGTTGCATGAAAAAATATAATATTTGCCCTCCACAATCCAGTTTTGAGAACTTCCCTGCCCCTTTCCTGTGCTATTCTGCTGCAGAGGAGGGTGAAAGAGAAGGTTGGAGAAGCATCCACGCTCTGGTGGAGCTGATGGGTAGCCAGGCCTCCCTACTCAAGATTGTTAAAGAAAATCTGCTCACGCACCAATCAGATTCTGAAAGGGTTTATTAACAAAAGAAAAAATATTTGTCTGTGAACCACATATTCAGTCATCCAGAATGTCCCCTGGCAAACTGTTGGAGAATGCTTGACAAGCAAAGGCAAAGCACAAATTTACAGAAATGGACACAAGCGATTGCAGTGGGGAACACGTGATAGAGTCAAACAAAGGGAGCACACAGGTGTCTGAAGACTGACATCATGAGAAACGAAAAGGACAACCTTGAGGCTGCAACAAGCATGCAAACCTTTCGGATGAGCAGGCTCACCGACACTTTCCCATCTCAGAAGCCAAGTCACAGAAGGCCTCAAATGTCAGAGACAGGAACTTCCTTCAGGCATCACTTTTCATGAGAAGAAGTTCCTTGGTTAAAGCAAGTTCCAGGTATGGTAGTGGAAAAGGATGATTCCACATAATGAACCCTCATGAAAACCCATCCAAGCAGCGGCTCGTGCTGTCAGTGGAATCCAGGACAAACCAGAAATGTCTAGACAGTACAGTTATTAGGAGCCTGTATACACCAGCTTCCCACCACAGACCCCTCACCCCAACCTGCCCCCCCTCACTCAAGGACTGGCATTGTGGCTTCACAGAATCTGGTGACCACCACCAATGGAAATGATGGCCAAGCACACTGGGTAATGGCATGGGTGGACGTGCTGCATGTATGGCTTCCACACTTTGGCTCCAGTGAAAACAAATGGCCACAGACCCTCACTTCCTTCTAACTCAGTGTCAATTGCATTACTTTGGAGTGACGCTGCAAAAGTATCAATTCTCTTACTGTATTTGGCCGAAGATGCATTGTGTCTCCCTATTTCTCCTCTGATCCTAAAACACAGCCTGCGGTTATCAAATGATGCTAACTTTATTGCACAGTTGAAGGCTATATTTTCCAAGGCTATTCAACCTAGACAGTACAAACTAGGATGTTGACATTGCAGCAAGCTAATAACGACCTAGTACGGCACATTAGTCAATTCCAGCAAATCGGTATTTGATGTCCCCTACACAGATGTAGCGGTAGCTGCAGCATTCAATCAAGTACTCTGAAAAGAACTTGGATACCTTACTTTTAGGGTCCGCTTCCATGGTTCTGATGCAGAAATATTAACCCATCCCTTGATGGAACGAGGTGTGCCAAGGCTGGTGTCCCTGGTTCCCACTGAAGCATGTGCTGCTGCCCTGAAATGGAATGAACCAATGCAGATTGGAAATATTTGAAAAATACTGAGTGGAGAAGAGAAAGAGAGATGCCAACAAACGGCCTATGTCTTTGTTGAGGCATATTTAGGGCATCTTTTAACAAATTGTCCACACCAAATGTAGATGAGTGATGAGGGACAGCCTTGGGCCGAGCTCCACCATCTATGGATTGCCTGTCACAGAGAAAGCTCCTCTCCTCCTACGGTTGGTTTGATCCACCCCAAAGCGTCCTCTGATTTTGCTTTAGTGAATTCAGTGGCATTCAGGAGTTTCATGGATCAGACCGAGCGCATCACCTTCAAGACGAAACAGTCAGAGCCGCTAAAAACATCAATGGCGCCTCTCTCACCTCACGGGATGTTTGTTTGGACACAGACCATGAACACTTCGGCCATATGTTGTTTCCTGATTGATACTCTGGCTTTTCCCATAGTGTTGGGAATAAATTGGATAAAGATCCAAAATAAATTGATCGATTGGCAAAAACAGATAAAGTTCTTATCTCCAATTGGCCAAGATCACTGCATTAAACTTTGCAAGACTGAAAGTTTACCTTGCTTTACCTTCAGCACTGAAGTAAAGACCACTCTTGATGAAAAGCTGTATATGCCTAAAGCCTATGGCGATTATAAGATGTCTTTAGTGGGAAGAAAGCCTAAACTCTGTCATGGTTGGCCTTGGGGCTGCCCTGAATGTTGCTCTTCCTAACTCAGCATGAAGATAAGAGCAACCTTCTCTGGATGCCATATTGTCACAGCTCTAGTGGCCAGAGCATAATGGGGTGATCGAGAATTAGGTGCCAAAAAATAAAACTAGGTAGATTATCTAGATGGAAAAAAGGAAGGAAGAATGGCACTTAAAGGACAGAAAAAACACAAGTCAGAAAAAACTCTATACAAAAATATAAAACAATTTAAACCGAGCAAGCAAAATAAAACATAAATAGAAACACCTTCAAAGATGGAAATGCCAAGAACTACAAATGAATAAATGGAAGGCAGAAGGGGCGGGGGCATTGGACATGAAGGTGCAGATTTCCTAATATGTGACGCAAAGCAGCGCCCAAGGTTACTGCACCGAATAAGAGGGAGAGAACAGGACAACAACATATCTACTAAGGCATGGAGCTGCTGCTCACTTCTGAAGCGTTAAAGCATAATTTGGTTGTCTTGTGCAGCGAATACACCTTGGCACCTTAGTGCAAAGGTGTGTGAGTGATGCCTACCAGAGATTTTCTACTAGAAGGGTATCCTTCCAATACAAAATACTATGCCTTTGCAACCTCTAAAACTTTTCCCACCTCAAGTGCATGTATTTTTTTGGTCAAAGCCTGGTCTACCATCGTTAGTAGATAGGGCTTTCCAACAAAAAAATTAAGGGGAAGCTGTGTGGGAACACTCATTAACCCTCCATGGGATACCCCCAGTTGCAAAGAATTGCAAAGTAGCGCCTAAGGCTAATCTGCTATACTTTTAGGAACCTTTCCAGGGTGAATTAAGTTTTGCGTTGGAAGTTAATAGAAATTCAACACAACACACCAGTTTGCATTGCTTTTGGGGACTTTGACCATTGCAAGATTTTGATAAATTTAGTATGAAGGCTCTAGAAGTCAATACCATGCAGAGTCCAAATCTAGAAAGATGACATTTCAGAACATGCAACCATCCTGACAAGATAGCCCTAGTTATGAGCCTCAATGTACCCCAATATAGGCCTAAGTAGTTGCATGACCTTTTACCTACATTTGTCCTACCTTGCTCTATATAACGGTTCTGGCACTGACCTTTTACCTAGTTAGGTGCCGAATAAATGTTGTGTGGTTTTCTTCGAAAGCTTGCCTCATTTATTATGCATGAGGATTCCTAGTATCACAGCAAGAATACCATCTTCTGCATAATAACTCTGTACAAAAGTCACCGCTATCGTCATCCTTGGCAGACATGCCCACAATACCGTGACACCTCTAGGTAGAACCCCTGAGGGTACCTTTCGGGTATATAAGTACCACATCTTCGCTGGACAAACCAGAGGAGAAACTTCCATGCTGACACGAGACGCAGAAGACCCTGTACGCAGACACTCCAGCACGCAGTTGTCTAACATCCCTTTGGGAGTGTCCAACTCGAGACCAGGACGGGGTCCTTCGTTCTCTCCCATCAGGTAATGGGGTTGGATCTTTCCTAAGGGGATTCTTGGCTTTTCACCTCCATACATGCTAGGTACACTTAGGTACACTTAGCTAGAGTTTGCATCTTAGAAGTAGGCATGATTACTGCCATGTATCTATATGCCTGCATATATTCACTGTTTTAGCACCATGGTAGCATTCTACCTTTTCTTTACTCTATTGGTGTTTGTAATCGTATACCTTTGTTCACTGAAGCCACTGAATGTGCTTGTGACACGTCTGAAGTCTAGCCTTCATGGGTGAACTACCAGCCTTCTCCTCCCTGGGATCACAGGGTGCCCAACCACTTCCCCTTTCCACTTCAGCCATGTGTGCTCTTGTGCAAGTCATAAGTTTATCCATGCAGGTGCAGGCTGGCACTCTAGGCAGGGGTCAAACAGTAAAGATGTTCATTCACCACTGCTGCCTTGTTGGCTCTCGGCTTGGAGCCTCCCATTCTGCCAGAGGTCACACGTGGTGTCAGTCTTTCAGATCTGTGCAAAAAAGGATAATTGAGGAACTTGGAGAGTCCTACATTCTGCACTCAGAGAAAGCACTAGAGGTCCAACCCAACAACCCCGTTCATCAGCAGGGAGTTTGCTGCTGTGCAGTCCTGGCCTAGCAGCGGTGCCTCGGGTTCAAAGTTCATGGGGTGGTTTGGCAGAGCTCTGTGTTGTCTCAGAGCCGGAGCTGCAGAGGGATAGTTAGGGATGAAGTGCAGCGACACAGCTGTACCTGACATGACACCCCAGCTCTTCAAACAGGAGGGGACAGTGGGTCAGCACTGAGTTACATTGGCTGACATGACAGTGGCATCTCTATTAACACAGCAGGAGGTGCTGAGGGTAAGGGGGTGTGGGGCTGGCATAGCTGTGGGTGACATCCTAGCACTGAAATAGCAGGAGCCCGGGGTAGGCCAGGAATGAGGTACAACCTGGAGGTGTCGCCAGTGCTTAATTTGTAAAAATTAAAAAAAATAAGTGCTAGGGCCCTCGTCAGGAGGCCATTGCAACTTGCACCACGCATTACCCTGCTAGCGCTGCCAATGATAGTAACAACACAACTACTAACGAACACACTCATACAAGTGTGACAATTCGGATTATTTCAGGCCCCCAAAGCTATAAGAATGGTTTGGGCGTCAGGTAATAGTAATTTTAATGTATATTGAATTAATAATTACCTGTTGTTGGGCTCCTCTCTAAATTAGCCAGACAACGCCACCTTGTGGCAGACTGTCCCAAGCACCGGTGTTGACAATTAAGTGCCACTACCGAGCACGGCAAACCACCAGCTCAAATTAAGCACTGCCTGTGTTAAAGCAGGGGGAGGTGCAGCAGGTTGGCGGTGCGTCACATTGGGATAGTGTTATATCTTGCACAGAAACGATGGGCACGGTGATGTGTTCAAACATAGCATAGAAGGGTTGTTCAGGTTCTAATCTCGTCAGTTACTGCCCTAAGGAGCTGCGAGGTGGCTGGTGGTTCCTGTCAGGCACGCAACGCCCATTGGTCTGAAAGCGCTTCCGCCCCCTAGCCCCCCTTATCTCCTCTCCCCCCTTCACCACCCCTTCCCCCGTTGTGTGTGGCAGCCCCGGCTGAGACAGCTTCGCGGCCACACAGACAGCCGCACCCGAGTACTTCACAGGTCTTTAAAAGGCCGTTTACCAGCTAACGAGGCTTTGTTGTTTTTTTCACCCCTTCTAAGAGCCCCTGCATCTCTACTCTGGCTATCGCTGGAAGAATTAGCCCCCCACCCGAAATTTTTCTTGCACCCCGTGAAATGTGGCTCTAGTTGCGCCTCTGGTTCCTGTTATGCTGTATCTTTATTAAACTATCTCTAACTGAAGTCTGCGGAGTATCTATGCATTGAAGATGACTTAACAGATAGCTCACTGAGGCGCCTCTATTGGAGGAGCAGGTGGTGTGGCAGGTGAAAGCTCCTATGGTCAGGTACGGCCTACCGCTCCCTCCTCCCCTCACTGTGACAAAACCAATACAACGTTTTGTTTGGAATAGAGGGTCGTTGACCCCCGATCGTATTTATTAACAAAAAACACACAAAGTTATATTCATATATACATTTACGCAGAAATGCCAAGACAGGATTCGGTACATTTGCTTCATTCCTAGTTTTAACAAAAACTCTAATACATAATGTTCCTATCCTAGTCTAAACATATTGCTGATCACATTTCTGCGTATTCCTTTGGGCCTACGGCAAGGTCAAAATGCTGGCCCCTCCCTCTTTACTCCAGATAGTCCCGCGCACCCCAACCGCAGTGCGCATGCACAGGGGGCCCAGCTGACCCGGAAGTACTTTCCCCCAGGCAACCCCCATACGTTCAAGACTTACTCCATAAAGGGGCCATGCAGACAGCGAAGCTTACTTACGCCCGCGTGCGGGGTGGCCAACCAGCCAATGGGAAGCGTAACCCCCCCTTTGTCCCCGCCCCGTTCCAACCAACCGGTTGTAACTGCCCCTGGAGTCTGGTGAGAGCCACATGTCCCTCCCCTCTGGGCGCCCCACTTAATAAGGCGCCCCAAAAGATTAGTCAATTTAGTCTGTCCAACCTATGACCTTACCGCCCGACCCGGAATACCGCCTTAAACACGACAAAAAGGCATTTACATTCAACTTCTCTTCACAAATTGACACCCTGTGGAAAAAACAGTTCAACAAACTTCTATTTCAGGGATGGTGGGTGGGGAAAAAAGGATTAAATGCCCTCCGGATGGAGGGGGCACACGTAACGGGTGTGCTGCCGAGGGGAGCGGAAAGCAAGAGAATGCTCTTCGCGCTCCCCCCGGCTTTTAAGGTGCCAGAGGGTCTCCCACGCCCCGGAAACGATCAGATCACTTCCGGGGCGCAGAGGAGCCTCCCATGACCCGGAAGCGATCCAAGCGCTTCAGGGGCACGGCCCCTCGCCAAAGGCGAGGCCAATGAGCGGGCATGATGCGGGGGGCACGGCCGACCACCATAATGGCGGCGGGGCCGATGCTGGCCCCGCCTTCCTCTATAGTCAGGTACGGCCTACCGCCCCCTCCTCCCCTCACTGTGACAAAACCAATACAACGTTTTGTTTGGAATAGGGGGTCGTTGACCCCCGATCGTATTTATTAACAAAAAACACACAAAGTTATATTCATATATACATTTACGCAGAAATGCCAAGACAGGATTCGGTACATTTGCTTCATTCCTAGTTTTAACAAAAACTCTAATAAATAATGTTCCTATCCTAGTCTAAACATATTGCTGATCACATTTCTGCGTATTCCTTTGAGCCTACGGCAAGGTCAAAATGCTGGCCCCTCCCTCTTTACTCCAGATTGTCCCGCGCACCCCAACTGGAGTGCGCATGCGCAGGGGGCCCAGCTGACCCGGAAGTACTTTCCCCCAGGCAACCCCCATACGTTCAAGACTTACTCCATAAAGGGGCCATGCAGACAGCGCATAATACTTTTAGGGCAAAAATAGGGTAAGTATTGGATAGTGTAGGGGTAAAAGATACTATTTCAACTCTAGTGAGTGCAACAGTAGGGAAAGTGTTGGATAGTGTAGGGGTAAAAATTACTATTCCCACTCCAGTGAGTGCAACTGTAGGGTAAGTGTTGGATAGTGTATGGGTAAAAAATACTATTCCCACTCCGGTGAGTGCAACAGTAGGGAAAGTGTTGCATAGTGTAGGGGTAAAAATTACAATTCCCATGTACCCCAAAACCCCTACCCACCCTAAAACGTAAAAAAAATCCCCAATACTTACCTTATAATGCATTGTAATGGCATGCGTTGAAGTGACATGTGTTGTATTAGGCATGCATTGTAATGACATGCTGCGTTGTAATGGCATGCGATGTAAAGGCTGTTGTGTTGTAACAGCCGCGTTGTAAAGGTACTGCGTTGTAATGACTGCGTTGTAATGGATGTTTCCCTTTTACACTGGGGTGTCATTCTGGCAGCAGGTAAAGGATGTGGTACACTGAAGTGCCATCATGTGGCATGTATATGGTAGCAGACATTCTGCAGCAGCAAAAGGATGTGTTACCCTGGGGTACCATTCTGTGGCATGTTTATTTTAACAGCAGTTGTGCATCAGGTAGAGGATGTTTTACACTGGGGTATCATTCTGTGGCATATACTTAGTAGCAGCAGTTGTGCGGCAGATAGAGGATATTTTACACTGGGGCACAATTATGTCGCATGTACATAGTAGCAGCGGTTGTGCAGCAGGTAGAGGATGTTTTACACTGAGGTATCATTCTGTGGTATGGTCATTGTATCAGCTTTTGCACAGCAGGTAAAGAATGTTTTACAGTGGGGTACCATTCTGTGGCATTGACATAGTAGCAGCAGTTGTGTAGTAGGTCAAGGATGTTTCACACCCGGGTATGATTCTGTGGCATGTTTATTTTATCAGCAGTTGTATAGCAGGTAGAGGATGTTTTACACTGGGGTACCATATGGCCCGGTACGGCCTACCGCCCCCTCCTCCCCTCTGCTGTGACAGAAACCAATTCAAACATTTGTTTGGAATAGGGGGTCGTAGACCCCCGATCGTATTTATTAACAAGAACACACATATTTGAAAACAAATATACAATTACGCAGAAATGACAAGACAGGATTCGGTACATTTGATTCATTCCTAGCTTTAACAAAACTCTAATACATAATGTTCCTATCCTAGTCTAAGCATATTGATGATCACATTTCTGCGTATTCCTTTGGGCCTACGGCAAGGTCAAACGCTGGCCCCTCCCCCTTTAATCCAATTGTCCCGCGCCCCCTAACCAGAGTGCGCATGCGCAGGGGGCCCAGCTGACCCGGAAGTACTTCCTACCAGGCAACCCCCATACGTTCAAGACTTACTCCATAAAGGGGCCATGCAGACAGCGCAGCTTACTTACGCCCGCATGCGGGGTGGCCAACCAGCCAATGGAAAGCGTAACCCCCATTTGGCCCCGCACCGTTCCAACCAACCGGTTGTAACTGCCCCTGGAGTCTGGTGAGAGCCACATGTCCCTCCCCTCTGGGCGCCCCACTTAATAAGGCGCCCCAAAAGATTAGTCAATTTAGTCTGTCCAACCTATGACCTTACCGCACAGGCCTGCATAGTAGACCGACTATCAGGCCCCCCCCAAACCCAAGGTCATACTCACCACTGAAATTGGTCCAGCCAAGCTAACATGTTGCCCAGGAATAACTCATTCCCCAAACGCGAGAGGTGCACCCCATTCTTGAAAATAACAGACGTCCCCTTTTATGCACCCATGAGAAATTACCTGCAATCTGGGTGTCCTAAACAGCTTGTCTATCTTATTGTTAATCCTCTGAACCGAGTGATTGAGAGCCTTCACCGAGTCCCCCCCCGCCACTGAAGCCTTGGTATCATGTGTGACCACACAATAACCGTACCGGGGCAGCGCCTGGCCAGCCATGCTGACTCCGACAGCACCGTTTCAAGCAGGACCCTCCTATTTAGGTGCACCAAGTCATTACCACCCAGATGTAAAATTATAGCGTCGGGGGGAGTGTCCAAGGAAGCGAGCATGTGACCTATCCGTTCTCTGAACTTGTCAAAACGTAGCCCACCATGCCCAAAAAAGGAAACCCTGACACCTAACCGCTTTGCGCGCGCTGCCCCATTTCCTGCCCTGAAAAAATTTGCTAGACGAGAAACATACGAATGACCAAAAACACACGCATGACGTTCCAACTTGGCTTCCGGGGAAATCACTTTTGTCCTGACTGTGTCTCCTTCTTGGTGGGGTGTCGCTGTCTCTCTTCCTGCGTGACAGGCCGAGGGAACTGGCAATAAAGCAAGAAAATACTACCATCAGTACGATTGTCATATAATGTCATAACATATCAACTCGCACATAGCGCCTAAAACAGTTGGAGGCCCACCGCCCGATCTTCCGCACATCCCCTTCCCCAAGACCCCGTGCGACCGCCTCGGTGGCGGCACCTATTCTGAAGGAATGTGTCCCAAAATTACTGGGGTCCAGCCCCGCCCTGCCTAACGCCATATCCAAGACTCGTTTAAATTGAAACTTTGTGAGTGGGTCCCCCCCGGGTGCATTAGCAATGGGCCCCCCCTATCACTTGGTCTGTATGGCAGAAAGGCCTCCATATGAAACACCGGGCAGCAGGGGTTGCCCGTTGCCCGCCTGAGAAACACTACCTGCCCCCTCCCTTCCTGATCTGTCTTTGATCGCCGAATAGTAACCTGTAATGCATCGTTATGGAAGCGTATGTCGCCCCGCTGCAGGCCACCCCCCAGGTCTGTTTTATTCTTAGCCACCAATTCCCCTATCCGAAAGGCCCCATAGAAGGCCAAGGTAAAGGCTGCCCTGAACAATAGGCATTCCGTCACGTTAGCGCACGTCTGTTCTAGCGCAGCCAGGACTGATGCCAAGGTAGTAAGACCTATCGGGCGCCTAGTGTCAGGCGCAGACCCCTGTAAGCGCTGCCAACCCTTCAATGCTTTGCGCACTACGAATGCCTGAGTAGGATCCTGCCTGCCGCCCATTTGTGCAAAAAATGAAATGGCTGCCATGTGTCTTCTAGCAGACCCCACTGACCGCCCTTCGTCCCGCAAAGCTTGCAAGTAAGAGCACACCCCGGCTGAATCCACCCAATGCCCTCCTCCCCGGTCTTCCAAGAACTTGCAGTATGTCCCAAACGCCCCTTCGTATGCCTTTCTTGTTCCTGGTGCTAGGCTTGCTGCCACCAAGTCCGGTAAGTGAGGGCACCAATCTGCCAGAGCTGTTCGGGGAAAGGCGTTGGGTGTGGTGCTGCTCCCGGGAGGTGAGATCTGAAAACCTGCATCTTGAAACGAGACAATGCGTCTGCGGCGTGATTCAATACCCCGGGGACATGTTTCGCCCTAAACATAAGATTCAACTGCAAGCATTTAAGAACTATCTCCTTGATTAAACGCAGGATCATCCTACATTTTGCTGACTGATTGTTTATGCATTCTACTACCGTCATGTTGTCGGACCAGAAAACAACCGCTTTGTTACTCAGTTGCTCCGGCCAGACGAACAACGCCACCCAAATGGGGAACAATTCCAGGAAACCAATGTTTGCCGTGAGTCCAGCGTCCACCCACCACGCCGGCCAATGCTGCGCCACCCACTGAGTGCCCAGAATGGCGCCGAACCCCTCACTGCCCGCGGAGTCTGTCATTAAACCCAACTCCGCGCAAGGGGTGACAGGGCCGGGCAACAGGACAGAGCCGTTGAAGTCCTGCAGAAATGCCAGCCAAATCCGCATATCCTGCTTGACCTCTTCGCTCAATCTGGTGTGGTGGTGTTTCTGCTTAAGGCCTGACATTGCTTGTGCGATGGATCTCGAAAAAGGACGTGCCATTGATATGATGCGTAATGCAAAATTCAGCTGCACTACCACCTGTTGTAGCTGGTGCAACGTTACCCTTTTAGTTTCCAGACATTGCCTCAGTGAATCTCCAAACCTGGTCACTTTATCCGCGGGAAGCCGTGAGCCCCCCGCGACTGAGTCCAGCTCGATACCTAAGAATTCTATGACCGGGGATGGTCCAATGGTTTTTGCTTGTGCTAGTGGCACCCCAAAACTCTTCATTAAAACACAGAATTGCTCCAGCGCCTGACCACACCCCGCGCTCCCTGGTGGCCCCAGAAAAAGGAAATCATCCAGGTAATGCAGCACATGCCTATGTCCCGTCACTTGTCTGAAAGACCACTCCAGGAAAGTACTAAACATTTCAAAATATGCGCACGACACCGAACACCCCATAGGCATGCACATGTCCATGAAAAACTTGCCCTCAAACTGGAAACCAAGTAGGTGAAAGTCGCTTGGGTGAATGGGCAGCAGTCTGAAAGCAGATTCAATGTCTGATTTAGCCATCATTGCCCCCGGTCCCAAGCCCCTCAAGAGTTCAATTGCCTGATCAATAGATGCATAACGCACAGAGCAGAGTTCTTCATCAATGGAGTCATTCACCGACTGCCCCCTTGGCGCTGATAAATTGTGAATTAGCCTGAATTCTCCTGGTTCCTTCTTTGGAACCACACCCAGGGGGGAACACACAAAGTTATGCACGGGAATCTTGTCGAACGGCCCCGCCACTCTGCCCAATCTGCATTCTTTCTCAATTTTGGCCGCCGCCACCCTAGGGTTCTGAGCGACCGACAACTGGTTGCTGCAAACGGAAGGACCCACAAAATCCGTCACCGGGATTCTAAACCTCTCCCTGAAACCCTCCAACAGCATCCTCGCCGTGGACGTACATTTGTATCTGTTAAACCAGGGTATCATTGTGTGCAGAAGAACCGGGGACCTAGCTTTGCTGAAAAAACCTTCAATCCTATTTTGGGGCCCCTCTATACCTCTGTTTCTTAAGACATTTTGCCTCGCCATGCCCTGCGTGCCACAGAAACTGCACGCGTGTTTAAATCTGCATGTCCCTGGTGCCCTATCGCAGGTGCACCTATTGAAATCCCAACAGCATCCCTTCTTCCCCGCCCCCCGCCTGGCGTAGCTGGGGGTAACGACCGAAAGGGCTGCGGCCTTGGCGCGTCCTTTGCAGGCTCAGTTGTCAGACCACCCAAATGGTCTAACCAAGATATCCCCTCCACCTGATTCCATTTTAATGTTGAATCAGATGCCCTGATGCGCCTGAATGTTTTGTCATACTCCAACCACCCTCTGCCTGCCTTTGTCGCCTGCGACGTGCTGATCCTAGACATATAACAAGCCATTGCGGGCGCCTCCTCTGGGAAACGCTCCGTCATCACAGCCATGTAAATATTGTAAGCCAGCATCCAATGCCTGATGTTCTCTTCAACCCTGTACTTCAACATTTCATTAGCCCATTCACGCGCGGGCATATAATCCTTCTTCCTCCTCATCTCTTCCCTCTCCACCTCATCTATCAGTAGTGAAAAAATGTCAATATATGTTCCCTTCCAAATTCTCTCCTTAACCTCCTGTGACAAATGGCGTGAAAGAGATTCATAAGATGTGCGCGATTCGCCCATGCCCAATAATGGCAATGTCTGTTGCTTACCATGCGAGGGTCCCGCGGTTTCTTTTGGGGCAATCACCAATGGTACTTCTTCTAGCTTGCCTTGGTCAATTAGCTGTCTTACCTTTTCCAATACGTCCGCCCCGGCCACACCCGCCGCACTCAAATTCAACCCCATGCCCCCAAGCCAGGGAAGCACGGCTGCTAAGCTGGAGACAAAATCATTTGGAAGTGTTGGTACTCCCCCAGGTGCGGGGGGAACAGGTAACGAGACATTGGGCACCCATGGCACTGGTACCCCCGGCGTGAGGATAGGGTTCCCTGGTGCTGGTGGCGCAGTGATGGGCGTCGCAGGACACGGAAGCAATGACGGGAACAGGCCCACCCACCGGATCTACGGGTAGAGGCTGATTCACAGGTGGGCTAGGGGACGCGGGCACTACCGGCAAAATTGGGCCCCCCCCATTCCCAGGGACAACCTGCGGTACTTTCTTTGCCCTACTCTTTTTTGGCAGGGGGGGAAAAGCTTCTCTTGGGGGTAAAGCGTCCCTGCGTGACCTCGCCGAGGACCCCTCCTGCGCATCCAGCCTGTCTGCCAGCTGTGCCATGGTGTTATCCATTTCCCCAATCTTCCTCATCAGGGCGTCTAACACACTTGCAATACCTGGGCGCCGTTCGCCGCGCTTAACCTTGGGAGGCACAGGCTCTAACCCACTTGGCTCCCAGCAGCGCCGGAATGCAGACCCCTGTCGTGTCCTCAGGCACCCTCCGCGCTGGCCCCCACGTCCTCGTGCGCTGCTCTTGATCACGGCCGACACTCCAGCTGATTAGGCATGCGGTAAACGCCGGACTGCCCCTTCACAATCAGCGCTGTGTTTCTGAGTAGCTTGGAAGGCATCCGGCGCTCTCCTGGTTAAAAACAAAGTGAGAATCCAATGAGACGCCCGATGGCAGGGACACACGCTTTGGAGATCTCCGCTCCGCACGCGATGCACTCGTGCTGATGGCGGCGCTCCTTAACGATGTTCCGGCGATCTATTGGACACCAAGGAAAAGGCTCAAAAACCTCCCGCACTCGTGCTGATGGCAGCGCTCATTAACGATGTTCCGGCGATCTATTGGGAACAAAGGAAAAGGATCAAAAACCTCCAGAGGGAGGATGCACCCGACGTGACCTCCGCGTTTGACGCGCTGCTCCTTGCAATCTCGCTCGCCCCACAGATAACATCCAAGCACCTTTCGCCGAAGCCCAGGAACTGGAGCGGCTCCTTACAGGACACTGAAATAAAAAGTGAAAAAAGGATTAAATGCCCTCCGGATGGAGGGGGCACACGCGACGGGTGTGCTGCCGAGGGGAGCGGAAAGCAAGAGACTGCTCTTCCCGCTCCCCCCGGCTTTTAAGGTGCCAGAGGGTCTCCCACGCCCCGGAAACGATCAGATCACTTCCGGGGCACAGAGGAGCCTCCCATGACCCGGAAGCGATCCAAGCGCTTCCGGGGCACGGCCCCTCACCAAAGGCGAGGCCAATGAGCGGGCATGATGCGGGGGGCAAGGCCGACCACCATAATGGCGGCGGGGCCGATGCTGGCCCCGCCTTCCTCTTTACATTGGGTTAGCTCACTGAGGCGTCTCTATTAGAGAAGGTGGTGCAGCAGGTGAGAGGTGATTGACATTAAATGAACGGTGAGGGCACCTCTATTAAAGCGCGGGGAAGGGCAGCAGGTGAGGGTGTGCATCATTAGGGCACCTTTTAGGGTACCACTAATATAGCAGTGTCACGCTGAAAGACCTGTGGGGCGCTTCTGTTAAAGTAGCAGTGGCTGCAGCAGGCAAAGGATGTTTTATACCTGGGTACCATTCTGTGAGATGTATATTCTAGAAGCAGCTGTGCGGCAGGTAGAGGATGTTTTACAATGGGGTACCATTCTGTGGCATGCACATTGCAGCAGCAGTAGTGCAGCAGGAAGAGGATGTTTTACACTGGGGCGCAATTATGTGGCATGTACATTGTAGCAGCAGGTAGAGGATGTTTTACACTGAGGTATCATTCTGTGGTATGGTCATTGTATCAGCTTGTGCGCAGCAGGTAAAGAATGTTTTACAGTGGGGTACCATTCTGTGGCATGGACATAGTAGCAGCATTTGTGTAGTAGGTCAAGGATGTTTAACACCAGGGTATCATTCTGTGGCATGTTTATTTTAACAGCAGTTGTACAGCAGGTAGAGGATGTTTTACAGTGGGGTACCATTCTGTGGCATGTACATTGTATCAGCAGTTGCGCAGCAGGTAAAGAATGTTGTACACTGGTGTGCCATCCTGTGGCATGTGTATGTTAGCAGCCGTTCTGCAGCAGCAAAATGATGCTTTACACTGGGGTACCATTCTGTGGCATGTACATAGTAGCATCAGTTGTGCGGCAGGTAGAGTGTGCGTTACTCTGGGTGACTTTTCTGTGGCATGTACGTTGTAGCAACAGTAAAGATGTTTTACACTGGGGTACCATTCTGTGGCATGTACATAGTAGCAGTGGTTGTGCAGCAGGAAGAGAATGTTTTACACTGGGGCACAATTATGTGGCATGTACATAGTAGCAGCGGTTGTGCAGCAGGAAGAGGATGTTTTACACTGAGGCACAATTATGTGGCATGTACATAGTAGCAGCAGTTGTGCAGCAGGTAGAGTGTGCGTTACTCTGGGTGACTATTCTGTGGCATGTACGTTGTAGCAACAGTATAGACGTTTTACACTGGGGTACCATTCTGTGGCATGTACATAGTAGCAGCGGTTGTGCAGCAAGAAGAGGATGTTTTGCACTGGGACACAATTATGTGGCATGTACATAGTAGCAGTGGTTGTGCAGCAGGAAGAGGATGTTTTACACTGGGGCACAATTATATGGCATGTACATAGTAGCAGCGGTTGTATTGTATTGTATTGTAATTGCATTTATATAGCGCTTACTACCCCTGACGAGGCGTCAAAGCGCTTTTTCGGCGAGTAGCACGCTACTCCGGGACCCATAGAGGATTAGTGTTGAATTAGTATAGTGAAACATGCAAGTAAATTTTAAGTGGAGGATAGGTTAGTCAGTTATTTGGATTCCGAAGGATAGCAGAAGGATAGAAGAGGGAAAAAGAAAGGGTTTGTATGTATATAGCGCTTGTTACCCCTGATGGGCTGTTGAAGCACTCTACACCGGAAACCCATAAAGGATTAGTGGTGAATTAGTATGGTGAAATATGAAAGTAATTTGAGTAGTAGATATTAGTCATTTATTTGGAGTGAGAAGGGTAGCGGAGAGATAAAAGGGAAGAAAGGTTTGCATTCATGTAGCACCTGTTATCCCTGATGGGTGTTGAAGCGGTTTTCTCGCGCGTAGTACGCTACTCCGGAACCCATAAAGGATTAGTGTTAAAAATTAGTATAGTGAAGTATGAAGTAATTTGAGTGGTGGATATGTTATTCAGTTATTTGGATAGAGAAGCGTAGGTTGTGGGATAGAAGAGGGAAAGAGGTTTGTATTTATATAGCACTTGCTACCCCTGATGGGGTTTTAAAGCGCTTTATTGGCGAGTAGCACGCTACTCTGGAACCCATAAGGGTTACTGTTGGATTAGTATGGCGAAACATGAAAGTATTTTGAGTGGTGGATATGTTAGTCAGTTATTTGGATTGAGAAGGGTTGGGGAGGGGTAGAAAAGGGAAAAAGGTTTGCGTTTATATAGCGCTGGTAACCCTGATGGGGTGTTGAAACGCTTCATTGGCGAGTAGCACGCTACTCTGGAACCCATAAAGAATTAGTGGTGAATTAGTATAGTGGAATATGGAAATTGAGAAGTGAACATGTTAGTCTGTTATTTTGATTGAAAAGGATAGTGGAGGGACAGAAGTGTGAGATGTTGTTTTGAGGTCATTGCAGTAAGAGGAGGCTTTTGGATGAGTAAAAAGGGGTTTTTGAGGGGAAGAGTCAGAGGGGAGAGTTTATAAAGATTTGTTTTGGGGGATCGGTATAGTAAAAAAGGTGTCAGATGATGCAAGGAGGGGTAGAGTAGGAGAGAGTCTAGAAAGGGTTATTTTGGGATCATAGTAGTGGTATGGGGTTTGCGATAAATGAGAGAGTGGATGTAGAGGATATATTGATAGATGTATAGGGTGAGAGATAGGGTAGTGCATTGGAAAGAGTAGTAGAAAGAAGTTTGAGATGAGTCAGAAGGTTGGGCCAGAGGATATATTGAGAGAAGTATATGCTTAGAAATAGGGTAGCGCATTTGAAATGCTAAATTAGAAGAAAGTGATAAATATATAGATCCATAAGTACATTGAAACTATATAGATGCATAAAGGAGGTAAGTATATATAGATTAAAGATATTGATAGAGGTTGTGCAGCAGGAAGAGGATGTTTTACACCGAGATACAATTCTGTGGCATGCGCATTATAACAGCAGTAAAGAATGTTTTACAACCGGTTATCATTCACTGGTCTATATATACTAGCAGCAATTGAACAGCAGGTAGATGAAGTTTTACACCTGGGTACCATTTTGTGGCATGTAGATTCAACCAGCAGTTGAGCTCAGGTAAAGGATGTTTTACACTAGGGTACCATTCTGTGGCAAGTACAGTGTAGCAGCAGGTAAAGGATGTTTTACATGAATAGGACACGTTACAACGCAAACATTTACAATGCATGCTTTTACAACACAATTTTTACATCGCAACATCCATTACAATGCATGATTTTACAACGCATGCCATCACAACGCATTCCATTATAACGCATACCATTATGACGCATAATACTTTTAGGGCAAAAGTAGGGTAAGTGTTGGATAGTGTAGGGGTAAAAATTACTATTCCCACTCTAGTGAGTGCAACTGTAGGGTAAGTGTTGGATAGTGTAGGGGTAAAGAATTCTATTCCCACTCCAGTGAGTGCAACAGTAGGGAAAGTGTTGTATAGTGTAGGGGTAAAAATTACTATTCCCATGTACCCCAAAACCCCTACCCACCCTAAAACTTAAAAAAATCCGCAATACTTACCTTATACTACATTCTAATGGCATGCGTTGTAGTGACATGCGTGTAATGGCATGCCATCACAACGCATTTTTAGAAACTACATTTACAACGTATTCCATTATAACGCATACCATTACAACGCATAATACTTTTAGGGCAAAAATAGGGTAAGTATTGGATAGTGTAGGGGTAAAAAATACTATTTCAACTCTAGTGAGTGCAACAGTAGGGAAAGTGTTGGATAGTGTAGGGGTAAAAATTACTATTCCCACTCCAGTGAGTGCAACTGTAGGGTAAGTGTTGGATAGTGTATGGGTAAAAAATACTATTCCCACTCCGGTGAGTGCAACAGTAGGGAAAGTGTTGCATAGTGTAGGGGTAAAAATTACAATTCCCATGTACACCAAAAGCCCTACCCACCCTAAAACGTAAAAAAAATCCCCAATACTTACCTTATAATGCATTGTAATGGCATGCGTTGAAGTGACATGTGTTGTAATAGGCATGCATTGTAATGACATGCTGCGTTGTAATGGCATGCGATGTAAAGGCTGTTGTGTTGTAACAGCCGCTTTGTAAAGGTACTGCGTTGTAATGACTGCGTTGTAATGGATGTTTCCCTTTTACACTGGGGTGTCATTCTGGCAGCAGGTAAAGGATGTGGTACACTGAAGTGCCATCATGTGGCATGTATATGGTAGCAGACATTCTGCAGCAGCAAAATGATGTGTTACCCTGGGGTACCATTCTGTGGCATGTTTATTTTAACAGCAGTTGTGCATCAGGTAGAGGATGTTTTACACTGGGGTATCATTCTGTGGCATATACTTAGTAGCAGCAGTTGTGCGGCAGATAGAGGATATTTTACACTGGGGCACAATTATGTGGCATGTACATAGTAGCAGCGGTTGTGCAGCAGGTAGAGGATGTTTTACACTGAGGTATCATTCTGTGGTATGGTCATTGTATCAGCTTTTGCACATCAGGTAAAGAATGTTTTACAGTGGGGTACCATTCTGTGGCATTGACATAGTAGCAGCAGTTGTGTAGTAGGTCAAGGATGTTTCACACCCGGGTATGATTCTGTGGCATGTTTATTTTATCAGCAGTTGTATAGCAGGTAGAGGATGTTTTACACTGGGGTACCATATGGCCCGGTACGGCCTACCGCCCCCTCCTCCCCTCTGCTGTGACAGAAACCAATTCAAACATTTGTTTGGAATAGGGGGTCGTAGACCCCCGATCGTATTTATTAACAAGAACACACATATTTGAAAACAAATATACAATTACGCAGAAATGACAAGACAGGATTCGGTACATTTGATTCATTCCTAGCTTTAACAAAACTCTAATACATAATGTTCCTATCCTAGTCTAAGCATATTGATGATCACATTTCTGCGTATTCCTTTGGGCCTACGGCAAGGTCAAACGCTGGCCCCTCCCCCTTTAATCCAATTGTCCCGCGCCCCCTAACCAGAGTGCGCATGCGCAGGGGGCCCAGCTGACCCGGAAGTACTTCCTACCAGGCAACCCCCATACGTTCAAGACTTACTCCATAAAGGGGCCATGCAGACAGCGCAGCTTACTTACGCCCGCATGCGGGGTGGCCAACCAGCCAATGGAAAGCGTAACCCCCATTTGGCCCCGCACCGTTCCAACCAACCGGTTGTAACTGCCCCTGGAGTCTGGTGAGAGCCACATGTCCCTCCCCTCTGGGCGCCCCACTTAATAAGGCGCCCCAAAAGATTAGTAAATTTAATCTGTCCAACCGATGACCTTACCGCCTGACTCGAAATAACGCCTAAAAACACGACAAAAAAGGCATTTATATTCACTACATTCGACCGTTCCTCATAATTGACACCCTGTGGAAAAAACACATTAACAATACTTTGCTTCAAAACAATCATCTATCTCAGGGATGGTGGGTGGGAAAAAAAGGTTAGAAATCCTCCCGAGGGAGGGGGCACACGCGACGGGTGTGCTTCCGAGGGGAGCAGAGTGCAAAGAGACTGTACTTCGCGCTCCCCCCGGTTTTAAAGGGGTTGTCCAGACACCAGCTGGAACTGGTTCCTGGCAAGGGGTCACCCGCAACCCGGAAGTGATCCAATCACTTCCGGGGCACGCCCCCGATCAATGCGGGGCAACGGGACGGGTGAGAGACGGGGGCACGGCCGACCACCATAATGGCGGCGGGGCCGGTGGCGGCCCCATCTTCCTCTATGGCCCGGTACGGCCTACCGCCCCCTCCTCCCCTCTGCTGTGACAGAAACCAATTCAAACATTTGTTTGGAATAGGGGGTCATAGACCCCCGATCGTATTTATTAACAAGAACACACATATTTGAAAACAAATATACAATTACGCAGAAATGACAAGACAGGATTCGGTACATTTGATTCATTCCTAGCTTTAACAAAACTCTAATACATAATGTTCCTATCCTAGTCTAAGCATATTGATGATCACATTTCTGCGTATTCCTTTGGGCCTACGGCAAGGTCAAACGCTGGCCCCTCCCCCTTTAATCCAATTGTCCCGCGCCCCCTAACCAGAGTGCGCATGCGCAGGGGGCCCAGCTGACCCGGAAGTACTTCCTACCAAGCAACCCCCATACGTTCAAGACTTACTCCATAAAGGGGCCATGCAGACAGCGCAGCTTACTTACGCCCGCGTGCGGGGTGGCCAACCAGCCAATGGAAAGCGTAACCCCCCTTTGGCCCGCACCGTTCCAACCAACCGGTTGTAACTGCCACTGGAGTCTGGTGAGAGCCACATGTCCCTCCCCTCTGGGCGCCCCACTTAATAAGGCGCCCCAAAAGATTAGTAATTTTAATCTGTCCAACCGATTACCTTACCGCACAGGCCTGCATAGTTGACCGACTATCAGGTCCCCCCCAAAACCCTAGGTCATACTCACCATTGAAATTGGTCCAGCCAAGCTAAAATGTTGCCCAGGAATATCTCGTTCCCCAACCGAGAGAGGTGAACCTCATCTCGCAAGTAGCAGACGTCCCCTTTAATGCACCCGTGAGCAATAACTTGTAATCTGGGGGTCCTAAACAGCTTGTCCATTTTATTATTGATCCTCTGAACCGAGTGATTGAGAGCCCTCACTGACTCCCCTCCCCGCCATTGAAGCCTTGGTATCATGTGTGACCACACAATAACCGCACCTGGGTAGCGCCTGGCCAGCCATGCTGACTCTGACAGTACTGTTTCAATCAGGATCCTCCTATTTAAGTGCACCAAGTCGTTACCACCAAGATTTAAAATGAAAGTGTTGGGGGGATTGCCTAAGGAAGCAAGCATGTGACCTATCCGTTCCCTGAACCTGTCTAAACGCAGCCCCCCGTGCCCAAAATAGGAGACCCTGAAACCTAACTGCCCCATTTCCTGCAATAAAAAAGTTACTTAGACGGGAGACATAAGAATTGCCGAAAATACACGCATGACGTTCCAACTTGGCCTCCAGAGAATTTACTTTCGTCTTGGTTGTGTCTTCTTCTTGATGAGGTGTCGCTGTCTCTCTTCCTGCGTGACAGGCCGAGGGAACTGACAATAAACGAGGAAAATAAATGCCATCAGTACCATCGTCATGGAATGTCATAACATATGCACTCGAACATAGTGCCTGAAACAGTTGGAGGACCACCGCCCAATCTTCTGTACCTCCCCTTCCCCAAGGCCTCGGTGGCGGCACCTATACTGAAAGAATGTGTTCCAAAATCACTGGGGTCCAGCCCCGCTCTGCTTACCGCCATATCCAAGACCCGTTTAAATTGAAATTTGGTCAGCGGGTCCCCCCTGTGTGCATTAACAGTGGGCCCCCCCTGTTACTTGGTCTGTATGGCAAAAACGCTTCCATATGCGACACTGGGCAGCAAGGGTTCCCCGGTGCCCGCCGCAGAACCACCACCTGCCCCCGTCCCTCCTGATCTGTCTTTGATCTACGAATAATAGCCTGCAATGCATCGTTATGCAAGCGTATGTCACTGAGCTGCAGGCCTCCCCCCAGGTCCCCTTTATTCTTAGCCACCAATTCCCCTATCCTAAAGGCACCGTAGAAAGCTAAGGTGAAAGCTGCCTTGAATAATAAACATTCCGTCACGGTAGTGCAGGTCTGCTCTAGCACCCCTAAAATTGATGCCAAGGTAGTAAGACCTATCGGGTGCCTAGTGTCAGGCGCGGACCCCTGCAAGCGCTGCCAACCTTTCAATGCCTTGCGCACTACAAATGTCTGAGTGGGGTCCCGCCTGCCGCTCATTTGTGCAAAAAAGGAAATGGCTGCCATGTGTCTCCTAGCTGACCCCACTGCCCGCCCTTCATCCCACAAGGTTTGCAAGTAAGCGCACACCCTAGCCGAATCCGCCCAATGCCCCTCCCCCTGGCCCTTTAGGAAAATGCAGTATGCCCCAAACGCCCCTTCGTATGCCTTCCTTGTTCCTGGCGCTAGGCTAGCTGCCACCAAGTCCGGTAAGTGGGGGCACCAATCTGCCAGAGCTGCTCGGGTAAAGGCGTTGGGTGTGGTGCTGCTCCCGGGAGATGAGATCTGAAAACCTGCATCTTAAAACGAGACAATGCGTCAGCTGCGTGATTCAATACCCCCGGGACATGTTTCGCCCTAAACTGTAAGTTTAACTGCATGCATTTCAAAACTATCTCCTTGATTAAACGGAGGATAATTTTACATTTTGCCGACTGACTGTTTATGCATTCCACCACTGTCATGTTGTCGGACCAGAAAACAACTGCTTTGTTTCCCAGTTGTTCCGGCCAGACGAACAATGCCACCCAGATGGGGAACAATTCAAGGAAACCAATGTTCGCCGTGAGTCCAGTGTCAATCCACCATGCCGGCCAACGCTGCACCACCCACTGAGTGCCCAGTATGGCGCCGAACTCCTCACTGCCCGCGGAATCTGTCATGAATCCCAACTCTGCACAGGAGGTGATTGGGCCGGGCCACAGGACAGAGCCATTGAAGTCCCGCAGAAATGCCAACCAAATACGCATATCCTGCTTGACCTCTTCGCTCAGTCTGGTGTGATGGTGCTTCTGCTTCAGCCCAGACATCGCTTGCGCAATGGATTTTAAAAATGGGCGTGCCAATGGTATGATACGCAATGCAAAGTTTAGTTGACCCACCATTTGCAGCAATTGATGCAACGTCACCCTTTTTGCTACTAGGCATTGCCTCAGTGAGTCTCCAAACCTTTTCCCCTTATCATTGGGGAGCCGTGAGCACCCCACGATAGAGTCTAGCTCGATCTCCAGGAACTCTATGACCGCGGCTGGTCCAACGGTTTTTCCCTGTGCCAGTGGTACCCCAAAACTCTTCATCAATGCACAAAATTGCTCCAGCGCCTGCCCACCCACCGTGCTCCCCGGTGGCCCCAAAAAAAGGAAGTCATCAAGGTAATGCAGCACATGTCTATGCCCCGTCGCCTGTCTGAAAGACCATTCTAGGATAGTGCTAAACATTTCAAAATATGCGCACGACACAGAACACCCCATAGGCATGCAAACGTCCATGAAGAACTTGCCCTCGAACTGGAAACCAAGTAGGTGGAAATCGCTCGGGTGAACGGGCAGCAGCCTGAAAGCAGATTCTATGTCCGATTTAGCCATCAGCGCCCCTGGGCCCAAAGCCCTCAAGAGTTCAATTGCCTGATCAACAGATGCATAACGCACAGAGCAGAATTCCTCATCAATGGAGTCATTTACCGACTGCCCCCTTGGCGCTGATAAATTGTGGATCAACCTAAATTCCCCTGGTTTCTTCTTTGGGACCACCCTCAGCGGAAAACACACAAAGTTATGCACAGGAATCTTGTCAAACGGCCCCGCCACTCTGCCCAACCTACATTCTTTCTCGATTTTTGCCGCCGCTACCCTAGTGTTCTGAGTGACCGACAATTGGTTCCTGCAAAAGGATGGACCCACAAAATCCGCCACTGGGATTCTAAACCCCTCCCTGAAAGCTTCCACCAGCATCCTTGCCGTGGACGTGCATCTGTATCTATTTAACCAGGGTGTCATTGCATGCAGAAGAATCGGGGACCTAGCTTTGCTGAAACCACCTTCGATCCAATTGTTTGGCCCCTCTATCCCTCTGTTTCTTAAGACATTTTGCCTCGGCATGCCCTGAGTTGCCACAGAAACTGCACGCGTGTTTAAATCTGAATGTCCCTGGTGGCCTATCGCAGGTGCGCCTTTTGAAATCCCAACAGCAACCCTTCTTCCCAGCCCCCCCACCTGGTGCCGATGAGGGGAACGACCGAAAGGGCTGCGGCCTTGGCGCGTCCCTTGCAGGCTCTGCTGCCAGACCACCCAAATGATCTAATCAAGCTATCCCCTCCACCTGATTCCATTTTAGAGTAGGATCGGATTCCCTGATGCGCCTGAATTTTTTGTCATATTCCAACCACCCTGTGCCCCCCTGCGTTGCCTGCGCCGTGCTGATCCTTGATAAATAACAAGCCATTGCGTGCGCCTCTTCCGGGAAGCGCTCTGTCATCGCAGCCATGTAAATATTGAACACCAGCATCCAATGCCTGATGTTCTCCTCCACCCTGTACTTCAGCATATCATTCGCCCACTCACACGCGGGCATATAATCTTTTTTCCTCCTCATCTCTTCCCTCTCAACCTCATCTATTAAGAGTGAAAAAATGTCAATGTATGTCCCCTTCCAAATTCTCTCCTTAACCTCCTGTGACAAATGGCGGGACAATGATTCATACGATGTGCGTGATTCGCCCGCACCTAACAATGGCAGTGTCTGCGGCTTACCATGCGAAAGTCCTGCAGTGTCTTTGGGGATCACGACTGATGGAACTTCTTTAAGCTTGCTTTGGTCGATTAGCTGTCTTGCCTTTTCCTACGCGTCCGCCCCGGCAACACCCGCTGCACTCAAATTCAACCCCATGCCCCCAAGCCAGGGAAGCACGGCTGCTAGGCTGGAGACAAAATCAATCGGAGGTGTTGGTCCCCCCCCAGGTGCGGTTGGAACATTTAGAGAAACATTGGGCACCCCTGGCACTGGCAGGGGTGCCCACTGTGCCCCCACTGTGAGGCTAGGATTTACTGGTGCTGGTGGCAAAACAGTGTGCGTCGGAGGTACCGGAAATAATGCAGGGACCACGGGACCTGGCACCCCTACCGGATCTACGGGTGAAGGCTCGCTTGCCAGTGGGTTGGGGGACGCGGGCACTCACAATTCAAACTTCCCCGGATCAATAGAGCAAGACTGGGCGGTCGCTCCTTTAGTTTTCTTGGAGCAAAGCATTGGAATGCCCTGCCAGTTCATCTGAGAATGGAACCATCAGAAATTCCCTTTAGAGCTAAACTAAAAACTCATCTCTTCCCTTATTAACATCTCCCTGTCTCTCTGTCTCGGTGAGCTGTAAGGAGTTTTTTGTCAGCAATTAGCGCGGGGATACACAGTTGTGCAGCCATGCGCTTTATAAAACGCTTTATTATTATTATTATTATTATTACAGGCAGAGCTGGGCCCCCCCCTCACCACTCCCAGGGACAACCTGTGTGCCTTTCTTTGTCCTATTCTTTTTAGGCAGGGGCGGGAAAGTTTCTCTAGGGGGTAAAGCGTCCCTGCGTGACCTCCCTGAAGACCCCTCCTGTGTATCCAGCCTATCCGCCAGCTGTGCCATGGTGCTATCCATCTCCCCAATCTTTTTCATCAGGGCGTTTAACACAATTGCAATATCAGGACGCCGTTCGCCGCGCTTAACCTTTGGGGGCATGGCAACCTACTCTGGAAACCTTTACCACGTATTGTTCGAGGAAACACGACCGGCCACAGCACCCACACTACCAGAGCCTCAATACTGGCTAGCCCAGTAAGGCAGGTGAGCAATAGGCTCCAACCCGCTTGGCTCCTAGCAGCGCCGGGATGCAGGCCCTGTCCGTGTCCTCAAGCACCCTCTGATCCGATCCGTGACGCCCTCTCGTCCTCGAGCGTCCCTTCCGATGTGTACAAAAGCCAGACACTCCCTCAGTAACTCCCGTGATTCTCGCACCGAGTCCCGCTGGACGAGATCTCCGACGCGCTGCTCTGTGACGGCATCGACGGCCGAATCCGCTCTCCCGCTCGTCGCTCCCCAGGCAGGAAATACAATAGCACCACGGAGACCCAGAAGTCCGGCGAGTCCGCAGCCGACGACACTGTATGAACAAAATTGAAAAAAGGTTAGAAATCCTCCCGAGGGAGGAGGCACACGCGACGGGTGTGCTTCCGAGGGGAGCGGAGTGCAAAGAGACTGCACTTCGCGCTCCCCCAGGTTTTAAAGGGGTTGTCCAGACACCAGCTGGAACTGGTTCCTGGCAAGGGGTCACCCGCGACCCGGAAGTGATCAAATCACTTCCGGGGCGTGGAGGAGCCTTCCTAGACCCGGAAGTGATCCAATCACTTCCGGGGCATGGCCCCCCGATCAATGCGGGGCAACGGGACGGGTGAGAGACGGGGGCACGGCCGACCACCATAATGGCGGCGGGGCCGATGCCGGCCCCACCTTCCTCTTCTGTGGCATGTTTATTTTATCAGCAGTTATACAGCAGGTCAAGGATGTTTAACACAGGGGTATGATTCTGTGGCATGTTTATTTAATCAGCAGTTATACATCAGGTAGAGGATGTTTTAGACTGGGGTACCATTTTGTGGCATGTACATAGTAGCAGCAGTTGTGCAGCAGGTAGGAAATGTAGTGAATGAAGGGTCGTCATCAGGACAAGAACATGTACTTGCAAGAAAGACCAGTAAGTCTACATGTAGGAAAAAATAAAAAGAATAAATCAATAAAGATATAATTCCTTCCGAATAAATGGGATATCTCATAATAGTTATGCTGGTGTTTACGCATGGTGAAAATTTGGTGAGACGACCAATCTGAAAAATCAAAAAACAAAAATCAATTTGTAACCAGAAACCGAGATGAATGCAGCTGACTGTAGAAATGTACATGTGAACCTCCACAGGAATTGTCAATCTGAGGAGAAACTTACTGGAAAATGAGAAGACAAGGGCAGCAAAAATATTCAAAATGGTCGCATAATGGTCAGGCATAAACAGAGAAAAAATACTCACGGAGAGCGGAGGGTGGGGGGTTAGTAGACAACAGATCAGTGTGAAAAATACAAGAAAACCTGCCTTTAAAAAATGTAGATAGAAAAATAAACTCCTCAGTGATTATTTCGAAAAGCAAAATAAAATCAAAATATATTTGTCTCATTATATATATCTTATCCGCAGGGGCTGATTTGCGGAAAGTTGGTCTGTTAGTCAATCGATTGTTGAGATAACACATGAACTAGATATAATTTGCATGAAAGGCATAACTGTAACAGAAATGAACATGTAGCAACATTCAGTGCATAACCACCAGATACCACGCAGGTCATAATGTGAGGCAATAATGGAGATGCATTAATTGGTAAAGACATGAAGCAGTCGGTTAGTATCACCTCAAAAGGATATAGCACATATCACAAATATAATGGTATATATAAAATGTGGCACAGTTGTCCATGGGAGCACAAATTGAGATACATGAACTGGGGGAATCATAGCACAAACACAATTAAAGTGGTTTGAAGAACAGTATGCAAAACATATCAACCATTGAAGGAACAAAATCTTGCTTGCTCAATCAGTCAATGGGATAAGGATGACAAACGCAGAACATAACAATAAAGATCAGTATTAGGAGATGTTAAGTATATATCACAGATTTACACTCCTCCATTGAATTCAGTCCATTCAGAATACTGTCGCTGTTGAGGATCCACTCGTCCCACTCAGCTTTGATTAAAAGAAGTTGAAAGTCCCATCCTCACAGCAGTCTCTTTACAACCTCAATCACCTGCCAGCGTACATCATTGTCCGTGTGATTCATTTCACAACAGTGTGGTCCCACTAGAGCCGACATGGCATTGCATCTTATGACAAAGTCGGGTCTTTACTTTTCGGGTGATTTGTCCAATGTAAATCTAGTCACAGGGACACAAAATTGCATATGTTACATTATTTGAATTGTAATTGGAATAATGTTTCAGTTTGTGAATCACCTCACCTGGTTGGAAAACGTTTCTGTTCTGTGTGGAACCACAACAGTCCAAAACAAATCCGTTCTTATTGTTGTAGTCGTTGATGGTGTTTCGACCCGTAGCGAATGAAGGGTCATCATCAGGACAAGAACAAGTACTTAGAGGCAGGAGCAGTTAGTCTACATGTGGGAAAAGAAAAACAACAGAATAAATAATATTTATGGATTGATATTAATAATTATAACAGGAATTGATTTGTTTTGAACTGTTGTGGTACCTGTAATGTTGGGGACCAAAATATACAAAAAGCATAATTGATCTATTGTTTTCATATGTTATACACAAAGTTGTTCACTCGCTGCGTGACCACTGGAGCACAGAACACCTTTTATTACGTTGTGAATATATGTATGAAAAGTCTATCATCTAATGATATTTTGGAATCTAGGCATCTCTTGTGGATTGAATAATATATATCTATTAACTTTCATATTTTAATTGATCACACCGCAGGGATCCTTCTGTTATACTTGTGATTACATGCAGTCAAAGAAGCCGGGCGTTTCAAGGCAAATTCCTCCTTCTCAGTATCATTAAATGTAAACATTATGAATGTTTTACAGGGGCACACTGACTGCGTCAATCGAGGCAAACGAGTCTGCTCCTGGGCCTTAGATTGCCATAGTGGGAGGAGGGCCACAGACCAAGGACATGGTGCATTGACTGACTTTTGAGTGTTCACAGTGCAGGACTATCATGGAACGTCCAAGAATTTCTCTTATATGGTTTTCTTGTATTTCCCACAGGGCCAAGTACTTCCGGGCAAAGAAGGTGAACCAGGACTATGAAATCCGAGTGGAGCAGGTGAGTGTACATGTACCATGGACTCCTAACTCAAGAGGTTTGGCTTAGACATGATAGCATGTGTGGTGGTCGACATAACTAGGTGTAGATAATACGCTTGTGATACATTTTACTTTATTCCGGTCCTAGTTTGAGAAAAGGCTGGTTTCTGACGTTTGGAACATGTGGCATGTATTGAAAAGTATCCGTGAAAATAATGTATTGGCTTATGTTTTAGGGCTTTATTTTGAGTTTGTGGGTCGATGGACCGCCAAACCCACTGTGGCAATGCGGCTACCGCTGCAGTGGTGGTCCGACTGCCCTATCACAAGTTGGGCAGTCGGACTGCCATGGAGCTGCTGCTGCCGCCAGGGATCTGCGATCCCTGGCAGCCTTGCTTGTCTGAGGCCCCTAATATAGTGGCGGTGCCGCTAAGGCACCACCAAGCATATTAGGAGTTTCCCCACCGCCACAGTTTTAATGGCTGTGAGCCCACCATCAAAAGTTTGGTGGTGAGGAAGCAAAAGGGGGCCCTATCGGGCCCCCTGTTGCCTCTGCGCCAAGGGATGCATGCAGGGGGGCACCTAGTGTGCCCCTCTGTATGCATGCACACCCAATACCTGCAGAGCATGGACTTTACAGTCCATGCCCTGCAGGACGACAAGCTATCATTCATTCCTCATGTCAACTCTGTCATCTCATCTTCCTTTTATACGATCAGGATGATAAAGAAACTGCTACCCTTTCTTCCTTCTAGTTCAGGCAAAACTCTCATCAGCACTCTCGTTATGTCTAAAATAGATTATTGTAATGGTCTACTCATCAAAGCACAAGAAAGAGTCTTACACAAACTACAGATGGTACAAAATGCTGCAGCTAGGATTCTCTCAGGCATACCCAAGTTTAAATCCATCTCAGGAGTCATTCGACAATTACACTGGCTACCCATTAAAAGCAGAACAAAATTCAAAGCATTGTGTATAGCCTACAAAGCAATTCACAATTCAGGTCCCAAATTCTTTTTTTAAAAACCTATGCCTCTACAGACCAAACAGGACCTTACGGTCCTCCTCAGATCATCTGTTAATTGTTCCCAGAACTAAGAAAGTCACTTGGGAAGACAGAAGATTTATTGTAGCCACGGCCAAACTCTGGAACATACTCCCTCTACACATCAAAAATACCCCGACCTTGTTGTCCTTCCGCAAAAAATAAAAACATGGCTATTTCAGTAAATAACTCCCTCCTCTCCTTTTTGTTTAACAAGCTGTCCACAGCGCCGAGACACCTCAGGGTATTTGCGCGCTCAATAAATTGCTTAAATAAAAATAAATAAATTGCAGTGCCTTTCTAAGGCTCACATATGAGCCTTAGCACTGCACCGCCGTGAGACCGCCACCCCAGGATCGCCGGACCTGGATTCCAGTCGGAATCTGGCAGGCGGTCTCATTATGGCTGTGGTGGTGTGGCAACTGAGCGCTGGCGTAGCAGCCTGCTGCCACACCACCAAAGTCATAATAAGGTCCTTAGAATCTGTCCTATGTATGATGTGAAGCCTATTTGGCAGCTATTCACAGATGCACATACATTAGGAAAGCATTAGCATGGAAGGATATATATATGTTCCCCTATCCTATTAGACTTCTCTGCCACCTCTGACACCACAGACCACCGGGTGGTAAGGAAAAGATTGTCTACATTGCCAGCATTAGTGAAACAACGTTATTGCTTTGCTTAATTCCTGCAGATCCGCACCCATCAAGTCAAATTAGGTACAATCCTCTCCAAAGCAGCCACAATTACATGCAGAGTATCTCTGGGCTCTGATCTGTCATGCAGCACACACATGGCCCTCCTGGTGGCATTTTAACTCCTTTGAGATTGGTTATGACATGTAGGCAGGTGGCATAAAGTTCCTCCACAAGCTTGGTGATTAGTTTGGAACTTACTCAACTTGTCTCACTACCTTTCAAAGGCTCATTGGTAAGATGCAAATTAACAATCTGTTCCTAAATGTTATAAAATGGAAATCCTACTGATCGTGCCTTGGTCCAGTCACCCTATCTCCACCCTGGCCAGGGGAGCTCCTTGGCTGCTCTCAGAAATTCACCCTGATGCGTCCTGTGGCCATGTCACATTTGTATTAACGCAACAAAGTATACACTGTCCACCCCAGCATTTCGCCTCATAATCCCAAAGATTTCAAAGTGATGCAGGTCACCTGTTGTTTACTTTGAAACAATGTGACCACATCAGCCAGCCAAACAGTCCCCACATGGATCCCAATAGAAGAAAGAGCTGCATTGAAAACACTTTTCCTCGCCCACCAGATGCTTCATGGCTACGCTCCCAACCATCATTGGGCACCTTTTGTCCCCGAACAACTACATGTCCAGGGCTCCTCCTAGTAGAATCTCCTCTCTTTCAATTAAGAAATCAAAATCTCAATTTTCTCAGATCCTTAAAGACCCCTCTTCTCCCAGGCATTTTCATAATGAGGTTTTCTCCAGGTCAGCTCCCTCCAGTTGGACTGTGTGTCCTGTCGAGTCAGGCGCCCAAGTCTGGCTTCACCCAGGCTCTCTGAACTTTTTCTTTCTCAAGTCTTTGCCATCATTTTGATGGCATTATTGACTGGTATATGGGACTGCCCAATGATCAACTGTTTTCTGCACCACCTGGTACTTGCAGGTAGACTATATTGCATGTCACTAGTCCCTCATTATATCCAAGGCACTCTGCGGCTATGGCAAGATGGTTAGTAGCACTTCCATAAAGCTCACATCAAATTAAAATAAATGGATGATTGTTAATCAGAAAGAAGCACAACATTGTGTTGCTTATTTTGCCGGTCAATACCTACCAGGGAAAATACTAGCCGAAGGCGATACAATTAACATATAATGCCTTTCTGTGAAGGCTGATGACTGAGGAGTCATCTGCCAAAGCAGGAAGATTAACGGCAGCGGTCCAATAAAATACAATGTATAACAGGTAAAATCTCTGTATCCTTCCACCTAAAATACTACTATAAAACTCATCTTGGTAATTTTTTGTTGGAACATTACAAACTGCTGTGCATCGCATTGAAGTTACGTAAGACCAGTATACATGTTGAGGCGGAGAGGATTGAGAACAGATTGGTGGTCAATAGTTGCCGAAACATATGCTATACATGGCTCCTCGCCGGTATCTCAATCATAAAGACTTGACCTTAGTCAAAAGTCACTCGAATAACTCGGTTGCCAGAGTTTTATGAAGCCAATTTGGTAGGGTCCTCTTCTACAGGTTAGTTTCATGGAATTTCAGATCTTTGGGCACTAAATTCCCAGAAATCTGTCTGCGTGGTTTATTCTATTCAAAGTATATTGAGTAATACAGCGCTATCTTACCGACAGGCGATTCCTGATTAACAGATCGTAGAAAATCAGAGTATTCTATACACTCCAGAATTAATTTCCAGTATGCTTTATGGGTGCAACAGAGAATGTTAAACATATTTTCAGACCTCTATGAAGCCAGCAGAGTGCATTCAGTTTTGCATTAGGTGGTCATGCTAGTGGAGATTCAAGAACAGTTTGGCTGCCTGATACTGGTGTCTTCTTTTAAGTTTTAATTTCTTTGGGAAGCCGGGTGTAAGTCACGCTATAGTAGTCAAGAAGCGCCACCACCAGGGATCTTATGTAACAAATCCCTCATCTTGCACCATCCCTGTCTCTTTATGTGCCCTTTCTTTTGAGTTGTCAGGACTTATTATTATTATTATTATTATTATTATTATTATTTAAATTTGTATGGTGCACAGCTACACCGAAGGGTTTCCCAGCACCTGCTAGAAAGGAAAGGGGCCAAGTAAAGAAATCACTGATTGAACAACCAAGTTTTTGCAATAGGATTGCAATAGGATTTCTTTAACCCCTTCGCCGCGGCGCAAATTCCGCCGTGGCGCTGGGGGATGCGGGGTGAGCGCGGCGCCGCCATGCTCGTGACGGAACCACGCCGTCATGAGTCACGGGCGAGCTGTGCTCATGACGGCGTGGTTCCGTCACGACTCCGCCCACTCTTTATTTCGCCCACACAGGCGGGGAATCAGCGACGCGTGGGCGGAGCGGCCGCAGCATGACGGAACCACGCCGTCATGAGCACACGCCGCCCGTGGCTCATGACGGCGTGGTTCTGTCATGCGCACGCAAGGGGTTAAACTTTTCATTTTTGTATCCATATGTCCTCCGAGGATCCACTAGTCCAGATATATCTAAGTTTAACTCCTTCATGACAATCTATGAGCACCTTTTTAAATGCAAATTTCTCTAAAACTATGCCAAACAAAACTAAGCAAAGGCACTTCTTTGAGTAAAGTTCTACCTCTGTCCCAAATTTGGTTTAATTCTGTTCAGTTGCTTTTGATGGTTCAACTTAAAAGAGAAAATGATCATTAACAGACGTTTAATAATTATTTTATTTTATTAATTCTTTATTATTCTTGTGTCCATTATAGAAAAACACACACTTCAGCCCAGACAATGCATTTTGTTCCTAATTTGAACTTTTTCAAGGCTACAATGTTTTGTATATCAACGATAAAAATACATTCAACATAAAACACAAATACATTTAGACAAGTTAAAATGTGTCAATTCATTGACATCTACTGAATTTGAACTTATATAGATTTCATTATGGTCATACGTATTTGATGATTACTATTTTCTGTATCTTGGTCTTGTAATCAATTATTTGTACAGACATGTGAAATGTTATATCGGAAAGTAAAACTCACCCAGAAATAAAGTAATGAATGATTTAAAATATAAACATTGAGAAACGCTCAGTTAATTTATGTATCATATATATTGGATAATCCAAACAGGTTACCTTTATTATCATATTCAACACTTGTTTGTCTATCATGTATATTAAATTATCCAAACTATTTCCCTTTTATCATTATATTCAAGACTTATACTGTCATGTATTGTACAAAGAATTCAAGTTCTAATTCTTGTCTAATTCACATGCTATAATGATATGCCCATACCTAATTCTAGAAGGTGTAGAAATCCACAGCATGATTGAATATGTCACCAACAGCCCAGTATTTGTTCTTTAGGCCTGGCTAAAAAGAACTTTAGCCTATTTGTCTAAATGACTTTATGCCATCAAATCTTTAAAAAGTACAATAAGAAGCAGAGCGAGAGTTGGCTTTGAATCAGCACCCTTGAACTATGGCTTTTCATGTGTTTTTATGGTTTGCCATTGCTTGGTTGGGATGTCCTGAAAGGCTTTGGTATTTTTTAAATGGTTACATTGTCACATTTATATTCACATTAGGCTTTGGTGCTGGGGATCAACTTGTCTTTTTGTTAGACTAAATCATTGTGAGTTTTTTATGTATTTAATATTAATAGCGTGTTCACGATGTTTATATTCATGAAGTGCTTTTTGTTTGGATGCATTGGTCTGTAAGACTAAGGCCCTCATTACGAATACGGGTTTAAATTGTGCTCCCTTTGCAAACCCATGTTTGCACAGGGATAGGAAGTATGCATTGTGAGATAATTATCATACCAGAGTAGCTTTACCCTGATATGTTCCAAAGGGTCAAACCTGCTGACATTTATTGGGGGAAAATGTCTGGAATTGACCAGTACATGTGGATTTGGTGCTGCTATAAGGACCAAAATCTGCATGTTATTCCCCAAAAACTTGTAATCAGGTGATATTCATCCCACCCAATGAATTCATTCGATGTCTGCGGAGTCGGATTTGATCAGGTGTGATAAATATCACACCGTTTACAGGCTGCTCGTTATGAGGGCATTAGTGTTTTATAATAATCAGCACTGCATGCTAATTTGTTTTACTTTGCTGTCATAATATGTTGTTGGATTTATAGCTTTTTGTTCAAGAAGTAAAGACAAGCTTGCATTTAGGCTTTCTCAAAGAAAATACTAGCCCTTGGTCAAAAGTATGCACTAGGCAATATTTTGCTTTGTATGATTTTCAAGTTGACTCCTTAACGTGCAAACATTATCTTCATACTCCTTTTCATAATGCTCTTCTTTAAGGGTACACTGTTCAAGAAGGGGACCCTACATACAGTTTCCGTAATGTTGCAGTCTAAGATCATGCGATATGATGAAAATCTTGTTTTTAGAACAGCTGCAGGGAAACAAACAAAAAGTTACCCAAATACTACCACACAACTTCCACTAACAAAAAGCTAAACTACTGGATTTGACAATGCGTGTTTTTTGTTGTCAATTTCTTTCGAAGCGGAATTTGTAAAAACTAATATGTCAGTGTTTGCAGACCACAGACTGAATTTAATTCACTAACTTGGCATTCCTCTGCATCATTTCCTTGGCCACCTTATGACTCTGGCCCTGAGGATTCCAATCCTTTTTTACCTTAATATTGTAATTGTATTTATATAGCACTTACTACCCCTGACGTGGCATTGAAGCTCTTTTCAGCGCATATCACGCTACTCCGTAACCCAAAGTAGATTATTGGTGGATTAGTATAGGGAAATATAAATTGGTAATTGAAGCTGTGGCCATGTGAGTCTGTTAATTGGATTAAATAGGATAAAAGGGGGATAGAGGAGGGAAGAGTCTAGAAAGTGTTGTTTGGGAAATCATAGTAGTAAAATCAGGTTTGGGATGAGTCAAAGGAGAGATAGAGGAGGGAAGAGTCTAGAAAGGGTTATTTGGGAGATCATAGTTGTATAATGAGGTCTGGGATGAGTCAGAGAGTGGAGGGAGACAATAAATTGAAAAAGCATGAGACATAGAGTAGTGAATTTTAGAGAGTTTAAGGGGCTTTTTTCTACAGTGGAAGTACAGTAATAAATATATGGATACATAACTACATAAAAAGGTATACATATCTATGGATAATAATAAAGAGATACAAATCTGTATTATATAGTGTCCCATATGTACATGTATGGATAAATATTTAGAAACGAGGACTTTCAAGTGTTGCTCTACGTAAAGCTAACTTATTTATTTTTAGTATTTTGGGCACGTTTTATGTTTGTTTATTTATTTATTTATATTTATTTATATTTTATATGTATGTAACAAAAGTAAATAAATAGAAAAAAAAGCATGCGGATGGCATTTTTTTCTATTTGTTTACTTTTTTTACAAAAGCGGCATCCGCACTTTAACTTTAAACATCCCAAGCTAAAGTGCGGGTGTCACGATTGCTTCAAAAGTAAAGAAATTGAAAAAACTTATTTTTTCCGTTTCTTTACTTTTGAAGCAATCGCGTCCCCATGCTTTTGCTTAAGTTGTTTAAAGCTAACGCGCGAGTGCCGCTATTGATTTGTAATGAAATAGCTCTTGCATTACTGGAAGTTTGAGCTATAAACGTTGCATTATTATTAGCAACGCCAATAGCTCAAACTTTCAGTAATGCAAGACCTATTGCATTGCAAATGCTTGTTCTTGTATGCTGAGGTTTTGAGGCGGGGTGCCAATTTGGAGCAGGGATTCCTTTATTGTGTGCATTTGGTGATTTGATTCCTGATGAAAAGTAGTACTGGTCCATGTATTTCTTTGTGGTTGATACAAAGCAGTTTGAAATGTGTTCTTCTGGCAACCGGTAACCAATATAGGGCCCTCAAGGCAGGGGAGATGTGGACCTGTGGCTTTATATGTAGGACTAGTCTGGCAGCAGAATTCTGAATTCTTTGTTGTCTTTTCATTGTTGATAAAGATCATCTGTGGTAGAGTCTATTGGTGTGATAAAGTTTAGACAGAGTTTTTTGTAGTAATAAAGCTTGATCTTGCTGACTTATCCACTTGGGCATTCATTGATAGTCTACAGTCCATTGTAATACCAAGGTTTCTTACTTTCTTTGATACTTTAGGAGGTGGTCCTAGATCGTCAGGCGCAGAGTGGGCATAATTTTTCCAATCATCACATGTCAATATTTCAGGTTTGGACACATTGAATTTGAGGTGGTTCAATGTCATCTGCTGATCAATGGCTCAGAGGCAACTGAAGATTTTTTTGTTTCCAAAGTCTTTGGAGCTTTCCAGCTTAAGAAGTATTTGTGAATCATCTGCGTAGTCAGCTAAAATTCAATGATCATTGCCAGTAATGACTTCACTTAGATATTGAAAAGCATGGGTGAGATGACAGAGCCTTAAGGGACTCCTGTATTTGTGAAGTATGGTTTGTATGAGAAAACGGGAGTATGGATGGCATTTGTTCTGTTTTGAATGAAGGATGTGATCTAGTTGAGAGCGCTCTCCTCTATGCTGGCTTCCTGGAGTCCTTTTAGTGTCGTGTCCTGGTCTACTGTGTTAAAGGCAGCTCAAAGGTCCAAGAGGTGTAGAGCAGCGACCCTATTCTGGTTTACTATGTGTTTAAGGTCATCTCAGACAGAGATGAGGGCAGATTCTGTAATGTTTCCTGGAGGGAACCCTGTATGGAAGTTGGAAAGTATGAAGTTATCTTCAATGAATTATGACATCTGGATGAATGCTTCTCTTTCTATCAGTTTGCCCAGAAAAGGTCCATTTGTAATTGGCCTTAAGTGGTTTGGGCCACGTGGGTCCAGGTATGTTTCCTTTAATAATGGGCGTATGTCTGCCTTTTATTTAAGTCTTCTGGAAAGACTCTTGTTAAAGAATTATTGAGGATTGTTCTGACTTGTGTGGCAGTGGCGGTAGTTAAAAGAATGCTCTTGAATATTTGTCGTAGACAAGGGTCAGAAGGGAAGCCAGCTGACCTGCTTGTTTTGACAAGATCCATAAATTTAGTTTCTGATAGTTGTTTGTAGGAATTCAGAGGCTGGGTTAGCCTACCCTTGGAGGGGATTGTTGGAAAAGGGTTGGTGCTGGTGGTTTTTCTTTGTTTTAAATAGGAATCCAACATGTCTGCTTTGATTGTTTAATGATATGTCAGTTTTTCAGTAAATTCTTGAGAAACTGGATGAGTTCCTTCTGTGCACACAAGTTTAAGAAATTCAGTCAAAAGTTTGTAAAATTCTTTATTTGCACATTTAGGATTTTGAATTCTGTTTCAATAATGACTTTTTTTTAGCTTTTTTGAGAGTTGACTTGTGTATTCTGTTAAGTTTGCATAGGTTAAGTTTGTCCTAAGTGGAATTTGTTTTGAATAGGTACATTGTAGCTTTGCAATTCATTGTTTTATCTTTTTTGGTCCTGCATTCATTGAAGGTGCTTGTTTTCTTTTGTCCTGTTTTGTTGTTTTCATTGATATAAGGATATCAAAAGCTTCCTGGAGACACTCATTGAATTTTTTAGCTGCATTTTTTGAGTCTAGATCTATGTCGGAAGTTAGTTTTGTTGCTAAGTATTCAAGATTGAGTTTGTTCCTTAGTCGATATGTGGTTGCCTGTAAATTAGCCTGTGGTATGGTGACTTGTAGTGTTTTGTGTTGAAAAACTACCAGATGGTGGTCTGGCTGTTTGATTGGAGTAATCCTTTCAAAGATAAGTGGTTATGGATTTGCAAAAATGCCATCCAGGATGTGTCCAGTGATGTCTGTATAGGTTTGTAAATGATCTGATGCAGGTTTAGTGTGTCTAGGCCAGTGATGATAGTTCTTGGATGGGGCATATTAGGTTTGTCAAATCATATGTTTAGTCACCCAGGATGCATAGGTTGAAGTGTAATTTGAAACTGTATCTAGAAACATGTCTGGGTTAGGTGTAGTTTGAAACTGTGTCTAGAAACGTTTCTGGGAATGTTGCTTTGCTAGGTGGTGGCTGTAAAGAAGGAGGAAGTTACAGAAGTTAGTTGGTGTAGGGTTGCATCTGATGAGGAGGGCCTCACAACTTTGTATGGAAATGTTATTAGTTTTGATGAGGTTTATTGTTTCCTTGAATATAAAAGCTAGTTCACCTCCTCTTTTGCCTATGTTATTTTTCGTGACAGTTTGATAGCCCTGAGGAACAGCTTTGTGCAATACTGGAGCCATGTCGTTTCCCAACCATGATTCAGTTATGAAGAGTAAGTCAGGTTGTGTATCAGTGAGTAGGTCATAGATCTGATGCTTGTTTTTAGAAAGTGATTGAGCATGTATTAGTAGGCTGTCTAGAGATTGTGTTTTGGTGGTGATTTGACTTTGTTTGTTAGAAGAGCAAGAAGTATTCTTTGAACTTCTAGCAGGTATACGATTAGTGATGGTATTAACTGTATCAGGATAGCAATAGCTTTGTTTGTCCATATGGTAATACTCGTCCAGCAGGCTTGGAAGGCATTTTAATGGGTCTGTGTGTGCAGGTGGTGGAGATGGTGGTTGAGAGTGAGTTGCTGGGCTGTGTTGTTTTTGTAAAGTAGCCTTGCTGTGTACTGGACAAGGAGATGCAAAGTAGTGAAGAGTAGTGTGTTGTTGATATGCTTTGTGTATGTTTAGGCTGGAAGGTGTATTGATTAAAGGTGGTGGAGTATGTGGGTCATATTTAAAGGCTCTAGATGAGAGGCGAGTGAATGAGTGTTGTTGTGTTGGAGTGTTTGTGGCAGGTGTTGGTAAAGAGAAAATGTGGGTGTAAAGTTGGTTTAGAATGTGTATTATTTATGTAGTCATGAGGGTGGGCTATTTTATGATGGACTGTAGTATGAAATTGTGTGTATATGAGATTTTGGTGTGTTGTGTGTGAATTATGTTTTATTTTTGTGGAGTTGTGAGATTAGATATTGATGTAGTGAGTTTCTGTTAAGGATTTGGATGGAAAGTACTGTTGGTGAGCGGAAGTTGAATGGTAAAGTGGGTGGTGATGTGTGTTGGAGGAGAGTGTATGCAGTGCTTGAGAGGACATGGACTGGGGTCATCAGTGTTTTATTATATTTGGGAGCAGGAAGAGATAATATGTGTGGTGGAGTGGAGTGAAAGGACTGGTTGGTTGTGTTTTTTTGGTAAAAAGATGAGGAGGGTTTTGTTGATGGTGATGGAATGGGGTCTGTTAGGAGTATGTTGAAGGTAGAGATGGTGTTTTGTATGAACAGGTAGTGTGTGCTTGAAGAGATTATGGTTATGTATAATATTGGGTTTGTGTTATGTTGGTGGTGTGTGGGTTGATAGTGGTATAGGACACAGTGGTGGTTTGTGCGTGAGTGAAGATGCCATTGTGTGGCAGCAGGGCTAGATGATTTTATAGATGTCGTTGTGGGGTTTCGTAGGGATTGTTGAGACATTGAAATGTGGATAGAGTTGGTTTATTGTGAATGAGTCGTGTGCATTTGCTGAGACTCTGTCATTATGTTTAGGGATGTGGATGGCTTAAGGTGATGGCTGGTAAATGGAAAAAAGGGCAGCATCTTTGGCCCTAAGACTGACCTGGCCTGAACAGGCCCAAGCAGGAAACTACCCTTGCTGTCTCCGCCTTTAGTCGTGGCGCCGGGGCTGAGACGACCTGTTCCATAAGGTTATATCAGGTGACCTTGCACCAATGGGAGCCTTAGCCCTACCAATCAGAACCCTAGCCCTAAACCCCAGAGCCAATGGGAGCCTTGGCCCTAATCACTGCCGTAGCAGCCAATCAAAACCCAAACTCTAAGATCTAGGCCCAAAAAAACACATAGCCTAGGAACCCTTTTAGAACACGAATGCAACCACCAATAAGAAACCTATTCAAAGAGCACATGACCTTAAACTTAAGGGCCTGTGCAGGTGTGAGGGGAGGGGGTCAGACCTGCTCAGATTCCTGTGGTCCAATCACTAAAGCACAAACTGGATCTCCTTGGATGCAGACAGGCTCAATACACATTTTGAAGTTTGTGTTCCATCCTGCAGTTAAGACCCAAATCTAGAGCCACTAAAAGGCTGCTTTTGCAGGTTTCTGGAATAAATGTCTTCAATTTACACCACTTGATGGGACAAACCACAAGGGGTAGGCAAAAGTATTTGAAAGCAGATTATTGCACCCAGCTACCTTTTCCTGGATCTTCTTTCACATCCAAAAAGGCAAAAATAATCATAGAAAGGGGTTTTATGGCATCGGGTCATAACCTGCTGTGGGTAGTGATAACAGCTGGTGCTTGAGGTTTTAGTGTCAATCGAACTGGTAAACCATATGTAATGGTGTAAACTTAGAGGTTTGTTTTAATTAGTTGAAAGGCACCCAATCTTAACTGCTGGAACAACCTGATGTTTCAGTAATTCTGACTGGTTGCCTTTCAATCATTCCTATTCGGCTCTTGTGTTTGGACCTTTCAGATAGGATGCTAAGTAGCGAGTCATAATAACTATAAATAGCTTGTGCCTCCCTCAACTGTTTTGTGATCTAAGGATATGCAGGCATCCCAAACATGACCATTTTTCCAAATACATTATTTTCCATAGGTGGAATAAAAACAAGCATTGGCAAGACAATAAGTTTTCAATTGGTTTTGGCATTTTTTTTTACCCATGCTGCACAGCATCCCTGATGCTGTGCAGCATGGCTAAACAATAAAAATAAAAAAATGCTTTGAAAAATTGCCCGCTTCAGTTTGTTGGTGAGCGCACCACGCATGCATGTGTCTACAAAACGACTCAGCCGCTTTTTTTCTCTTTTTAGTTAAAACCCAAGATAGAGTGGTAACTAAAAAGATAGAAAAGCGTGAAAGCGTTTTTTTTTTTAGAGCATGGGGGGAGCAAGACGGGTGTGGAGGCTGTAGGGGGAACCTGAGCCAATTGGTGTAGGGAGGAGAGCAAAGTGGAGCGCTGGGGAGGGTAAGCATATGGGCAGAAAACAAGAACGTGGAGCTGGTATGGAAAGCACACAGATGTGAAAGGAATGGAGGGTGAGTAGGACACAGGCAAGAGAGAGAGAAGTATGCAAGGGTGAAATCTGGAAAACACATGCCCTCTCTTGGAGTGCTTAAAAAAAAAAAAGAACCAGGGGCGTTGTTGTGAACCCCTCCCCCCGCACCCTCCTCACTTTAAGAGCTACTGTAGTGGGTGAGAGTCTTTAAAGGCCTCTGCTGCCTGCAACACGCAGACAAAATATCACAATTAGTGCTGTAAAGTAATTTAGCACCAATTGAAGAGCAAGCCAGATCAAGGAAGAATGAAAGATGAGTATATAGACATGAGAAAGGGGGGAGGAATACTGAATGTGAGAAAGGGTGAAAGGATGGAAAGAGGGATGGGTGGATGAATGAGTGGATAGATTGATAAATGGCTGAAAGGGTGAGTGCATGAATAGATTAGATGGAAATGTGAAATGATGGCAGAATAAAGGGATGGATGGATAGGTGACTGGATGGGCATATTAAATGATTGCAGAGTAAATGGATGAAAAGGTGTAAGGGCAGGTGAAAGGACGGCAGAGTAAGGGATGGCTGGTTGAGTGGGCGAAAAGATGAGTGAATGGATGGCAGAATGGATGTATGGATGATGGATGGCAGAATGGATGGATGAATGGATGGATGCATGGATGGCAGAGTGGATGGATATATGGATGGATGGATGACTGAGCGGATGAATCGATGCATGGCTGAATGGATGGATGGATGGTAGAGCGAATCGATGGATGGCAAGGCGGATGGATGACAGAGTGGATGGATGGCACAGTAGATGGATGGATGGTAGGAAGGATGGATAGATGGATTAATGGCAGAGTGGATGGATGGATTGATGGATGGTATGTGGAAAAATTGACCCATGGATGAAAGAATGAATGGGTGACAGAATGTAAATGTGAAATATTGGATGTCAGTGGGTGGATGGAAGGGTGTAAGGATGAATTGATAGATGGTTGGACGGAAGAGACAAGCGAGCTCTTCTAGAGAGGGGTGGGCTCACCTGCTTTGCTCGCTTGGTGCTATCAGGGCTTTATTTCAAAGTGGGAGATATTTTAATTTTCTGGCTACTCCCTTGAAAAGTAGTGCCTGAACAATGAGCTGTGAAAGGACACGAGTAATACATCAATGCTCCAAGGGAGGGACAAACACAAGAAGAGGAAGGAAAGCCTACGAGCAATTGTGAGTGGCAGTGAAGCCAACCAGTAGTAAGCAATGGGCTCACTAAGCCTACTGTAGGAAACTATATGTCTTGCAACAGGGTTACAGGATCTGATGTTACACAAGAAGTACATGAGACGACCTCAAAGTAAGGACACTTAGACTACCGAGGGAGCTTGATAGAGCACCATTTACGGTTCTCAACTTTGAATAATGGTCTATGCCATAAGGCAGGGTTTTCCAAAGCAGGTCCTGGAGGGCTGGATCCATGCCAGATTTTATCTTATCCCCATTTAGATAAAGGTAGTTGTTTTAAAATCTGGCATGGATCCGGCCCTCCATGACTGACTTTGGAGAACACTGGCATAAGGGCGTTGACCCGGTTTTACCACTGATCGGCTGTTCTCTTCGGTTGTTTTGTCACACGGACCACACATGCACTGGTGTACCAGCGCCACTCACACTGGGGGCGCCCTATGCTTTGCCAATATCAATGCACCACACACAGCTCTATGAAACGCCCCTCGAGCGCCCCCACCGCCCGCGTCCTCCTAATTAAAAGCCTCTTCTCGTCCTCGCTACGCGGCTTTGCGGTCTTCACTCTGAGCCTGCTAAGGAATGTGTCACCCGTCGGGGCAGGGGACGCTTGGCAGTGCCCAGCCTTGCCCAAAGTCATGGAGAAGCTTTATCGTGTACGGTGGGCTGAGCCCTCCAGAACAGCGAGGATCCCGCGCTTTTTCTTGGCCAGCCCTTCAGCGGGCCGGCTTTATAAGGAATATCAGTGTTGGCAGATGACGGGTCGTTCTGCCCCCTTTACCCTCTCACCAGGGTCTGTTTTGGGTCCTCAGTGGATTCAGAGTCCCTGTTGCCTTGAACTCTCTGCCAGCCCCCCGTCCTTTCCTCAGATGCTTGCCTTGGCAGCCGCATCCGCCAGTGGGTCACATTGACAGGTTGTTTACTGTGGAAGTGAAGCCCCCTCGGCCCCCGCACCCACCCTTCCCCATGGCCTATTGAGCTAAATTTAGCCCCGAGCGATGAAGAGACAGAGCTTTATTCATCACAGGACACTCCGGATGAATTCTGAAGAGCAGATTAGGAGAGTGGGGAGCGCGAGACCCCCGGGGCCTCCTTCTGTGTCTGTCTCTCTCTCTCTTCCACGTGTTTGCCTGTCCATCCACCCCAGACCCCACCCCACCCCTGCTTTCGTACATCTTCCTTTCTTTCCATCCTCAGTCTTAACGTTTCTCAAATTGTGCTTCTTCTCTTTCCTGATGCACGTCTCAGGCCTCTCCTCCTTCCTTCTTCTTTTCATTTTTTAACTCTCTATTTCTCCCTTGTTGCCTTCCCACTCTCTGTTCCCGCCCCCTTCATTTGTCTGTCCTTTTATACCTCGTTGCTTTACCTCCTCTTATCATATCTGCCTCTCGCCCTGCCCCCACACTTCATCCCGTTTCTCCTTCTCCCGCCAACTTCCCCCTCATTTCATCTCTTCGTTCCAATTCCATTGCCCTCTCTCCTCGAAATTATCTCCTTTCTGACATCCTTTACTTTGCCCCCCACTTCTCTCTCTCTCTTGCTCTCGGTATCTATTGCCTTCTTTCCATTTATCTTTCTTCTTGGTACCTCCTCTTTTCCACCTCACCAGTTTCTATCGCTCTCTACCCCTTTGCTTGTTTACATCTCTTCCTTTTCACACACGTCTATCAGTATTCCTACTTCACCGCTGTATATATCTTCTCTTCCATTCTTTATCCTTTTCTTTGCTGTTTCTCTTTCCCCACCCCTTGTTCTCCCCTTCCTTATTATTTGCTCTCTGTCTCTGTCTCTCTCTCTCTCTCTCTATATATATATATATATGTGTGTGTACGCACAGCTGGTGATAGCGAGTAGGTAGTCATAGTTAGAAACAAAGTTTCCATAGGAAGAGCATTTTTTGATTTGCTAATAACTTTGGCGCTGCTTAACCAATCTTCACAAAATTTTAAAAACGTATACTTTAGTTAGTTCCGCTGCTATGTTGAAAGTCGCGGGGTGATCCGTCAAGCATGGGGCTGAGAAAAAGGGGGGGGGCAAAAGGCTTTTGACCCATGTAATATCTATGGGGATTTAGTATTCTTTGAATATGACTACAGCCCGAACTACTAAACAGAATTACACCAAATTTGGCAGAAAGCTAGATTTGGTTACAGAGATCACACTTTCAGTTATTTGGTGTAAATTCGTCCAGTAGTTTGAGAGATATTAAAGACTAAAAAATATCGATATCTAGGTCCTGATTGACTGGTCGCAACATGAAGGAGAAGTTGCGCCGCCATTTTGCTTGTTGCATTGGCTGGGGGGTGGGAAAAGAAGAGTGCAAAAACATATAAGGAGTCAGGCTACAGGCATCTTGACCCCATAGGACGCATAGAGTGGTCCCTTTACGGACGTCTGACTGTGGATCCAGAGAAAAGTGTAAAAAAAAAAGCATTGCATCCAACCCCATTCTGCACACGACCAAAGGCCAGGCCCCTGAGTGAGTGGTGCTGGTTATATCAACATGCGTGCTGAAAAAACATAGAAATTCACTGAAAAAAACAAAGGTTACAGGGACATTATACATAGGTTCTGAATTTACTTGCACAAAACCACAGAAATTCAGCAGTTTTATTTATGGTTAACTCAAGCAACCATAACTTGCGCGCTAAGGTAACTATAACGCGCGCTGCCTCACCAAGCACAGCTAATTACTCTTCTATGGCATCATTGATATTATCATTACAATATTTGCAATAAAATTAACGATGAGAAAGCTGTGTATGGCGGGGGCGACTGTTATAGTTACCTTAGGGCGCGAGTTATAGTTACTTGAGTTAGCCATAACTATAACTGCTGAATTCCTATGATCTTTTGCAAGTAAATTGAGAACCTAACTATAACATCCCTATTACATTTGTTTTTTTCAGTGAAAAAAAAAAAATATATATATATATATATATGTTCTTTCCGCGGTGGAGTGAATCTTCTTTTGGATATATGTTTATATATGTATATATCTATATATATATATACACTGAAAAAAACATAGGTTTCAGGCACATTATAGTTGGAAATTAGCATTTAAAAAACCTTAGAAATTAACTGAAAAAAACCATAGGTTTCATTGATGTTATAGTTAGTTGGACATTTCACTCGTACAAAACCAGAGAAATTCCACTGTTATAGTTAGTTCAGCTAACTATAACCCGCGCCCCCACAATGCACTGCTGATAACGTCACATATTACATCATTCATGACATGGACAGTGACATCACTGATGACATCACTGATGACATCACTGATGACATCATCCAGTGACTGTGTGTTTCTGTAAAGTTTAAATATGTTTTATATATATGCCAAGGTGTATTGAAGAATGAGTGGGTGTATAAGTGTTTGGATGGAGGATTTAGTAGGTGCGTGACTGACTGTATAAGCGAGTGATTAAATGTGTCTTACTGAATGCATGGGTTAGTGACTAAACTGTGTGAATGTCTGTATCAGTCTGTCTGTTGTTGTGTAAGCTGCTGCATTGGTCAGTAACTACATGAGTGTCTATATGGGTTATTGATTGGTTGCCTGAGTATTTGTATGGGAGACTGTGTGTGTGGGTGGGTGGGAGGTGTGTGACTGTGCATAGATGTATGAGAGGTTGATACACCGGGTGTATGGGTTCAAGAGTGCATGTGGAAACAGCTGTATGGGTGAGTGAGTGTGTGTATGGGTGTGTTGGTGAGTGAATGGATGTCTCAGTGGTACATGTCCAAGTAAATACATATGTAAAAGGCAGTGTATGTGAGAGTTGGAGTATATAAATGACTATATGTGATTGTGAGAGTGGCTGTATCGATGAGTGTGTATTTGTATCAGTGATTATATAAGAGAGTAAGCATGTGGTAGTGTCTGTATGAATAAGTGAGGTGGTGTGTGTAGAACTGTATAGGTGAGTAAACGGGAGTGTGATTAATTCTTTGCATGACTGAATAGGTGTGTGAGTAACTCCATGGATGAGTGGCGGTGTGTGAGTGTCTGTATAGGTGTATGAGTGCATATGATAGTGTTGTATTGATAAGTGAATGCATGTATGAGTGATTGTATGGGTAAATGAGTGGATGTGTGTGTAGACCTAGGAATCAGTGAGTGCGTATGTAGTAACTGGTATAGGTGTGTCGATGGTTTCAAAAATGATAGTCTGTATTTTACAGTGGGTGTATCAAAGGTAATATTAGAGTGTGAGGAGGTGCATCAGATTTTCACGTGGATGATGTCATCAGTGATGTCATCAGTGATGTCACTGACCATGTCATGAATGATGTATATGTGACGTCATCAGGAGTGCATTGCGGGGGTGCGAGTTATAGTTAACTGAGCTAACTATAACGGCGGAATTTCTCTGGGTTTGTACGAGTGCAATGTCCAACTAACTATAATGTCAATGAAATCTATGTTTTTTTCAGTGAATTTCTAAGGTTTTTTAAATGCTAATATAACATGCCTGAAACCTATGGTTTTTTCAGTGAATTTCAAACGTTTTTAAGTGCTAATTTCTAGCTATAACATACCAGTTGCGTGTCCGGAGTGGTGGAGAAAGGTGAGCGTGGCCTCTGAAACACCTCTTAGCAATCCCACAGTGTGTGGGATTTACTGGAGGTAACAGGAGGAGTAGTTAGCCCCCAAAGTCAACCTTGGGGACCAACTATCCCTTTTATTACCACCAGTAAGTCCCACAGAGCAGGATTGCTAACTTCTTATATCAGGCCCGCCCCCTCCCTGCACCACTGTGCAAACGTTCCCCGTAGCACGTTGTAAGTAGGGGGTTTAAGTCCCCTTGAATCCTGAGGCTCCCTGGGGGCCAACTTGCCCACCAGGTACCTCCAGCAAGCGGCACAGAGCTGGTTTGCAGAGAGGTGGTCCAAGACCATGCCCCTTTTTACACCTCTCTGCAACGCAGCTCTGTGGCACTTACTGGAGATAGCTGGTGGGCTAGTTGGACCTAAGGGACCCTCAGGATCCAAAGGGACGTAATCCCTCAATTTACAAGGAGCAACAGGGCCCGTTTGCACAGTGGTGAAGGGAGGGGGTGGGGCCTGATTTGACAAGTGTGCAAATGTGCTCAGTGGTACGTTTTAAGTGGGGAGATTAAGTCCCCTTGAATTCTGAGGGTCCCTGGGGGCCAACTAGCCCACCAGGTACCTCCCTAAAGTGCCACAGAGCTGCGTTGCAGAGAGGTGGTCCGAGGCCACGCCCCTTTTTTACACCTCTCTGCAATTCAACTCTGTTGCGCTTACTAGAGGTACCTGGTAGGCTAGTTGGCCCCCAGGGACCCTCAGGATACAAGGTGACTTAATCCCCCAATGTAAAAAGCGCCACGGAGCGTGTTTGCACACTTGTCACATAAGGCGCCACCCCCTGCTTTCACCACTGTGCAAACGCGCCACGTGGCTCGTTTTAAGTTGGGGGATTAAGTTCCTTTGAATCCTGAAGGTCCCTGGGGTCCACCTAGCCCACCAGGTACCTCCAGTAAGTGCCACAGAGCTGCATTGCAGAGTGGTGTAAAAAGGGGGTGTGACCTTGGACCACCTCTCTGTAAAGCAGCTCCCTGGCGCTTACTGGAGGTACCTGGTGGGCTAGTTGGCCCCCAGGGACCCTCAGTATTTAATGGGAATTAATCCCACAACTTACAACGCACCAGGGGGAAGGTTCTCAGAGTGCTGCAGGGAGGGGGCGGGGCCTCCGGAGCGATGCCGGCTTTTTTTTCCGGAAAGGGGGCTGTGTGGCCCCCCTTCTTTTTGCACTTTTGGGGCCGTGGGGACCCTATCCCCCAGGGCCTGACCCCTATTGTTAAAAAAAACGGGGAGGGGGCTGCCTGGCCCCCCTCTTGAGGCCTCTGTTAGCCCTGGGGACCCCATCTCCCGGGGCACTGCCTCGTTTTAAAAATAATTTTTATTTTATTTTATTGGGGAGGGGGCCAATTATGGCCCCTGGGACTCCATCCCCCGTGGCCGGACAGCCGTGTTTTAAAAAATATATATTTTTGAAAGGGGAGGGGGGCCCGTGGCCTCCCTCCCAGGCCATTCCTGGCCCCGGGGAACCAATCCCCCGGGACCTGGCCTGTCCGTTGGGGACCGTGGGGGGAGCCCCAATTCCCCCATGGTCCCGTTTGCTCCCCGCCTCCTCCGGGAGCCGGCATTGCTTTTCCACACGGGGAGCTGCTAACATGCAGCTCCTCGTGTGGAAAAGCAAACTGCTTTGGATTTTGGAAGCGAGAGCAGGAAACCTGCTCTCGCTTCCAAAATCCATAGCAGAGTTTGCTATGACAGGGCGGGAGCCATGCTCCCACCCTGTCTTAGCAAACAGCAGTGTCTCGGGGTGGGCACCCCGGGACACTGCAGGAGCCAGCCCTGGGGGGTGGCGTTCCCCAGGGCCTTTACGGGATGCCGGAGGGGGCTGTGCGACCCCCCTCCCCACATGCTTAAAGCCCCGGGGAGGTGGTGGTCCCTGGGGCTCGGGGGTCCGTAACAGACCCCCAAATTTACATACTTAGTGCCCCAGGGAGGTGGCGGTCCCCGGGGCTGCAGGAGGGCCGTGTGCCCTTCCGCATATCATTTGCATAGCCCCGAGGAGATGGCAGTTCCTGGGGCTGCGGGGGCCCCCGTTGGCCCGCACAATTATACATTATAAATTGGGCAATGCCCCCGGGACTTTTTTGTCAAATTTGGTGTAATTCCGTTCAGCAGTTCGGGCTGTAGCCTTGGCTAAAGTTTCCTATGGAAAATTGATTTTCAAACTCTTATTTTTTTAAGTTCTCAGGAATTACTGAACGGATTTGCACCATTTAACAAAAAGGACTCTTTCTGAACCAAGGGCTACCTTTTTGCCAAATTTGGTGTAATTCTGTTCAGCAGCTCGGGCTGTAGCCGTGTCTAAAGTTTCCTAAGGAAATTAACATTGGGAAAGCGTGTTTTGGGACCCCCCTTTTTTCTCGGCCCGACTTGGCGAATCACCTCGAAACTTTCAGGACAGGAGCTGACCGATGCTGATCACTAGTTTTGAAACTTTCACGATTCGTCAACCAGCGCCAAAGTTATTGGGATAAGAAAAAATGCTTTTCCTATGGAAACTAGGTCCTAACTATAACTACCTACTGGCGACAGCCAGCAGGTGTTGTATGTATATAACAGTTCCTCAGTGCGTGCTTCGCACTTAAACAGGCACAGACTCCATAAATTGCGGTGCTCAACAATGAAAGTTTATTTTTTCTCCCAGCGCGTTGCCCATTACGCGTTTCAGCTACTTCTTGTGGCCTTGACCACATGATCGCACTACATTGTGGTGCAGTATTTAAAGTGACGACATACCTCGTGTTCCATGATATAGAGAGTAAAGAAGCACTAATGCTTTCACATCATTGTGGGAAAATAAGCAAACAAAGAAAAGACTAACAGCTTACAAAATGCATGACTGTGTCTGTACCTACTATATGGCCTACTTCAACAACCAAAAAAGGAAAAACACTCATAACTACAGTTACATTTTCCGATTGGAACACCACATTACAGTACAAGTACAGAGTGTACTAACAGTTTATAAAGATCGGCCTTCGAGTGCATTGTAAAATGACAACGGCAATTAAAAACACTGGTTGCAACCAACATACCTATTACAAAATACTTAGAAATATTGAACAATATAAAAAATATTTAAAAATACTTTAAAATATCCTGAGAGAATTGCAGAAATTTCCCAATCCTTTAAATCAACATTTCATCTAATGTATGAGCTTCAATGTTTATACCTACTGTGCAAAATTGCAATTCAAGTACGATATAATTACTGTGCAAATACTGCTGAACATTAAGATGATTGCAAATGAGGCAATATTCAAACAAATATACATAATTCGATAATGCATGCTGTTGCTCTACCCCCTATATTGCACATTGCCCTATAAACAGGGAATAAATACTCCTTTAAAATACAATTGCCTGCATTAAAAGGTAAATTGTTATGTCTACAATTGATGTTCTTCATGTTCCCTTATTTAAAGTGCATTGATATTGTCAAACTGAAAGTGCATTCGTTTATAAAGTGCAATGTGGTTTTAAAGTGCATTGAATTATAAAGTGCTAATTGCCAATCATAACCGAATTTGACCAATTAATTGATACTATAGGGTGATGTCAAATTATATACAAATATACAGTGAACAGAAACAGCTGAGGAATAAAAGTACCCATTGATGTTGATTGGAAGATAGGGGGACCAGTCATGTTATAAATACTGTTCAACCCTGTAATACACTTGTCGAACCCTCAATAGATGTTTGGTTAGTGTATATTCATTGGTGAATGCTCAAATGGATTGATAGCGTCCAACTATTGGTCATAAAATGGAGCAACATTAGTTCATTACAGGAAATTATGAAGATCATCCCCAGTGTCCAAACCTATCGGGGTTTTAGTATCGAGTTCTAAAATAAATCTAGATTCAAGCTGTCTTGGTGTCTTTTCATGATTACCTCCTCTTCTGCTCGCCTTTACAGCTTCTATGACAAAATGTTGACTGCAGTTCAAGTTGTTATTTATGTGGATTTAAAATGCCTAGCTACCGGATATGTAGGGTCGGAGTTAACGATAGCTCGCAGATGTTGCAGAATTCTGGCATGTACCTGTAATTTTGTGCTCCCCACGTAGCGTAGGCCACAACTACTTTGCAGGACATACACTGCATACTCAGTTCTGCACATGTAATGTCCTTTCAAATTAATGGGTTTTGTAGAGAATGGTGTGCAGCATGAGGAGGTATTAATACCGAATTTGCATGCACAAGATGTGCTGCACTTGAAGAAACCATACTTGGGCATTAACCAACTAGATTTATTTTCAATTTCTGGGCAGTTCTTCACCAATTCATTCCACATGGATGGCGCTCTGCTGAGTGTGAACACGGGTCTATCAGGTAATGTTTGTCTGAGTGTGGCATCAGTGAGGACTATGGGTCATTGCTGATTGATTATGGCTCTGATGTTATTAGCCTGCTTGCGGTATGTCGTAATAAGCCTCACCGTCGTCTCATTGTTCCCTCCTTCTGTACAGGAGGTGATAGTTTCACCCATAACATCTGTAGCTTTGGCTACAGGCAAAACTGCTCTTTCCTTGGCATTGGCTCTGGTTATTGCTTTCTCCAAAGCATTTTCTTTGTAACCCCTTAATTGGAACGTGTGTTTTGCTTCTTGTTGGTACTTATATAAATCTCTCTCGGAGCTACAGGCCCTGGGTATCGTAAGGAATTCGCCATAGGGGATACTGCTTGTGAGGTGTTTGGGGTGAAAACTCTTCGCATGCAACACTGAATTGCCTGCTGTTGGCTTACGATAAAGGCATGTCTCGATCTTATCATTGGCCATATATACAAGAACATTTAGAAAATTGGTAGCTGTGGCGTCGATGTGTGCTGTGAATTCTAAATTTAATCTGTTGGAATTGATTTTGGCCACAAACTTTTCGGCCTGAGATTTAGTACCATGCCAAATCACAAACCCATTGTCAATAAATCGCCACCACTGTACCACATGGGTAAGCCAATCATCATGGTGCTTCACCAGGAGGACCAGCTCCTCTCACCAGCCCACATGTAAACACGCGTAACTGGGGGAGAAGCAAGCCCCCGTTGCCACACCTCTGAGCTGCTGAAACATTGTGTTGTCAAATGTAAATATATTATTGTGCAAGCACCAATGTATCATTTTTAAGATCATTTTGTTGTGTTTATACATTTCCAGCCAGCGGCTATCCAAATAGTGTTCAACAGCCCTAACACCATAAGTGTGTTCAATACTGGTATACAATGTGGTGAAAAATTCATTAGACCATGATTGGGCCGCTAACTTATTGAGAAAATCAGTGGTATCACAAATGTAACTCGGTTGTTTTACAACAGAGTCTTGCAAGTAGTGGTTGACATATTGCAACGTCTTCTCGGATATACTTTTTCTGGCCGAGATGATGGGACGACCAGTAATTGGTATTGTGTTATTGTGTACTTTAGGAATAAAATACAAGGTAGGTATAGTTGGGAACTCGTTGTTCAAAAAATTGAATTCATCCTTTGATAAAAATCCATCTCTCTTCCATCCGTTTAGTTCATCTTTGTAGTCTTTACTAGTTTTCTTGACATGTGTCATACAGGTTTTCTTATAACACAATGCATCATTTAGGTGTTTGTAAGCCTCAAGTTTGTAGTCGTCCTTACGCCAGAGTACTACATTCCCTCCCTTGTCAGACTTGTCAATGACCACTGAAACATTCTTTTTCAATTTATTCATCAAATTGAAATACTGCCTAGTCCAATGTTTGTATTTGCCAGGTTGCGACTGTATACGACAGTTGAGTTTTTTAATCTTCTCGATAACACGTATGTGGAATATATCCACCGCATCCCTCGGCATCATGAGGACAAATGTGGACGGCGGGTTAAAAGGACTTCGACTCACCATCGCCAAATTAATTCCTTCGACTACTAAGATTGATTGGGTGTTACTCTGTGCACTACTCTTACCCTTACAAATCTTCACAAAGTACTCAAAACGTATACTTTAGTCAGTTCCGCATCTGTGTTGAAAGTTTCGGGGTGATCCGTCAAGCGTGGGGCTGAGAAAAAGGGGAGGGCAAAATGCTTTTTCCTCATATAATGTCTATGGGGATTTACAGCCCTAACTGCTAAACAGAATTACACCAAATTTTGCAGAAAGCTAAATTTGGTTACGCAGATCATGCTTTCAGTTAATTGGTGTAAATCCATCCAGTAGTTTGAGAGATATTAAAGACTAAAAATATAGATATCTAGGCCCTGATTGACTGGTTGCAACCTGAAGGAAAAGCTGCTGCCGCCATTTTGTTTGTTGCATCAGCTGGGGGGTGGGAAAAGAAGAGTGCAAAAACATATAAGGGTCAGGATACAGGCATCCAGACCCCATAGGACACATTGAGTGGTCCCTTACAGACGTCTAACTGTGGATTTAGAGAAAAATTGACAAAAAAAATTGCATCCAACCCCATCCTGCACACAGCCAAAGGCCAGGCCCTGAGTGAGTGGTGCTGGTTATATTAACATGCGTGCTAAAAAACATAGAAATTCACTGAAAAAAACAAAATTACAGGGACATTATACTTAGGTTCTGAATTTACTTGCACAAAACCACAGAAATTCAGCAGTTATATTTATGGTTAACTCAAGTAACTATATTTGCGCGCTAAGGTAACTATAAGGCTTGTGCATCACCATGCACAGCGAATTACTCCTCATATTACATCATTGATGACACCTTCTATGGCACCATTGATATTATCACTGCAACTAGCAGTGGCAAGGGTAGGACATAAGCTAGTTGCCACGCCACCCTACGGTACGCGCAAGGAAGTGTTCTGCTGACACACCCCTGTCATCTCCGACCTCCGACCACAGGGGTCTCAGAACCCAAGGCCAATCGAACTGGTGAAAATCAGCAACGCTGGTTACATTGTGACGTCTAGAACCAGCTTTGCAGTAGTGTAAGAGTCGAGATCACCTTCTCCTTTTTACCATGGTCCTGATGAATTGCCACCAGACCCGCTAGGGGCTTTTTTAGGCAAGAAACATGTTGACCACTTGCACAAGATAGACCCTACAGGATCATTGATTCCAGGCAGGGCTCACAGTTTTTAGTTAGGTTAGTGCACCCCCAGAATAAAGTTAATGACAAGAGCAGTACTAGACCTATTTTAAGCTACACTGCACACTCACCACACTACCTTGCCCACATACCCTCACACACCTAACAGCTTCATCAAAAAAAGATCTCCGCCAAAGAGCCCCTTCGCAGGTGCCCATCGGGCATTGCAGCACCGGCCTGATGAAGAGCAGGCCCAATGATGAAGCATGACATCGTCCGGGGTGTGTGAGGGCACTCTATAACAGACCTGAAACCTCCTTTACAATTAGGAACTGCACATTGACATTTTACTTTAAAAATATGCTGGTCACTGAGCAGGGAAAATAGATCCCAAACTCTGAACAGCGCATTAACTGTTTGCATCCGACTGTCCTTCACTGCAGACAGTGACTAGGACGCAGGCCACTGGGGGATACAGTGTGTGATGAACTCACCTGTTGTGAATGAATAGGGCCTTGAAAGGGGCATTCTTGAGAAGAAACACCCACTGTGTGTGACATGATGCGTGGCACACAATCAATGTCCCTACTGGTGCATTCTTTGCCCCTACGCTCATGTCTGTAGTTTGACATGGCCCAAAAGGTAATGTATTCCCTTCATTTGCATTGGCCCACCTCTTCATGCAAATAAGAAAATGCCCCCGTGTGATCACACTGGCGAAGATATGCGCTGGTGTAATCCTTCATGTAGAAAGCTTCTGCTGCCCTGTCAATATGCCCTGGGGTGCAAAAAGTAGGCACATACCCCCATTGCACCACTGAGGTTCTATGTATGATACCTTCCCTTACTGGTCAGAAGCACAGCCTTTGTCTCTTCCTCGGCATCAGTCATTCGTACATGTACATGTGCCAGACCTGAAGAATTAGTGTCACTCACTGCTCTAAATTAAACATGGATAGACCCAGGCCCTCTCCAGCCTCTTCAGAGTGTGTACATATGCCAGGCCTGAAGAATTAGTGTCAATCACTGCTCTAAATTAAACATGGATAGACCCAGGCCCTCTCCAGCCTCTTTGGTGCATGTACAGGTGCCAGGCCTGAAGTATTAGTGTCACTCACTGCTCTAAAAAAAACATAGATAAACCCAGGCCCTCTCCAGCCTCTTTGGTGCATGTACAGGTGCCAGGCCTGAAGCATCTGTCTCACTTATTGTTCTGAAAATATAAATAGACCCGGGCCTTCTCCAGACTCTTTAGTGCGTGTAGAGGTGCCAGGCCTGAAGCACTAGTCCCATGTTGTGTCAGTGGCATAACTGGCAAGATGACTTACTAAGATTAATTCAAGATATTTATTCTTGTAACGCCCTGAATGTCTCAGGATCGTTTAACAGACACGACAATGAGGACGCAACCACTTGTGAAGGGTTAGTTCTTTTAATGAAGGCAAATAAAATACAAAGAACAAACAAAAGTTATAGTCACTGGAATCCTCCAGGCTAAGTACGTTACCAGCCCACAGCACGGATGGTCCTAACCGTCCTCTGCATATACGCCGATCCCGGCGTATGCCAACAGAGGGCAGAAATGAAATGGCCGACAATGCCAATCGGTAGGCTGTGAGGGGCACGAAGAGTGTTGGGGAGAATCGAGGAGTCAGGGAAACACCCAGCCGGGGTCTCTACCTGAAGGGAGCAGCCGCTCAACCTCTTCCTCAGACTGCACCGGGACGCGGAGTCACCTCCTGGTGATGTGTCACCGATACCCCAATCACAAGCAAGAAGACTGAACCGAGAGCAGCCGCTCGATCGATCCTGTGGACTTCCGAGTCTGTAACGCGGCAAACACCTCCTGGTGTGCGTTACAGCTGGCAGTCCCTGTGTCTCTGGTCGGGCTGGGAGTTACGACTCCAACCAGCAAAAGCGCCACTGCGCTTGGACTCAGCCGAGTCAAAAAGCGAAGCTCAATGGTTGACCGGTAGAGCTTCCGGGTCCTTCACAGGTGACGATGGGGCAAGACACGGCCCAGGGAGTAACGACTCGACCTACCTCCGTTCTTGCCTTACTGGAGCACCACTCCGGAACACTGCTCTTCACGAAGCAGGTACGTCGGTGTAAACACAATATCCGACAGCCTTGTACCTCCCGGTTCCTCCCTTTATAGGGAGTGTTTTCCTTGAGTTATGTAACAGCTCTCCTGTTTACATAAGGGCGTGTTTTCCTTGAGTTATGTAACAGCTCTCCTGTTTACATAAGGGCGTGTTTCCCTTGAGTTATGTAACAGCTCTCCTGTTTACATAAGGGCGTGTTTCCCTTGAGTTATGTAACAGCTCTCCTGTTTACATAACCTCTCAACCGCTAAGCATCCTGGGAGATGTAGTCCGTTTTCGCTGGTTACCGTTTTCCTCCCCTCGTATGACAGGAATTCTTGACAGTACATCCTCCCTCTCAGCGGCTCCCCACGGGTCCAGCGCTGGCAGGAAAACGCCAATGGAACAAGGAGACCAAGCGCGGAGCATGAACCCCTTCAGCCGGTTCCCATGAATGCTCCTCCGGGCCATAGCCTTTCCACGCAACCAGGTACCACAGCTTCCCCCTGCGCCATTTGGACGCCCGTATGCCCGACACTTCATACTCCACCTCCGACTCCACGCATACCGGCCTAGGTGTCCCAGACGGCTTGGAGGGTGCTGGTTTGAGCAATGATACATGAAAGACAGGGTGTATCCGCAATGACTGGGGCAAGCACACCTTCACGTTCACGGGACCCATACACTTGGTAATTCGATAGGGGCCCATGTACTTGGGATGGAACACACTGTTCTTTCGAAACCTCATGTTTCTTGTGGATATCCAGACGTAGTCTCCAGTGCGGTACAGTGGCCCGGGCCTTCTCTTCCTATCTGCCGCAGCCTTGTATCTTCTCTTGGCCTCTATTAGGACAGCCCTTGAGCGCATCAACGTGTCTTTTATGTGTGCCACCCTGTCCGCTGTGGCGGGAATCCTGTCCTCTCTGAACGGATGTAGAAATGGCAAGAACCTGGGATGTTGGCCATAGTTGCTATAGAACGGAGATGACTGTGTGGAGCTGTGAGTGGCGTTGTTATAGGCTATCTCTGCAACCCATAGCAAGTCGACCCATTCTTCCCTGCCCTGGTCCACAAAACATCGCAGATACTGTTTGAGCGTTTGGTTCAGGCGCTCGGTTTGGCCGTCCGTTTGAGGGTGGTAGCTGGTGGACAGGGCGGTCTTAACATGCAGCGCAGTGCACCAAGTCTTCCAGAATTGCGCAGTAAACTGCGACCCCCGGTCCGACACGATCACCCCAGGTAATCCATGCAGTCGTACCACATTCTTTAGGAGTAGTGACGCCAATTCCCCGGCCGTAGGGACTCTCTTGCAGGGGATGAAGTGCCCCATTTTCGTCAAGTAATCCACCACCACCAGTATTGCCGTCATCCCCTGGTCTACCGGTAGGCCCACCACGAAGTCCAGTGATATGCTATCCCATGGTCTATCCGGGGTCGGAAGTGGATGTAAGAGCCCTTGGGTTCGGCCATGGTCGGCCTTCATGGTAGCACACGTAGGACACTCCTGTCCCCACCTCCTGACATCCACTCTCATGGTTGGCCACCAGAAATGCCGTCCCATGCTAGCCACCGTTTTTTCAAAGCCCAAATGACCTGTGCATGGAGAGAAATGGCACCAGATGAATGCTTGTTTCCTTAGCCTAGGCGTGGGTATCAATAGGCACCTGCCCTTCAGGGGTATCCCGTCCTTCAGCTGCCATTCTCTGTGACTGAGGAGCCACCTCCGCCATGCGAATGACCTGATCCCTCTCTTTATTCCCCTCAGGAAAGTATCAGGTTGGATAACCCCCAATACCATCCTCGGGGAAATGATGGAACGCTCGGTTGCAGGCAATGGTTCCTTAACTGCAGATTGACGGGACAGGGCGTCCGCCTTCCGGTTTTCCGTCCCCGGCCGATATGTGATGCGGAAGTTGAACCCCGCAAAGAAGATCATCCACCGCAGCTGCCTGGGAGAAAGGTGTCTAGTGGCCGTCATGAACTGTAGGTTCCGATGGTCCGTGTACACCGATACCACATGTCTTGCCCCCATCAACCAATGCCTCCATTCGGTGAAGGCGTCCTTGATTGCGAGAAGCTCCTTCTCCGCAATATGATAGTTGCGTTCGGCGTCGTTGAGTTTGCGGGACATGTACGCAACGGGATGAAGCACCCCCGTGTCGTGGTTGCGTTGAGACAAGATAGCCCCCAGCGCCACATCCGACGCGTCCGCTTCCACCACGTAGGGGAGATCCGGATCGGGGTGAGCCAACACCGGCGCCTTACCAAAGGCGCTTTTCAGGGCCTCAAAGGCTTTGTTCGCTTCAGGGGACCAGACAAACTCCTTGGACTTCCTCAGTAGCTGTGTGATTGGGGCCACCACTCCTGAAAATCCATCTATAAACCGCCTGTAAAAGTTGGCGAAGCCAATGAAACTTTGGACGTCCTTCACGCTTTGGGGCACCGGCCATTCTTTCACCGCCTTGATCTTTTGTTCTGCCATCTCCTGTCCCTCTGGACTCAGCATCACTCCGAGGAATTCCACGGATGTGACGTGGAAGTCACACTTGCTGAGTTTACAAAACAGCATGTTTTCCCTCAGCTTTTGGAGCACAGCTTTGACGTGGTGTACGTGCTCCTCCACACTGGACGAATAGATGAGGATGTCGTCGATATATACGACCACGTAGATATCCAACTCCTCTCTGAATACCTCATTCAAAAAGTACTGAAAGGCTGCCGGGGCGTTGCACAGACCGAACGGCATGACGAGGTACTCAAAAAGGCCGAACCTGGTCTTAAAGGCGGTCTTCCACTCGTCTCCGTCCCTCATGCGCACCAGATGGTATGCCCCTTTCAAATCCAACTTGGTGTAGATACGAGCTTTCTTGACCTGTTCCAGAAGTACACTGATGAGAGGCAAGGGGTACCGATTTTTTATGGTTATCGCATTCAATGCCCTAAAGTCCACACAGGCTCTCAGCTCCCCATTAGCCTTCGGGATGAAGAAGAGTGGCGAGGCGGCCGGAGACTTGGACGGGCGGATGAATCCTAGCTTGAGGAGTTTATCCAGGTACCCCCGGAGATGCACGTTTTCAGGCTCCGTCAGGGCATACAGCCTGCCGCTGGGAACGCTGGCCCCTGGCACCAGGTCGATCTGGCAGTCAAACTGTCTATGTGGTGGTAGCACTTCCGCCTTCACCTCATCAAATACATCCTCAAAACTGTGATAAGCCTGGGGGAGAGCCACATCTTTTTCTGCCGCTGTAGCCACCGTCTGACTCCCGCTCTCATCTGCGTCAAGGGATTCCGTTCTTATTCCACAACGCAGGATGCAATACGGTGACGTCATTTCGATGCGATGTGTTGGCCAATCCACAAAGGGGTTGTGTTTCTGTAGCCACGGCAATCCCAATATGACGCCATATTGGGGCGCTCGGATGATGTTAAAATCGATTTGTTCCAAATGGTTCCTCCCATATCTCATCGGAAGGACCCCCGTGTGCTGTCCGATGGGCCCCGTCACCAATCGCCTTCCGTCTACCGCATAGACGTCTTCGGGTACTGCTTTGGGAAGAAGCACTAGCCCTAGCCTGCATGCCTCGTTGTGGTCCATAAACATGCCAGTGGCCCCTGAATCCACCATGGCCACAACGGGTATCCACTGGTCATGCACTCCCACGTGCACCGTGATAAACAGGTGTCGTTGTCCCTTAGTGACCGAGTTGGAAAGTGAAGGGATGGATGAGTGACTCCGAGATGCCCCTTCTCTGGTCTTGGAGTCCTCTAGTTTTCCGCCGGTATGTCCACCACGGCTGTTACCGACCGGTTGGCCCGATAACGTGACGTCTTCGGTTTGGCAGGGCATTCACGTACGTAGTGGCCTTTTTTGCCACAATATAGGCACAATCCTTGTTTACGGCGTGACTCTTTCTCCGTGGCTGTGAGGCTCGCTCGTATTGCGCTGATGTCCATGGGTTCTCCCTTGGATGCGGTGGAAGTTTCAGGACTTCCCACCGTCACATAGGATGGAAGGGATTTTCCTTTTCTCCCATGATCCCCCTTTCTTTCACTTAGCCTATGTTCCAGCCGTAATACCAGGTTGATAAGGCCCTCACATGTCTTGGGTTGAGGGTCAATATGAGCCACGGCGTCCTTGAGCTCATCGCACAGCCCTTGATGGAAGAGCGCCGTCTGTTTAGCAACAGGCCACTTGGTTTCCGCAACCAGCCTTCGGAACGCGTTGAGATACTGCACCAGGTCGTTGGATCCCTGTCTCAACTCAAGCATTTCACGGTCCGCCGTGTACGAGTCAGCCCTTCTGTCGAATACCTTCAGGAATTCCTCGCGAAAAGCACCCCAATCATATAAGAGGGGGTCGTCCCTGCTCACCAGAGGTACGGCCCATTGTGCCGCGTTTCCAGCCAAATAGGATATAAGGAAAGCCACACGAGCCTGACTCGTGGGGAACGCCTTTGGTTTGCACGATAAATGTAGCGCCACTTGTGTGAGGAATACTTGCACTGTGTTAGGATCCCCACTGTACCTCTCTGGTGTTGCCAAGGGGATGGCTACCGGCATTTCCACTACTACCGCAGGGGTCTGGTTCGTGAGGGAGGTGCTGGGCGTGAGCGGGTCCAATTGGATAGCATCCAGTCTGGCTTTTACATCGGCTGTTTCATGCCTAGAGGCAGCCACTTCAACTTGCATGGCCGCTAAAGCAGCCAGCACATCATCAAGTGTTGCCATGTCTGTTTATCGACCGGGAGACAGTTAGTGTTATTAAGGTCGGATATTTTGTAACGCCCTGAATGTCTCAGGATCGTTTAACAGACACGACAATGAGGACGCAACCACTTGTGAAGGGTTAGTTCTTTTAATGAAGGCAAATAAAATACAAAGAACAAACAAAAGTTATAGTCACTGGAATCCTCCAGGCTAAGTACGTTACCAGCCCACAGCACGGATGGTCCTAACCGTCCTCTGCATATACGCCGATCCCGGCGTATGCCAACAGAGGGCAGAAATGAAATGGCCGACAATGCCAATCGGTAGGCTGTGAGGGGCACGAAGAGTGTTGGGGAGAATCGAGGAGTCAGGGAAACACCCAGCCGGGGTCTCTACCTGAAGGGAGCAGCCGCTCAACCTCTTCCTCAGACTGCACCGGGACGCGGAGTCACCTCCTGGTGATGTGTCACCGATACCCCAATCACAAGCAAGAAGACTGAACCGAGAGCAGCCGCTCGATCGATCCTGTGGACTTCCGAGTCTGTAACGCGGCAAACACCTCCTGGTGTGCGTTACAGCTGGCAGTCCCTGTGTCTCTGGTCGGGCTGGGAGTTACGACTCCAACCAGCAAAAGCGCCACTGCGCTTGGACTCAGCCGAGTCAAAAAGCGAAGCTCAATGGTTGACCGGTAGAGCTTCCGGGTCCTTCACAGGTGACGATGGGGCAAGACACGGCCCAGGGAGTAACGACTCGACCTACCTCCGTTCTTGCCTTACTGGAGCACCACTCCGGAACACTGCTCTTCACGAAGCAGGTACGTCGGTGTAAACACAATATCCGACAGCCTTGTACCTCCCGGTTCCTCCCTTTATAGGGAGTGTTTTCCTTGAGTTATGTAACAGCTCTCCTGTTTACATAAGGGCGTGTTTTCCTTGAGTTATGTAACAGCTCTCCTGTTTACATAAGGGCGTGTTTCCCTTGAGTTATGTAACAGCTCTCCTGTTTACATAAGGGCGTGTTTCCCTTGAGTTATGTAACAGCTCTCCTGTTTACATAAGGGCGTGTTTCCCTTGAGTTATGTAACAGCTCTCCTGTTTACATAACCTCTCAACCGCTAAGCATCCTGGGAGATGTAGTCCGTTTTCGCTGGTTACCGTTTTCCTCCCCTCGTATGACAGGAATTCTTGACACTTCTTGAAGAACAGCAAATAGGCCGAGGAGGTGGATAAAGGAAAACTACCTGCTCCAGTCGTCATCTGGAAGAGCTCTGCCAGAATGACACCTCAATCCAGACCAGAGATGGAGCACAGAGCCTTCCAACTCCACTAACAGCAAACATTGTGAATAAGCACTGGCAATAGAAAAGCAAACTAATTATGTAATATACAACATCCCACTCACTCTTCTAAAACATAAATGTGAGCAGGGCCTCTCCAGCCTCTTAGTGCATGTGCCAGGTTCAAACCATTACTCCTGCTCACTGCTCCGAAAACATAGATAGACCCAGGCCCTCTCCAGCCTCTTCAGTGCATGTGCATGTGCCAGGCCTGAAGCATTAGTGTCACTCACTGCTCTGAAAACATGGATAGACCCAGGCCCTCTCCAGCTCTTCAGTGCAAGTGCATGTGCCAGGCCTGAAGCATTAGTGTCACTCACTGCTCTGAAAACATGGATAGACCCAGGCCCTCTCCAGCCTCTTCAGTGCATGCACATGTGCCAGGCCTGAAGAATTGGTGTCACTCACTGCTCTGAAAACATGGATAGACCGAGGCCCTCTCCATCCTCTTCCGTGCATGTACATGTGACAAGCCTGAAGAACTAGTGTCACGTACTGCTTTCAAAACATAAATAGACCCAGACCCTCTCCAGTCTCTTTGGTGCATGTACATGTGACAGGCCTGAAGCATCTGTCTCACTTACTGTAATCATAAATAGACCCATTCCTTCTCCAGCCTCTTCGGGGCATGTACATGTCCCACACCCGAGTCAATAGTGTCACTTACTTCTCTAAAAACATAAATAGACCCAGGCCCTCTCCAGCCTCTTCAGTGTATGTACATGTTCCAGGCCTGAAGTATTAGTGTCACTGTGGGCGGAGCTAGCAGTTCTTGGAAATGGCCACGCCGTAGGCGAGCTCTCCCGACCACGCCACAATCCTGCAATATTCCTGGTGTCTAGATGTGGCCCAATACATGTAACGGAGGGCCTGAGTGACCGTAACTGCTGGCACGACATACACGTGCCCGGATCTGCTCTGCTGGACCCTGGTGAGAAGCGGAGCGGGACAGCGATCCTGGCCGGGCGGACGCCGGGAGTCTGAGGCCGCCTGCGTAGCGGCGCTCTAGGCACACAAGCCCGGTGTGCTGCTGTGCGGTGTGGGCCTGCGGGCACTCCGGGCGCTGTAATTTACCTGTGGAGAGCAGGCGGCACTGTGCTGTATATCCGGAGGGGCGCTGACGGTGGATTAGTGCCTTGCCTAGCTGCGCTGGCCCTGAGACGCTTCGCTGGATGCTGGCGCCGCGTTCGGGGCGGGTGGCGGTCTGAAGCTGCGCCCGGCGAGATGGTGGAGTGGAATCACCCGGAGAGGGATACTTACTGGGCCGATTGACCTGAGCGCCCCCCTACCACTCAGAAGCACAGTGCACACGAAGATCTACGTGCAGAGAAGCGGCATATCAAAGGTGATAATATATGCCTGTAGAGGTAGGCCACAGAATTACAGCCATATGATAACATTGCTGGGTGCAGTCTGCGCGGTGATCACAGGGGGTGCAGCAACATCAGGATAGAGCATGGGGGTGACTGCCTGGAGCCAAGATGGTAATACCACGGACGGTGAGGGACGAGGTGGGGTGCAGGAGAGGCCTCAGTTGTGATACACGTCTTACGCAGCTCTCCCCCACATGAGTAGAAGAGACAAATATGTAAGCATACGTATTGAAGTCCCATGTCCATGAACGTGCGGTGGTCACACTCAACGCCTACGCTATAGGCATTCTCCTGATCAGGTGATCGCATGTCATCTTGCACGTGGCTCGGAGCGTCTCTTCCGGTGTGCATGGCAATCTGTGCCCCGTTTTCTCTGTGTGATTGACTTGGGACACTGCGTGGAGGACATTGCTGGCTGGTCTGTAGGTAATCCTTCCTGACGGCATCGCGCTTACATCAGACCGATTGCCCACACCCTGACATTACTGGGTGGGACTGTGGATCTGTCCTTGGCCACAGCTGCAGGGAGTGCATTGGACTGCTGGCATAGGGGCAGGCGGCCCTCGACTACACGCGGCAACATAGTTAATAGCCGCCATACTGCGCTGAGCCTTGGAGTGCTGTGGCCTGGTCTGCTGAACTCGCATCAACTTCTCACTATACTGCTTGGGGTGAGTGATGGCAATGGGTAAACCGGATAAAAATCAGCCTAAGCTGCACTTCGACCAACACCGGAGCACGGGAGACACAGGCACTAGGGCGCCGGAGCAGAATCATGGACAGGAGTCTGCGTCGGGATCTGACTCAACTGTGGATTTCCAGGCAATGTTCACCACAGTACAATCAACACTCTCTAATATTGATGGGAAAATAGACTCATTGACCTATCGGGTTGACCGCAGGTCAGAAAGGCTGGATAAGCACACAGAATGCATAGATATGACGGAACGACGTATATCAGAGGCAGAAGATTTGCAACGTCAAATCGAGCTGAAACAAACAAAAGCTGATAAAACACTTCTATCTCTGTTGGCGAAAACTGAAGACTTGGAGGCCCGGTCGCGCCGCTGCAACCTGCGCATAACGGGAGTGGTGGAATCGACACGAACAGGGAACATGGAACGGTACATAGAAACACTATTAGTCACTCTCCTCGGCAGGGAAACATTCTCGGAGGTATTCATTGTGGAGCGTGCTCACAGGTCGCTTGCTCCACAGCCGATACCTGGGGAGAGACCTCGCCCTATAATCGCCAAGATACTAAATTATAGTGATAGGGATGCGGCCCTTCGTAAAGCTCAGGAGCTCGAAACACTAAACCATGAAGGAATGAGCATTTCAATATACCCGGACTTCACACCACAAGTGCAAGAAGCGCGAAAGAAATTTATTGAAGTGAAGAAAAAATTGCGTGATGCGAATATCCCGTATGCTATGATATATCCCGCACGTCTGAAAATCACGGATGATGGCAAAAATATGTTTTACAACGACCCTAAGGATGTTCTCAAATACTTGCAGCTGATACACCCACAGGCCCTACGTCGCAAATCATCAAGGGGTATGAACGCTGAACAGGATCCCACTTCGGGCGTAGAATGAGCGCAGAGGCCTCATGGACTTGGTGTACAGTATCCAGCGGTGGATATAGCGAACTTCCAGAACTCAAAGGGCCCGATTCACAGAATTAACTTAAGACAAAATCCTAAACTTACTACTTATGGTATTCACAGAATGCACTTACTACTTTTGGTATTCACAGAATGCACTTACTACTTTTGGTATTCACAGAATGGATTTACGACTACTAACTTTATGTCCGCACTCGGGCCGTAAATTCCGGGCCGGAGGCGGAGCTTCCGTCCCGGAGGCAGAGCTTCCAGCCTGGAGGCGGAGCTTCGGGCCCAGAGGCGGAGCTTCCAGCCCGGAGGTGGAGATTCCGGCCAGTGGCGGAGATTTAGCCATGGCAGAAATCTCCACCTCTGGGCCGGAAGCTCCGCCTCTGGGCTGGAAGCTCCGCCACTGGGCCGGAAGCTCCGCCCTGTTTGGGATGGCGGAGTGGGTGGGGGGAGGGATGGGGCGGGTTTTTTAGTTATAAGGACAGTCGAATGTACTCCGGGACGTCATGCTCACATGCACAAATAGATCGCATGTTCCGGAGTGCCAAAACGAGTGCACACTGACTACGATTACAGCACGCAATACTAGAATTAAAGGTGAACACGGGTAATGGCAAGTGCGCATTTGAAGGCTTAAATCACACCCTTGCAAATTATAACATGGAATGTAAAAGACCTGAACAATCCCAAAACGATTAGACAAGTCTTCGCCTATCTTGACAGGCATCACGTGGACATTGCATTGCTTCAGGAAACACATCTACTCAAGCACAAGGCAGATAAATTAGGTACCAGATGGGCAGAGCTGGCAATTTCTGCTACATATTCCGCATATGCTTGGGGGGTCACTACAATTATACGAAAGGGCACAGGTTTTATTTTACACCAGACGTTTACAGATCTTCATGGTAGATATGTCATCATCACTGGCGTCTTAAGGGGAACAAAATTAGGTATCATCAATGTGTATGGTCCAAATAACGATGAACCTGACTTCTTTATGAGCCTCTGGGCACAGATGCGTGCATTGCCAGATATGGGGGGGTGACATGAATGTAGTACTGGATGATACGCTAGATAGATCCCAGGACACAACGGAACGACACACACATGCAGCCTTCATTATTCTCAATGGCATGACGGAATTCCACATGCTAGACGTATGGCGTAAGCGCAACCCGACAACTCAGGAGAGCACCCATTCCTCAACTGCGAATAACAGCTGGTCGAGACTGGACTACTGGCTTCTCACTAGCCAGGCTTCTACATGGGCTAATGATATCACACATCTTCCCAAAACACTCTCTGACCACAAACCAGTCCTGCTGGCGTTAACGATTCCGACTTGCATACCCCCACCATTTGTATGGCGATTCAACGCTGCTGCGCTCCTAGATCCTATTTATAAGGACACAATACAAACGGCGATAGAAGATTACTTTGTTAACAACGCAAAATCAGTTGACAGCGCCGGCACCCTGTGGGAAGCTTTTAAAGCCACGCTAAGAGGTGTCTGTATCAGTACGAATGCAGGCATCTTGAAGGACATCAGAACACAACTGCAGGCTAGTGAGGATCGCATACGACGCCTAGAAGCAGAGTATGACATATCTCACAATGCAGCGACCCTCGGTGAGTTGCGGGAAGAGCTGACTAAATATAATGCGCTAGCAGATGATGAAGTAAAATACATCTCCCGACACCATGTAGCGCGCAGGCTGGGAGAGGGGGGAAGACCAGGTAGAGTGTTAGCTCAAAAGGTACGCGTAGAACATAAACAGCATATAGTGACCCGGGTAGAGGATGGTAGCGGGCAGTTACATTATGATACCCAGGGCATACTTCACACATTTGTGGAAACATACAGTGCATTTTATAAGTCGCAACATACCGCACATGAGACCAAAATTTTAGAATACATTGAAGATATAGCCTTGGTATGGCTATCTGATACACACCGCGAATACCTCGTTCGACCTATATCTGAGGAAGAGGTGTTGACAGCCATCAAATCGCTACCTAATGGTAAATCGCCCGGTCCTGACGGATATACTGCCAAATTCTATAAAACATATCCAGATCTACTCATCCCACCATTGCTAGAGATGTATGATGAAGCCTATAATGGCCAAATTCTTCCCCCAACGCTCCGCGAAGCGCTTATAGTGGCTCTCTTGAAGCCAGATAAGAGTCCAGACAAGGCGGAATCTTATAGGCCGCTATCACTGATAAACACGGACACAAAGATACTAGCCAGAATCCTAGCTACAAGATTGCAACCACTCATGCCCACAATAGTCTTGCCTGACCAATCTGGCTTTATACCGGCTCGCTCAACAGCGCATAATTTACGCACAATATTCGCTCTTCTTCATCAGCTGAAGCCGGAGTTACAGGCCGTAGCGGTGCTACTGGATGCAGCTAAGGCCTTCGACTCTGTTGAATGGTCTTATCTGTGTGCGATCCTGCGAGCGATGGGATTCCCACCCATGTTCATTAACTGGATTGCCCTATTATATAACAAACCTACTGCCCGCATCAAGGTAAATAGGCACATATCGGACACAATGGTGATACAACGTGGCACAAGACAGGGATGTCCGTTGTCTCCAATACTTTTCGCCATTGCCCTGGAGCCGCTGGCCTGTACACCATGGCTTGAACACAATTGATGAGTGGAACAGTACCATCCATTACACCACCTGATGTGTATTCCCTCCTGGCCCCTTCTATACTCTGTTCTTGCCTATATGTCCTGACAGACCCAGATATCCTTAATCCATTCTCCGCAATGGTAGTCCATGTTTAAAACATTGTTGTTTTTCCACAATTTTATTGTTTTTTCTTCCAATATGTTTGTTCATGCTCAGTTCTTCATAACACTGTTGTTTACCACAATTGAATTGTTCATATGGTTGAAATTGTCCCCTCCCTTTGGTTTCCAGCCTTCCTTCCTTTTTTCCCCTTTTTTTCATCCCCCACCCCCCTCCCCCCCTTTGTTTGCCCTCCCCTTCCCCCCTTATTTGCCCCTCTTTCCTCCTTGTCTCCTTTTTTCCTATGCCTCCCCTTCCCCTTTCCGTTTCTCCCCCCTCAGACCTCCTTGAGCCTCCCCTGCCTTGACGCACTCCTCTCCATGTCTTCCCCTTGTCCGACCTCTTTCCTGCCTTTCTTGCTTTTCCTCGATCTTCACACTGCCGGTTCGATCCCCGGCGGCCCCGTTCAACTCTTCCCTTTCCTTCCGTCCGTTCCCGGACCGCCTAGCGTCCATAGCAACCAGTCTGCCTTCCCACACCCCTAGTTACCGGATCGCTGACTCATACCCCGCCCTTCCGTGCCTTGCGTCCTATAGACGGCTTCTCCGCGTTACGCCAACTCCTCCCTCATATAGCAGGCACCGTGGCCCACCACACTGTCACTAATCGTCCAAGGGTTGCACACGTTGGTGGCTCCTCTCGTCCCCGCGGGAACTGACCCGCTCCGGATTCATTCCTTTCCGCTGCTGATCCCGCATCAACTCCACGACCGCAGCTCTTATTCCAGCTCCACTATCATTCAGGTAAGCTTCGTCTGGTCCTTGTGCGCTCCAATTTCACCCCGCGTTGCACAGCCGGTAACCTCCTGCCTTTTCATTCCCTAGGCTGTATTCCGTTCCTCCCCTTGAATCGGTTGCCCTTCCTGTGATGTTTCGTTAATTCATTTCCCTTCGGTGAGTCTCCGTATTACCTTCTGCCCTTAAATTGCCTTCGTGTCCTTCCTTATCTACCTCTTACTTTTCCCTCCCTCGTTTTCCACAGAACCCCGAGGGAGAGCATTCTCCTCTCTCCTGTCACTGTGGTATCCATCCACAGCTGAACACCCCGTTTTCTCACCTGTGCCTTCCCTCCATGCGCAAGGTAGGCTTCCAGTTCTTGCCTGTCCTACCACTACCCCCTCCCTGCTTTTTCCTTTTCTCTTTTTCTCCTTTTCTTTTTTCCCCCCCTTCCCCCCCCCATTTCTTCTTCCCTTTTTTCCCACTACACCGCCCCCACCCCCCTTCCCTATCGTTCCTTTTCATTTCCCCTCCCTCTCCTCTCCTCTCTCCTCCTGTCCGCCGCTCTGATCCGGAAATTGTTTTTTACAGAGCACTCCCAATTTAGGCGACCCAGGTCCTGATGATGATCCTAAATTGACAGGATCGAAACGCCGTCGACCACTATCCACCAGCCTAAACGTCCTTGGCGCACACAAACCTGGTTCATTGGAATAATGAAAAATACCAATTATACTATTGAGTAAATTGTTATATGAACCTTGCATTGTATATATTGCTTCTTTTGCGCCGCCCGCTGTGGTTTGTTCACGTTGTCACAAGCGCCGTTGTTTCACTAGCACGAGCATTTTGTACACCTTCTCCACTAAGGGTTGCCTGAGTATTTATACCCTGTTGTGCTCTTATCACTGCATTTCTTTTGATCTTCTAAATATATGACGCCTATTGGCGCTTTGAAAGAACAACCTTAAGTCTCCTCTCTTTTGTTCTTTGTAATGTCTTGTACATACCTTTCTAAATAATTCCAATATATCCTGCTGAGATATTGTCGAATTTACACGGCCTGTAAAATACGTCAGTGCTACGCACATGCGGCGCTACGGTTTAGCCTGAGACCTATTATCATATAATTATATGCAGATGATATGGTTCTATATCTACGTGACCCAGAAGAGACCCTCTCTCCTCTGCTGCGTTAGTATATAAAGTATGGGCGTGTTTCGGGACTGCACATAAACTGGAGTAAATCGGCAGTTGTACCATTGACAGCACAAACAAAAGCACCACAAATGGAATTTCCACTTGTTTGGCATGAAGATCTGATCAAATATCTGGGTATCTGGGTGCATCGAGATGCGGAATTAGTACTGAGATATAATTATGGAACAATGATAGACCGCATGGAAACGCAGATATCCAGATGGATCGCGCTGCCTTTGTCACTAGCTGATAGAATTTCACTAATAAAAATTGTGCTATTGCCCAGACTGTTATATCTTTTTATTAATATACCAATAAAACCACCAGCTTCAATTTTTAAAGGGATACGCCGAAATTTCAGCAGGTTGATATGGGCTGGGAAACAAGCCCGTATAAGTCTCCAAATCATGTCACTTCCCTATGACGCGGGGGGTTTCACAGTTCCAGATATTTACTTATATTACTTATGCGCACAGGCACAATACGCACACTTTTGGTATCACCCGGTGAAATATCTGCCACACTTAGCGGTGGAGGACGGTGACGCAGATCCCATACCACTAGCTAGTGTACTCGCGCATACTCGACATCACCTATCACCGCGTGAAATAAATACGGTACGGACATCAGACGCTTGATGCAGCATAAGTCAGAAAGCGGGCAAAGCCCCGATATATACCCCTAATTTACCCCTAACTCATCATCCTGCGCTGTCAGTCACGCAAGAAAAAAACAGCATGAAGATTCTAGAACAAATAGGCATCACGCAAATGGGGGATCTATATCCTGAAGGTACCTTTATCACATTAGAAGATCTGTCCTACATTAGTAACCAAACACGTCTATTCCGATTTAGTTACCACAGATTAAGGGCAGCCATGAAGGAACTGTACCCCACATTCCCAGCTGAGCCTCTAATACTACAGCCATTGCAGATGTTGATAGGCACACCTATGCATACTAACATGATCTCCAGACTCTATAAGCTAGTTCAAGCCGAAATTGGGACACAAACACATAAGGCCCGAGATAACTGGAATAAACTCCTAGACACCCCCCTAACAGACGACGACTGGACATCATGCTGTGCACTTATTACTCTGCTCACACCTAATGGTAACCTCCGAATCATTCATTATAAGTACATTCATCAAGCCTATCACACTCCAGCCAAATTACATAAATATGGTTTACGGGAAAATGCATGATGTAGGTGATGTGGAGCTGATCAGGCGGACTTTGCACATCTAGCGTGGAACTGTACCAAGATAAAACGATATTGGGAAACAGTGACTCATCATTTGAGTATATTGATCTCGTGTACTTTGGCTTGCACACCACAATGCTGTCTACTAGGATTGCATATACCTGTGAAATCAATGAAAAAGAAATTAACTGCCATACTGTTGCTCTTTGCAAAACGCAGGGTGGCAATGCACTGGGACAGTAAGCAGACCCCTACTTTGTCCAACTGGATACAAGACGCTGTATACTGCAGAGACAATTTTCTGTTATATGCTGAGGAACTGCCGAATGCGTCGAAACCCTCAGACATTTGGAAGCCACTTACAGCATATCTGTGACCATCCTGACCTACTCCAATCTAGTCATTGATTTAACTCTTGCTTTGTAAATATGATGTTATAGCATAGTGTGATGCTCGCTTGTGTGCTGTTTGGAAATGTGCTTGACAGAACTTGGTATTGCATTGTCCCTGCATGAACTGTCCTGGAAAGGTCGACTGTTATGTACGGTTATCAGAAAATTCAATAAAAATGTTTTTCTTAAAAATTATTAGTGTCACTCACTGCTCTAAAAAAACATAGAAAAACCTAGGCCCTCTCCAGCCTCTTTGGTGCATGTACAGGTGCCAGGCCTGAAGCATCTGTCTCACTTATTGTTCTGAAAATATAAATTGACCCAGGCCCTCTCCAGACTCTTTAGTGCGTGTAGAGGTGCCAGGCCTGAAGCATTAGTCCCATGTTGTGTCAGTGGCATAACTGGCAAGATGACTTACTAAGGTTAATTCAAGATATTTATTCATGAAGAAAAGCAAATAGGCCGAGGAGGTGGATAAAGGAAAACTACCTGCTCCAGTCGTCATCTGGGAGAGCTCTGCCAGAATGACACCTCAATCCAGACCAGAGATGGAACACAGAGCCTTCCAACTCCACTAACAGCAAACATTGTGAATAAGCACTGGCAATAGAAAAGGAAACTCATTATGTAATATACAACATCCCACTCACTCTTCTAAAACATAAATGTGAGCAGGGCCTCTCCAGCCTCTTAGTGCATGTGCATGTGCCAGGTTCAAACCATTACTCCTGCTCACTGCTCCAAAAATATAGATAGATCCAGGCCCTCTCCAGCCTCTTCAGTGCATGTGCATGTGCCAGGCCTGAAGCATTAATGTCACTCACTGCTCTGAAAACATAGATAGACCCAGGCCCTCTCCAGCCTCTTCAGTGCATGCGCATGTGCCAGGCCTGAAGCATTAGTGTCACTCAATGCTCTGAAAACATGGATAGACCCAGGCCCTCTCCAGCCTCTTCAGTGCATGTGCATGCGCATGTGCCAGGCCTGAAGCATTAGTGTCACTCAATGCTCTGAAAACATGGATAGACCCAGGCCCTCTCCAGCCTCTTCAGTGCATGTGCCAGGCCTGAAGCGTTAGTGTCACTCACTGCTATGAAAACATTGTTAGACACAGGTCCTCTCCAGCCCCTCTTCAGTGCATGTACATGTGCCAGGCCTGAAGCATTAGTGTCACTCACTGCTCTGAAAACATAAATACACCCTGGCCCTCTCCAGCCTCTTCAGTGCATGTGCCAGGCCTGAAGCATTGGTGTCACTCACTGTTCTGAAAACATGGTTAGACACAGGCCCTCTACAGCCTCTCTTCAGTGCATGTACATGTGCCAGGCCTGAAGCTTTAGTGTCACTCACTGCTCTGAAAACATAAATACACCCTGGCCCTCTCCAGCCTCTTCAGTGCATGTGCATGTGCCAGGCCTGAAGCATTAGTGTCACTTGCTGCTCTGAAAACCTAAATAGACCCAGGCCCTTTACAGCCTCTTCAGTGCATGTTCATGCCCCACACCCGAGTCATTGGTGTCACTCACTGCTCTGAAAACATGGATAGACCCAGGCCCACTCCATCCTATTCAGTGCATGTACATGTGACAAGCCTGAAGAACTAGTGTCACGTACTGCTCTGAAAACATAAATAGACCCAGGCCCTCTCTAGTCTCTTTGGTCTGTGTCAATGTGACAGGCCTGAAGCATCTGTCTCATTTACTGTAAACATAAATAGACCTTTTCCTTCTCCAGCTTCTTCGGGGCATGTACATGTCCCACTCCCGAGTCTTAGTGTCACTCACTTCTCTGAAAACATAAATAGACCCAGGCCTTCTCGGGCCTCTTCGGGGAATGTACAGGTGCCAGACCTGAATCATTTATCTCACTTACTCTTAGTTGGCTGGAGCCCTATGCCCCAAAGATACTGTGCAGTTCCAGAAACAGTGGACCACTCTTAGTTGGCTGGAGTCCTATGCCCCGGGGATAGGGTGCAGTTCCAGAAACAGTGGAATACTCTTAGTTGGCTGGAGTCCTATGCCCCGGGGATACGGTGCAGTTCCAGAAACAGTGGACCACTCTTAGTTGGCTGGAGCCCTATGCCCCAGGGATACAGTGCAGTTCCAGAAACAGTGGACCACTCTTAGTTGGCTGGAGCCATGTGGCCCTGGAATACTGTGCAGTTCCAGAAACAGCGGACCACTCTTAGTTGGTTGGAGCCTTGTGCCCTGGGAATGCTGTGTAGTTCCAAAAACAGTGGACCACTCTGAGTTGACTGGAGTCCTGTGCCCCGGGGATACAGTGCAGTTCCAGAAACAGTGGACCACTCTTTGTTGGCTGGAGTCCTATGCCCCGGGGATACGGTGCAGTTCCAGAAACAGTGGACCACTCTTACTTGGCTGGAGCCCTATGCCTCAGGGATACGGTGCAGTTCCAGAAACAGTGGACCACTCTTAATTGGTTGGAGCCTTGTGCCCTGGGGATGCTGTGTAGTTCCAGAAACAGTCGACCACTCTGAGTTGGCTGGAGTCCTGTGCCCCTGGGATACGATGCAGTTCCAGAAACAGTGGACCACTCTTAGTTGGCTGGAGCCCTGTGGCCCTTGGATACTGTGCAGTTCCAGACACAGCGGGCCATTCTTAGTTGTCTGGGGCCCATGCCCCGGGGATACAGTGCAGCCAGAAACAGTCGACCACTCTTAGCTGGCTGGAGCCCTATGCCCCTGCGAGACTGTGTGGAGCAACTTGTAATGGAGCGCTACACAGATTATGACTCAGGACTGTTTCAAGGATTGTATATTGTCTGACCAGGGTCCACCATTCTTGGCATCTTAGTTAGCAATGGCACTATGAGTCTACATCTATAAAGTGGGGCATCGTTCAACTTTTAAAGATAGAGTTTTATATTTTAAAATCATAATGCAGGTACATTAAGAGCCTTAGACTAAGCGCCAACCTGGCTTTTGTCATAGGATATAGGGTCATAAGCTTAGCCGAACTTAGCACCAAGAAACCATCAATAAAGAAGCCGACCTCCAAATGATATGGGTCCTTATTTCCAAAGAAACACCACAGTAGTCTATTTGCACTTGGTAGATGGCACTGGTCAGGAGGACGATAAACTTAGTGGTATTGAATTAACAAATTACTGCCAGCAGCAAAAATACAATTGATGGAATACAAGATCTCCTGCATTTCAGCAGCCAAGAAAATACCAGCAGGCGTAAAAATGCATGATGAGCTGTAAAAATAAACATCTTCTGAAATACAAGTGTCATTTGTAAGGACAGTTATGGAACCCATTTATCAAGAATCACTCTGTCTTTATTTAAGTTTTTATTGGCCATACCTAACATTCCCTTAAGGCGGAATCAGCTACTTTTCATTTAGCCCTATTAAAGATGACTTCTGAACTGATCTAATTTTAAGGGGTAAATACTATCATTTTTGTACAGAATTTTCTTCCATTAACAAAGAAAGCTGATAGAAATAGAACTACCACAAATAGGAATGTGGGAGAAGTGAGAATTTTAACTGTTGGGCGGTAATCTATCCCTCTGTAATGGGCAGTATATGACTGCTGTGTCAAGTTCTTCTGGACACTGCCTCAGGGGGGGAAAAAAGGCGGCAAAACATCACAGGATGCAGGTAACTCTAAGCTGGTGCTCTTTTATTTCAAATATTCCACTCTTGCAATGTGTTTCTCTACAAAGGGTTATCTAGCCTTCTCGCACTCACCCCATCGCTTTCCTGATCTTAAGTGTCCCTTCCCTCCTCGACCACTTCTTCTTCCCTTCCTTACCCAGGAGGTGATGATTGTCCTGGTAGGGCCATGATATCCGGCCATTCACCTTGATGCAGTGTCCTAGCTCCAACTCTCCCTGCTGGAAATAATTACAGCACTTTCTGGAATGAGGACAAAGGTGGCGGTTTCAACACAAGTTGTGCAGTGCTGTGTGCTGTGCTTTGGTATGTTGGATTTAGATTGTCTGCATTATTTTAGACTTGATACCTGTCAGGTAAAGTTCCCTAAACTTTTTCTGTTTTTCTACCTGGATTTTGCTGATTCTCTTATGTGGCTTCCGATCTCTGGGAACTTTTCCATTGTAAATACAGTGCAAAAGTGTGCACGCCTTTTCTACCTGTGTTGGGAAGTGGCGCTGACTCAATGCTCTGAAACATGTTGCAGACCGGTGGGTGCGCACTGGCATCTGTTGTGATTAAACTCATGAGCGGCTTGCAATTGTAGGTCACTGTATGTGCACACTCGCACCCTTGATTGTGTGTATCGCCTGCCAGTGCAGGCTTGTGCGTGAGCAGAGACACACTTATTAGTTAAACCTGTGTCCAGTCTGCTGTACAGAATTGGGCGAGTGCATTTTCACCCCTGGCGCTGGGGACTGTGTCCAACCTGCCAGCACAGGACTATGTGCGCAATACACCACATGTGCCTGGGTAGTGAGGAATACCTATGTGTTTTTTCACTACCTGTGAGGCCTGCTCTTCCCATAGGTTAACATGGGGAAGTGGTTGACATTACTTCGGGCTACAGTAGTGGACTGCAGTGGAGCAGCCTCTGATGTTTCCTATCAATGGATTTGCCATGCCAATCCCTTTCCATTGGTAAAGAAGGTTTTGGCATAACCAGCTTAGAAATGCCACTTATAAAATATTTACATTTCTATGCTCCAAGAGTCTCGTGGACCATGATGCCTGGCTCAAGTGGACACCAGGGGTCAGTGGAGCACATCTGTGCATTTCCCAAACGACAGCCATAAACCATGGGCATCCCACAAGAACGGCGGACCTCTGCCATTTTAGGGCGAAATGGAATAGACTGGAGTGAGAGTTTTTGACACTAAGCCTCTAGGGGCCGGATCATGGCCCCATTAAAGATTAATTTCAGCATTCCATTGCCCCATGGCAGACAGGCCTACAATTTAGGGGAGACATCTTTGGTTCAAAGAGAAACCCCTTAAACCACTCCTAACTTCAAAAACACCCAACAGTATAATAACAGGTGCCATCCTTTAGAAAAGGGTCAGGTATGACCGTGAGACCGGTTAACCTGGACCACGTTGCACATTGTCTGAGGACTATGTTGTGCACATAGAGGATGGACATCTGAATAGTGGGTGGCCTTGCAGAGGACCTGCTGAAGTGTGGCTCCCTGAAGTGAGCTCTCCAAGGGCTCGGCCGTAGGCCTCCTGTTCTCCCAGAGATCTCAGTGACATCAAAGATCTCCCGCGAGGCTCCTACACCATTTACCTGTGACATCTGGAGAGGCGGCCCTCTCAAGTGTCCGCATTGGTTACTGAATTCCAGCTGGTATCGTAGTGTGAGCACAGAACTAAGACTTGTTTTTGGAAACTGGATTGTCTACTGCTGAGCTGCAGAAATTTTGCCCGCATTTAAGTCATGTGGTTCCGGTACTGCAGGGACCCTGACACTCGTAAAAGTCTTGTTGGTGGTGGCCAGACTCACCGGTTGCAGGACCCTGTCTGGCTGTTTCGTCATTTGTGACGCATCTCTTTCGTACAACACACTGACTGGATGTTCACTGCGTGCGGTGTCCGAGTCACAGGGTGCAACCCTTGGAGGTGGGGTTGTACCCACAGTAGTGACTCATTCTACCTCATCTGTCTCTGTGGAACTTGTGCTTATTGTGTGTGTGACCGGAATGGTCTGGTGCAACCTGTATTATCATGCACTTGACGTAGTGCCTCATTTCTAGGGAGGTATGGAATTGCAACTCTTCACTGTGTGTGTGACCAGAATTTCCTGGTGCAACCCATCTCAACGTGCACCAGTCATTGATCCTTATTTCCAGGGAGGTGCAGAATTTGCAGGTCATTGTGTTTGAAATCTGAAGTGCCTGGTGCTACTCATAACATTGCACACCAGACACTGTGCCCATACTGCCTGGGAATGACCCGAATCATGGAGAGGTGTGGCTCACTGGTTAGAGGCGGCAGACCCGTAAGCAGAGAATCGGCCAGGGACCAGGGTTCAATTCCCGACGCGGCAGGGTCGTGGACCAGGGTCAAAACGGACTCGATAGTTCTCGCCTCGGTACCTACTCTAACCAGGAACACACTCGGCAACTCTGGGCATTAAGCTTGCCTCATCTCTACAACGGCCCCCCCACAGACGCCGGGGATGCCTGGTTTCACCTTGGAGATACCCAGAAAGGGACCATCTCACAGGGATAGCCAGGACGGGTTCCCCAGCAGTCTACAGTGCCGGGACGCCCTGTTGCTGGGGCAGCTGTGCGCTTTACAAGTCTACAACATTTACATTTACTGATCGGGCTGCCTCCTCCTACCGAGAGGCTCCCCTGTGTTACTCCCCATTCTTCAGTTGTTCCCTTTTGACCCTCATTGTGGTGGACCAACTGCACTCTTCACAACTGGCCCTTCCTGAAAACATGTTGGTGCAAGTTAGTAGCAAGAGAGACTGACTTGGGTTGAAGAAACACTTTTGAGACAGTTCGTAGACGGGTCAAAAGACTGCTCATCCCCTTTGTGTTTTGAGACCTGTGGTTGAACTTCCAGAGTTGTTGCTAAACTCTATTTGTTTATGCGTACCTCCTAATTAAATTGCTACATAATCCCACCTGCTTCCTGAGGACCCAGGCTCAGTGTGACTTCGGTCTCGTGCAGCACAGTGTTTTCGGGAGGCATGCTTGGTTATCTTCCATCCGGCGGTATAGGGCAATTGGGGTGAACTAGAGGATTGAGTGAGACTTGGGCCAGGCAGTCTGCAGAGTGTGAACCGTTGACCTACTGGGTACCAATTACACCTTATTAGGGCCCTCAGTGCGTACGTGTGTAAGAGTGTTCCGGACGGACTGGCTGATACCTGCCTCACTGCGTAGTGGTGCAGAGTGAGTGTGTGTGAATAGGAGTGATCGTGTGCGGACCGCCTGTTATTCACGACACTGACTAGCAGTGTTCCTTTATACGTTGTTTATATGCCAAAAGCACAATACATTAGACATATAATTTACTCACGTGGCTCAGGATCGCGTTGCTGCTAAAAAAGGGTTCTACTTTCAGGTATGTACATATTGTTGATATTGTGTACTGCATAAAGGTGCTCTCTCTCAATTTGTGTTTTTTTTAGATTTGGAATTGACCACAGTGTGCAAACTACTGGTATCATAACAATACAAGTGGGCCTAGTACTGCTAGTAATATTTCCAAATGTGTTTTATGCCCAAAAAGTATATGAACTTCAAGTTATAATGACTAAATATGTGTGTAGAATATAAGACCTTTTACTTACATCTTTTGAGACACAGTGTATTTATTGTGAGTGGCTGCTGTGCCTTTGCTTTACACATTGCCTCTGATATAGGCATGATTTGTCAGTGCTAAGGTACCCGAGGGCGAGCACAGGCTGGACAGTGAGTGTAATCACCTGCCCTTGACGGGAGCGGTAGGTTCTGCCTGGCTGGGGGCATCCCTTCAGCCAAGAAGACATTACAGGTTCCAACACATACCATAAAAATATCTCTGGGGCACTATGTACATTTTCTTGCCACAAAAATACATATAATCATATATTTGTAGATAACTAATACAAAAAGAAATGCGTTAATAGGCCTTTGCGTTTTCTTGGGGTGTAAAGCGAATAGGTAAGTAAAGGCAAAGGGAAGCGGGAAAATTCAGAACCGCAACGCGTAGACAGTGAGGGCCCAAGGTACAAGAGTATTCTATGGCTGCAAAGCCGGTTAGTCCCCAAGACTCAATTTGCAACTGCAAAATCAGTTTTTGAAATGTACAAAACTTCTTTTTTGAGTTGGGGATTTATTTCTGACTTGCTAAAAAAGGTTTATCCTCCCTGTCCAGATCGGAAATAGGAGGATTCATGAAAAAAGGTGCCCTCACCCTCCCCTCTAGGCTATTTGCAAACTTATGTATCAGTGGTTTGTGGCGGCATCTGGGGTTGCAAGTCACTGATCTGTTACCAGCTGCAGAGTTGAGATGGTAAAGAAATCGCAAAGAAGAAGCTTCACGCTGGGAATGCGCGCTCCGTCTGATGTCATTTCTTCCAAGTGAAATTATTTTTAAAGCAGGCTATGTTCCTTTAAATTACATAGGTTTGTTAGAAAGAACTGTTTAGTTAGGGATCGGTGGATGTCTGCTGTCTCTCGCGCGCATCTATCCCTGAATTTGCAGCATTTGCAGGGGTTTGCAGAATGGTTTCTGCCTAATTAATTAGGGGTTTTGCAAGCTCCTGAGAATCCATATTTTGTTATGCGTCATCAGTGGCACTGCATAGAGCAGCTCGTGTCATAAACCAGTTGAAGTGCAATTTGCACATACGAGTTTGCAAACTCATGGCCTATACCGATTTTATTTAGAGTCCTGAAAAACAGCGCCAGGACACTTCTTCAGAAATTGAACAGAACTGACCATAAAATGACCACAAAACTGGGTGTGGCTAGAGAGTCCCTTCAATCATCGCCCCAGACCATGACCTGCGTTCTCCTCAGATCCGAGGCAGGGCCAGGAAATGAGCTAGTAACTGAACTTCCGGTCTCAAACAAAAGGATCAAAGTGGCGCAGTGATGTCAATGCTCAGCGACAAAAGCATCAGCACGAGACATACTCTGAATTAGGAGGGGTCTATGTGCAGGCTGGAGGGACAGAAGGACAATGTTTGCTCCAAGGTAATCCCAGTTCTTTTTTTAGTATGAAAAAATGGGGCAACCAGAGCTAAAAAAATAAATAAAGGACACAGCCTAAAAACATGTACGTCAAATAATCAAATGCCAGGAGCAGTAACAGTAAGTTCATGCGCCCTTTGACCTTTGACATCCCAGGGTTGGTGGCTTGTCTCACCCTCTGCATCTCAGAAGCTTCCTATTTGCTGCTGGGAGACATGGGCAGGGCAATGGGTGGGAACTGCATTCATTAGGCATTCTCTTGGAGTATTGTTTACAGTTTGAACATGCTGATGTGTTTGTGGTCCAAGAGTCCATATTCTGCATTCACAGGTCTCCATCCATGTAAAGAAACTGAACTCTTCTGCTAGAAAGGACTGCACAGAGAAATTCACAAAGGTATTGCCTGGCAGGAGCAAGGCTTTTTATGGGGACGGTGATCTCCTCAATAAGTGTAGATCAAGACACAGTGAACCCTCGTCCATGTACAAGAATAAGTAGGATGGCCAGGCATCCCGGATTTGTCGGGACAGTCCGGGATTTTAACCATCTATCCTAGCTGATTTTGGGAAATGTGGCTAATGTCCCGGTTTTTAGAGAAGGTCAACTGAAAACGGCAAGAGGTGCCTTTTTATGTTTTCCAAAGCAGACATATTTAGTAACTGTTATAAGAAAGCAATTTAATTAACAGACATGCCGCTGGCTTTAAAAATTGCATTTTATTTATGTTCTTACAGCCACTTCTGTAATTCTCTGCTGAGGAGCGCTGTCATTCTGTGTGTTTGGTTGAAGTAAAATTGTAGTCCTTCTTCTATTTTTGTGAAATGTCCCGGTTTTTGGCTTTAAAATCCTGGTCACCCTATCAATACGGTCATTTTTACATAATCTGGCGCCCTCTTCTGGCCTCATCTAGCTGTGTCCTAAGGCAACTGCCTCCAGTCATCTGAATTCAGCTGTCAATCCCACTCAAGAAGTAGGAAGTGGACGTTTCAGGGCATAGGTTGCCTTAAAAGTTTGGGAGTAGCCACAAACATGGACGCTTGTCAGCATTCCCAAACTACGATCAAACCCCTTCCTATCCTGGAAATGGATGTAGATCGGAAAGGAGAACAGATAATCTCCAAATTTGGTGGGGATGTAGGTGAAGGGGTTTCTGCAGAGAGAAAATATTTCTACACTTTGGAAAAAAGAAATGCTTATTTGCACAACGAAATCCATTCCCCCATAAGGAGTTCTTTACTATGAAGAACTCCGTACAGAGAGAATGGATGCCCAATTTGGAAATCATGTGATTTGCCAAGGAATCCACATGGAAACCTGTCCCAGCCACAGGATGCCTCATGCATACCTTGGTAGGTGAATTCTAAAAAGTAGTAAATCTGCACCTAAATAAAGAAGTACATTTTCAGGTGCACGTTTTTTTTTTTTTTTTTAAATATAGGGCCACATGTACAAAATGCCTCAAATTGTATTACACCTTGGCATACTCACAAGTTTACACGTGGACATCAAATATACAAAGTAAAATAAACAAAATAAATGGGGAGTGAGAAGAAAAGAAACATACACAGTATATACTCTATAGAAATTGTAGCATTACATAGGTTACTGTGAAGGACCCTAGTACGATAAGAACCATCCCTTGCCACCAGGGTTGTCTTGTTCTCTGTATTGGTTGTGAGTGTAAATTGAAATGATTCTTCACTTAGAAAGACTTTGTGCCCCTACAAACCTGAAGTTATCATCTTTTGGCCACTTTCCACCTGTGTCGATCTTGTGTGACACAGAGGGCTCCCCAACCAGAATGCCTTACTCTGAGGAGCTATACTAAAAAAAAGAAAAAAGCTATACAAAAAAAAATAATCTCAACTTCTGACTTGAAAAAAAGGGGACCACGTGCAAAGTGACATTAGCATTACCTTTTTATTTACTAGTGTCCCCAATAGGTAAGATTAAAAACCACCATACTGAAGTTGGATTTCTTCCTCTGCCCCTAGTAAGGTCGTCATGTTTCTGCCTATATCTAACACAAAGGAGCTCTGTCATTCATCAGGACATTGGTTCCAGAAGTTCACCATCAAACTGACTCGAGCTTTACTTCCCCACCTCATGCCACTGTGTGTTACTGTTGGGACGTGTCTAAATTGTAAGAAATGTCAGAACCCTTTTTGGATTTGATTCTGGTTGGAAAAAGGCACTCCTTTCTTTCCATAGTTGTTAAGTTGTGAGGACAGCGGAAGTGGGCTCCCACGGTTCCAACTCATACTTCAGTTGCCCAAGGTTGGTGACTTAGGGGCTGATTAGGATGGCCACCCTACCGGAAACGAGACCGCCCGATAGGCTGTCGGCAGCCATGACTAGGCATTACAACGCGACCGCCACCACGGCCGTCGCAATGCCTATATTTTGCATTGCGACAGGTACTGCTGGCTGCAGCACCTGCCGCAAAGAACAAAGGGGACACCTGACATAGCCCTGCCCTATGTGTCAAGCACCATGCGCTGCCTGCTACATCGTGTGGGGATATGCAGCCCCCCACAACCCACAGCTTGGGCAAGGGAGGAAGGAGGGCCCTCAACGGTCCCCCAATGTCCGTTTCCGCCTGCCTTTTCATGGCAGGTTCACCTCCATGAAAGGACCGGTGGAAAGGAACATCGTAATGCCTACTGTAGTGCCTGGCAAACACTGCCACCATTGTAGGCATTACTCCACCTCAGACGTACAATCTGTGGCGGTCTGTCTTTATGACCGCCACACATCCGCCCGCCATCCAAATGTAGCAAACACAAGGAGATGATGTACGGAGCACTGACACTTTTCAGGCACTCACCCCCAGTCACAGATCTGGGTTGAATCCATCATCCCTCTTTAGCTCACTTCACCACCCCAGTTCAGATACAGCTGTATGCAAATCAGTTTTGAGCCTGTGCCTCATGGGAACAGTCCAGCCCAAACTGCCAAGCCATGTCTTCCCTGGACCGGAAACAAGCATCCTGGTACCGGTTCTGGGCTAACAGCCCTCACGTGGGACTGAGGTGGCACAGTCTTGGAGCCCTGGAGTTGTGGACTGTTCCAGTACTGGGCATTGATATGAACCCACAGTTGCGGCTGGGGGTGGGCGGGATGGAGTGTTATCGACATGTATGTTAAAATCCAGAAGAAGCATAAAGTGCATGTATCAGAGTGCCCTAGGCATGGTCCACTTGTTAAGTAAGTTAAGAAAGAGGCCCATTGGACCCGGGGGTCTGTATAACAGGATACCCCATAAGGAGTACTGAGGTGAGACTTTTACACAGAAATCCAGAGTTCACTGTCCAGTGAGACCTCCAGTTCGTTGCACTGGCATTCCCATTCTTCCCTCCCTACCACGGCTACACCATCCCCTCGCCCATTTGTGATCTGCTCTCATGATTTTAAACCCCTTCGGGATGGCCATCTTGATCACAGGGCTGGAGAAGGGTGTAAGCCAGGTTTCAGTAAGAAAGAGCAGATGTAAGGACTCATCGGTGAGTAGATCAAATATGTCCGTAAAGTGTTTAGAGACGGAGCGGGCATTGATGAGGGCCGCCTTAATGCTACCTCTGACCACTTCTATATCGGAAAGGAATAGGGGTGGTAGGCCAAACTTACATTTTGACGCAGACGTGCGCAGTGTTAGCAGCTACGTCCCATCTAGTGAGTCCATCACAATTTGTAATGTTAAGAGTCAGCATCTCCTCTCTGCTAGGCTGGTTAGTGTATTGTCTGCCAGGTGGGGAGCCACCGGCAACATGGCTGGCGCTAGCCACTTCCGGGTACGCTGAAGGGTGCAGACGGGCTTGCCTTAGGCGCTCCCGCTGCGCCCATCCGCTGCGCGTCCGCGCAGCATGCATTTTTATGCTCCCAGCCCCCTTGGACAACTAGAGCACGCCCTCACCAAAATGGCATCTCTAGTTGTCCCAGGAGGGGGAGGAGTCACGAATGAGGAATGGGAAAAACGGGCCGAGTAGAAGCGTCCGAGTGCACAACATCAAATTCAATCAGCAGGTAAAAACAGTTTAAAATGACTAAAAGCATCTTTAAATAGCAGTGAGAGAGAAATAAAGTGCAGGTGCTAGTTAGAAAACCGCTCGGGCACTGGTGTCTGCGCAGCTCGTATGTCTTTTCGCTCCCAGCCCCCTTGGACGAGTGGCAGTGGGGCGATGATTCTCCGCCTTAGAGGAGGAGCCGCCAGTGTGAACCCATGCTAGCTTCACCCTCTGCAATTGTTGGGTTTACTGGGCTCCCTTGCCTCTGGCGCGGCCCCTTCTTTAAGAGTGCTCATGCGCCCCAGAAGGTGTGACCGAGGCGCTGTAACATTTCTTGTAATCCAGGTAGTACAACCCTTTCTGGAGCAGCAGATGTTGATGCATTTACCCGAAGCAATTGACCTTTACCGTGAAAATATATTATTATATGTAGATTGCACTGGCGGCCTTGCAATTTTTCGCTGACACTTGCTTCACCTGGCACGTGTGCCAGTGCAGTCTGTGTAATCTGAAATTGGACCTTTCCCCAGGCAGTCTGTGTAATCTTCCCTGGCACCAGTCAAGGAAATATTGAATTAGTCACATCTATGTAATATTGCGCCAGCAGGAGATCAATCGATGTAATCCAAACATTGTACTTTTCACATGCACTTGTGAAATCTATGCAGTCTGGACAGATGAGTGCCATACCACACCAGCACCAGTGTATTCTGAAAATATGAGTGCCATATCACACCTGCACCAGTGTATTCAGGAAATATGAGTGTCATATCACACCTGCACCAGTGTATTCTGAAAATATGAGTGCCATATCACACCTGCACCAGTGTATTCTGAAAATATGAGTGTCATATCACACCTGCACCAGTGTATTCTGAAAATATGAGTGCCATATCACACCTGCACCAGTGTATTCTGAAAATATGAGTGCCATATCACACCAGCACCAGTGTATTCTGAAAATATGAGTGTCACATCACACCTGCACCAGTGTATTCAGGAAATATGAGTGTCATATCACACCTGCACCAGTGTATTCTGAAAATATGAGTGCCATATCACACCTGCACCAGTGTATTCTGAAAATATGAGTGTCATATCACACCTGCACCAGTGTATTCTGAAAATATGAGTGCGATATCACACCTGCACCAGTGTATTCTGAAAATATGAGTGCCATATCACACCTGCACCAGTGTATTCAGGAAATATGAGTGTCATATCACACCAGCACCAGTGTATTCTGAAAATATGAGTGCCATATCACACCTGCACCAGTGTATTCAGGAAATATGAGTGTCATATCACACCTGCACCAGTGTATTCTGAAAATATGAGTGCCATATCACACCTGCACCAGTGTATTCAGGAAATATGAGTGTCATATCACACCAGCACCAGTGTATTCTGAAAATATGAGTGCCATATCACACCTGCACCAGTGTATTCAGGAAATATGAGTGTCATATCACACCAGCACCAGTATATTCTGAAAATATGAGTGCCATATCACACCTGCACCAGTGTATTCTGAAAATATGAGTGTCATATCACACCTGCACCAGTGTATTCTGAAAATATGAGTGTCATATCACACCTGCACCAGTGTATTCAGGAAATATGAGTGCCATATCACACCAGCACCAGTGTATTCTGAAAATATGAGTGCCATATCACACCTGCACCAGTGTATTCTGAAAATATGAGTGTCATATCACACCTGCACCAGTGTATTCTGAAAATATGAGTGCCATATCACACCTGCACCAGTGTATTCAGGAAATATGAGTGTCATATCACACCAGCACCAGTGTATTCTGAAAATATGAGTGCCATATCACACCTGCACCAGTGTATTCAGGAAATATGAGTGTCATATCACACCAGCACCAGTATATTCTGAAAATATGAGTGCCATATCACACCTGCACCAGTGTATTCTGAAAATATGAGTGTCATATCACACCTGCACCAGTGTATTCTGAAAATATGAGTGCCATATCACACCTGCACCAGTGTATTCAGGAAATATGAGTGCCATATCACACCAACACCAATGTCTTCTGGAAATATGAGTGCCATATCACACCGACACCAATGTCTCCTGGAAATATGAGTGCCATATCACACCGACACCAATGTCTCCTGGAAATATGAGTGCCATATCACACCAGCACCAATGTCTTCTGGAAATATGAGTGCCATATCACACCAACACCAATGTCTTCTGGAAGTATGAGTGCCATATCACACCAGCACCAGTGTATTCAGGAAATATGAGTGCCATATCACACCAGCACCAGTGTATTCAGGAAATATGAGTGTCGTATCACACCAACACCAATGTCTTCTGGAAATATGAGTGCCATATCACACCCACAACAATGTCTTCTGGAAATATGAGTGCCATATCACACCGACAACAATGTCTTCTGGAAATATGAGTGCCATATCACACCAACACCAATGTCTTCTGGAAATATGAGTGCCATATCACACCAGCACCAGTGTATTCAGGAAATATGAGTGTCATATCACACCAACACCAATGTCTTCTGGAAATATGAGTGCAATATCACACCAGCACCAGTATATTCAGGAAATATGAGTGTCGTATCACACCAACACCAATGTCTTCTGGAAATATGAGTGTTTTATCACACCTGCACCAGTGTATTCAGGAAATATGAGTGTCATATCACACCAGCACCAGTGTATTCTGAAAATATGAGTGCCATATCACACCTGCACCAGTGTATTCAGGAAATATGAGTGCCATATCACACCAGCACCAGTGTATTCTGGAAATATGAGTGCCATATCACACCAGCACCAGTGTATTCTGAAAATATGAGTGTCACATCACACCAGCACCAGTGTATTCTGAAAATATGAGTGCCATATCACACCTGCACCAGTGTATTCTGGAAATATGAGTGTCATATCACACCTGCACCAGTGTATTCTGAAAATATGAGTGTCACATCACACCAGCACCAGTGTATTCTGAAAATATGAGTGCCATATCACACCTGCACCAGTGTATTCAGAAAATATGAGTGTCATATCACACCTGCACCAGTGTATTCTGAAAATATGAGTGCCATATCACACCTGTCCTCAGGACACCCCCGTGCCGCATAGCCCTCCAGCTGTGTCTGTGCCCCCTCGCTGCTGCTCGTTGTGCCGTTTTGCCGTTTTTGCCCTCCTGTGCCCTGACTGCTTGTCACTGTTGCCTCTGTTGTATTTAGTATTTGTATTTGTTTTTTGATTCTGTACCTCTGTTTCCTGCTTCATTGCCTCCCCTGGTGTGACCCCCGCTCCCCGCTTCCCACCGCCGTGACATCGCGGCCCCGCCCCCTTTTCTTCTGTGTCCTCCCTGCTCCCGCCTCCCAGCTGCTCCTCCCTCCCACTTGGCCTTGAATGGAGACCGCGCGGCGCAGGTGAGTGTGACCTGTCCTCAGGACACCCCCGCGCCGCACGGCCCTCCAGCTGTGTCTGTGCCCCCTCGCTGCTGCTCGTTGTGCCGTTTTGCCGTTTTTGCCCTCCTGTGCCCTGACTGCTTGTCACTGTTGCCTCTGTTGTATTTAGTATTTGTATTTGTTTTTTGATTCTGGTGGAGAGGTGTGGCTCACTGGTTAGAGGCGGCAGATCCGCAAGCAGAGAATCGGCCAGGGACCAGGGCTCAATTCCCGACGCGGCAGGGTCTTGGACCAGGGTCAAAATGGACTCGATAATTCTCGCCTCGGTACCTACTCTAACCAGGAACACACTCGGCAACTCTGGGCATTAGCTTGCCTCATCTCCACAACGGCCCCCCACATTCGCCGGGGATGCCTGGTTTCACCTTGGAGATACCCAGGAGGGACCATCTCACAGGGATAGCCCGGACGGGTTCCCCAGCGGTCTACAGCGCCACGACGCCTCAGGGCAGCAGTGCGCTTTACAAGACACATACATTTACATTTACATTCTGTACCTCTGTTTCCTGCTTCATTGCCTCCCATGATGTGACCCCCGCTCCCCGCCGCCGTGACACCGCGGCCCCGCCCCCTTTTCTACTGTGTCCTCCCCGCTCCCGCCTCCCAGCTGCTCCTCCCTCCCACTTCGACTTAAATGGAGACCGCGCGGACGCGCAGCGGACACGCGCAGCGGGCGCGCCGATTGTGCGCCGAAGGCGCTCCAAAGGCAAGCCCGTCTGTGCCCGTCCGTGCCTGGACCACGCCCAGCGCCAGGACCCCTGGCCCCCGCCGACGCCAGACCACACGACGGACCTACGCCGCCGCCACCCTCAACGCACTCAACGCCGCCCGGAACCCCGCCTGCTACCAAGCCACCCCGAAACACACCCACGGACCCTTCGCCTGCCAAGCCTGCCGATTCACCTGCCTCTGGACCTGCACCGCACCCGCCAAGCCAGGCACCAGCAACGAGCACCTCAAGTGCATCCTGCTCAACACCCGCTCCGTCAACAGACACGCCGTGGAACTCTGGAACCTGCTCGACACAACATCACCAGACGTCGCCTTCCTCACGGAAATCTGGATGAACGCCTCCTCAGCGCCTGACATCGCCATCGCCATCCCGGACGGATACAAGATCACCCGGAGGGACCGCGTCAACCAGACTGGAGGAGGCATCGCCATCGTACACAAGAACACCATCCGCATCACGACCAACTCCGACAACACCCTCACCGCCTCCGAACACCTCCACTTCCAGATACACACCGACCCCAAGACGACCCTCAGAGGCACCCTCATCTACAGACCCCTGGGACCACGCACACAATTCAGCGAAGACATTGCAGACTTCATCAGCCCGCACGCCCTCCCCTCCGCTGACTACATCCTCCTAGGGGACCTCAACTTCCACCTGGAGAACAACAACAACAGCAACACCGCCGCCCTGCTGGACAACCTCGCCAACCTCGGACTCAAGCAACTGGTGAACACCTCCACCCACTACGCCGGCCACACGCTTGACCCAGTCTTCTCCTCCAGCAAATACATCTCCTTCAGCCACTCCACCGGACTTCATTGGACCGACCACAGCTGCGTCCACTTCAGCTTCAGAAGGACCACGGCCCACCACCACCCGCAACAGGTTCCTCGCAGGAGCTGGAACAAGATCACCGCCGACCAGCTCACCACCTCTCTCAGCTAGAACCATCCCGCCAGCACGACAGACCCCAACGAAGCAGCCAGCAACCTCAAACAGTCGATCACCAACTGCGCAGACAACCTCGCACCACTGAAGACCCGTCCCAGCAGACCCGGCAGCAAGAAAGCCTCTTGGTTCACCGACGAACTTAAAAACTCCAAGAAGAACTGCCGCACCCTCGAAAAAGCCTGGAGCAACGACCAGACCACAGACAACATGACTGCCCTCAAGCACGCCACCCGCAAACACCACCAGCTGATCCGCACCACCAAGAAGACAGCATTCAAAGAACGACTGGACAACAACGCCCACAACAGCAAGGAACTCTTCAGCATCGTCAAAGAGCTCTCCAACCCCAGCACCGGAAACAACGACATCACTCCCTCGCAAGACCTCTGCGACTCACTCGCCTCGTTCTTCCACAGCAAGATCGCCGACATACACAACAGCTTCGGCGCACAGACCACGCATCCAACCTCCGGACCAACGCCCCCCATCACCACCCTCTGCGCCTGGACCCCGGTCAACACCGAAGACACCACCCGCATGATGAACACCATCCACTCCGGATCACCAACCGACCCCTGCCCCCACCACGTCTTCAACAAAGTCGATTCCATCATCGCACCCCAACTCCGGGACATCATCAACACCTCCTTCAACACCGCCACCTTCCCGGAGAGCTGGAAGCACGCCGAGCTCAGCACCCTCCTGAAGAAACCAACAGCGGACCCCACCGACCTCAAGAACTTCCACCCCATCTCGCTCCTCCCTTTTCCCACCAAAGTCATCGAGAAGACCGTCAACAGACAGCTGGCCGCCTTCCTCGAGACGAATGGATCCCTCGACCACTCGCAATCCGGTTTCCGAGCCAACCACAGCACCGAGACCGCCCTCATCGCAGCCACAGACGACATCAGATCCATGCTCGACAACGGGGAAACAGCGGCCCTCATCCTCCCGGACCTCTCCGCAGCGTTCGACACTGTCTGTCACCGCACCCTAGTGCCGCACCTCAGCAACATCGGAATCCAAGACAGGGCACTGGAGTGGATCATCTCGTTCCTCACCGGAAGAACCCAGAGAGACCGCCCCCCCCCATTCGTATCCGAGGCCACCGAAGTCATCTGCGGCATACCACAAGGATCTTCACTTAGCCCCACCCTCTTCAACGTCTACATGAGCCCCCTCGCAGCCATCGCATGCCAACACAACCTCAACACGTTGACCAATTGTCGGTCACAAAATGTGATCTACCCCATTGAATGCCCCTGCCATCTTCTCTACATTGGACAGACAACCCAAATGGTGAAACAAAGGATTATCCAGCATAAAAGCAGAATACACTGCAAGATCATCACAGCCCCTTTGGTATCACACTACCTGGAAAAGAACCATGACGCACTTGACATGAAGTGGCAAGTAATAGACCAACCGCGGCTCCCACCCAGAGGTGGCAATTTACAGCTGCTTTTGAACAAATGCGAATGTAAATGGATTACACGCTGTAACTCCGTGAACCAGGGGTTGAACACTATTGATGAGTGGAACAGCACGATTTAGTTTCCACCCAGATCATCCTAGTACACTGGCTCTAGGCTATTTCCATACCCTAGCTGGTTGGGCTTCCTACTCACTGTCTAGATACTTGAGATGAACCTTTTTATGTTTATCATTCCCCTGATTTAATGTAGAGTTTGTCTAATTGCATACACTGCCTTAAATTCTTTTTCTCTGCATGTATTGTGCCCACTGGTCTATGACCCAATTCCCGCAACCATGGCTGGGCCTTTTGACTCCAATTATATTATTGATTCCTTACAGGTTTTTCACTGCTCACTAGGACTGCTTCCCAGGCTTCTATTTCTGCCCTGCCTGACCTCGCCCGTGACCTCCCCGTGTTCACTTTCTGTCCCGTCTTCCCCCCGGGTCCGTAGAACTCTTCTGTTTCCCTTGTTTTTACGTTCCCTAGGCGTCCTTAGCTACCGCTACTGGCCTCCTCACTTGGACCCTATCATGGCCTTTTGTCATCACTCTATGCCTTCCCATTGGCTGCACTCCCGGCGTCCCTAACTACAGCCCCACCCCTCGCTTCATTGTCCAATCCATACCCGCCTCCTGGACGCTGAAGCTCCCTTCATGTAGAGGATGACTCAGCTTCCTTTTTCTGGCAGCGTTCGAGTACCGCACACGTCCGTGGCGGCTTGGTGTACCTCCGTGTAGTCATTGGACCCTGACTCCCCTGACCTGCTCATTAAGTAAGTCCGTGCCCCCCTTGCTAATTTTCAGTGTCCCTCCGAAATCTTGATTTTCGAATTCTACCATTAATCTAATTTTTGTACTCGCCCTCACAGAAATTATTGAAGCGTTCCTTCCCGTCCCTCCCTGGCTCCCCTGTTCCGCTCCTGTTAGCGGTAAGTTTACAATGCGAACATAAGTGTTCCTCTCTCCCCTCCTTCCCCCTTTCCAACTACTCCCGCCCCCTCAACCCCAACCCTTTCCCCCCCCCTCCCTGACTCTCACTTCTCCTTCTTATCCCCCAGAGACGCCAAACTTCCTTATCGTCTTGGAGCTCAAGTGATCGGCTCACCTGTTCACCCTGTACCCCCTACAATAGACACGTGACATTCTTTCGTGCCTTCATTGAATCTCTACCGGGACGTTACATGATCTACTCACCGGTTCCTTCGACAACCGAGCCCTTCCTTCCCGTGCCTCAGGTACGCTCCAGTCATTTGCTCCCTCGTCCTCCCTCCCTCCACATTGTCCTGAGCTCCACCGCTCTGATACTTTCCCCTTTTTTCATGCAGCACTCCCTGAATTTTGCGACCCTGGTCCTGAGGATGATCCTAATTGAATAGGATCGAAACGTCGTCGACCTGTACCCATCAGCTTTAACTCCTTTTGGCGCCCTCTAATTTTTGGTTCTCTGAATAATTGTGAAAAATACCAAATGAACAATTGAAAAGATTGTATGTTTTGAACCTTTCATCTTGTACATATTTTGTAATTACTGTTTTGCGCCATTTTGCTATGGTTTCTTTCACGTTGTCACTTGCGCCGTCACTCCATTGTCACGAGCACATTGTACACTTTCTTTTTTAGGGTTGTTTTGGTATTCATACCAAGTAGTGCTGTTTTCAATTTGTATATATTCTTTATTAATCTTCTCCAAATACATGACGCCTACGGACGCATTAATCAAATTATTTGAAGCCTCTTTTTACTTGCTTTGTGGTTTGTAATGTCTTGTGCATACAATTGCAAAGAATCCAATAATTCCTGCTGAGATATTGTTACAAGTATTTTGCATTTACCCTGATCTCAGTTGGGTCTATGGGTTACACTCCTGTGGTTTTTCTATATTGTGAGCAGCAGCTTCGCTGCGAGAGTAGGCCCCAGGGCCTTTTATCTCTAACTAATTTATTTAGTTTTTTCTGTCAGCATTTCTTCTGATCGAAAATGTCTAGAGAGGCTCCCATCTACACAGAAGATTATATTCAACGTATCCTCAGCGGCCCCTCCCTCCTCACTAACTTGACATCCACCCCCTCCACCTCTTCCACTGCCACCAATTATTCTAAGATTCTATTGGACAGACTCGAGAAACTAAAAAAGAAGCAGATTCGTACTACCCTCCATGCTCGGATGCTCACCGAATATCTCAAATCAGGAATTATTCCACTGGGCCTACAAATTCGCAACATTCCAGCAATCTTCACCCAAGATCCCAAATTTCGTACTGGTTTTAGTCACCTGGCCACCACCTGCTCCCGCCACTGGATGGTGTTGGGAATCGATACGGCTTTAGAACATAGCCAAAAGGAATTGGAAGAAATTGCCGAAATCGAGAAACTCATCTTGGAAGACAACTCTATCCCTGAAGCCAAGAACCTTCTGGATAAAATCAACTCGACCATTACCACTTTTAATACCTTTGAACTGAACAAAAAAATCACAAAGATACAAAAGGACATAAAATACTACAGTATAGAAAAAACCTATCCTTACCTCAAGGACGAGTTCTACAACACCCCTTACAATCCACCCAGGACACGGAACTGGGGAAGATTCAGGAACAACCAACATATCACCTTTTCTGATTCTTCTAACACCTCAATCGAAGAAGTAAACTCAAACGAGGAACCCAGTACGTCAAGAAATACGAACAGACCTACACCTCTTCTACCACCTGGTTTTTTAGAACAGGGCCGCGGACGCGGTCAGAATCGTCGACGGGCACGCAACCACTACCAAAATCAATACTCCGGAGAGAGACAAACCAGAAACAAATTCTACCGCTGGGGGCCCCAGCAATAATGGCTCTTGAGAAACCGGTGGTTGCTCCTACCATTGACTTGGATTCAATTGTTCCCGCCTCCCAACACCAATCCGGATTTGATCCCCATCTTCAACCTTTCCAAATATAAGCTCTCTGAAAATGAAACTAAACTACTCAGTAGAGGCTTAAGTTTTGTACCCACGGAACGAAGTAACTTCTTTGAACTCCACACACACCTATTACAATTCTTCCGACAAATCAGATTACGTCAATTCTTTGCAGATAAACCAGAACCGATTCGTTCCAATACAATCCTTTTTCATCCTCCATCCACCTTTAATCCACCCTCACACACCATGCCTCCAGAAATATTATCTTTCGAGAGAATAGTACTTCATGAAGTTGCGAATGTACAGAAAGCCTTTGAATATGTCCCTTACAACCTGCCGTTGGTTGAAAAACAGGCCTTAATCAGCCTCAAGCAAAGATCTGATTTAACTATCAAGCCGGCGGATAAAGGCGGTGGCATCGTTGTCATGGACAATGAAAAATATGACTTGGAGATCAGAAGGCAACTGGCCAATACTGCCCATTATCGCAAACTCACCCATGATCCCCTCCCGGATCTCAGAAACAAGATCAATCACATCACCAAACAAGCACAGACCCAAGATATTATTTCCTCTAAAGAATTCATTTTTCTCAACAATGCCCATCCACGCACACCAGTGATTTATGTTTTACCAAAGATCCATAAGGACATCCAGAACCCTCCTGGCAGACCTATTGTTTCCGGGTGTGGTTCCATTCTGAACCCCTGGGCAAATATATAGATGCCGTCATCAAGGAGTTTGTCCCCCTCACAGACACCTACATACGGGACAGCATGGACCTGATCAGAACCATCGAAGATAGACCGTTTGATCCAGAGACCGAACTGATGGCTGATCTTGACATCGAATCGCTTTACACGAATATCCCACATGACGAGGGTATTCTAGCCATCCACGAACTATTGGAAAACAGACCAAGGCCAACCCGTATTCCTACAGATTTCATCATGAGCCTTTTACGTATTGCCTTAGAGAATAACTATTTTTTGTACCGTGAAGACTTTTACCTGCAGATCAAAGGTGTTTCAATGGGAGCTTGCTTTGCCCCAAATTTTGCTATCCTGTTTGTTCACAAACTAGAAACATGCCTCATACTCAACCCTAACAATCCATTCAGACCTCAAATTTCCTTATGGCGACGATATATAGATGATGTTCTTTTGTTTTGGAAAGGTGATGCCGACACTCTAACATCCTTCGTCGAATGGCTCAATCACTCCCAACCACATTTAAAATTTACTTTTGAATACAAAAACAATGACCTTCCTTTCCTTGATCTTAACATACATGCAGAAGAAGGAATAATAGGAACATCACTCTATCGTAAACCGACAGAGAGGAACACCCTGCTACACTATTCCAGCTACCATCCACGTGGTCTCAAAGATGGCTTACCCTATGGGCAATTCCTCCGCATCCGGAGGAATTGCAAATGGCGCAAAGACTATTTCAGGGAGTCCGATGTCTTACTGCAAAAACTCATAGACAGGGGATATCCTCGTAGATTGACTTCACGCGCCCGCAAAAGAGCGTGGTACTGCCATTGTGATCTTCTTCTCACACCACAACCCAAAAGACCAACTTCCGTATTCCTTTTGTTTCTAAATTCAGTCCCAGCAGCAACCAAGTCAAGAAGATTATCTCTAAAAACTGGACACTTTTGAGAACGATCAAATCTTTCCAAGAGCCCCCCCCTTTTTTCATTCAAACGAGGCGATAATCTCTCTAATCATCTGGTTCATGCCATCACTTGGCCCATCAAACCCGCCCACTCAAATACCATCACTGCAACATGGGGACTACCGCCCGTACTAGGCCACTACAAATGCCAGTCATGCAGTGTCTGTGATCTCACCATCAACACAAAGGAGTTTGAATTTAACAATCAAACATACTCCTTAAACACGTTGACCAATTGTCGGTCACAAAATGTGATCTACGCCATTGAATGCCCCTGCCATCTTCTCTACATTGGACAGACAACCCAAATGGTGAAACAAAGGATTATCCAGCATAAAAGCAGAATACACTACAAGATCATCACAGCCCCTTTGGTATCACACTACCTGGAAAAGAACCATGACGCACTTGACATGAAGTGGCAAGTAATAGACCAACCGCGGCTCCCACCCAGAGGTGGCAATTTACAGCTGCTTTTGAACAAATGCGAATGTAAATGGATTACACGCTGTAACTCCGTGAACCAGGGGTTGAACACTATTGATGAGTGGAACAGCACGATTTAGTTTCCACCCAGATCATCCTAGTACACTGGCTCTAGGCTATTTCCATACCCTAGCTGGTTGGGCTTCCTACTCACTGTCTAGATACTTGAGATGAACCTTTTTATGTTTATCATTCCCCTGATTTAATGTAAAGTTTGTCTAATTGCATACACTGCCTTAAATTCTTTTTCTCTGCATGTATTGTGCCCACTGGTCTATGACCCAATTCCCGCAACCATGGCTGGGCCTTCTGACTCCAATTATATTATTGATTCATTACAGGTTTTTCACTGCTCACTAGGACTGCTTCCCAGGCTTCTATTTCTGCCCTGCCTGACCTCGCCCGTGTGCTCCCCGTGTTCACTTTCTGTCCCGTCTTCCCCCGGGTCCGTAGAACTCTTCTGTTTCCCTTGTTTTTACGTTCCCTAGGCGTCCTTAGCTACCGCTACTGGCCTCCTCACTTGGACCCTATCACGGCCTTTTGTCATCACTCTATGCCTTCCCATTGGCTGCACTCCCGGCGTCCCTAACTACAGCCCCACCCCTCGCTTCATTGTCCAATCCATACCCGCCTCCTGGACGCTGAAGCTCCCTTCATGTAAAGGATGACTCGGCTTCCTTTTTCTGGCAGCGTTCGAGTACCGCACACGTCCGTGGCGGCTTGGTGTACCTCCGTGTAGTCATTGGACCCTGACTCCCCTGACCTGCTCATTAAGTAAGTCCGTGCCCCCCTTGCTAATTTTCAGTGTCCCTCCGAAATCTTGATTTTCGAATTCTACCATTAATCTAATTTTTGTACTCGCCCTCACAGAAATTATTGAAGCGTTCCTTCCCGTCCCTCCCTGGCTCCCCTGTTCCGCTCCTGTTAGCGGTAAGTTTACAATGCGAACATAAGTGTTCCTCTCTCCCCTCCTTCCCCCTTTCCAACTACTCCCGCCCCCTCCCCCAACCCTTCCCCCCCCCCTGACTCTCACTTCTCCTTCTTATCCCCCAGAGACGCCAATCTTCCTTATCTTCTTGGAGCTCAAGTGATCGGCTCACCTGTTCACCCTGTACCCCCTACAATAGACACGTGACATTCTTTCGTGCCTTCATTGAATCTCTACCGGGACGTTACATGATCTACTCACCGGTTCCTTCGACAACCGAGCCCTTCCTTCCCGTGCCTCAGGTACGCTCCAGTCATTTGCTCCCTCGTCCTCCCTCCCTCCACATTGTCCTGAGCTCCACCGCTCTGATACTTTCCCCTTTTTTCATGCAGCACTCCCTGAATTTTGCGACCCTGGTCCTGAGGATGATCCTAATTGAATAGGATCGAAACGTCGTCGACCTGTACCCATCAGCTTTAACTCCTTTTGGCGCCCTCTAATTTTTGGTTCTCTGAATAATTGTGAAAAATACCAAATGAACAATTGAAAAGATTGTATGTTTTGAACCTTTCATCTTGTACATATTTTGTAATTACTGTTTTGCGCCATTTTGCTATGGTTTCTTTCACGTTGTCACTTGCGCCGTCACTCCATTGTCACGAGCACATTGTACACTTTCTTTTTTAGGGTTGTTTTGGTATTCATACCAAGTAGTGCTGTTTTCAATTTGTATATATTCTTTATTAATCTTCTCCAAATACATGACGCCTACGGGCGCATTAATCAAATTATTTGAAGCCTCTTTTTACTTGCTTTGTGGTTTGTAATGTCTTGTGCATACAATTGCAAAGAATCCAATAATTCCTGCTGAGATATTGTTACAAGTATTTTGCATTTACCCTGATCTCAGTTGGGTCTATGGGTTACACTCCTGTGGTTTTTCTACAACACAACCTCAACATCATCTCCGACGACACCCAGCTGATCCTCTCCCTCACCAACGACCCCGCCACCGCCAGAACCAGCCTACACGATGGGATGAAAGACGTCGCCGAGTGGATGAAGAACAGCCGCCTGAAACTGAACTCAGACAAAACGAAAGTCCTCATCCTGGGATCATCGCCCTCTGCCTGGGACGACTCCTGGTGGCCCCCTGCCCTGGGCACCACTCCCAAACCAACGGACCACGCACGCAACCTGGGCTTCATCCTGGGCTCCTCCCTCTCGATGACCAGACAAGTCAACGCCGTCTCATCATCGTGCTTCAACACCCTGCGCATGCTCCGAAAGATCTTCCGGTGGATCCCCACCGAAACCAGGAGGACGGTCACCCAGGCTCTCGTGACAAGCCGTCTGGACTACGGAAACACCCTCTACGCCGGAACCACTGCCAAACTTCAGAAAAGACTCCAACGCATCCAGAACGCCTCCGCACGTCTCATCCTGGATATTCCCCGTCACAGCCACATCTCCGGCCGCCTGAGAGACCTGCACTGGCTCCCCGTCAGCAAGAGGATCACGTTCAGACTCCTCACCCACGCACACAAGGCCCTCCATGACCTGGGCCCCAAGTACCTCAACAACCGCCTGAACTTCTACACTCCCACCCGCCAGCTACGATCAACCAGCCTCGCCCTCGCCGACGTTCCGCGCATTCGCAGAGCCACCACCGGAGGAAAATCCTTCTCCTACCTGGCAGCCAAGACATGGAACTCCCTCCCCATCCACCTCCGGCTAACCCAGGACCATCTCTCCTTCAGGAAGCAACTCAAGACCTGGCTTTTCGAGCAGTAACGTTCCCCTCTCCCCCAGCGCCTTGAGACCCCTCCGGGTGAGTAGCGCACTATACAAATGTTATGATTGATTGATTGATTGACCTGCACCAGTGTATTCAGGAAATATGAGTGTCGTATCACACCAACACCAATGTCTTCTGGAAATGTGAGTGCCATATCACACCGACACCAATGTCTCCTGGAAATATGAGTGCCATATCACACCGACACCAATGTCTCCTGGAAATATGAGTGCCATATCACACCAGCACCAATGTCTTCTGGAAATATGAGTGCCATATCACACCAACACCAATGTCTTCTGGAAATATGAGTGCCATATCACACCAGCACCAGTGTATTCAGGAAATATGAGTGCCATATTGCACCAGTGTATTCAGGAAATATGAGTGTCGTATCACACCAACACCAATGTCTTCTGGAAATATGAGTGCCATATCACACCAGCACCAATGTCTTCTGGAAATATGAGTGCCATATAACACCAACACCAATGTCTTCTGGAAATATGAGTGCCATATCACACCCACAACAATGTCTTCTGGAAATATGAGTGCCATATCACACCCACAACAATGTCTTCTGGAAATATGAGTGCCGTATCACACCAACACCAATGTCTTCTGGAAATATGAGTGCCATATCACACCGACAACAATGTCTTCTGGAAATATGTGTGCACCTGTCAAGCAGTCGGAACCCCGTTAGCTGCTGCAGCTTCTCTCTTTTCCCCTGTATTCCTCCCTCCCCCTTCGCCGCCTCTAGTTCTATTTATCTACCTTTACACGCGGCCCCCTCCCCTCTCCGGCAGGAGACCTCAAACCCTCTCCTCGGACGCCCAGGAAAAGGGGCAGGCTTGTTCCGTTATTTCGCCGTTTGAAGCCTGAAAAAGGTGTCTTCGAGAAGCACCAGTGGTTTGGAGGGGTGCTTTCGGAGGAGATCCAGGCTGCGCCCACTATCGCCATGGCCAACACCGCCACCTGCACCCGCTTCACCGACGAGTACCAGCTCTACGAGGAGATTGGCAAGACTAGTCTCCCAGATGAGAGTGTGGTGGTAGGTGGAAACGCGTTGTGAGGAGGGTGCAGAATAACGCTGGACTCAGTCCCCCAGAGGTCAGAGGGGCTCACGCACCTGCTGTTGTTTGGAACGCCACCCACACTGCCTTTAAAAGAACCTAGCGCTTCCCGCTTCGCGGGAAACGCGTCGTGAGGAGGGTGCAGAATAACGCTGGACTCAGTCCCCCAGAGGTCAGAGGGGCTCACGCACCTGCTGTTGTTTGAAACGCCGCCCACACTGCCTTTAAAAGAACCTAGCGCTTCCCGCTTCGCGGGAAACGCGCCCGTGAGGAGGGTGCAGAATAACACTGGACTCAGTCCCCCAGAGGTCAGAGGGGCTCACGCACCTGCTGTTGTTTGGAACGCCGCCCACACTGCCTTTAAAAGAACCTAGCGCTTCCCGCTTCGCGGGAAACGTGTCGTGAGGAGGGTGCAGAATAACGCTGGACTCAGTCCCCCAGAGGTCAGAGGGGCTCACGCACCTGCTGTTGTTTGGAACGCCGCCCACACTGCCTTTAAAAGAACCTAGCGCTTCCCGCTTCGCGGGAAACGCGTCGTGAGGAGGGTGCAGTATAACGCTGGACTCAGTCCCCCAGAGGTTAGAGGGGCTCACGCACCTGCTGTTGTTTGGAACGCCGCCCACACTGCCTTTAAAAGAACCTAGCGCTTCCCGCTTCGTGGGAAACGCGTCGTGAAGAGGGTGCAGAATAACGCTGGACTCAGTCCCCCAGAGGTCAGAGGGGCTCACACACCTGCTGTTGTTTGGAACGCCGCCCACAACGCTATATATTACGTAGCAACCCCGGCTACGCAGGACGCGAGCGGGCACGCCGGACGAAGCCCGGACAAAGGGCGGGCCGTCTGTGGCCGTCGGGGGCCGAAGGAGGCTGGGCTGGGCCACACCCTTTGATCTTGACTGTTGGTTGCTCTGTGAGACCATTTGGTGCTTTAAGCCTTAGGAGTGTTATCTCTGTGGTTATCCCATTGCTATTTACTGCCTCACTATCTGTTGCAATGGTGAAACGTAAGTTTGTAGAGAGCCATGGAGGGGGCAGTGAGGGTAGCATTGTATCAAAAGTCGGCAAGAGGAAGAGAGCCAAAAGGGCTGCTAAAGTGTCTGATCCTGAGGGGGCATTAAAACGTATCAGTTTGCTGGTGGGGGAGTGCGAGACTATATTGGGGTCAGATGAGGAAATTTCTGGAGCTTTACCGGGAGTGTCTGCAGATGCTCGGGTGCATACTAATTCTGGTTTGCCCCCAACTATTCCGGCCATGTTTTGCATTAAGCCGAAAAATGTACCCAGGGCTCATAGATGTGCGGATGCGGGTGTTGTATCTGGGGAGGTGATAGATCCCCCTTCTGGGGTTCCTGTTTTTCCTGCAGATGCTGCTCCCGCGGTCCCGTGCTCTAATAGATTTGCACCACTATTACATGAGCTAGGGGACAACAATGTAGACCCCATTGACACTTCCTTATCCCCACTACCAAGCCCCACTTGTAATAATGTTAAAGTACATAAAAATTCTCTTCAAACTCTTGTACAGTTAGTTTATTCACTCCAGGAGGAAGTGTGCGCCCTGAAAGTAGTGATTAAAACTCTGACTGCTGCGGTTGAGAAATGTTCCTTAGAGCGGTCTCCTCCGTCTTCTATTCCTAAGATAGTTCCTATGCTATCCGGGGCTACCAGGTCTCATTCTCAGAGTATCCCCTTGGGAATGACAAAAACAGGTACCCAAGCGAATAAGGAAGTATTGTATAGTGATGTGGCTAGGGGAGGGAGTGTACGCTGCCCTGGGGGTATCCCTGTTGGTACGACGAAGTCCAATTTGTCCCATAAGAGGAATGATGATATGAGCGGGATCCCTAATAATAACTCCCAGAGACCTTGTGTTGGAGGAGAGCTGTGCGAAGAGCTCCCCACGGCTTTTGATAATAGTTATACAAATAATACAATTTTTATGACTAATGTTCCAAAATTGTGTAATAACCAGGATAACGAGAATGCTGATTCGTTGAAAAATAAGGCGATCCATTGGCTTAGACATGTCAGAGGTTGCCGCTCTGTTATTAGAGATGATATTATCAGAGCAACTAGGCTGTCCTCACCATTGTCCCCTACTGATTGTATTGAATTAAGGTTAAATACTACCGAACTTGTGGAGAATCTTTTTACTTTGGAGTTTAGGTCGTGTCCCCCTAATGGCTCCCCTATCCAGTTAAGGAAATCTATACGGTATGGTCTAGGGTGGGTAAAGCGGGATCAACAGAGTAGTTATAGCAGAGGGGTTGGGTCTTCCCTGGATAATGTTGATTGACCAAATGCCTTGGGAGAAACAGATTCTTGTTGCCCTACTCCAAGGGAATTAAATAATGGGACCCTTTGGCATAGTATTAACAACCCTTGTATTGGCTCCTGTAATGTTTCTGTTCCACCTATGGCTCCAGGGTCTAATATTTGCACCTCTACTATGGTCCCAGAGCATATTTTGGATCTTAATCTTCCGATAAATCCAGTTGGAATTGCCCCTCAACCCCCTACATCTATCATTAATACATTCCTACCAGTGGAGGGTGGCTCATTATTATCCTGGAACATAGCGGGTTTAAATGCTAAGTTGTCCATTGAAGAATGGGTTGCATTTATTAATAACATGGATATTTGCCTATTCCAGGAGACCTGGTTGCTGGAACCAAGGTTTTGTGTGGGATATTTAAACTATCATATTCCAGCTAAAAAAGGGGCCCACGGCCGCCCATCGGGGGGGTTAACGATATGGCTTCGACAAGACCTAAATTTAAACAGTAAATCTATCCCTACTAGGTGCTCCGATATACAATTGCTTAGATTAGAACTAGCAACTGTGGGTACAATCGACTTTTATAACATATATGCGAGGGGTTCGGGTGGGGCAGGATCTCCAGTCTTCGATGAGCTATTGAGGTTGCTTGATTTTCATTCAACTGGTTCTCAGGTGACGGTAGTAGGGGGGGGACTTTAATGTTACTTTTGATCCTTTGTTATTATCTGTGGGAGACAAACTTGAAAATGAAGATATATCTTGGGGAATCCCTACATCAGAATTGCCTCCTGTAAAAAGATGGACTGAAGTAATAATTCAGATTAACTCTCTCTGTATGGAGAAGAGTTTGAGGGCACTGAATGGTAGGATGCCTAGTGATTATAACGGTGCATACACATTTAATAATGGACAAAATCGGAGTCGCATTGATTATATACTTGCGGCTGGGAGTTTGTGGCATGCCCTTGTTGACATGAAGGTTTTTGAATTGCCAGAAAGTGATCATAATCCACTTTGTTTATCCCATAAGTTGTGGAAGGGGGATTTCGTTGTCCGGGCGGTGGGAGAGTTGACCACCTCGAATGTCGTGCTATCTAATGATATGCGACGCCTGAGGTGGTCTTGTATACTCGAGAATTCTAATACTCTCCAGAGTATCTCAAGGGAGGTAAATAGTTCTATCCAAGAAATGGAACAGATTTTTTCTTCAAATGGGGAGGTAGGGGTCGTGACAACTATTCATACAAATCTTTTTACTTCCCTAAGATCTTATTTTATAAAGAAAAGGACTACCGGCCAGAAAGCTCCTTTGAGGCGAGATAATTGGTATAATGAGGATTGCAGACAGTCAAGGCTAGCACTGGGGAAAGCTTTAAAGGGCGGCGATGTAGGCGCTGTCCGTGTTAGCAGAAATAACTATAAAAACAGTATTACTAGGGCTAAACGTCAATGGGATGAACTTAAGTGGGTGGAATTATTGGAAGCAAGCACTAAGAAAAATAGTAAATTGTTTTGGTGTATTGTGAAGTGGGGTTATGGTGGCCAACCAGAGAGGCCGCAAAATAATGTTGCTCCAGAGAGGTGGGTAGAGTATTTTAAACCTCAATATGCTTCCCACCAGGTCATAGCAGATAGTGTAGATACTGCTGCTATGATCTCCACAATTCCTGAATTTAGTGCTGTGGAAGTGATTCTGGCCCTTACGGGTGTAGCATCGGGAAAAGCCCCTGGTCCAGATGGGGTTCCTGCTGACCTCCTACTGAATGATAAAGTTAAGTGGGGGAGGTACATCCAATTGGTTGTTAATACCCTGGTGCATGGTGCTCCTATCCCCAGTGCATGGAAATTGGCGGAGATAATTCCGGTCTTCAAAAAAGGGGACCGATCGCTCCCGGATATTTACAGGCCTATTAGCTTGATTGATGCTACCCAGAAGATCGTAGGTAGGTTGATTTTAAATCGTATCCATTTGTGGGTAGCCTCAAACAATATTCTGTCTCCATTCCAAGCGGGTTTTCGTGAGCATATAAGTACAGTGGACCAGGTATTCCGCTTTGTTCTTCTATATTGGAAGATTGTGATTTTGAGCAAGGGGAGTCTTTATGCGGTCTTTGTGGAACTAAGGGCAGCCTTCGATTTAGTCCCTCGCCTTAAATTATGGAAGGTGCTGAATGATTTGGGACTTCATCCAGGACTGTTATCTTTAATCCAGAGGCTCCACGAGGACAATTCCGCCAGAATAAGGTGGGGAGGTCAGGGCGAGATAACGGAAGCTTTCCCGGTAGGAAGGGGGGTTCGGCAAGGGTGTGCAATGGCCCCTACTTTATTTTCTTTATATATCAACGGTATTGCTGATCGTCTTTTAGCTGAAAACATAGATGCTCCCTCTCTCAAGGGTGCTAAAATCCCGATTCTAATGTTCGCGGATGACACGCTTCTAATTGCTAAGACTCCAAGCGGTCTACAGCGAGCGTTAGGTATCTTCGAGAATTTTTGCCAGGAACGGGGTCTTGAAGTAAATGTCAAGAAAACTAAGTTTATGGCTTTTAATCCCCACCGGCATTTTAAAAATTTGTTTTTACTGTTTAACCAATCCTTAGAACAAGTACAGGCTTTTACCTATCTGGGGGTCAATATCCAAAATAATCTTAAGTTGACCAAACAGAAACAATTGGCTGCTTTAAAACATAGACAGCTTACTGGAGTAATAAGTGGCGAATTCAAGAAATCATTAACAAAACCAATTAAGCCTGTACTCCAGGTTTATAGTGCCAAAGCAGTTAGTGCTTCATTATATGGGGCTGAATTGTGGGGCTTCGAAGGCTTGTCCTCTTTAACCATCTCTGAGAACAGGTTCTTCCGAGGCATTACATCACTTCCTCAAAGGACGCCTTTGGTTCCTCTTAGGTATGATCTGGGTAAGAATTCTATTGCCGACATAGCTAGATTACGACCAATTCTATACTGGCGTAGACTGTGGTCTACTCCGGCATTATCCCAGTATGCAGCTGGTTTCATGGATGTTCTGTCCATGGTTGGATCTCGTGACATTGGGTGGTTCAAAGACCTTAGAAAAACCCTTGATGCGTTGGGTATGAGTGACTTATGGGTAAAGCCCTCGGTTGTTTCTTTTCCGACAAAATCGTATTTAAAAGAAAAATACTGGGAGATGATCAATAATAAGATATTGATCGACTGTAAAACTTCTTCTTTAACTGATGACTTTCTGAATATAAAATCTGTCCCAAGGTTGGAGTTCTTTTGGGACCTTGTTACCAAAGTATTAGACAGAAAGTTGTACTTCCAGTTGCGGGTAGGATCTTTGCCCTTGAATTCTTTTACTGCTCGATGGTCTAATGTCCCCATGAGCCAAGTTAATCCATGCCCACCGTGCAAGTCCCAAGAAGAAACATTATGTCATATGTTTTTTGTATGTCACGCATACCTATCTCCTAGGAGGGTGTGGTTGAGACCAACTTCTAAGCAATTGGGTACTAGGCTAAGTGGTGAGGCAATGAGGATCCTATGTACTAGCATATCATCGGCTATTGTTGTAGCTGTGGCAAAATTTCCAGGTTGGGCTTGGATCATAAGAAAACACAGCATTGATGATTAATGTGTTACTGGCCCCTGGACATTAAGTAGCATTTTCTGTGAGAGTGCTTGTAATGTTTTTTTTTAACCTATGTACATATCTTAATGATTGCTTTTTAAATTTATAGGTTAATTAAGTTGTCTTTAGGGATTTTTAACGACTTTCTGTTTTGTATATATGCTGTTTCTGTACCTGTTTTATTGCTTTTATGACAAATGTCGAATAAAGCTGTTTTGGATTGGATTGGATTGGATTGGAAATATGAGTGCCATATCACACCAGCACCAGTGTATTCAGGAAATATGAGTGTCGTATCACACCAACACCAATGTCTTCTGGAAATATGAGTACCATATCACACCAACACCAATGTCTTCTGCAGTGCTTTAAAAGGGCCGGTACGGTCTTTTTCATTTTGGGATGAAGAGTGCCTGCACTTCGCAAGAAAAACGTAATGCTTTTAATTGGAGAGTACCGGCACTTCTCAGAAACAAGCAGGTACTCTGTTACAGAGTACCAACACTTCTATTTTCCCATTTCAAGCACTGGTCTTCTGGCAATGTGAGTGCCATATCACACCGACACCAATGTCTCCTGGAAATATGAGTGCCATATCACACCAGCACCAATGTCTCCTGGAAATGTCAGTGCACTATCGCACTAGCACTAACGCAACCTATATAATCTGAAAATAATGGCTACAATATTACAATGGTGCAATCTGTGTAATCAAGTAACTATTGCACAGCACCAAAGTAGTCCATATATTTCGAAACAAATTGCTAAAATATTACACTGGTGCAATATGTAATCCAGAAACATTGTAGCAATATCGCACCTTGCCAGAGCAATGCCCATACCTGCCAACTCCCGCGGTGAAAACCCCTGTCAATAGTGGTGTTCCAGCTAGTTTTCAGAGGCTTTGAACTGCCGATGTCCAGTAAGGGGCGTAAAAACAACCCAGGACGTCGGCACCAGCCTCAGCAAGCTTTTCCTTTTTTTTGGGAGGAGAGGGCTTGAGGGCGGGGTTCAAAAGTGCCTTGTGGGTACTTCTTGGCACGAGGCCCGCCCCCTTCAAGGCCCCACCCCCTTCTCACACTGAGGTTGATCTCCAAGTTAGCAGGTATGAATGCTGGGCATCTGAGTGGGATGGGCTGCTTTAAAAGGGGAAGTCTCCCTTTTCGGAGGTGGGGGGGGGGGGGTTGGTTACAGTCAGTGCCCCGAGGGCGACAGATTGCCTTATCAGTCATTCCACACACTGACACTCAGGGGGTCGCCGTGTCTGTAGAAGCAGAATCTTCTCCTGGTAGGAAGACACCTTGAGCTGTGGAGCTGCTAATCCCTCAGCCTTGTCCATCCCCTCTCCCTAGGCCCATCCCGGAGGTGCCGCTGATGCTTAGAAGTGGACCTAGGCAGGGAAGATAAGCAGCTGAAAAGGTGCCACATACCAGACACTTGGAGAAGATCTGTGTGACGCCACTCACCTCTCAGATGCTATCCCTGAAGGTTGCTTCAGAACGCGAGTAGCCGACACGGTGTAAGGAGGGCAGACTCTCAAAATTACAACCATCATTAATATTACTTAGAGTTCTAATGCCCCTAAATCTTGAAGCACCAACACAGATGTCACTACCACCCCATTCGCTGGCAATCGCATTACTGACTTTGGAGTTAGATCAGCCCCACCAGTCTTCAAACCTCAATTGCACTGGCTGCACACCTTTCTCTTTGGTAGCTGTGTTTGCCCACTGAGCTATCTAACACATTCTAAGTGATGGGTCACAAACAGGCAGCGGGGTTGGGGTGGTTGCTGTGCATGGGAGCTGCGGTGGACAGCATTGCGAGGTACAGGTGTCCGTGGTGGTATAGCTTAGATTCTAATGGATAGCTGTCCCCTTTGATCCCTCCCGTGTTCAATTATTGTCAGTAATCAGCTTTTTGGCCTATTTTACTTCCTGTGTTTTAGTTCTCGCAGCACTGTCTGTTGCTCCAATGGAGTCTGGGTAAGATAAATTCTATGTTCTGATTCCATGTTCTGTGGGAGCGTGTGATGTACCCAACATTCCATGGGTTGGTGCTACACGTGGACAGTACTTGTATGTGTGACCAGAGCTTCAATAAATGGAATCTTGAAGACATGGAGGCCTATTCAGAAACTGTACTTTTAAGCAAGTTTATTAGTACTACTCACATACTACAAAATGCTATTCACAAACCTGCGTGGGGAGACACTCACCTCACCCATCTTTAAAATGTGAGGTCTCTGATTCGTGTGCAGAGATCTCCACACTTGTATGAGTAAATGTGAGAGGAAGACTGCCTGGAAAATGGGGAAAATGGTGAATGCTCAATATTAAATGGGTGAGGCATGAGGGAGGGGTGAGGGTGGGTTCAGGGAGGATTAAGGGCAGGTTTACGGGGGACATGCAAACAGCCCCACACAAAAGATTAACCCCATTACTATTCACAAACTATGCGTCTAAAGTTACGGCAACCAAAAATCTCCCAAAACAGCAGTAAATGTCCTTCAGCTCAGCGTTAGAGCAAGTCCAACACAGCACATGGCCGCTCACATGTACAGCAACACTCTCCCATGCAAAATAATGGAGGCAGAGACTTGCAATAACACCCCGCAGGAAATAATTTCGCTATTTGAATTACATAATTTATTATTCAATTCATTTGTTTTTATATAGCGCATAGCTACCGGACCGGGTATCCCATTATTTGTTAAAAGTTATATTCGTCTTAATATTATTTCGAATTAAATACTACTTAAAAGTTTGTTTAAAAATAATTAAATGCAACTTTAAAAAAAAAATCAAGTTAAGTCAACAAATATGTTTTAATAAAATGTTACAAATATTAGTTACATTTAAAAATGATAGCTAGGGTGAGATTTCTAAAAAAGATATTGCATAATATTTACAAATACAACTGAGGTGTTGTACATATTTAATGAAGTATTACACATTTAAATTGGTGGAAAAATGTGCTGCAACATTTATTTTGTAATTCGAGGTTAAGAATAATTATTTTAATTTAATTTATATTTTTACTTTATGTTGAAATATTTTAATTTAAAAAAAATATTTGATCAGCATTTGCCAAAGTGAGACCTCCGCCCCAGCGGTGAAGACCTCCACCGTGTGTGAAAAAATACTAGTAATAACTTTTCACTTGTAAATCCTGTTCTTGTAGGACCCACCCACAGTTTTGAGGTGGCAAAGACATGCACCTTGTAGTAAATTTATACTCAGAAATGAATAGCAAAAAAGCGAAATTTACTTATAGTTCCAGTACTAATTTTACACATGAGTAAATCTCCAACTATTAATGTAGCTTTGTGAATCAGCTCTGTAGCTGTCAACTGGATGTTAGAAATCGGTGACAAGGATGGGATATATTCTGTATATATTTTAACAGCACCACCACTGCACGTTTCACTTATCACTGTGCTGCTTTAAGTGTAACTGCAGCAACAAATCTTAATTGTTACTAGCACACGCACAACACCCTTGGCCAATATCTATAATATAATGCATAAATATGACATTTGCAAATACAAAAATGCACATTCGTATATTTGAAAAGCTCATGTTTATTGTCCTTGTTGGCAATCATGGTGGAAGAGAAGGTCTTTATCTTTAATAACCATCTTGGAATTGATTCCCCATTTGGAAAAAAACATTGTTTTATTGTATCACTTTATTGCCTTGTACTTGTTGATCCCTGCACCCTACATAACCACTATGCCTCATGACAGGGCCCCTGTGTAAGAATATGGTGAACTTGGTGAAATCTTTGTCCAAGCTCTGCCTGTAACTATCTGGATTTCAGAGGCTGTGAAAGCTACTGTATGGCATGCTTTTAGGTTCTCTTAAGCATCTACTGCTGTGCCAGGACTTCCTCATAGGAAGTTTAGCAGAAGTCTATGCTTTCCTCTTTTAGGTCTTGCTTGACAGTGGAGCTGTCTACAGACCTTTTGTAAACAACAAGAAAGGCTTTCAGATTACTACTGAGCTAGGGACTTAGGCTTCACCCACGTGTTGTTTCTCTGACTACAGGATTTCATTGGGCATTGGGTGAAAGTTGTGTGCTTCCACTGAAAAGAGTGCTCGTATTGAACTTTTCGACTTGTGGCAAAGCTTATACTCAATACAGCAGATTGGGTTTGTTATGGTGGTAAGCCAATGAACATGCCTACTGACCTAATTTGTTTATTATAAAATAGTACGATAAAGGCAGTAAGCCTGACGTAATTATTGTGAAAAGCGTGTACTAACATAAATCCATTTCAGAGTGGATTTTTAAAAACCTGTAAGAAAGTCAGTTAAGAAGGATTTTGTAGCCTGGAATCTCACAGATTGCTCTAGTATGTAACATGGAATCTCACAGATTACTTTAGTAAACAATGTTTTTTGTGGTGGTTACACTGATGAGATAATATTTTGCTTAGGCAGTTGTAATTGTGTGTACCTTTTCCAGATTGGTGCACTGGAAAAAGTTATGTCTCTGCTATAGGTCTGCTTATTATCAATAATTATGACAAAGCAGCATTCCTAGCTTATTTATTGCAAACAAGTTTCTCTGACTTTGACTTTGTGTCTGGTGGTTGCTGCATGAGAAAGCTTCCAGTACAGTAAGCCTGAGTTGGTTATGCTGAAAAGACAATGATAACAGCTATCGGTCTGATTGGTTCACTAGGAAAATGTACTTCGGGTGCCATTGTTCTGATCTATTCATTAGGAAAAGTACAAAGGAAAAGTACATAGACATAACATATGTGTTACATGCTAAATAAATCAGGCCTTCTTCCTGACAGATATCTTAAAACCAATATGACGTTATAGGTGGATTGTTTTGGCACTGTGATAAAACCTGTAGGCAGTTATTTTGCTACACGACGTCTCGCACATTACCTTTATAGTTAAGGAAGCTTGTCTTTGTTACCTACTTTGGCAAACTATAGCTATTGAATATTCACACTGTAATAGTTCTTGCTAGAATCTCTTAGGAAGGCCTAACAGGCTTAGCTGTCTGCCAGGATCTCGTAATAAAAAAATAAATCATGATGTAAGTCATACCTCCAGATATATAAATACAGGTCCATATAGACACTTACAGAACCTATGGGTCAGCCATCCTCTGCCACTGGTCTTCTGAGTGTCATTTACACTCTGCTTCCATCCACGATAGCATATTGCATGGGGTAGTGGTTCCTTCTACATCAATCATTGTCTCTCTTGCCCTGTAAAGGACACCATTTTCTGATCACATGTGCACATCCACCTGAAAATATGTACGCTTCAGTGTTGGGCTAGTTGGCCAGTCCTTTAGTTTTTAATTCTCACCTTTTATAATTCTCTTTTCATTTCTTTGCTTCTCCTCTTATTATTTTTATTTTTCTCACAAGGATACCACAGCTCCAGAGGTAGCGCTCATGGAACTCTTGCTTGAAAACTCATTTCATCTGCAGTAAAATACTCTGTTGCCCTGGCGGACAAACCACATTCCGAATTTGGAGAGGTCTGCTGCCCCAGAGGACATCTCCTACATTGCTAGGAACCACCAACATGGTGACCATCATTGTACAAAGGTACCCCCTGGGTCTGGGAGAAGGGAGTACAACAAAGGGAAACTAACAAAAAAAACACAAGACCTATATTGCTTTTGTGTAGGCTAACAACAGGGGCTATACACTATACACAATACAAACTATAATATAATTGTCTTTTCTATTATTTTTTATTTTAAATTATTCCATAATTTTTTCATTTATGTTCACATACAAAAAGGATAAAAGATAAACATATTCTTTAGTAAATACATTTTTAACATGATTTTTCTTTTTCAACAGTTTAATCAGTAGTGACATTTACATATCCTCTGACATCTGACCCCACTTGCATACTAACCTGACATACCATCATGCACTCTCCGTGACTGTGTTGTCAGTTGGATATCAGACATCCAGGTCAACTTACGTTTCGGTAGCAGATAATCACTTTAAAGTCACCTTCTTCAGGACCACCAATTTTAGACATCAAGGTGGGTAGAAGGGGAATAAACTCGACATCACAAATTAATTCCTTCTGAATCCGAGGGAACTGTCTTGCTATTGTGTATTCACACTGCAATTTCAGGATTCAAGAGGGCTAACGCCTGCTAGGTCCAATCTGATGGTTTACTATTCCATGAGATCCTCAGTAAATGATACTGTACTTGAATAATACTTGGACAGTGTGGCAAGGGATCCCATGTGATCTGCACTTAAAAGGTTCTTTTCATCTAATTACCCTTTCTGTCCGGGTTCCGGCGTAGGAGTGGCTGCTGGTTCTTTGCATAAAAGGTTGTGTGATTTACCACCAACATGATGATCCAGCATTTTCAAGGCCTTCTTTCCTTACCATATATCCTCCTCCGATGGATCTTTCTTATACGCAGTGAGGGGTGAGAGAGTTATTATGTCATCGGTCAATACCAATTAACAGTGTAACCCATTTGGCCACAAAATAAGGACCAGAAATCGGTAACTATAGATAAGAATGGTCATTTCAGATTAATAATCAAGTTCAGGTTCCCAACTCTTAACACCATACTATAAAGGTAAATAACAACAGGTAAGGACAACTTCCAAAAGAAATTAAGGCAAACCAATATTAGGCAGACAAGCAGTTCAGTCACAGCAACACAAAAGAGCAATCCAAGGATTTGATGCTCAGAGAAAAGCCGAAAGTTCTCTTGTCTATACAACGAATAATCTAAATCCTCTAAATCAGATTCCAAGCTAAGACGATGTTCTGTATCCTAAAGGATCTCCAAATTTAGGGAATTTCCGTAAAGGAAATAGAAAAAGAAGGAGGGGAAGTCAAGTAGGAAGGTGTCAGCATTTCAGCATTTCAGAAGCTCGGTCAAGAGTCTTCTATGGGTCAGAGAATAAGCGTTAGCCTAAGCCACACTTAGGAAAGAATCAAAGATAAGCATACGGGTCTGAACCTCTCATAGGCCATAGGAAGTGTTCTAAGCATTCAGCGAAAAGTCTCTGAAGGGGTGTCAGAAGGAATCTGATCTCCAGCGGTGTGAACACTAAGTAATAACACACAAGGGTTCTCTTGGTAACACTCCTTTGTACGTATAATCAAGGGTCCATGTTCTCATCCATTTCTCATGTTGCAGACTGCAACATCAAGAAAAAATCTCACACTAGACATGGGAACGACATCTTCTTCTCATGCACAGGTTAGATCGCAATATTGCTGAATAGGCCTTTCAATTGACACACTGGCTCCTCATGTTCTTTCGTCAAGGTCTTCTTTACAGGCTCTCTCCTCTATCACTAGTAGAGCAATGTATCTATTCTTAAACTAACAATGCATGTGAATACCTGCAAAGATGTCACATTAGCAGAAAATTAAAGACATCATTTATTCAGCATGGTGAAAGAAAGGCCTATTAAGGAATAGTTTAAAGTATTAACTCAATGGTGCACATTTAATATACATGTGCACATTTAAACACAAATGAATAGTGCATTAAATTCACATTACATGTAGCATACAGTCAATTTTTAGGATAATCATGTGTAAGTATGGCTAAGAATTGCTTTTAGCTGAAATATACGTGTAACATTAGTGCATACGTTTTTATTTTTTTTATTTTTTATAACTCTTTTTATTGAGAGCAGTGGTGCAAGTATATAACATTATGATACCAAAGACAAAAAGAAAAATTCTTACAGTTATCAAACGGGAGTTTGGGATGGCACAATAATCAGTTACAATTATAAATGTTTCAGTATCACCTTAATCAGCCGAAATAGCTTAGTCGAGGGCGGGGAGACACGGGGGAACACAGATGCTTCCATGATAGTCATTCCATTTTGCCCATATTTGAGACCATTTCTTTGAACATCCCCTGGATACATAGACTGTTTTTCCCCTGAACATACACCAGTCCATGTCCTGTTTCCATAATATCAGTGTCGGGGCCGCATTTGCACCCCACAGTCTGGCTATATTGCGCTTAGCTATCATGTGCCCCAAAGTAGCCCAAAGTTTCTCTTTGCTGTTCAAATCCATTGGCCCCCACACATTAAGTGAACACCTTCTCCCCTCTAGGCCTAATTCTTGGCCCAGCACCTCCGTCATGCATCTTAACACTCTCGCCCAGCACTTACAAATGATTGGACATTCCCATAGAATGTGGAAGAACGTTCCCTCCCCTCCACATTCTCTCTTACACCTTGCATCCACTCCATAACCCATACGGGCCAGGGCTGTCCATGAATAATACATTCTGTGCAATATTTTCAGCTGTACTAGTTTAAGTCGCAATGAAATTGCCACTTCCCTTGGAGATGCTAGCGATTCAGTCCAATCCTCATCGTCCAGTTCTAACAGGTCACCTGTCCATTTCTCTCGCAGCTGTACCAGGGTGTCTGTTGCATGATTAATTAATTTACGATATGTAAGGGATTTTGACTTATTGGCCATATAGCCATCCAGCAGCCTGTCTTCCAGTGGTGTTGCTTCGAGTAGGGTGACCCCTTTCGGGATATGTGCGTACAGGGTGTGTCTCACTTGATAGTATCGAAATAGTTCTGAGTCAGCCATATCATATTCTTGTTGCAACGCGGAGAACTCAATTACCTTACCCCCTTTCCACATGTCCCCCACTATCAGGTCCCACCTATCATAGCTCTTAGAGTTTCTAAGGGTGCCCAATAAATACGAATCCCACAGGGTGGTGGCTTGCATAATCCTCTTGTCCCACCCAAGACTCTTGTGGGTTGTAAGCCAGATTTGGACTGAATGTGTCGTTGGTCCTGTGAGGCGCAATGTAGCTGGTCTGGAATAGAGCGCCCGTGTGTAAGACCCTCTCGGTAACAGCCACCTGTCCATTACATATCCCGGGTCGTTATGAGGACGGTAAATAATCTGATTAGTTGTGGCCAATTGTGCCGCCCAGTAATATCTTTTGATAACTGGGAGCCCTTTTCCCCCATCATACCAGCCCGCACCAATTTAGGAAGTGATATACAAGGTGTACCCGTAGCCCACAGTAGGTCTCTCTGCTCGCCTTTAATTGCCTCGAAATAGGAAGCCGGGACCAGGGCCGGCGAATTATGTAAAATATATCAAAAGCGGGGCAGGGACATCATCTTGAAAAGAGCCACCCTGCCCAGCAGGGAGAGCGGAAGGGTTTTCCAGTGTTCACATCGCTTCGGAGCTGCCTCAATGGAGGCAAAAGTTTATGCTCGTAATACCGCTTAGGGTCTCCCGTGGTGTATATGTTACCGATCACGTTTGTTTTATTAAGCTGGTCCTAATAAAGTTGGTTGCAGTACTGACGGCACAGGTATAACTCGCTTTTTAAATCAGTTAGTTTCATTTGGTGCTGTTTTCACGTTTCGTTTCTCTGAATTAAGACGTGATGGTTTCTCGTTTACACCGGAAACTCTTTGTTTTGAAGGTTACACGGATTTTACCGAGTTATCCCATCGAGCCAGTACATGGTATTCTTACATATAGGCTTGATAAAAACGTGAACATCATGGGTTAAGGAGCACATAGGCTTCTACATTTTTTCTCATTTTCACTTTCTTATACTATTATGTTATGTCACATGGAAATCCGCATTACCGGTCCACATGTACACATGCCAGATGTTCTTTATATGCTTTCATGCTCCCGTTCTTTCTTTTTTCGGTGCTCTCATGTTTTATGCACATCTTAAGACTTTAGAGTTACACTGTCAGCACGTTCTCATATTTTTCTTTCACATTTTTCTTTTGATTTTGATTTTACTTTTGTTGCAACACTGTTGTAATCTCGGGTCTTTTGCTCTATCTTTTTCGATTTTTAGTTTATGCTCACACATTTTTGACAGTTCACTATACATGGGTGATAGTGGTGGCAAGAACGGATTAGGTGGATTTTTGCCTCATTGATTTGTACTTATTCCTTTTTATTCCAGACGGTGGCCACATGAAACAACGTGGAATTAGTTGTTCACAAAAAGTTTTGATCTTGTAATATTATGCCACTGACGAAGGGTTGTACCCGAAATGCATTGGGTGTTTTCTAAAATATGTTTGAAGTTCCAAACATTTCAGATTGAGCACACCAGTTGTAAATGAACTGCATTAATTATATTTCGTTTGTGATTTGAAACCAAGATATTGCAGAATGATATACAATTCAGCATAACGCATTAAATAATTATGTTTTTGATGATATGAAAAGGTTTTGTATCTATTGTACTATCATATAATTTTGTAGAAGACTTAGGGACTTCACAATAGTGCGCTGAGTGACAGGTACGGAGTTATCCATACCTCATTTAGGAATCCAAGGACACCACCACCGCGTCCTCCCTCAGCGTGTCTACTCTCCCAAGTACTCCGTGGAGTCAGCGAAGATTTAGGGAAGTATTTCTAGATGGCATGAAACCCGACTCGTCTGGATGGACCCGATCGGATATCACTCCAATCAACCGTGTAGCCAACAGCTTGGATAGGATCTTCACCTCGGCATTCAAGAGCGAGATGGGTGTGTATGAGGTGCATTGATCCCTAGGCTTACCCTTTTTATGTATAACCACTACTGTGGCAAGTCGTTGATCCTGTGGAAGGAGACCGGCCTCCAGACTCTCCACATACATGGCCTTGAAATAGGGGGCTATTTTATCAGGCTTTAGCTTATAGAGTTTGATTGGGAGACCACTGGGGCCCCTAACTTTCCCGGATTGCAAGTCCATGATAGCCCGTGCTATTTTGTTGTTCGTGAGCTCACTGCCGAGGAAGTCCCGATCCACCTCCAACAATACTGGGAGCCAAACCTCCCTTAGCAAGACTCTCGACTCATCTATTGGATAGACCGTTTGCAATTGGTACAGCTGAGTATAGTATTTAGCAAATTCGTCTATGACTAGTTGCGCATCAGTGATTGTCTCCCCAACTTCGGTTGTGATTTCCATGACCAGGCAGTTAGCCTGTTCACGCCGATCTAGCCACGCAAGCAATTTACTTGCTCTATCTCCTAGCTCAAATATCCTACAAAGTTTATCCCTCTGCAATTCTTTAGCCCTGTTCGTCACTACACTCTTGTACTCCTCCTTCTTCAGAGTGAGGTTATGTAGTACATCCGGATCCCGGGACATCAACAATTCCCCCTCTAGCACCAATATCTCTCCTTCCAACTGCAATAGCGCGTCATTTCTCTCCTTTTTTGCCCCAGCTATTTGAGAGATTGCTTGACCACGTACCACAGTTTTAAATGCTTCCCAAAGCGTGCGGGCGGAGCCCACCGAACCCTCATTCTCCTGGGAAAAAAATGCTCAATTGATAAAGTAATAGTGTGCCGTATGTTGGGGTTGCGTAAGTGTCACAGGTTTATAGGTGCTGTCCTACTCACCTGAACGCCGCCCCTACCCAACTGTATCCATATTGGAGAGTGATCGTATATGCCCCTTGCCATGTGCCTAATTTCGGTAAACTGCCCCACCTGGTCTGCCGGCATGAGGATGTAGTCAGTACGGGAAAGGCTATTGTGTGCTCAGGAGTGGAATGTGAACTGGGAGTCCCTGGGATAACAGATTCGCCATACATCAGCCAGTCCCTTTGTGTCTAAAAAGGTTGACAGAACCAAATGGGTTGGTCCTAGGTCTCTAGGGAGAGAACGGTCACTCCTGCCTCATACCACAGAGTTGAGGTACCCCCCAATCATCAGTGTCCCGTTGAGAAACCACATCATTGTGCTCCCCAAATCTCGAAATGCAACTGCTTGTATACCCGGGGGGAAATAGACAGATACCAGGGTCAATGTCCCTCCCTTCCATCTACCTGATACAGCCGCGTATCTGCCCATTCTCATCCGTCCAAGTGCGATCCATGGACATCGGAAGGTATTTACGCACCATAACCCCTACCCCCGTGAGTCCGAGGTAAATCTAGAGTGCACAGCAAGTTGGTAACCATATCTGTCCAACGCTTTCCACTTGTTCCCTACCAAATGTGTCTCCTGGAGCAAGACCACTTCTGGGGAATGCCTTTTAATATATTGCAGGACTATTCCCCTCTTTAGTTTATCAGCCAGACCGTTTACATTCCAGGATGAATTTAAAGTGTCTTGTCACACATAGAGTCCCGTGCTACCCACCCCCCCCCCACTCCGCCTCCCCCGCTCCTCCCGGAGAACGCCTTTAGGCGCTTGCAAGTTTGTGTCTCACTACTCACTGATATGTCACGGCTGCATGCATGTGACCCCTTAGTTCCATCTCTAGTCAACCCTGCTCTGAAATGTACTTGCTGAAGACTCAAATAAACTAATTTCCCCCCACCCTGCCTCCCCCCACTCTGGGCCTAAAACTTCAAAAATCCCAATAGTGCAGAGTGCCTGTAGCCCTGGTTTTTAACCTACCTGTTAACTCGGGAGTGGCATTTCCATCCCCCCGGCCGTTCGCCTGCCACAATATACCCCCTTTCTGTTCGTTAGAGCATAATTACATTCAGTGTAAATCACTTAGCGTGTGCATCGTTGTGGTGAGCCACCGGTTTTGTTCCAAAGCAGCCACCAGACAGATGGGCCACATATTGCTACTCAGTTCTCAAGAAGCAAGTGCCGTTCGAGAGGAGGGACCCCCCCCCCCCCCCATCTCGCATTATGATCTTTTGCCGGCCTCCAGCCCTCCAGCCACTCCTGCGCTGCCTCTGGATTATCAAAGAACCACGTTTTATTGTACATCTCTATTCGCAGCTTGGCAGGAAAAAACATTGAATATTGGATCCCTTTATTGCTCAGCTGCTTTTTAATGTTCAAAAAGGTTCTTCTATGTTCCTGCACCGCAATGGTGAAGTTGGGGAAGGACAGTTCGCTATTTTTGAATGTGAGGGGAGGACTTGTATGAGCCGCTTGTAATATGATGTTGCGGTCCCTGAAAGTCAAAAGTCTCGCCAGGATTGGCCACGGGGGAGCCCCCAGCTCGGGCCTACCCCAGGTACTCTATGCGCCCTTTCAATGATAAAATATTTCGAGAGGGTTTTTCGCCGAAGGTGATTCAGTATTAAGTCCTCTACAAGAGATCCACCGCCCTTCCCTCCGCTTTCTCGGGGACCCCAATAATTCTAGTTACGGCACGATCTGCCTTCATAGTCATCCAGCTAGGTTTCTGCTAGTTTCTGGGCAACCTGCAGTTCTTTAATCTCTTTCCGCATTTGGTTGGTATCACTACTTAACTCTGCAGTGACCACTTCCATGGACTTCACTTTGTCACTTGTTTTCTGGAGGTCAGCTCTTAGTAATGTCATTTCGACAGTGATGGTATCCATACGTTGTTACAGCGAGGTGCGCACTCCCGCAATGTCTGCCATCACGTCCTTGAGTGTGGGTTCTCCCATGGTCGAAGTCTGTGATCCTTCCAATTCTCCCCCCTTGCAGGTTCTACCTCTCTCTGTCTCTGCGTAGCATACTTGTCTAGCTTGGTCTGGTGCATGGTTTTTTTGTTCATTAGTCCCAGACGTTGCTGAGCGATGTTCCCCACGTTGCAGTGGTCGTTAGGTGGGTTACTTGGGTTGCGGGTCTCCCCCCCTTCAGCTGATCGGTTTGTTGCTCCCAGTGCCCAGCAAAATATCTAGCAAAGGGCGCCCAGCACTCACACTGGGCCCGACCCCATGTAAATACACTAGTGCCTGATTGATCGTTTGTGCCTCCACAGTAACTCTCCTATGCGGCCTTATATCCCAGAGTCATGCACTTCCACCGTGCACCAGGTCAAATCAGTGCGCCAGTTCATTGAAGTCAGGGCCGCCTCAGGCACTTTCTCCAGTTAGGGGGGCCACCACTTAGCCCCTTAGCTGCCAAGCATGCCGCTGCTGCACATTACTCGTAGGCCGGAGGCGGGCCCCAACCCGATTCCACTCGGGGCCACTCCCGATAGACCTCGGCTGCAATCAAGGGTGGAGCCACGGTGCCCCAGGACAGTACACTCCCTTGGCCCAGCGAGACATCGCCGGCCCCAACCAAACTCAAACCCGGGGCTTCACAGGCCCTACCAGTGCCCGGCTCAAGTCTGCCCAAATGTCTCTAATGGGCCATACACTGTGTTGCCTTCTTCCCGCGGGGCCGATGGCTTACCTCACAAGTAGGGAGGGGCTCACCACCTGGTCCCCGTAGCATCTCGTCCGCAGCAGCTGCACTACGCAATCGGCTCCTCACCTCTCCAGAGCGAGCGCAGGCCACTCTAGCTGCTTTCTTCTCCCATGGGCAACACCAAGGTGGAGGGGAGAAAGACGGAGTCCCGTTAGGTTCCACTCACTGTTCCGCCTGTGCGCCACCGATCCTGGTCACGGGAAGCACCGCATTGTCTTTTCGCCTGTGGCCACCTGAAATGAATAGTCTTTCCGCCAGGATGGTAGAAGAAGGATGTTTATTGGCAGAAATAGGTTCAAGTGTACAGCACCAACGATCGCTCTTCCAGCTTCGCTTCCCTTCGGTCCCTGGAATGATTCCCTCATCATCAGCTACATCACACCATTCCATGACATCTCCAACATTCTAGATGGTAGATTACAACACATCCCCCTCCCAATAAATAACAACACACATAAACCAAAAGGTACATGTAAACTAGAGCATAACAAAATAATACAAGAAGTTACACAGAAAACAACACAGTACACAATCTCTACATGCAGTTTCCTACTATCACTACAACATGGTCACAGCCAAGGAAATAGCCATAACCTTGATTTCTTACAATTCCTTACAATACTACAATATGGTCACAGCCTAGAAAATGGCCACAACCTTATTTCAAAACATAATCTTGTAATTTGACTGGCACTCTCCTACTCCTAGGAGAATGCGGCCTTAAACCCCTCCCATCCAAAACACTTTTGTTATCACTTCCCCTCTCCCCAACCCCAGTGGACCGAGATTCACTCGAAAATTTGACCAATCTTGACATACTCCACCAACAATCCGTGTCCACTTTCACTACATTCTTCTTGATAGCTATGATGGTGAAGGGACCCAAAAAACTGGACCTTCCCTTCCAGAGCGAGCGCAGGCCACTCTAGCTGCTTTCTTCTCCCATGGGCAACACCAAGGTGGAGGGGAGAAAGACGGAGTCCCGTTAGGTTCCACTCACTGTTCCGCCTGTGCGCCACCGATCCTGGTCACGGGAAGCACCGCATTGTCTTTTCGCCTGTGGCCACCTGAAATGAATAGTCTTTCCGCCAGGATGGTAGAAGAAGGATGTTTATTGGCAGAAATAGGTTCAAGTGTACAGCACCAACGATCGCTCTTCCAATACTACATTAATACGGGGGCCAAAGTATTTTTCTAACATTGTTAGAGACATCTCATATACATCACTAGGAGATCCGTCCCCCTCATCTATCGGAATTAGATCCATACTGTCATAAGTATTTCTTCCCTCAACTCCCAGGTTGTGAAGAAGGATGGCTTGTTTCCTAAACGCTGAAAACTTTTCACCCCCAATAGCCACTATATACGAATCAAATTAATGTTTCCATCTTTTCCATGGTAATATCGGATCTCCTTCTTCTGAGAGAAAAGGTGGTGGTTGTGACATGCTTGAAGCTGAAGCTAGCGCCATCTCACAGCGCTTAATTGAACTTATTTGTTGAAATTATCTTGTTCACTAAAATACTTTTTTTTTTTTGACCACATATATAATCACACCCTGAATTATGAAGAATCCTTCTAACAGTCTTGCTCAGACTAATTGAGGTTCCCAAAGGCACTTTCAATTCAACAGTCTTGCTCAGACTAATTGAGGTTCCAAAGGCACTTCTTATTACAACCTAGAGTTTGACACATCACTGTAAACGCATTCACCTTATTAACATATGAATCCTTAGGCAGCATCCAATTCTGTTATACCGTTGCGTGTAAATAACCAATAAAGATTAATGCGTGAAAAGAACAGCACTCGTTCGTAATGTGCTTCGTGTTATCATTGCTATGGCAACAAAATGGCTGCCATGACGCGATGCGTTTAAGCGTGTGTCAATGCGTTCCAGTGACGATGCACGCGATCATAGAGACTTGCGCAGGCAACTCTTGAAGTTCCTGTGTGTGCGCTTCAGAGTTCGAGTGCATGCGCAGCGATGATGCAGACGATCTTAGGAGTCTCGTGAGGCTCGCGACAACGGTAACGATCAAATTTGATTTTTTTTTCCAAAAGTTCATAAAATTCAAATAATATTGAGGTAAACTCACTCCGTCTTCGCTCTAAACATCGTGACTCATGTTTACAGCCCAAAGTCCGATCCGAGGTCCGAGGTCCGGGTTCGAAGAGTCCAAATAAGTCCAAAACAGGGGAATTGGTGCTTTTTTGTGTTGCCTGTCCCCAATCAGGCAGAAACAACTCGTCGCCAGTGTAATGAATAGTCTTTCCGCCAGGATGGTAGAAGAAGGATGTTTATTGGCAGAAATAGGTTCAAGTGTACAGCACCAACAATCGCTCTTCCAGCTTCGCTTCCCTTCGGTCCCTGGAATGATTCCCTCATCATCAGCTACATCACACCATTCCATGACATCTCCAACATTCTAGATGGTAGATTACAACACATCCCCCTCCCAATAAATAACAACACACATAAACCAAAAGGTACATGTAAACTAGAGCATAACAAAATAATACAAGAAGTTACACAGAAAACAACACAGTACACAATCTCTACATGCAGTTTCCTACTATCACTACAACATGGTCACAGCCAAGGAAATAGCCATAACCTTGATTTCTTACAATTCCTTACAATACTACAATATGGTCACAGCCTAGAAAATGGCCACAACCTTATTTCAAAACATAATCTTGTAATTTGACTGGCACTCTCCTACTCCTAGGAGAATGCGGCCTTAAACCCCTCCCATCCAAAACACTTTTGTTATCACTTCCCCTCTCCCCAACCCCAGTGGACCGAGATTCACTCGAAAATTTGACCAATCTTGACATACTCCACCAACAATCCGTGTCCACTTTCACTACATTCTTCTTGATAGCTATGATGGTGAAGGGACCCAAAAAACTGGACCTTCCCTTAAAAGTGTGCCTAGGATTCTTAACAAGCACACGATCACCAACACTCCACTTCCTGTACTTCGCATTCATCCTTGAATCGTAACTGGATTTATATTTTTCTTGGTAATCAACCACCCTGGCACGTCTCATGCTTACAGACATGCTCGTGTCACTACAAGAAGGTAGCCAACTAAGATTCAACTCAGAGGAAGCTTTTCTCCCCCTCAAATCCTCAAAAGGAGATTTAAGTGTGATAACATTTGGTGTGGTGCGATGAGCCCACCAAGTGTCCCTTAAAACAGTACCAAAAGGCACTTTCAATTCCAGGGCTCGCTGAGCACAATCTTTAACCACCCTATTCATCCTCTCAGCTAAACCATTAGCTTGTGGAGAATATAATGCTGTCCTTTGGTGAACAATACCAAAATCCTGAAGAAAATTGCACATCTCGTGAGACACAAATTGTACCCCATTGTCCGTGACCAAAAACTTCGGAACTCCTTCCGAAACAAATACATCCCTAAGAAAATCTCACACTGTTCTTGTGTTAGCCACAGACACACACTTGGTAACAACCCACTTGGATGTGTAATCCACAAGTAAAATGACGAATCTCTCATACGAAGGCAACAATTCAAATGGGCCTACTATGTCCAAACCCAACTTCGTCCAAACCTTCACAGGAACCTCCACCGGAGACAGTGGAGCCTTGCTGGGAACGTGAGATTTATCATTAGTAGCACAAGACTCACAATCCCTCACCACAGCCTCGACCATGCGATCCATGCCAGGCCACCAATATTTCTCTCTCACCCGAGCTTTTGTCAGACTCCTTCCCAAGTGCCCATCATGGGCAAGGTTGATTATTCTGTCCCTGAAAATAATGGGAGGAATCACTCTATCTCCTCTCAAAAGATTATCAGAACAAAAGGACAACTCCTCTCTCACATTCCAAAAAGGTTTCAAGTCATGATCTATACTTTTATAATCAGGCCAACCATGATTTATCCACCCTCTCAAAGCACAAAAATCTTTATCACAATTTACACCCTTCAACCACTCATTAGATGTAAAAGCAGATTCAGCAACCCAAAAAACACTTTCAACCTCACCACCATCAGGAGTTTGTCCGACCGGTAGGCGGGAAAGACAATCTGCAGACTTATTACTCAACCCAGGAATATAACGAACTACAAAATTAAACTCCTGAAGCCCTTCACTCCAACGTTTGAGCCTAGGTGTCATATTCTCACTGGATCGACACGAGAAAACTTGAACGAGAGGGCGATGATCTGTTCGGACCACAAAGGGAATCCCCCAAAGATAAAATTTGAAATGCTGTACTGCCCAAAAAACACTCAACGCCTCCCTTTCAATACAGGAATAGTTCACCTCCGCATCCTTAAGAGCTCTAGAAGCAAAAGCAATGGCTCTGTCCTCACCATCTACCACTTGGGAGAGTACCGCTCCCAGCCCCTTTTGGCTAGCATCTGTCGTCAAAATAGTCTTACAGTTCACATCAAAATGTCCCAGAGTGGGCATTTTGCCAATCTCAGTTTTTATAACATCAAAAGCCTTTTGACACTCATCAGACCAGGTAAAGTGTGTCCCTTTTTTAAGCAAAACCCTAATAGGTTCAGCTACACTTGCAAAGCCTTGAACAAATTTTGAATAGAACTCAGCGAGCCCCAAAAATGATCTCACTTGATCCTTATCCAGAGGAACAGGAGCTTTCACCACTGATTCAGCTAACTCCATTTTGGGTTGTATTCCCTCCCCTGAAATTACGTGTCCTAGGTATGTCACAGAACTTAATCCCACTCGACATTTCTCTTTTTTGACCGTGAGCCCAGCATCCCGCAACCTTTCCAACACAGTGTATAGAGTCTGACAGTGTTCCTTCTCATTCTTCCCATATATCAAGATATCATCTTGGAAAAACATCACGTTAAGTATCTTCCCAAGCACCATCTTCATGACTCTCTGGAAGCAGGCTGCCGCTGACGCCAACCCAAAAGGCATTCGGAGAAACCGAAAAGCTCCCAAAGGTGTCACAAAAGACGTGAGATGTCTGGAATCCTTGTGCAATACCACTTGGTGGTAGGCTGAGGAGAGATCCAGCACACTAAAAATCTTGGCTTCTCTGAGAATACTAAGAGACTCAGATATGTTGGGCAATGGTTGCCGATCTACCCAAATCCACTCATTCAGTCCTCTCAAGTCCACACACATCCTAACACTCGCACCCCCATCCTTAGGGGCAAGAACAATAGGCGCAAGCCACTCTGAGGCCTCAATTTCCTCAATAATCTCCAAATCAAGCAACCTCCGCAACTCCACCTCAAGTGGCCCAGTCAACATGTTGGGTACCTTTCTTACCTTGTGCACACAAGGTATGGCATTTTCTTTCAGAACAATACGATGCTCGAATCCTTTCAAGCAACCCAACTCATCTGAAAAGACTTCCGGAAACTTATCATAGCACACATCACTCACATCCCAGGAATCCACTAACATGACCTGGTCTTTCGGATCTTTCGCACAAGGATTAAGCATGATGCCCAGGTCTCTCTGATGCCTCCAACCTAACAAATTATCCCCCCTTTCCGCTACATACACCTTTCCCATGGTGTGTCTATCCTTGAATTTGATCATACCCTCAATGTAACCAAGAACATTAATTTTAGCTCCACCATAACGGACAGGGTTAACATCAGGTGCCAACAAGGTCACATTCTCAAGACCCACACACTCATCCCATTGTCTATTCCCAATCATGGTGAACGGCGAACCAGAGTCAGCTAGGACAGAAAAGTCGTATCCGTCAACCATGATTTTGCATTCCGGCATTATCACTCTATCAGCATCGATTTTCATACTGTCAACCTTGACACTCAAAAGAACAGTATGCACAACTTCAACATTCTTCTGGGTGGAGCGATTTTTGTCTAAACCTTTGCACACCCTAGCATAGTGCCCCTTAATCCCACACCTGTTGCACATAGCCTCCTTAGCAAAACAATGCGGATAATTCGAAAAATGTGAGAAACTGCCGCATCTCATGCATTTGGGTTTGAGATTAGATGCACTATTTTTATCACCAGCATTACCCCTTCCCTCAGGATTGTCACGCTCTGTTTTGTTGTGAGTACTTTTAAAAGGTGCACGCCCACGAGTGTCCTTCCCAACGGGCGTCTTGCTAGTGGCCGAAGGAGAAATCTTTGCTAGGGTACTGCAATCTTCCAAACCTTCATCTTCTCCTATAGCATGAACATCATTGGGTTTCTGATCTTTATCCTCTTTGTTCTTCCTAATCTCTTTCACCCATTTGCTGGTGTTCTCCATTCCTTCCACAATAGCCACTGCTTCAATCAAAGAGGGATTTTTAGAAAGAAGCTTTTCTTGAACGCAAACACTGTTTGTGCACCTCACTAACTGGTCTCTCACCAATGAATCTGAAAGGTCACCAAACTCACACATGCGGGCGAGAGTTTTTAGCACAGCAACATAACTCCCAACACATTCAACAGGACCTTGTACTCTAGTAAAAAAATTATGTCTCTCCAATACTACATTAATACGGGGGCCAAAGTATTTTTCTAACATTGTTAGAGACATCTCATATACATCACTAGGAGATCCGTCCCCCTCATCTATCGGAATTAGATCCATACTGTCATAAGTATTTCTTCCCTCAACTCCCAGGTTGTGAAGAAGGATGGCTTGTTTCCTAAACGCTGAAAACTTTTCACCCCCAATAGCCACTATATACGAATCAAATTAATGTTTCCATCTTTTCCATGGTAATATCGGATCTCCTTCTTCTGAGAGAAAAGGTGGTGGTTGTGACATGCTTGAAGCTGAAGCTAGCGCCATCTCACAGCGCTTAATTGAACTTATTTGTTGAAATTATCTTGTTCACTAAAATACTTTTTTTTTTTTGACCACATATATAATCACACCCTGAATTATGAAGAATCCTTCTAACAGTCTTGCTCAGACTAATTGAGGTTCCCAAAGGCACTTTCAATTCAACAGTCTTGCTCAGACTAATTGAGGTTCCAAAGGCACTTCTTATTACAACCTAGAGTTTGACACATCACTGTAAACGCATTCACCTTATTAACATATGAATCCTTAGGCAGCATCCAATTCTGTTATACCGTTGCGTGTAAATAACCAATAAAGATTAATGCGTGAAAAGAACAGCACTCGTTCGTAATGTGCTTCGTGTTATCATTGCTATGGCAACAAAATGGCTGCCATGACGCGATGCGTTTAAGCGTGTGTCAATGCGTTCCAGTGACGATGCACGCGATCATAGAGACTTGCGCAGGCAACTCTTGAAGTTCCTGTGTGTGCGCTTCAGAGTTCGAGTGCATGCGCAGCGATGATGCAGACGATCTTAGGAGTCTCGTGAGGCTCGCGACAACGGTAACGATCAAATTTGATTTTTTTTTCCAAAAGTTCATAAAATTCAAATAATATTGAGGTAAACTCACTCCGTCTTCGCTCTAAACATCGTGACTCATGTTTACAGCCCAAAGTCCGATCCGAGGTCCGAGGTCCGGGTTCGAAGAGTCCAAATAAGTCCAAAACAGGGGAATTGGTGCTTTTTTGTGTTGCCTGTCCCCAATCAGGCAGAAACAACTCGTCGCCAGTGTAATGAATAGTCTTTCCGCCAGGATGGTAGAAGAAGGATGTTTATTGGCAGAAATAGGTTCAAGTGTACAGCACCAACAATCGCTCTTCCAGCTTCGCTTCCCTTCGGTCCCTGGAATGATTCCCTCATCATCAGCTACATCACACCATTCCATGACATCGCCAACATTCTAGATGGTAGATTACAACACCACCCCCTCCGGAAGTCGCCGCCAGCCAATGCCGAACTCGAGCCCGGGGCTTCTCGGGCCCAGTGGGCTCCCGGATCACCACTGCTGTTGATGCTATCCCCGGAGCTAAAATCATGCACCGCTCTGTTGCGGAGGGTAGCGCTGATTCACCGCTCCTCCTCTGGGGTAGTATACAGATAGGTAAAGGGATATTTCGGCGGGCCTAGACCGTGGAAGGTGAGAGCTTCACTGACGTGCGGCCATTCAGCTTGATGCCCAAGCCACACCCCATTAGTGCATACATTACATAAATGTTTTGTCATTTCAGGAGAAATCACATTCTGCATATATTAAGAGGGTTCTATTTTAGTTTGCTAATCAATAAATGTTTTCCAAGGTATAAAACAGTGGTGGGCGGTAATTTTAGGAGGGGGGGACGGGACACAGACGCACACATACATATACACACTAACAACAACGATGCATCCAAACACGCACACATCCATTCACAACACTCATTACCAAATATTCAAACATACACGCATGCACGCACCGAACATTAACTTTTTAAAAAATCACACTTATCTGCAGCTCGACCTCAGAGGTCCCAGGAGGCTTGGGACTGCTGCCTTCCCTAATGGGCTGCTCTTAAGCTTGTCACATAGTGGGATGGGGTCAGTGAGACTGCTGACCCCACCCCACTCTGTAATGAAGTGTCAGTGATTGACACTGGACCCTGGGGGCTTCAAGGCTTAAAAATGAAGCACCTAGGTGCCAGGCAATCAGTGACGCTACCCCTCGTCACTGAGGGGGGAGAGCTTCAGGGGCCTTTGCTGAGCTGAAGAGGTCACGCCCACAGGAGGGGCAAAAAGGTGAGGGGGCGTGGCACATCAGCCCCAATGGCGCGGCCGGTTCACGCACACCCTAGGAGCACTCTCCTCTCGGTGAAGATCATGGAGCCAGATTACAGGGTGATGATACCTCTCACTGTTGGAGTGTAAATACATATATGAAGAGGAGTTTTAAGATTGGTTTACGTTTCAGTGTGACGACTTGATAACAGCCCAGATGAAGTCATAGGTTTATACAGCGAATGACGAAACACGTTTTGGTTACAAGATTGACCGAAGTGGCTACGGGATTCATTGAAGTCATCTGAATTCATGTGAAGAAGAAAGAATGAAAGACAAAGACATGTTACTTTAATTTGTACTGACATCTTTGAACACTGGGTTGCTCAGGGGTTTTATTTTTTTGTGCAAATAAAGATTGTTCGGGAAAAAAATCAATAGTTTGGAACTTATGCAATAAAAATGTAACAAATACAGTCTTTCTTATTTGAACAGTCTAGAAAATGTAGCACATTCCCTTTTAAATACGTAAATGCATCTAAGATGGAGTGAAATTAGTTTACTGCAAATATTTCCTGGTTCCAAAATCCAAACCCTTAGCAACACACACTAGTTTCTCCATTTCATATCACGCAAGGAGCCAACAAGATGCTAGTAGGTTTGCTATGTTTTTTATTGCACCTCTGCAGCATTTCTGACTGTACCGAGTAACAGATACAATGAAAACACCTACTTTAATTTTTTAATATTTAATGCTGAAAATACATGTTACATATATTTACTGAACTATTTGAAATTTAAAACGAAGGTTGGCATTAAACGGGGGTTCAAAGATTTGGGCCTGTATAATTCTTAGGGTGATTACAGACAGCAACATTTATTCCATGGGTTAGCAATACCATTATGCTCAGGGTCAGTGCTGGGCATAGGATTAATATTAGGTATTGGCTGAGAGCTAGGATTGGGTTTAGGTTTTATGATTAGGTTCAGTGCTAGGTTTAGCATTGGGCATCAGCTCAGAGCTAGGATCGGTCTTAGGTTTTAGGATTTGGTTCAGTGCTAGGTTTAACATTAGGCATCGGCTCAGCACTAGGATTGGGCTTAGGTTTTAGGATTTGGCTCAGTGCTAGGTTTAACATTAGGCATCGGCTCAGCGCTAGGATTGGGCTTAGGTTTTAGGATTTGGCTCAGTGCTAGGTTTAACATTAGGCATCGGCTCAGCGCTAGGATTGGGCTTAGGTTTTAGGATTTGGCTCAGTGCTAGGTTTAACATTAGGCATCGGATCAGCACTAGGATTGGGTTTAGGTTTTAGGATTTTGTTCAGTGCTAGGTTTAACATTAGGCATCGGCTCAGCGCTAGGATTGGGCTTCGGTTTTAGGATTTGGCTCAGTGCTAGGTTTAGCATTGGGCATCAGCTCAGAGCTAGGATCGGTCTTAGGTTTTAGGATTTGGTTCAGTGCTAGGTTTAACATTAGGCATCGGATCAGCACTAGGATTGGGTTTAGGTTTTAGGATTTTGTTCAGTGCTAGGTTTAACATTAGGCATCGGCTCAGAGTTAGGATTGGGTTTAGGTTTTAGGATTTGGTTCAGTGCTAGGTTTAACATTAGGCATCGGATTAGCAATAGAATTGGGCTTAGGTTTTAGGATTTGGTTCAGTGCTAGGTTTAACATTAGGCATCGGCTCAGAGTTAGGATTGGGTTTAGGTTTTAGGATTTGGTTTAGTGCTAGGTTTAGCATTAGGCATCGGATCAGCACTAGGATTGGGTTTAGGTTTTAGGATTTGGTTTAGTGCTAGGTTTAACATTAGGCATCGGCCCCATAACTAGGACTGGGCTTAGGTTTTAAGATTAGGTACAGTACTAGTTTTATCATTAGGCATCAGCTCAGAGCTAGGATTGGGTTTAGGTTTTATGATTAGGTTCAGTACTAGGTTTAACATTAGGCATCGGCTCAGCAGTAGGATCGGTCTTAGGTTTTAGGGTTTGGTTTAGTGCTAGGTTTAATATTAGGCATCGTCTCAGCGCTAGGATCGGGCTCAGGTTTTAGGATTTGGTTCAGTGCTAGGTTTCGCATTTGGCATCAGCTCAGCGCTAGGATCGGGCTTAGGTTTTAGGATTTGGTTTAGTGCTAGGTTTAGCATTAGGCATCGGATCAGCACTAGGATTGAGTTTAGGTTTTAGGATTTGGTTTAGTGCTAGGTTTAACATTAGGCATCGGCCCCATAACTAGGACTGTGCTTAGGTTTTAAGATTAGGTACAGTACTAGTTTTATCATTAGGCATCAGCTCAGAGCTAGGATCGGGCTTAGGTTTTAGGATTTGGTTTTGTGCTAGGTTTAGCATTAGGCATCGGATCAGAACTAGGATTGGGCTTGGGTTTTAGGGTTTGGTTTAGTGCTAGGTTTAGCATTAATCATATTATCACGGTAGATACTCTGATTCATTTTAATGTTGATATTGGGTTTAGGGTAAGGGCTATGGTTAGATTGAGGATTGACCATGGCTAAGGCTCAGGACTAGGGCTAGGGATGAAATCAGTATTGGACATAGGTTTAGTGTTTCGGTGAGTGTTAGGTTTAGTTTTAGCCTTGATCTCTTTATGTTTTTATGCATTTCTAAATTACAGTAATAGTCACTTCAATCACCTTTTTTAGGGAGTCAAATTAAGATATTTTGATTTCATTACAACTGTTTTTGCTATTATAGTTAGATATTATGACATAGATCTATTTGGGCAGCTTCAGAAAATAAATCCAGAAAATGTTTCACTGGAAAGAGAATTGAAGGTGACTCTTTTATACTGATAATTTCTTACGAGTTTTTTTTACCAACGCCTTGAGGTCTGGCCCATCATTTGTCGCTTCCCATACCTCTCATAGCACCCTCGCTTGCAGGGTGGCACCTGCCTTGAATTAAGTTTTACCCTCCCAGCAAGCCAAATGCTTCCCGTAGCCCTGCACGGCCATCACCCTCCAAAACATTGCTCTCCTCCGGGTATTTAAACCCGCTCAGCTTACACTGGCACCTGACATCAATTTCCTTGGGGACCTAATGAGTTACGAGACATGGCTTTGTGCATCAGGCACTTCCAGGAAAGAGCAATAGGGCTTTCGTCCCATGGTTGGCCCAGCAGGCTCCACAGGCAACATAGCTGCCAAGGTTTCAGACTCCTTTGAGTGACATTTTCATCGTTTCAGTGCAATTATGAGTGACATTTCAACGACTATAAGTAGAGCCAGACTGGCCTTAGCGAGCACCTGGCATTTCCCCAGTGGGCCGGAGGGGTGGGGGCCAGTTTTCTAGCCGTGGGGGGTGGTTTTGTCACTGGGGGGCGGTTTTGCAGCAGTGCTGCAATATCGGGACCCAGTAACAAAAGTGGGAGCGGTGCTTTTTACTATGAGTGGCACTTTCTGGCGAGCAAAATCAAGCAATGAAGACGAGGGAAACATATTAATATCAGACATTACACCCATTTGCGATCGAGATTGAACTGCTATAATGAAATGGGGGCTGCGCTCCTCTAAACCTTTCGGTGGCTATCCTCGCTACATGATCAGGCTATTTGAATCGTTCAACTATGATTAAGCCCTCATTTGGCATTGGAAAAAGTCTGTTTTTCTGTGATTTTCCAAAGCAATTCTCTATTCAAGTGCACTTCAGTCTAAACTTCGAGCAGGTCTGTTATTTCAATTCTGAGGGCCCCATTGTAGCCTTCCACAGCCTTTGAGGTCTGATCCTTTGCTAAAAACAAGAAAGCAGAGAGCAGAGCTCAGCACTTTGAGAGTTGTGCAATAGGTCACCGAGTGGCCGATGGAGGATAACAATATTTCCTTGCTCAGGAAGGCTCTGCACCCCTGAGCCAAAGCTGTGAGCCACTCAAATTCTGTCCACGCCCTACAATAATATTGGCTTTATTGAGCACATTCCAGAGTACTGTAGAGATGCCAGACACTGTGTATGGCTATAGCTGCACCGCCTGGTGTGTTGTTTCTGTTTCGATCCTGTCTGTGCGTGCAAAGCTCTCCCAAAGGCGTCCTTCCACTGTGAAATTTGCTTTCCTGTGATCTTTTGCTGACACGTTCAAGGTTGGCAGATTTGCAGGCAAACTGTCTTCATTGTACAATAGCGGCTGCTACAGGACGTGAGTGGAGGAGGGGGGTAGGCAGGGCCAGGGAGGAATGAAGAAAGAAAAAGGGGGATAGAGGCAAGGAGGGGATGAAGAAAAAAAAACACTTACCTGGGCCGGCTGGCCGCTGTCTAATTCCTCCGTCCTCTTCTTCCTGTCTCCATCGGCAACAGGAAGCAGCCTGGTTCCCCATAACCACTCCTTTCCTTGATCTGGCAAGCCCCGCTCCGAGAGCCACTGACTAAATAGGAAAAATAAAATAACAATAGCGATACGTTATCATTTTATTTTTCCTTTTGAGCAGTGGGGCGATGCTCCTCCGCCTTAGCAAAGGAGCCGCCACTGGTATTGTGAGTGCATCCTCCTTGCTTAGCATGTCTGCTAGCTGATGATGTCAAAAAATGGTTTACATCAGGCGTGCAACGCCCATTGGGCTCAAAGGGCTTTAGCCCCCGCCCCCTGTCGTGTGTCAGCCCCGGTGAAGACAGCTTTCCGTGCACACACACAGACAGCTTTTGAGCTTATTGCAGCCGCGCCTGAGTACTTCACAGGTCTTTAAAAGACCATTTACGTGTTAACAAGGCTTTTTTGTTTTTTCACCCCTTCATCTCCACTCTGCCTATTGCTGGAAGACTTAGCCCCCCTTCCCCCCAAAATTTATAGTTGCCCCCCAGGCCAAAATTTGGCTCTGGTTTACATAGAGACACACAAGGAAAGTCACAACTCACTGTCTCAAAATGGCCGACATGCTGAATACGTCAGCAGAGCTGACTCCATCTCGGGACACGATAGATTAGGTCAACATGGCAAAGAAGTGTGAGTGTGCAACACACAAGATGATGGACGGAATGTTAAACATTGTCAAACATTCACCCCCAGTCACAGATCTGGGTTTAATCCATTGTTATTTTGCTCACCACGCCACCCCAGTTCAGACATAGCCATATGCAAATCAGTCTTGACCCTGTGCCTCATGGGAACAGTCCAGACCGAACTGCCAGGCCATGTCTTCCCTGGACAGGAATCAAGCATCCTAGGACCGGTTTCGGGCTTTCGGCCCTTATCAGCCAGTATAGCTTGACTCCAGTGGCATAGTGAGCACGGGACCCACGTCTGGGTATACCCTTCCCACTTGGGGTGAAAATGCAACACAAAAAGATGATGGACGGAATGTTGAACATTGTCAAACATTCACCCCCAGTCACAGATCTGGGTTTAATCCATTGTTATTTTGCTCACCACGCCACCCCAGTTCAGACATTGCCATATGCAAATCAGTCTTGACCCTGTGCCTCATGGAAACAGTCCAGACCGAACTGCCAGGCCATGTCTTCCCTGGACAGGAATCAAGCATCCTAGGACCGGTTTCGGGCTTTCAGCCCTCATCAGCCAGGATAGCTTGACTCCAGTGGCGTAGTGAGCACGGGACCCACGTCTGGGCATACCCTTCCCACTTGGGGTGAAAATGCAACACAAAAAGATGATGGACGGAATGTTGAACATTGTCAAACATTCACCCCCAGTCACAGATCTGGGTTTAATCCATCGTTATTTTGCTCACCACGCCACCCAAGTTCAGACATTGCCATATGCAAATCAGTCTTGACCCTGTGCCTCATGGAAACAGTCCAGACCGAACTGCCAGGCCATGTCTTCCCTGGACAGGAATCAAGCATCCTAGGACCGGTTTCGGGCTTTCAGCCCTCATCAGCCAGGATAGCTTGACTCCAGTGGCGTAGTGAGCACGGGACCCACGTCTGGGCATACCCTTCCCACTTAGGGTGAAAATGCAACACAAAAAGATGATGGACAGAATGTTGAACATTGTCAAACATTCACCCCCAGTCACAGATCTGGGTTTAATCCATCGTTATTTAGCTCACCACGCCACCCCAGTTCAGACATAGCCATATGCAAATCAGTCTTGACCCTGTGCCTCATGGGAACAGTCCAGACCGAACTGCCAGGCCATGTCTTCCGTGGACAGGAATCAAGCATCCTAGGACCGGTTTCGGGCTTTCGCCCTCATCAGCCAGGATAGCTCGACTCCAGTGGCGTAGTGAGCACGGGACTCACGTCTGGGCATACCCTTCCCACTTAGGGTGAAAATGCAACACAAAAAGATGATGGACGGAATGTTATACATTGTCAAACATTCACCCCCAGTCACAGATCTGGGTTTAATCCATCGTTATTTTTCTCACCACGCCACCCCAGTTCAGACATAGCCATATGCAAATCATTCTTGACCCTGTGACTCATGGGAACAGTCCGGACCCTTTTTAATCAATCTTGTATTTGAAGGTTGTGGTAGGTGTGTTGGGCCCTATTTACTTTTTCTCTATCGCACATGTTAAAACCTGAAGTCATGGGGTTCAGTATTTATGAGTTGCGCTGTATAAGAGTTTCTCACTTTTAAAATGAAGAATTACTTGCAACGTTTGAAGATTTCTGGACTAAAATCCACATGCATGCATTCACCAAGCATTTTCCCTGATAAGTTTCGGTGGGTGTGACCTCCAGAGTTTCTCTGGATAATTCACACCTCATCTCAAGTCCTTATTATCACTCTTTTTCCACTCTGTCCTTCTGAGTGTATTTCCTTTCATTTTCTCTACTTCACCATCCCCCACACATAAATGCTGTAGTTTCTTTTCTTTTGGCACTGCCATTGTTCCATAGCTGTGTACTTTCTCCACCTACCTCCTCATAGAATCGTAATTACAATTGACAAGTATATGACCATCTTTCTCTATCTAATGAAGAGTGGCCAAGACCTGAATGAGCATGTAGCCAGAAAACCTTTCAAGTATTCCACGCATGCTGAGGAGGAGCCTAGCGCGCAACCAAGATGGCCGCGTAGGTGCGAGGCTCCCGAGGACCTCCGCGACCTCCTGCATAAATCCTGACCATATCCTGTCCTAGACGAGGGGACTGTGTTCGTGAGACCGAGCTGAGGTGCCACCCGTTTTCCGTTTCCAAATCGGACCTCGGACACCGGCGGGAGCATCGATTGAGGTTTGCGGCCTTCTCCACGCCGGCCCCCCGGATTGGAGTTGTGGGGCGATCTGGAGACAAAGTGAACAACAGCGGCGGGCGAGGCTGGGCGATTCGCGTACCCCGCACTTTCACTTTCGCTTTCGCGCCCTCCTTGCTGCCAAGCGAGGTAGGGTCGCGAGGCGGCGTGCGGTGGTGTGGCTTCATCGGGGTGCCCTGCCGGCCCGCCAGCTGTGATCCGCCCTTCGGAGCCGTGGTCGCCCTCCCCCGGGGCCCGTGAACTGGTTTGTCAGCCCCTTTCAAGGAGATTGGCACGATTTGGGGACTGGAGCCATGTCCACGAAACAAGATGGCGACCGGGCAAAGGTGAAATCGACCCGCCGTGGCGCAGCCCCTCAGTCTAACAGCATGGATCGCTACACCCTCCAGAAGGGCTCTCCAGAGGCGCCGCGTAGGTCCCCTGTTGGCCCGACTGATGCTCCTGCTCTGCCCACGGATCTGACCCTCCGGGACGTCATGGGCGCCATCGCCGAGATGAAGGCCTCAGTTGACCAGCGCTTTGACACTCTGGCGCAAAAGATTGACTCGGTCCTCGTGGATGTGGGCCTGGTGAGGGCCGATCTGTCCAAGACGAATGACCGGGTCGACTCTTTGGCCCACACCACCTCGGGCCTCACAACGGACGTGGCGGCCCTCCAAAAGGAGGTGCGCCGACTGGGCCAGGCGAGCGCCCTGATGGATCGTCGACTGGAAGATTCCGAGGGTCGGGCCCGGAGGAACAATGTTCGCATTGTCGGGGTGCCGGAGGGACGTGAGGAGGAGGCGGCGGATCTGTTTGTGGAGGACCTGATCCTCACCCGTCTCCAGCCCCGGGGGCTGAGTAAACTCTTCGCAGTGGAACGTGCCCACAGGGTCCCCGGAGGGAGACCTAAGGTCGGAGCCCCTCCGAGGCCTCTCATTGCCCGGATCTTCAACTTTCGGGACAGAGACGCTATCCTGCAGACTTCTAGGCAACAAGGACCGGTCAGACTCGACAATATGGACGTCAACTTCTATCCTGATTTTACTCCGGCGGTCCAGAAGCAGAGACTGAGTTTTCTCGGAGTCAAACGTCGCCTACGGGACCTGAACCTCAAGTATGCGATGCTTTTTCCAGCGAAGTTGAGGGTAGAGGTTTATGGCCGCACGCACTTTTTTGATCGTCCCGAGGCGGCCGGGGACTGGTTGGACACTTTGCCCGGGGATCGGGGCCGGGGGGGTGGGGGGGGCGCGGTTGGTGGGGAGGGCTTGCCGGATCAGGACTGAGGGACTAATAGTAGGCCTTGCTCTGGACAACATTATTGTCATCATTGACTGATTGTGTAAGTTCCCCTCCCGTGGAGGTCGTACGGGGTCTCTTGGGGGCTTTCCCTCCTCCTCTGGGGGACTAGTTAGTGTTTTCATCTATGGGGCGACAGGCACACTGCACTTTGGGGGGGCTGTTTGGGCTCATGCAGGGGTGCAGGGAGGGGGGAGTTCTGTTGGGACGGGTGGGTTGGGGTGGGGTGTTGTTCGTTTTTACCGCAAGGCAAACCCTTTACTGTATTGGTGTTTTTGAGGTGCTCTCGGGGGGACGAATGATGGCTTCTATATGTGATGGGGGGTAGGGATTTGACTTTGTTGTCTTGGAACGTTAATGGACTGGGGGATAGGATTAAGCGAGGTGTGGTCCTGCAGTATCTGAAACGAATTTCGCCAGATGTGGTCTTTCTGCAGGAGACACACCTTATTGGTAATTCCTTTTGTGCCATGAATCGGCGTGGCTATCGTTTGGTGGCCCACTCGGGCTTCACGTCTGGCTCGCGGGGGGTGGGCATCATGGTTAAGAACTCGCTCCCGCTGGAAATAGATGAGGTGCGCCATGATGAGAGGGGACGCTACACTGCCTTGGTGGGGAGAATGGAGGGCAAAGTGGTTGTCTTTGTTTCAGTGTATGTCCCACCGGGGCTACAGTCCACCACTTTTGCGGACCTGGGGCGCCTCCTCCTTGACCTTCCGGGGGGGCTTCTGGTGGTTGGGGGGGATTTCAATGCGGTGGTTTCTGGGACTATGGATCGTCACCCTCCTAGGGACCTCCCCCGGGCGCAGGCGTGGCTGTCCGGCCTCTTAGATACATTGGGATTGGTGGACTGCTGGCGCTTAAAACATCCCACGCAGCTGCAATACACCTTCCATTCGGGTGCCCATGGTAGCCTCTCGCGGCTTGACCATATCCTTGTCCCTGCGGCCTATGCTGGGAGGGTGGGAGAGGTGCGCCATCTGGCACGGGGTATTTCAGATCACTCCCCGCTCCTGTTGCACTTTGGTGTCCTCCCGAGGGGGGAGGGCAGGGTAGCTCCAATCAATGCCTGGTACCTGCGCGACCCCACTGTTCGTGCTGACCTGATTAAATCCTTGCAGCGGTATTTTGAGGAGAATGTGGGGTCTGTCCCTTCGGCTATCTCCCTCTGGGAGGCCTTCAAGACAGTTATTAGGGGGGAGGCCCTCTCCTTCATATCCCATGCCCGGAGGCGCGAGCAGGAGGAGGTGACCCGAGTGGAGGCCGAAATTACTGAACTAGAGGGTGATTTGGGGAGTGGGGTGACGGATGCTGCACTGCATGTTCTACACCTTAAGCAAGCGGCCTATAGGGCCCTCGTCACGGAGGCAGCCAGGGGCCTCAGTAGAGAGCAACAGGGGCGACTGTATGATGTGGGTGATAAGGCTGGTAAATTGATTGCGTGGTTGGATAAAAAGGAGAGAGCGAGTCGTGTGGTTCCGCTGATTGAGAGGATGGATGGTGTACGTGTCACCGAGCCAGAAGACATTGTCTCTTGCTTCGCGGATTATTTCCGCGAGGTGTATTCCCCGGTTTCTCCCTGCTCGGAGGCGGATTCTCATGCCCTGCTTCGAGATATCGCGCTGCCCTCCCTTTCGGTGGAGGACAGGGAGTCGTTGGATGCTGCTCCCACCTCGGACGAAATTGCCCTCGCTATACGCTCGGTCGCATCTGGCAAGGCCATGGGCCCGAACGGCATCCCTATCGAGTTGTATAAGCTGCGACCGGACGTACTGGCACCCCACCTCCGCGCGATGTTCCTGGCGGCCCACTCGCGGGGCTCCCTCCCGCCGGACCAACGTCTGGCTACAATCGTGGTGATCCACAAGGAGGGGAAACCCCGAGACCGGGTTACCTCCTATCGGCCTATCTCGCTCTTGAATGCGGAGCCCAAAATCCTTGCCAAGGTGCTCGCCAACCGACTGGTCGGCGTGGTGGGCGATTTGGTCCACCAAGACCAGTCTGGCTTTATCCCCCATCGCAACACGGCCCTCAATCTGCGGCGCTTGCACGGGGTGCTCGCACGTGTTCCGTTTGTGCAGGAGCCGGCCATCTTGGCGTCCTTAGACGCCACCATGGCGTTTGACACGCTCGAATGGCCATACATTTGGGCGATGCTGGCGAAATTTGGATTTGGACCGGGATTCATCAGCTGGGTTAAATTGTTGTACTCGGGCCCGTTAGCACAGGTGGTAGTGAATGGGCGAGTCTCGGCCCCGTTCGCGCTGGGACGGGGCACGCGACAGGGTTGCCCCTTGTCGCCGCTCCTGTTTGCATTGGCCTTGGAACCCCTGGCGGAGTGGCTGCGGTGGCACCCTTCCATCCGTGGTCTCCGTTGGACCCCCGAGTATGAGGACCGCGTGTCCCTCTACGCTGACGATATCCTTTTGTACCTAGCCTCCCCGCGCAAATCACTGATTGTCCTGGTTGATGTCCTGCGCTCCTTTGGCCGTAACTCAGGCCTTGTCATCAACTGGGCTAAATCATGTGTCTATGTGCTTTCCGGGGAGGCTCCCGTCCTCCCGCGGGGATGTCCGATCCAGATTGCCTCGCAGGGGTTTCGGTACCTGGGTGTCTATATCAAGCTGGACCCGGAGGCCCGCTACGAGCGAAACTTGCTTCCCCCCCTCCAGCGCCTGAAGGAGGACGTCGCGCACTGGCGGCGCCTGCCGCTTTCGCCGCTCGGCTGGGCGGCATTGTTTAAGATGATGTCGTTGCCGCGCTTCCTGTACGCTCTCCAGAACACTATGGACCTAGTCCCGGCGCGCTACTTCCGTGAGGTGGAGAGTCTACAGCGCCGCCTGTTCTGGGACGGGAGGCCGCGTATAGCCCTGGCGAAGTTGACGCTCCCGTGGTATGACGGGGGGATTGCCCTCCCGGACATTAAGCGGTATTACTGGGCCTCTCAGCTAGCTGCAATTAATCACGGCCTCTATGGGCCCGCCTTGAACCCGGCATTTGAAATGGACAAGATGCTCCTGCCCGGTGGCGACTACAATCGAGCGCTCTACTCTGGCGCGCCGGATCCCCGCTTGACGGGGCCCACGCATGTCATGGTGCGGGTGTGGCACGCGGCCAATGTAGCTATGGGGTGGAAGGACCGTTTGACCCGGGCGTCGCCGTTGTATGCGCCTCAGCGGTTGGGCTCCCTGTGGACCTCGAAGGGTTTCGAGAAGTGGGACACGATTGGCATCAGTAAAGTGGGGGACCTCTGGACGAGAGGGGGATTTAAAACATTCGAGACGCTGCAGACGGAGTATCAGCTGCAGGGCAGTGAATACTTTCGGTACTTGCAGGTCCGTCATGCGCTGGGCTCCGTCTTCCCAGACGTCGCCTCCATCCCGGAGTCTTCCCCCCTGGAGGATAGAGTGCTGGATGGCCACGTTCCGGATAGCACGATCTCCCTCATTTACAAAAAATTGATTAATGACCGCTCGGGCCTGCTGACCGGCCTCCGTGAGGCTTGGGTTGCCGACGGGCTGGAGTTGGACGACGAAGACTGGATTTCCGCGGTGGCCTCTCCGAAGGAGGTGGCCATACCGGCTCGCCTTCGCTTCGTCCAGCTTAAGATACTCCACCGGGTTTACATGACGGGGCCAAGGCTTCTGCGTATGGGTTATGCCGAGGATGGGTTGTGTAAGCGTGGGTGTGGTGCTTTGGCGACTTTTTTGCATATTTTGTGGGAATGCCCGAAGGTGGAGCGATTCTGGCGTGGTGTGCACGAGGTCCTGCGTCTGGTTACGCATGTCGCGCTGTTGCCTGAAGCGAGGAGATGCTTGCTGAATGTGTGGGAACCAACTGATTACTCGGTTCCGCAGACGCGATGGGTGACTCTGGGATATATGATTGCTAAGCGTGACATCGCTCAACTGTGGGGATCCCAGCGGCCCCCGGCGGTGTCGGCCTGGAAAGAACATATGGATTGGTGCATGTTCCGAGAAAAGGTGGTGTATGTGGCGAGGGGCAAGCCTGGGGCGTGGGTGAAAATATGGGGCCCCTGGAACGCCTACCGCGGGGGTATCTGCGCGCCACCACTGCTGCCTGCTGCCTCACCGGCTCCGTCCCCCTAGTTGACCCCCTCCCCCAGCCCCGGGCACAGAGTTCCCCCAGTCCTGGACTTGTTTCCCTTCCCCCTCTTTAGACTCCTGTGTATGGTTGGGGTCCCTCACTTGAGGAGCACGTGTGGTTACCTTCGACTGCGGGTTGCCTTGCGGGTGTGGTTTTTCTATGTTGTTGTGTTTGTATAAAATGAAACCGTATTGTGGGCTTAGAGTCATGTGGCCCACGTTGTTGATGCCTCCTGCTTTACTTCTTTGCAACGCCAAGTGCCCTTTTGTAAGTTTGTCAGATGCTCCTGTCACTCTAGCGGCCGGCCGGAAGGTTGTAGGCCCATACTTGTATATACTTGAGATTGCAATAAACGGTTTCAACCAAAAAAAAAAAAAAAAAAAAAAAAAAGTATTCCACGCATCACTTTTTGTATACTTCAATGTGACGCTCTAAGTGGGACAGGTATGCCCATTGAGGGTCCTGTGCACACTGTGCTGCTGGAACCAAGCTACACTCGACTGAAGAGCCCCAATCATGGCAAAACCTGTCATGGGATTCGTGTGTTGTGGTTCAGGGAGGACCTGGCCTTGCAATTTGGGCAAGACTGTCCCAAGTGGAGCAGGGTCAAGACCGATTTGCAGACGGCTGGTTTTGAACTTAGGTGGCATTGTGTGCAAAAGAAAAATAGACTGGGATATGGCTCCCGAGTAACTACCAGTGGCCAAGGTTAATTCAAGCATTCCACCCATCACTTTTTTTTGTATATTTGAGTGTGGGGCATTAAGTGCGACGGGACCAAGTTATAAATGACCGAAGTGATACAATTAGGGAAAAACCAGTCTTGGGTTGCTTAGGTTCTGGTTCAGGAAGGACCTGGTCAGGCAATTTAGTCTGGCCTACTCCAAGTGTAGCAAGGTTCAAACTTAGGTGATATGATGTGCAAAATAACGACTAGGATGTGTCCTGAGTAATTACCATTGGCTGAGATTAATTTAAGCATTCCACCCATCACGTTTTTTAATATTTCAGTGTGATGCCCTAAGTGTGATGCGCATGCCCAGACGTGGGTCCCGTACTCACTGTGCCGCTGGAACCAGGCTATACCCGAACATACCTGGATTCCAAAAGTCCACATAACTCTGACCTTTTTTTAGCGTTATACCAACCCGAGCATCTTTTAAATGATCATTTTTAAGAAGTGGCTGAACAGATTTACACCAAATAACAAAAAGCACACTTTCTGTGTAAAGTCCAATCTGTTTGCCAAATTTGGTGTAATTCTGTTCAGCTCTTCCATGAAGAAGCCAAAGTAGACAAACCTTTTTGGGAAAGATTCATGCTGATTTATCAACACACAAATGTTATTAAAGATACAAAATATTCTCTTTCCTATGGAAACGCTGGCCCAACTATAACTACATAATGGTGATTGACACTGTGTAGTATTTAAGCAAAGCTATGATCTGTCGAGCAGCCGCAGTTGAACACCAACAATAATGCACGCTGTTCTCCCACAAATTATTACTTTAGCAAGGCATCAGACCATTGTCACTATTCAAGAATTCAATTATATTACGCTCCAGAAAAATTATAGAATGAAAAAGTTCCATTTTACCGCAGAAGAACAAAGTGACAGCTTGCATAGTGGCAAAGGTGAGAAATGTGCCTGATGCATTTCAGTCAGCTTGGAAATCACAATCCGCCTTATTGGAGAAGATCACATTTAAAAATATGTTCATGCGATCATAGAACATTCTAGGTTTAAATTTAACATCAACTCCACAATAGAGCATGTTGACATCTGAGAAACCTGGCCTGGTTTTCTGAATATCCCATCAAACTCAGAAAAATACTTGCAATATGGCTGAATCAATAAATAGAAAGAAATTACTATACAAAATATAGAAATAGAATATAGAAAAAAATGACGTTCCATCTCTGTGTGGAATCTGTACAAAGACTTAATTTGCATTCCATGCATCGAAGGTATAAATCCCAATCACCACCTCTCAACCCATTTTGCCTCCCTATATTGTATTACAGTCACTGCCATGTTTCTCAGCATAATGAATACCCACTGCATAAGATAAGATTTGTCAATATGTTTAATGACTCGTAAATGTTCCCAAACCTGTCAATTCATTTTCCTTACACTTCTACCCACATATACCACATCACAAGGACAAATTAGAGTATACATTACAAAATCTTTGAGGTAATTAATGAACGATATTATTTCAAAATTTTGTTTGGAATGAACATTTTCAATCTGTTTAATTATTCATTCACAAATCACAAATGTCACAGTTTCCACAAGTATAAGAAACCAGCTTTGACCAGATTCAATATTTTTTTTCTCTCTTTGATCTAGTGTAATGTTACTCTTAATGATAATATCACCCATTGAATTCACATTCCCATATGTTATGCTAGGCTTAGTGCTAATACAGCTGTGTAGTTCTTATTCAGCATAAAGAACATTCCAATGCCTAGTTAAAATCTTAAATACTTCTCTGTTATCATTAGTAACATTTGTAATAAAAGTATATAGCCTACTCAGCTAAGAGTTTTAGATTTAGGGACCATCAACGTTTCTCTAACCCATCTTTAAGCTTTATTTCGAGCTTGTGTTAGTAGGAGAACCCATCCTGGGAAATCAAAGTCAAATTTGGAAGTACCTAATCTGCCCTTTGTTCTGCCAAGTGCTCCTGTCAACCCCTACACAGTCTATCCCTGCTAAGTGGTCAGCAGTTACTGCCTGCTTGTACGGCCTTTTCTGGGTTCCGAGGCAGCTCATGGTTCTCTAAGCCAGGGTCATTAACTCTCTGAGCCAAGGATTTTTATCTGGAGGTGTGATAAGTGACGCAACTGGTCTAATGGCTCAGGCAGCATAAAGAACATGTAAGAAATTGGGAAAATATTTGAGGGGGTAAGTGCCACCTCAAGTGATAATCACAGTGGTTGTCAGGGTGAGCTACTAAGGTCACTAAATAAACTTGAGCTTAATTCCCTGGTAGGTACGGCACAGAGCAAACAGGATTAACTTGGAGACAATGCCTAAAGTAATTATGCAGTGCTAAAACAATAATACAATTTAAATACCAAACAATACAAATCCCAAAATAAATTAGAAAAATAGAGTACAAATTAATAAAGAAAATGAAACCAAAATATTAAAAATCTAATAAGGAGATCCAGAGATATGCATTTTTAAACTTTTAAGTAGAAATAGAGTTAAGAAGCACAAAGTGCCAGTGATAGTCAATGGTAACAGTAGGACAGGACCTAGGCAGAATTTGACACAGACCATGTTCATCAAAGATTTTACCTTCTGACTTTAGTCCTTTAAGTCCCAATCCCCCACAGGAGTACACCTCCAAAATTCTCCTAGGACCTCACAGGAGGCATTTAGAGATTCATATGGTGGCAGGCAGAGGCCAACGATGGGGTCCAGTCCCCCCATCCAGTTGGTCCTGTACCTTTAACAGGAGGTCATTCTTATGAATCTTGGAGCCCACTTCTTTGCCCTGGGTACAAGAGGGAGAGCAGGTCCAGTCCTTTAGACTCTTCCCAGGTCTCAGACTGCAGGTTTAATTCTCCTCTGATCGTCCACAGGTCCAGGAGTGTTGTTATTTCACAACACTCCTGCAGACACATTAATGCCTTGCACGTGCTAGTCGGTGGGAATGACCTCTGGGGATGCCCTAACCAACTGGTAAATGTTCCTGGGGCTAAATGTACCTACTTTGGATAACTTCAAGATGACCATAGACTTTGGACACAATAAACTTGGGCTCTGAGGGCTGGGGGGGTGAGGGTGTGTGTGTGTGCGTGTGCGTGTGTGTGTGCACGCGTGTGTGTGTGTGTGTGTGTGTGTGTGTGTGTGTGTGTGTGTTATGTTATGTTATGTTATGTTAATCCTAATGTCCTCCCACATATAACACCAAAATCCAGTTTTAGGCAGTCTCTATACCCCCAAAAACTCAGAGGCAGGGAGTCTGGCAGGGCAAAGCTGAGCTTTCAGCAGGCAGACAGTGGATATACACAAATTATTTTTTCATTTTGTTTCCCTCTTTTGAAGTAAGCTTCAAATGTCATATGAAAAGCCCCAGCAGACCCGTCAAGCAGGTCTTAACACTCCAGCAGGATCTGACACTGTGCTTTCAACAAGAGGCACATTCTGATTTACGCTGGTCTGGCTGGAGGGATAATACAAAGATGCAGGCCTGGATGTGAGCTACATCTGCCTTTGATAGGGTAGACGTTTATTAATTTAACCCAGCCAGCCCTCTGGCCATCCTGCCAATGGCACAACGAAAGCCTCCCTATTCCCAAGGCCTTTTGTCCCCATCATGAGAGAAAGTTTGCACCTCTTCCACGTCCCTTGAAATACTAATTTCTGGCTGGCAGAAGGGAGAGAGCAAATCTCTGATTTACCTCCCAGGGACTTCAGGCAGGGCAAAGGTACCTTTTTAAAAGTCATCTTCCAAAATATTCATTACACATCCGACTTTAACAGTGAATTGGGTTGTAATAAATATTTATAAAAGGACAAAAATACAATTTGTAACTGTTTCCTAGCCAGAGATACCATTTATTAAACTCCTTTCCGATGGAACAGCCAACCCTGCCACATTGATAACAAGCATTGGCATAGCCAATAGGTCTCGCTTTTGGGACCTTATAAGTATTTAGTTATGCAGCACAATATCCTTGGTGCAACAACATTAACTGTTGCATGGTTAAACACTTATAAGGCCCCAAATGCGAGAGCTATTGGCTATGCCAATGCTTTTTTTATTTTTTATTTTTAAGGACAAGCAGTGCTATCAGGCTCCGGCTGCCATTTAGAGGTAGAGAGAAAGAGGTGTGTAGAGAGGTGTGTAGAGAGAGGTGTGTAGAGAGAGGTGTGTAGAGAGAGGTGGGTAGAGAGGTGTGTAGAGAGAGGTGTGTAGAGAGAGGTGTGTAGAGAGAGGTGGGTAGAGAGGTGTGTAGAGAGAGAGGGCTAGAGAGAGAGGGGTAGAGAGAGGTAGCGAGAGAGGGGTAGAGAGAGAGGGGTAGCGAGAGAGGGGTAGCGAGAGAGGGGTAGCGAGAGAGGGGTAGAGAGAGAGGGGTAGCGAGAGAGGGGTAGTGAGAGAGGGGTAGCGAGAGAGGGGTAGCGAGAGAGGGGTAGAGAGAGAGGGGTAGAGAGAGAGGGGTAGAGCGAGAGAGGTAGAGAGAGATAGGTAGAGAGAGAGAGGTAGAGAGAGAGGTAAAGAGAGGGGTAGAGGAACATAGGTAGAGAGGTAGAGATAGAGAGGTAGAGAGAGGTAGAGAGAGAGAGGTAGAGAGAGAGGTAGAGAGAGGTAGAGAGAGAGAGGTAGAGCGAGAGGTAGAGGTAGAGAGGTAGAGCGAGAGGTAGAGGTAGAGAGAGAGAGAGAGGTAGAGAGAGAGGTAGAGAGAGAGAGGTAGAGAGAGGAAGAGAGAGGGTTAAAAGGTGGTAATTGTGCATTTGTCGGAACACTAGTGGCACATCAGGCAGTACGTCCTACCTTTTTAAGCTATTCTCATAGTGTGTTCTGGGACTTGTAGTTTCACTTTTAAAACTGCAACTAGTTCCTCAAAAAACAGCATGAAAAGCGAGGGCTGGCTAAAGGTGCCAGTGCCACATGTACCATACGTGGGTCCTCATTACAGATATGTTGTTTAACTTCAGTCCTTCGCTTGCAGTTATAAATAGAGAGAATCTGAATGTGGCAGTGCCAGAATGTAACAATAAACTGGTCTGGATAAACCACTCACACATGACCTGCGCAGATTAAAAGTCAGGGTTTTGCACTTGCCAAAAAGTTCCGTACAGCGATTGCAAGCCGTGCTTTTTAAATTTAAACCATTAGTCCATGATTGGTAGAGTTGCCGGATTTCTCCCCACCCACTTATAGGCGGTAAAGACTGCTCTCCTATAGACTCTACGGGCACTGCGCCACTCTAGCAAGTGAAAAGGACATCGAGAAACAGGAAGTACCCATCGTCACGTGACACGTCCTTTTAGAGAGCCCGGAGTGCCCTGTGCCTTCCTTCAAGGCAAGGTTGTGCTTCCTGGGAGAACATTCAGCTCCTGTCCTTGAGAGGAAGGACAGACCGGGGAGGGGGTGCCAGACAGATGGGCGGGAAGAGAACGGCCACGGTAAGACTGAAGAGGAGGCAGGTAAAAAAAAAGAGAGAACAGCAACAGGGAGACCACGAAAGAAAGGAGGCGGGGATGGGCTGGGGGTCGTGTGAGGGGGCAGCCAGCGCCCAGCTGTGAGGAATGATGGAACGATGGGCAAAATTGAATGGGGGGTTGGGGGAGCTTGATGTGGGGGGTGGGGATGCATACGGGGAGATTATGGGCGAGATAGATGGGACCTAAGCGGAACAAGCGGGGGGAGGGATGCGAGTGGTGCGCGCGTGAAGGTAAAAGTGAAAGCAGGCTGGCGAGTGGTGTGCAATGTGCGCGCACCATGATGAGAGAGGAAAGCCTGGTGGCGCCTCTGCTCGTCATTGTGCGCATAACCGCACGCTTTATGCCACACGGTCGGACTTTTGAAAGCCCACTCACTAAATGTCTCTCCAGAGCAGCGCATGCGCTGGCTTAGGTGAGACCTAAAAACATTTGAGGTGCTAGTCACTGTAAGGACATTTAATATTACCCTTTACATGGCCTAATTTTAAATACCATGCCCCTTGCCTTAAAGGGAAGTAAGGCTTTCTTAGGGGTGACATAAATATTTAAAAGGAGGGTTTTAGACCTGTCAAAACGGGTTACTTTGTCAGGTTGAATTTGCTGGTTAAACCTGCACAGTCAAGCAACTGGTGGCAGGCCTGCAGTTATGTTTGCATTGTCACTCCTGTGGGCGGCACAACAATTTCTGCAGCCCGCTGGTGACATTTAACTTACAGGCTCAGGGTGCATATTGGGCACCATTTGCTAGAGACTTATAGGTAAGTTAAAAATGCCAATTAGGGGTATGCCAATGTAATCATGTTGAAAAGAGGAAAAGAAGCACTTCATGACTGGTTAGTAGGGGTTAAGTGAAGAGAGTTCCACAGCCAGCAAAATTAGGGTTTAGCAAAAAGGCAAAAGAAATTGGGATGACACTGCAGATAGGGCAAAATTTCCAACTGTAAATATTTGCAAATTTACTTTTCTGCTTAAGTTATCCAAACGTATTTTAACGTTAAGTCGGACTTTAAAAACTAAGCGGGAAACAACTTTGGAGCATTTATCTAGCCATTTCAGTCAGTCTCTGTACTTAAGTGCGTTTTCCCTTTCTTACCCCTCACATTCAACTGTGATATCTCCTGTGCCCTTCACTGTTCCATAACTCTTGGGTCTAATTTGTCTATTTTCCTCTAGGCAGAGTTCTCTGAGCTGAATCTCGCATCGTACGTCAATGGCGGATGCATGGTGGATATGAACGTCATGAGGAATGGCTCCAAAGTAGTCAAGTAAGGATTGCTGCATAATCTGGTGTTTTCCATATTGTACAGGAACGGCTGTGTAACATTGAGTATAGCACCGTCTAACTGATGACTGAAGGCATGCTGCAGTGTGATCTTGTTTCATGGAATACCCCAAGCTTTGGTGTCCTCCATTCTGAGTTTCTCTCTGTCCGTCGCAGCTGAATGAGGCAGAACACCCACCGCAGAACACGCACAGATGAACATACTATGGCAGAAGTAGCTAAACCAACCCACACACAAAGGAGCAAGAGACAGACCACATCACAGTTACACAGGAGTCTGACTCCTAATGATTCTGCTGCTGCCTGGACTGACCCATCCGGGCCATCTCACTATAATCTTAAATGGATGAAAATGATATCCGTAATTCCAAGAGCTTTAGTTAATTTTGCTGTCTTTTGACTTTTCTATGCTGCTTGCTTTATATAGCACTAAGGCCCCAATTTACTGTCTTTTGTATTTAAAACAGAAAACGGAAATGATGTCATCTTCTAGTGGCTCTCAGTGCTGTCAGTCATGGTTTCCAGACAAAAGGCCATGCATAGTATGTTGAGAGGGCCAAAATGAGAAGGCTCTCCAATGCAGCTTAAAAATCGAAGCAGTGTACAACCTGCCAAATAGCGCCTCGCAAATTGCGTCACATTTGCGACTCGCAATGTGAAAGGCGCTGTTTGGCATGTACAACAGTTAGTTTAACACTGTTTGCGATTCCCAATGGGGTCGCAAATTGCGAGACTTATGAATATTAAAAAGCCTCTCGCAATTTGACAGGCCCTCACAGGGATGGTGGTCTGCTGAGCTTTAAATAAAGCAGTTTAAAAAAAAAAAATGTATGCAGCCTATTTTCCTTAAAGGAATAAAGGATGCATTTATAAAAGAAAATGAAACGTTTTTGTTTCATTTTTTAAGAACAGGCAGTGGTCCCTGGGACCGCTCCTTCCTAATAGCGAGTTGCAAAACAGTATTTTGCGAGTCGTAATTTATTTACGAGTCGCAAAATACTGTTTGTACATGGGCCCATGCTTTTTAATATGTGCAAACGGTTCTAAGACCCGTTTGCGCACGCCACAAAGCGTCGTACATCTGGCCCTCAAAGCCTGCAGACGCCCTAGGGCCAGCGTCCATATACGAGTTAAGTAAATGAAGTGCACTTGTTGCAATTTCAGTTTTACAAACAACAAAGAATAATTCTGGATATAAATACAGATGAACTGAGCAAAATATGTCAATAAATACAGGCAGAAATGACCAATAAGTAAAGATATACTTTAAATGTGGGAGGCCTTTATATAGACATCCTCCCAAGTGCCCAGAATAGGCTCCTCTTGGTTATGTACACATGATCCCGGTAGGTGGTTTTTCTGCCCTTCCCTGAGGCTGTTCCTTCATCACCAACTAATAGAGTAGCTACACTGAGAAACACCCTATAGCAATCACGAGGCCACAAATAAAAGAAAGCAGGGCCAGAATCCTGGAAAGGCGCCGAGGTGGTTCAGATCTATAAAAAGGGTACCAGAGAAGACCCCTCAAATTACAGGCCAATAAGTCTGATCGACGCAATGCAAAAGGTGTTATGTAGGATGCTCCTACAAAGACTCCAAACTTGGTTAGAAGAGGAAGATGTCCTCCCCCAATACCAGGCTGGCTTCAGGACCAGCACTGGAACGATCGACCAGGCATTTAGGCTACTCCTTATATACTGGAAAGTCGTGGTAATTGGAAAGGGCAGTCTTTACCTTGCATTCATTGACTTAAAGACTGCCTTCGATCTGGTACCTAGGATCAGGCTGTGGCAGACCCTTAAAGACATGGGTATCCCTCCCCTAATCCTCAATCTATTGACCCGCCTTCATGAGGGAAACTATGCCCAGGTGAGATGGGGGACCCAAGGCCAGTTGACGGAACAGATTCCTGTTTGCAGGGGATTCCGCCGGGGCTGCGTCATGGCCCCCACCCTGTTCTCTTTATATGTGAATGAGGTGGTGAGTTTCCTTCAAGAAGATCCTGCTGATGCCCCAATCCTGGCAGGCGATAAAGTACCGACCTCCTATTTGCTGACGACACCTTGCTGATGTTGAAGACCCCAGCGGTGCTACAAAAACTAATGAACAGATATCAATCCTTTTGTGACTCTCAGGGGTTAGTCATCAACACCTTGAAAACAAAGCTCATGGTATTCAACCCCCACAAATCCTTTACCAACAACCTTACGTTAAATGGTACCTTCTTGGAGAGAGTCAGTACCTTCGATTCTCTTGGCATCCGACTCTCAGATAAAATGCCCTGGAGGCCCCATTTAGCCAAAATGCTTATAAATCACAAACGTGTGGTCGGGGCACTAAGCAGAGAACACCGCTCCTTGTATAGTAGGCCAGTTGCTCCGGCCCTCGTAGTCTATGATGCTAAGGCAGTAAGCTCAGCTCTGTACGGAGCTGAGCTATGGGGGTTTGATAATACAGAGGACATCAGTAGATCTGAGCATACGTTTTTGAGGGATTTGGTGATGCTTCCCCGTAACACTCCACTAACACCCCTAATGTATGAGACGGGCAGGCAGCCGTTTAGAGATACTGCCAAGCTACGCCCATTGCTCTTCTGGGCACGCCTAAGGCGCATCCCAGAGCTCAGCAAATAAGCTGCAGCACTAACGGAGGTGATGAACCTAGATGTGGATCAGAGGGTTAAATGAATATCAAATGTTAGGGAAACGATGACACTACTGGGCCTTAAAAAATCATGGGATACCCAAAACCCCCAAGCAAGGTAGAGCTCAAGCACATATACTGAGGTTGGATAGACATCAAGGAACTTAGCAAGCCCAATGTGGGGAGGTTAACAGAGGATTTTCTCAACTATAAGCAGACCAGAAGCCTCGAGCCCTATCTGGATACAATTCAGGTCACACATCCAATTTAGGCTTGGTACACTCCCACTCCATACACTAACATCAAAATGGCGTTTACCCAAACACATAACAGAAGTTTGCCTCTGCTGCGGAGCCCCATTGGTGTGTGTTGCCCATGTCATGTTTGCCTGTCCAGCCTACAACACCGCGAGGTCCAAATGGCTAAAACCGATCTACAGACACATGGGCACCCGCGACAATCGGGCCGCTTTGCGCATCCTGGAATCCAACCCAAGTGTACTTTTCACCTGCGGGGTGGCAAAGTTTCTAAGTCATGCTTGGATAGTCAGGCAAAAAGCCTTGCGAGGGGTGCCTTAATTTTACGCTTGCACACATCGAAACCTGACTGAAGAGCTCGCTACTTGTGGGGCATCTAAATTCTAAGCTATACGCAACTAGTCAGGCAGAAAGCCTTGTGAAGGATGCCTTAATTTTCATGCTCTAGGCCACACTTACACGTCACCTTAATCCCAGAAAGCTTTCTTAGAATGTTAAAACACGGCCACTTTATACAAGCCCGATGGGTACCACAGACAAGTTTTTATCCCTTTTAAATATCAGTTTTTAATTGTATGCATGATTTTAGGTATGAATTTGTATGTACAGCTTTGCAGATAAGTGATTTTATGCTTTGTGGTGCAACATCAAGTCTAAAAATGCTGTGTAAGCACAATCTCCAGTTTAATTATGTACTAAACCGATTATTTGTATTAATGTATTCCTCATATTTGCTGTACAAAGGTTGCATAATGTTTTTATGATACAAGTTATCGAAATAAAGCAATTGATTGATTGATTGATCTGTACACATGATCCCGGTTGGTGGTTTTTCTGCCCTACCCTGAGGCAGTTCCTTCATCACCAACTGATAGAGTAGCTACACTGAGAAACATCCTATAGCAATCACGAGGCCACAAATATAAGAAAACAGTGAAGAATTTCAAAATAAAACTACTTAAACAAAAAAGCCCAACCCCTATCATAAACTTATTGAAAAGAATGCTGATGGATCCTAGTGAATGAATGCTGAGTGTTGCTTTATAATTCTGATCTGAGACAACAATGGGTAGTATCCAAGTAAGGGAATGTGGTAACTCTTTTCTATCAACTCGTGCACCAACAATATAATATAATATTGAAGAATTTTCTGAATGACTTTCTATACTAGTGGTATGTGCGGTTTTCCTTTACTGCCTCAGCTGCCATGTGTAAATCACTTGTTGTTTTAAAAATTGTGAAATGGAATGTATTCATATAAATAGGAAGAGCAAATGTACCTGAACAGTACAACCAATATGGTAAGATAAGGAATATCTAAATTAAACAAGCATTGGCAAAACCAACAAGTCTCGTCTTTGATCATTGGTGCAATGATTAATTTAATTTTTTATCGCAAGCTTATGCCACAAAAGTAAAAAGAAAACATCCTGCCACTTTTAAATGCAGCCATATAATGGCAATAAATATTAGAATTTTAAAAATGTACTATTGCATAATATTTTATTAGGACTGCTCTCTAGCAGGCTATTTGACATTGAAAAGGTATGGAAGCCTTATTATTAGCTTATTGTATAGTAGCAGCAAATATGATTCTTAGTGGTAGAAAGAAAAGTTGCTATTGGCTTTGAATTATTATAACCTGAAGGCATTCTTTAAACATACAAGGATGACAAAAACAAATTTAAAAAGCTAAAGAATGAAAGAAAAAAGTGTTGGCAACTTAAAGTATTGCCCTCCAGGCCTGGCACCGAACTGCTCTGCTTTGTGGGTGGATGTGCGCATGTGATTAGGAAGATCGCTCGCAGTGCAAGAGAGACAGAGACTAAAGCGGGCTAACCTAGTGCCCCATGCTGTCTACTCTTGAGGGTAGAAGCAAAGTGTGAATGACAGTGTAACAGAACAATGGATTAAAGGGGCAGATCCAGAGCCCGTCTGTGTATTTATTCATGTAACTACACGAGGCTAGCAAGAGAGCTAAAGCTATCTGTATGCCAGGCTGAAAAAACACTAAACATGCAAACTATCTTCTGCACCAAAAAAGTATGAAAATGTCATCTAATTCATCCCAAATAGATCCCTAAATTTTAAATATACAATATTTTCTGTGAGGAAGATTCCCTTGTAATCTCTAATCACACACTAAACATGGGGCTAACTTCTTTAGCAAACACACAGACACACACACACCCTTTCTCCTTCCCATCTGTCACATACATTCATAGAAGCCTTTTCCATTTTGTATCCTGTGGTCTAGGTGCTACTGATTTTAGGTATTGTGTTTTAGAGTGATTTTCTGTTCAGCCTTTCCCTAGGTTGGTTTTCATTAGAAATCTGTGTACACTGAGTCGAGATGAGGGGAGTGATGAGACCCTGACAGTTGCATCTGATAATGTGCATCCCCCAGACCATCTTCTTCTCTGATGGGCCTCAGGCACCAGGATCTTTCTTGGTCCCATGCCAGAGAAGGCCAAGGAGCAGCTGGCAGTGGGGGACTGTGCAGCCAAATTTCGAGGGCGGCTGAAAAAGATTTCGGGGGGGTGCCTAATTCTTCCAGCCATAGGCAGAGTGGCTCTAAGAAGGGGTGAAAACACAATTAAAGCCTCATTAACAAGTAAATGGTCTTTTAAAGACCTGTGAAGTACTCGGGTGCGGTTGCATTGAGACGGTCGCCAGCCCACGAAGCTGTCTCAGCCCGGGTTGACACACACGACGGGGGGGGCTGAAGCCCAGTGAACCCAATGGGTGTTGCGCGCTTGTGCCTGTGCCTGCCATGCTAGTGATGGAATCAGTTTAGCTCAATCCTCAGACATTTGTCTGGGTTCTCCAGTGTATGGGAAGGTTATGGTGAAGCCAAAGGAACTGGGGTAGGAAGTAAAGGCCAATCCGAGCAACCTTGAGCAGCGCCAGCTCCAGCACTCGGTAAAATTAGGCACACACCGGGCAGGCGGGAGCGTGGGGAGCTCCGTTTGCATTCCACCAGCCCCAACTTCAGGCTGGGGAGCACAAGAGAGTCTCAGGCCTTGACCCTGATCCTGGTCATTGTTGGGCCTCATAAATAGCCTGGAGGTCATTGATGACCTTGGGACCTGCCAATGGGGGTACTGGAGGTGGGGTCACTGATGATCTTTGAAGATATGGGGTGGTCTTTGGTGATCCTGGTTGGTAGAACAGCAGTAAGTGGAGGACTTCATGGACAGGAGGGCAGTCATGTGTTTTTATATTTAGGTTGTACGGTGAGCATCATTGATGAGCTCGGTAGGGGTGATTGAAGTAACTGGTCAGCCCTGCAGGTAGATTCGAGTCATTGGTGGGTTTGGTAAGCTGGCAGACAGGATGGCGCCACTGCAGGTCTCATTAGTCGGCATCAAAATCATTGGTGATCTTGGTAAGTGATCCGGAATACTTAGTGGGCTTCGACCTTAAGATGGGTGTCATGAATACTTAGTGGGCTTCGACCTTAAGATGGGTGTCATTGGTGGGCTTGATCGAAGGATGGGATTTAATGGTGAGTTTGGTCAGTTGGATTTGTTTTGTTGGTGAGCTTGTGAGAGAAGATGGTAGTCGCTGGTTGTTCTGACAAAAGTCCTGGGTGAACAATATATTTATGGTGGCTGGACAGGTACGAAACACTATGGAACATGAATATCCCCAACATAGTATACGGAATGTTCCACTGTACTGAAAGTGAAAGTGATATCTTGGATTTTGGTTATTTGGTCCTGGTGTCCCACTAACCTAGCCTGAGCGCAGAGGCCTAACCTCTCCCTGACCATGTAACATCCAGCATCTGTCCTGTGACGTGGAGGGGCATACCACGCATGCCGTCATAGTTGACAAAGGATTACTGCCTTTGTTCTGGCTGTGTCACATAAAACCAGTGGTGGCAGCTTATTGTGTTTTGCAATTTGTAGTGTGATCAGACCCTTTTTCCTGTGTCAGTCCTGGAGAGTATGGTGTAAGATCATCCTGCATGCTGCCGCTGTGTTGATCTCCATCTACAAAGTAGGAGTTCACCCCGTGATGACAGGCACACTACCCGCGACCGCCACTGATCACCAACCGGTAACGAGGGTGCTTAGCTGCACCTGGGTGGAGAGAGACTAACATGAGTGGGCAAATCTGCTGTTCTTGCTTGCGACGTTTTGGTACAAACACCCCTAAAGACATTGAATTGAGTTGCACACTTAACTTGTGAGAACATTTGAGTGATCTGCACCTGTACCTAATCCTTGCCTACATCCTAGTACAATGAGGTAATAGCAGTATCTTTACCATAGTGTGCAGAAAGACGGGTACTGGGTAAGGAAGGGGAAGTTCAGCTTCTCATGGTTAAAGTGCATGTTATGACTAGGGGTGGGCGGAATTTGCGAAATCCACTTTCGCAAATTATCGCGAAAATGTTAAAAATCATCGCAAACACGCGGAAATATCGCGAAGATGCGGAAGTTTTTTCCCCGCATGTTCGCGAGATTTTCTGCATGGTTGCGGCTCGCCAACTTACCCATGCGGTTGCTCGCGGGCGCGGCCATCTTGTTTTCAGTTGTCTCGCGGTGCATGATCACGAGAAGAAAGACGTGATCGCGCGACGCATGACGTCACTGCGGGCGCGAACTGTCGCGAGACAACGCAAATGGCTAAAAACAATACAACATCTCATGGAGAACGCGACCGGATCAAGAAAACTTGTAGGCGAACGCAGGGATTCAGGCAAGGCGATCGCGCGCGCGCGAGAATGTATTATTTTACAGCACGAGCAAGAACCAAATTATCGCAAAGCTGCGAAATGCGGAAATTTTGACATTTTCGCGCTTTCCGTGGAACGCGAAAATGTCAAATTATCGCAATTTCCGCGAACGGAACGAAATTTTAGCCCAGGCCTAGTTATGACAACCCTCTACGATATATTAAGTGAATTATATTGTATTTAGTTCGATTGTGAAATAAAAGTACTTTCTTTTATATAAAAGATGAGCACTGGTCAGGACAACAAGGTATTGTCTCTGTTGGTCGATTGTTGAGTTCTGAACTCTTGCCTCCCACACTACAGACTGACAAAGCTTTGACTGCTCACTGTTGCTGCCCTAGACACCAAGTACAGGGAGGGATGTACTTATTATTAGGACGGACACAGATGGGAAATGACCTCAGCCACCACGGTTGGGGCCTAGTAGCCCTAGCCTGCTCTGTGGGTCCTGGAATGAGCTCTGACCCTGTAAATTGCTGATGGACGATACAGGTAGGAAGGCAATTCTTGTTGGGATCGCCAAGTAATGTGTGAATCATGTATGCACACTTAAAGAAACAAACAAGATCTGGAAACACAACTAGGATTCTTGTAGCCCTTTGATGGGTTTGTGTTTCAGCCCCTGTGGCTGGACGTGCAGCTGCCTCTTACTCTTTGGTACTCTGGTCCCTCAGGTTGAGAGGAGTTCATTGGTCCACTAGTTGGAATGAACAGGATCCGGAAAGGCTGTCACACTTCAGAGTAGGGCTGCCACTGTTCCAAGAGAAAAATACCAGCCATTTATTGTTGTTTTAAGAGTCTGAAAATGCCCGTGTATGGTAATAATTAGGACTTTAACCCCTTGAGTGCCCATGACGAGATGGTCTCTTCATGGGCCGCGGTTGCGCTGTGCCCATGACGAGACTATCTCGTCATGAACCCCGCCCGCTAATTCAACGCCCGGCACAGGGCGGGGAAAGGGCGGGGCACACAAGGGGTTAAGTGACACCGTATGAATTCTTTTGTAACTTGGCTTTTCTGCCTTTGTTTACTTTAATTATTAGTCAGGGATCATCCGCGCATCTCTAGAACACATTTAAAAGTGCTTTTTATTTCTAATTGCTGTTTGTAGTACGATCAGATAAGGGTTAAAAACACTGGCTTTTTTTAGGGAGGAGCCAAGATGGCGATCGGGACGGCAGCGTAGGCTCCCGGCTCCGTGAACCTCCGCATCCCGCACAGATATCCTGCATGAGATCCTTAGCCTGCGCTATATGCCCGTGTTGGTGGTTGAGAGCGGCAACCGATCGCGTGATTCTGAAGTTTCTGGCAGCGGTACCGCCGGAGAAATGTTCATCTGAAGTTTGCGGCCTGTGCAACCCTGGAACCGGGACCTCGGGTGGACAACATGGCCGGGCGGCAGTTCAACAACAGCGGCCATTGGTGACTGGGTGGAGTCGGAATACCGGAGCGGCGCGGATATTGGCCGGAATTTCGCCGTGGTCATTCCTACCACTGGGCGTAGCGGAACGAGTGCATGCCCGAGGTGGCAATTCCAAGATTCTTCGTTAATTGTCTGAGCCCTCGCCAGTGAGCTGCTCGGACACTGCCTGTAACTCGTCCCGATTTTCGCGGGCTGCTCCCGGATTTTCGTGGGCGCTGGTCCAGGGTGAGGATGACTGTTACCTGTGACCACACACTGGATACATATTTTGCCTGCCCCCGGAACCCTGTTTGCAGTGACTTGGAACTTGATGCGCTTGTGCCTGAGTCCCGGTCCCAATCTGGGGTGGAACTACCCTGCGGCCATCTTGATAGGATGGATTCTATCATCCTGTACACTGGGTTTCAGCAAGATTGGGAGTGTGTGGCTAAGAGGAGCGGAGCGGGCGCGGGGAGCTGTGCTGGGGTACGGTGACCTTCTCGAAGCTCTCGGTGCCCTTCGTTCCACCCTGGTTCACGGGGCCTGGGTATTGGGGAGAAAGCTTGATGGTATTGCGTCAGCGTCGGAACAGTTGCGATCTGCCTCTCCCCAGGTACACAAGGACTTGTTTCACTTCACACAGGAGGACAGTGTCGTGGCCGCCCCTGTGCATAGGGGAAAGCTGGAGACTCCGGACAATGTGCCAACGTGTGGTCGGCTGGCTGTAGGTCTGGTCTGTTCCGGAGGTTTTAGATTTGAGCAGAAGGTGGTGGCTTTGGCCCACGCACAGCCTCCGGCGACCCAGGCAATATTCAAGCAACGGTCGCCTGCTCTGGCTGATTCCTCCATCCTGGACCTTGTGTGCAGTGCATGTCCTGGGGCAGTACTGGGAAAGATGATCCTCCATAATGATGACTGTGTTGGTATTCAGAGACGTCCACCCTACATGTGTGTGTCGCTTCCTGGTCTTTTTTGGACGCTCCTCTTCCTCGTAACATTGGACATGGCGCTGGGTCGATGGGTATGCATTGGTGGATTCGCAAAGAGAGGCCAAGGATAAGACTGATCCTTCAGAGGTTGTCATCTAATAGGCGGGCGGGCACAGGGGTTGCGTGCTCTCACGGCATAACTGATAGTGTAATAGGTGCATAATGCTCCCCATTTTTCTTGACATGGTCGATTTTTGTGGATTACTGTTTGCTTTGGGGAGGAACACATTGTGCGGGAGGGAGAAGCCGGGGGCATGTTTGAAGGCCCTCCTCCAGTTTATTAATACTCTCTCCACTCCCCCGTTAGGTGGGGTTTCCTTTCTTTCTCCTTTTTCTCTGTTTCTTCTATATTTCGGGTCTGGTTCCGGGGCGACAGGCACACTGCTGGGGGGGGGGGCCGTAGTCATCTGCAGAGGTGCAGGGTGGGGGGCTGGGGGAGGGGATTTTTTAGTTTTTACTTTGTTTCTATGGCCTCCTTTTTCTTCTCTTATCTTTCTTTGTCTTTCTTTTCTGGGGTCAGTACGGTAGGTTTCCTTCGCTGTCAATCACTGCTTTTTCATTTGTGCCTCAATTTCCGTGGTGTTTTCTGGGTCTTAGGGCAGGGGACTGCAGGCGCAAATGACTCGTGATATTCCTCCACATCCTGAACCTCCTGTTTCAGCGCCATTGACTTGATAGATTGCTGTTTATTGTTGACGTTTACTATTCTGCCTGCCATTTTTCGCAGCTGGGAAACTGTTTGGCACCTGATCCTTCCATCCTCTATTATAAAATGAAAACCTTTTATATCCTGGTTTCCTACTTGGGCTGTTCAGTGGCCAAGAGTATACTAGCATGGAGATTCTGCTCCCCGAGGTGCTGCCTGTGATTAAAATTTGCTTTCTGTTACTTTAACTGCTTAGCGGCCGGCCCCGGGGGTTGTAGGCCCATACTTGTTTTTGGTTGAAATGTCAATAAAGGTTTTTAAAAAAAAAAAAAAAAAAAAAAAAACACTGGCTTTAGGTGATTTTTGTACCAGCCGGGACTTTAAAATACCGGTGGTGCCGGTAGAAAATAGGCCTGGTGGCAACCCTCCTTCAAAGGCACTGTCTGACTCTAGATCTGTAGATCCTAAATGCAGGTGTACCTTGTGCTGTTTTATTTATTTAGTCAGTTAGTTATTTATTAAAGGTATTTGTATAGTGGGGACCTAGCCAAAAGGCACTGAAAATAACAGGAGAAATACATACAGAGGCCCAATTCACCAAGGGACTTACGATTCATAAAGGTACGCGTGCGGAGTCTCCATACTCAGGGCGGAGTCTCCGCACTCGTGGAGGAATCCCCGCGCTTGGGACAGATTCTCTGCACAGCACACTCTCTGAAGTGCGCAGTGTGGAGATTCCTTTCCGAGTGCGGATATTCCGCCACGAGTACGGAGACTCACCAGAGTACAAAGACTCTGCACTCGTATCTTTGAGTTGTAAGTCCCTTTGTGAATCAGGCCCAATATAATGATGAGAGGAGGCGGGGCAGGAAGATGGAGAAACAAGTTTAGACATTAAGGTAGAGCAACTTTCCAAATGAACACCCTAAGAAGACTGAAACCTTTCATACCTGCAAATGACTTCAAACATGCTGTCCAATCTCTAGTAATCACCAGAGTGGAATATGGGAGTGTTGTTCTCTGCGGCCTTCCCAGAACAACGACAGCCCCGCTAAGAGCCTCAATCAATGCAGCCGCCAGACTAATCACAGGTTCCAAAAGAAACTGTCACATCGCCCTAGACTTGCGTTCCCTTTACTGGCTACCCTTTGAGGCCAGAATCCATTTGAAAATCGCCTGTATGACACACAAGGCACCTTGCAGAAAAACTAGTGCTATTGGGTGGCGACAGAACTAAAAGGAGTTCATATAACCTGCTTTTGAAACTACAACGCTTTAAAAAAAAAAAGAAAACTTATAACCGCTCCTTCTCAGGAATGGCATCCTTCAAAAAGGAAGTTAAATCGATTTCCCTTACAAAATTCACTTGATCTTTTTGATGCAGGATGGTGGATATGTGCTGTGTTGGATCAGTTACCATTTGTTTGACCTATTATAAGCAATATTATTTGCGTATGTATATGCCTATGTCGCATCTGTCTATTTCCCATTTTTCCTGTATATGTTGTAAATCTCTCTGATACCCGCAAGGGTCTGGTCCGCACTATATAAAACCTTCAAAATAAAAATAAATAAATCAAATTCTGAACCGATTCAATTTAGGTATTTATTTCATTAAAGGTGTGTCATGTGTAATGCTTAGTGCACCCGCACCCATCGATGAGCTGAAGTGGCATAGTTATAACAGTGACAGGGTGCGTGATGGGGTCAAAGCACCTGAGCCAACAACATTTACACCAACATTAACATCAATCAATCAGTCTCTCAGGGGATTTGTAAAGTGCGGCTAATCACCCGTGAGGGTCTCAGAGTGCTGAAGTAGCTAGCTGCTTCGTGGTGATCTGTTCATTTGAACAGCCAGGTCTTGAGTCCTTTCCTGAATTGCTGGAGCGATGAGGCGGACCTGAGGTGTAGGGGAAGGTCATTCCAAGCTTTGGCCACCAGATGTGAGAAGGAACGTCCATGTATATTCTAATCTGATACCTCCCAAAAAAAGCGATGCATTTCAAATACGTGCCTTTGTGAAGTGATTGTGAAATGTCGTAATGTGCGGATGACAGTCGCTGGTCTGTGGCACCTCAAAGCTGATGGACCACATCTGGCCACTTTGGAAAGCTCTCAGAGGCACAGTTCACGTTCTCACAGCCAAAATTGTACTTGAGAGGACACATCTGGCAGCCAGGCCTTGGGTGGGGACCGCTGGCCTTGCAGCTGTTGGGGAAGTGACAGGTGGCCACTCTGAGTGACTGGGACACCGTAATGGGAGAACACTACAAAGAAAAGAGGACACAGAGGAAATGTTAGGGGATGGCTGCTTACTCACATATCGGTCTAATCTTGAGGGCTGCTCTATACGGGGTCCCGCTCTAGAAGGTGTGAGAATCTCTTTGTACTCTCAGAATAGGTCCACCATGGTGCCCTTGGCCCTTTGGCCCTGTGTATGTGGAACTAACTTTGAGCTCAGAGACCGAGATTGTTGCTGGAGCCCCAATGCTGCGTGCCAGCTGTGGCAGTGACCGACTCATAAAGCCATTTCTGGAAATTTAGGCCTGCCTGAAGCAAGCAAGAAGACAACAAAACAGGCCTCAAAGTGTGTAACTGGTCATTACTAGATGGTGCAGTGGTGCTGGTCTCTTAGAGAGACCCTCCTGCCCCACATGGTCCACGTATACCAGCATGCAGTGCAACATTGGATAGATGACCCCATTTTATCAGTGACTGTGTCAATGCCGGGCTTTTGCCGCTTGCGCGTCAAGAGGCTACCTTAGCTTTAGAGACATGGAGCCTCTAAAATGGTTGTAACGTTTAGGGAGCGTCAGTCACTCTCTAGTTGAGCTTAGTATGCGACTGACTTTACCCCAGTCCTGTCAGCAGTGGGCCAGGCTGCCTCAGCGCCCAAGGCTGTATATACACCGTGTACTCCTAGCTGCCACTACTGTAGGGCAGCCTCAGCTCAAGGAGACTCGCTGATTGGTTAACAATACAGTTGATGCTGCTGTTGACCTCACAATTCGCAGTCATTCACAAACCCGTACAATACCCCTCAAATCGATGTGTTTTCGAACACTGAGTGCTGAAACCAATGGAGAATGATGTGTTTGGAAGTTTTGAAAACACAAACCAAGCTCTTACGGATGTTCAAGCGACGTCCAAACACAGTGGGAATACAATGTTGATCCTTGTCTGCCATGGCCCCTCCTCGAGTTTATCTTCCCACAGCAGGACTCTCTCTGCAGCAGTCGCTTCACTTCAAGCACCATGGCGGAGCCCCAAGAGGAGAAGGATTAGGGTCACCATTTGCTCTTATTTCGAGGGGCAATCCCGACACAATAAAAATGCTACCATTTGGTGTGTGCTCTGGTCTCTCTTATAGAGTGCAATGATGTCTTAGACCAGTGGCGTAACACAAACAAGCATTGGCAAAGCCAATGGGTGTCAGTAATCAGAGAGCTATTGGCGTTGTCTATGTCAATATCTTTCAGCCATGTTGAATAGTAGCATGGCTTCTGTTCAGCATGGCTGAAAGTCATGAAAAAAAGCGATATGACCCAACCTGCGCTGTATTCTGAACTCACATATTTGCGCTTTCATCCGCAATAATGGAGCAAACAAATGTTAAGCCTATGGGTGGGCTGAAGCCCACCGAATTGTAAACATGTCTTAGTAGGCATGGCACATTCCTGCCATGGACAAACGGGAATGAAGGACACAAGGGTGATGATGGAGCAAACAAATGGTACGCCTATGGGAGTGCTGAAGCCCACTAAATTGTAAACAACATGTTTCTTCGAGACAGGCATGTGCTGTCTAGCCGAGACCCAAAAATGGCCTATTCAATGTTTTCAACAAACTCCACTAAAATCATGGGAGCTACCGTCTTCTCAAAGGTATAGGGCACCAAAGAGATAAACAAGCACATGGATGTGAGTGATTAACACGGTCACAAAAACAGACATGTATATGCTTCCACTGAGGAAAGGGACATGGCTTCCAAATAACTTCCTTACTCCCCTTAACAGTACTACCAAGTGGCTCCTGTCGAAAGCTGGCAATGAAGAGGAAACAAATAATATAGGTGGGGGATGCATCCGGGGCAGGTGGAGAGAACATATATGTTGCAGGGAACATCAGGTGAAAATGGGAAAGTGGTGAAAATGAAAATAAAAAATGGATGGTACAGCATAGAGTTTCACAGAGACAAAGAACGTAAGGAGTCTGAGTGTGACGTTACTTGTTGGCGTTGAAAGGTACAGGGAAGGCACACAGATCTGGACATACCTTTGTTACTAAGACCCACTTATTGCACCTTGCAATGCAAGGTGCGCGGCAAGCCACATAAAGCTCTGGGTGATTGTATGGTGATAAATCGCTGTCTGTAAGTGAGCACAAGCTAAGCACTCACTTTACTTAAGCATCGCTTCCTACAAAACTTACGCACACTGAGGCAACTTCTTCTGTTTTAGACACAAGACCGGCCTCCCACGTATTACTGTACGTGTGGAAATGCAAACAGCATGCAATCGGAAAAGACACGTGTGTTAGGATATTAGTCTAAGAAAAGAGTCAGACATGTTGAAAGCGTAAAGATCTGAGTTCTCATCAGTCTTTAATGATTAAGTTATAACATATGAGTGTATATGACTGTGAGACCGGCCTCGTGGCGTGGGCCCTCCCGACCAGCAAGTTACCCTACAACCACGCCGAACCTCGTGGACACGGCCTTCCGGCTCCCGTGGGCCAACATCCCGAAGGCCGACCAGATCCCTAACACGCATGCCCGGCCGAGGGAGAACGAACCCCCCCCCCAAAACCAGACCGAGAGGCGCCGACCCTGTCACACCTCTGGTCTCTCCCCCGAGGGAGGTTTCGATCGACCACCAGGCCCCCGGTGAGTGGGCGCCTCGCCTGCTGGGTGTCTGGAGTCCCTCCCAGACCCACCTGAACAGATCCAAGGGCCGAGCGACAGGAAACGCCGTCACACCGCCCCCCAGGCACCAGACCCCTCTCCGCGAGGACTCCGGACTTCAAAGAGGAGGGGGAGTATAACAAGGGGTGCCAAAGGGACGGGAGCAGAGAAGACCTGGACTGACGAGAGCCTGCTGACTTGGTCGCGGCTCGATCGCTCACCGTACAGAAGAACGCTACCCGAACTCTGAAACCACCTGAGCCCTCATTGGACCCCGACAACAGGCCGAGGCCCAAGCAGCAGGCGACCGGACTGGCACCCACTGGGTATACTGGGAGAACGGCCTCCTGTACAGCGAACAGAAGTCAGCCGAGTTGGGATCGGCCCGAGTACTAGTGGTACCCCTACGCTTCCGAAGTCTCCTCCTGGGCCTGGCCCATGATGTACCCCTGGCCGGACACTTAGGCCAAGATAAGACCTACCAACGACTCGTCACCCACTTCTATTGGCCCAAGATGCGAGCAAATGTGGAGGCCCACTGCAAGTCCTGCCCCACGTGCCAGGCCAGCGGAAAGAGTGGGGGCAAGCTCAAGGCTCCGCTGCAACCCTTCCCCGTCGTCAGTACCCCTTTTGAGCGGGTAGGAATCGACATTGTGGGGCCGCTGGACCCCAAGACCGCCCAGGGCCACCGGTTCATCCTCGTCCTGGTGGACCATGCCACCCGCTACCCCGAAGCCATCCCTCTCCGCACCGTGACGGCCCCCGTGGTGGGCCGGGCCTTGATGGGGATCTTCTCCCGCATGGGGTTCCCCCGCGAAGTCATGAGTGACCGGGGTACGAACTTTATCTCCCGATATATGAAGTCCCTCTGGCAGCAGTGCGGAGTATCGTACAAATTCACCACCCCGTACCACCCCCAAGGAAACTGCCTAGTCGAGCGCTTTAATAAAACACTGAAAGGAATGATCATGGGCCTCGAGGAACCCCTACGCCGGAGGTGGGACGTCCTCCTCCCATGCCTCCTGTTCGCCTACCGGGAGGTTCCCCAAAAATCCCTAGGATTCAGCCCATTCGAACTACTATATGGACACCCCGTCCGGGGACCCCTGAGCCTGGTCAAGGAGGGGTGGGAAACAACCCCCCAAGGGACCCCTCCGGATGTGTTCCGATACATCTTGGCGCTCCTCAACCAGACCCGGAGATTCAGAGAACTGGCAGAAGTGAACCTCGAGGCTAGTCAGGAAGAAATGAAGCGCTGGTATGACCAGAATGCTACGCTGGTCGAGTTTCAGCCGGGCCAACAAGTTTGGGTCATGGCCCCGGTGAGACCCTGCGCCCTCCAAGATAAATGGACTGGACCCTTTAAGGTGGTCGAGCGGAAGAGCCAGGTCACCTATCTCGTCGATGTGCAGTCCCCGCGGAACCCCCTCCGGGTTCTCCACGTGAACCGCCTCAAACCTCACTTTGTACGGACCGAATTGAGTTTACTCCTGGCCACCGACGATGGGGTCGAAGAAGACACTGAGCCCCTTCCAGACCCCCTGGGGGCGAAAGAAACCGATGGGTCCGTGGAGGGGGTGAGACTGTCAACCGCCCTCACAGCCCAACAGTCCGACGACTGCCGCCAGCTACTAAGGCAGTTCGCGGACCTCTTCTCCCTGACCCCTGGGGTCACCAACTGGTGTGTCCACGACGTGAACACTGGCGACAGCCCGCCAGTGACACATCGGGCCTACCGGGTCCCTGATCGGGTCCGAACCTGCATCCAGACCGAGGTAGCGAAGATGCTAGACCTCGGTCTGATTGAACCCTCCGACAGCCCCTGGGCCAGCCCGGTAGTCCTGGTTCCGAAAGCGACTACCCCGGGTGTCGCCCCCGAGCTGAGGTTTTGCGTGGACTACCGAGGACTCAATGCGGTCACCCGAGCGGACGCTCACCCTATCCCCGGTGCCGACGAGCTCATTGACCGCCTTGGGGCCGCTCGCTACCTCAGCACCTTCGACCTGACTAGTGGATACTGGCAGATTGCCCTCACCGAGGGACCCAAGGAGCGCTCCGCCTTCTCCACCCCGGATGGGCACTACCGCTTTAGGGTGATGCCGTTTGGAATGAAGAATGCCCCGGCCACCTTCCAGCGGCTGGTGAACAGGGTCCTGTCTGGACTAGAGGGGTTCAGCGCAGCATACCTCGACGACATAGCGGTCTTCAGCTCCCAATGGACCGAGCACTTCCAGCACCTCCGTCAAGTCCTGCTGGCTCTACGCCCGGCCGGCCTCACCATCAAAGCCAGCAAATGTCAAATTGGGCACGGCTCCGTAACCTATCTGGGGCACCAGGTGGGAAGTGGGCAGGTCGCCCCCCTCCAGCCGAAGATCGACGCCATCTTGTCCTGGGAACCCCCTGCAACCCAAACGGAAGTCCGGGCCTTCCTGGGCCTCACCGGCTACTACCGAAGGTTTATTAAGAACTATGGCAGCATCGCAGGCCCCCTCACAGAACTAACCTCCAAAAAACACCCCAAGAAAGTACACTGTACTCCCTCCTTTCAGAAGGCGTTCGACACCCTAAAGGCCGCCATGTGCGCGGCTCCGGTGCTCAAAGCACCCGACTACGCCCGGGAGTTTGTGGTCCAGACGGACGCCTCGGAACACGGCATCGGGGCAGTCCTCTCCCAGTTCGATGACAAAGGTATAGATCGGCCCATAGCCTTCATCAGCCGAAGGTTACTGCCCCGGGAACAGCGGTGGAGCACCATTGAGAGAGAGACCTTCGCAGTAGTCTGGGCCCTCAAAAAGCTACGGCCCTACCTGTTCGGAACACACTTCCGAGTACAAACGGATCACCGCCCCTTGCGGTGGCTGATGCAGATGCGAGGAGAAACCCCCAAGTTGCTACGCTGGTCCATCTCACTCCAAGGGATGGATTTCACGGTGGAACATCGCCCTGGGACGGACCACGCCAACGCGGACGGCCTGTCCCGATTCTTCCGCTTCAGCGAGGAGAACCCCCAAGTGGATGGGTAGTTCTCCCCGCCTTTCAGCTGGGGGGGGCACGTGTGAGACCGGCCTCGTGGCGTGGGCCCTCCCGACCAGCAAGTTACCCTACAACCACGCCGAACCTCGTGGACACGGCCTTCCGGCTCCCGTGGGCCAACATCCCGAGGGCCGACCAGATCCCTAACACGCATGCCCGGCCGAGGGAGAACGAAACCCCCCCCCCCAAACCAGACCGAGAGGCGCCGACCCTGTCACACCTCTGGTCTCTCCCCCGAGGGAGGTTTCGATCGACCACCAGGCCCCCGGTGAGTGGGCGCCTCGCCTGCTGGGTGTCTGGAGTCCCTCCCAGACCCACCTGAACAGATCCAAGGGCCGAGCGACAGGAAACGCCGTCACACCGCCCCCCAGGCACCAGACCCCTCTCCGCGAGGACTCCGGACTTCAAAGAGGAGGGGGAGTATAACAAGGGGTGCCAAAGGGACGGGAGCAGAGAAGACCTGGACTGACGAGAGCCTGCTGACTTGGTCGCGGCTCGATCGCTCACCGAACAGAAGAACGCTACCCGAACTCTGAAACCACCTGAGCCCTGCGGACGCTGTCGCGGCTCCCCGAACTCTGAACCATCTGAGCCCTGCTGACGCCGTCGCGGCTCCCCGAACTCTGAACCATCTGAGCCCTGCTGACGCCGTCGCGGCTCCCCGAACTCTGAACCATCTGAGCCCTGCTGACGCCGTCGCGGCTCCCCGAATTCTGAACCATCTGAGCCCTGCTGACGCCGTCGCGGCTCCCTGAACTACGACCCTCCGGTGCCTGCTGAGTGACTCGCGGCCCGCTCCTCCAAGAGAATCGGCAGAGATTGCCGAGAGAAGCAACATCCCCTCAGCTCGAGGATTGAGAGCTGTGCGCCGGATACCTCGCAGAGACACTGATCCAAAGACTGTCCCGCTACCCTTTCCCTCCTCACGAGATCGCTGCCGCTTGTGGCATTAATTCTGCACCTGCCTACCGGATCATAAAGATCCCTGACAACCACCGATAAAAGCATATTGTCTTACAACGAATTACTGTATGGTGTCCCTCTCTCCGAAGAGAGAGTAAGCGCAGCGTGTGCGATCCTAGGTACGAGACCCTTCTAGGAAGGGCCTCCCTGCTCTTGCTCGGCCTAACTCTGGGTAGGGTGGGCCTCCGGGTGGTCGGGAACGCATTCCGCAGCCTCCCCGGGGAACGCCTTCCAACAATGACACAGAATCTTTGTTTTGTACACTAACTCCCTTTGGGATGTGATTCTAATTTGAACAACGAGTAATTCATTCTCAGAAAGTGATAGAATTGTGTTGTGTTTTTCACAGTGATTACTTAGGTTGGAAATGCAATATAATAAGGTGGTTGTCCAAACCAGTGTGTATAGCATCTAGCTTTCAGAATGCATCTGATTATATGACGTTACAACGCATGCCATTAGCCCGCCTGCCATTACAACGCAAATCTTTACCCCGACTCGCTGTCGTGGGTGCGCTGGAAGTTGGAATAGTATAACTTACTATTCCAACTCCGGTGTGTGCAACAGTAGGGAAGGTGTTGGAGTTAAATCCAACACCTTCTACCCCCTGCAACAAGCCATTTGCGTTGTAACGACATGTGGGTTAATAGCATGCGTTGTAACAGTTGTTTCCCATTTATCCATATGCCCAAACAGAAGAAAAAATATATAAGTTTTTGACAGAGCGAGTAAAAACATGAGCAATCGTGTGTAAGACAAAGAAAACAGTTGCTCCTGAAATGGGAGCAGTGGATGGACACAAGTACTTGGTCCTTGCTCTGGGGGAGGGCTAAACACAGGAAGACCCATGACGCATTCATGGTATGGACAAATGGGAACGAAGGATACGAGAGCAACGATGGAGCGAAAAAACGATAAGCCTATGGACGGGCTGAAGCACACTGAATTGTAAACAACTTGTCTCTTCGAGACAGCCCATGAGCTGTTTAGCCGAGACCTAAAAATTGTGCCTCATCCCAGAATTTGCAGACGGCCCCTGAGACTCTCTTGTTCACATAGATATTCATAGGCCCTAGGTAGATACGGGTAGTGGGGCTGGAGGAACTACAGATGGGGGTGGGTCTGAGAGGTATGAATGTGCTTGCATTAGGCACCCTGTTTTAGACTTGCCACTCAAAAGCCTTCATTTGCTTCAGAAATGCTTTTCAAAGATGACCGTCCGTTTTGACCCCTTGTGAATGCAAAAAAAAGTCTCTGATGTTGCTCGAACGCAGGCTTTGGCGAATGGTTAGTGAAAGCCCTAGAAGCTTTCTCACAGCCCCTCAAGTTAGGAATAATTATCATCTTGAGTTGCATGGTTTTACAATACCTGAAACTCAAACATGCTCTAAAATTACACTCTTCTAAAATTGACCCACTGACCATCCACAAACCACCCGGTGTATCAAGATTTTACAAACCACTCGGTGTCTCAAGATTTTACAAACCACCCTGTGTCTCAAAATTTTACAAACCACCCTGTACCTCAAGATTTTACAAAGCACCCGGTGTCTCAAGATTTTACAAACCACCCGGTGTCTCAAGATTTTACAAACCACCCGGTGTCTCAAGATTTTACAAACCAACCTGTGTATCAAGATTTTACAAACCACCCTGTGTCTCAAGATTTTACAAACCTCCCTGTGTCTCAAGATTTTACAAACCACCCGGTGTCTCAAGATTTTACAAACCACCCTGTGTCTCAAGATTTTACAAACCTCCCTGTGTATCAAGATTTTACAAACCACCCGGTGTCTCAAGATTTTACAAACCACCCTGTGTCTCAAGATTTTACAAACCTCCCTGTGTCTCAAGATTTTACAAAGCACTCGGTGTCTCAAGATTTTACAAACCACCCGGTGTCTCAAGATTTTACAAACCACCCGGTGTCTCAAGATTTTACAAACCATTCTATGTCTCAAGATTTTACAAACCACCCTGTGTCTCAAGATTTTGTTCCTTCGAATTTGTCATGCTCTTCTTATGGAATGGTCTACACCCGCAATCCTTTACGGAGTCCAAAAGGCCCTCATAACCTACCACCTTCACCATCCACCTTTGTGGCATCCTCTACAATCAATTGCGCTCCCCGATGTGCGCCTGTAAATAAAAACATGCTCTTTTTATAGCACTTGATACAACACTTCTGCCAATTCAATTCTAAGCGCTGCAAATAGTGGGCGTTACTCCCTGGCTTTCAGCTCACCAGCCTTCGGAAGGAAGGAGGCTGCATCGGCCTTGCTGGGATTCAAGCTCGTGAGCTCGAGTTTGTGGCTTGCTTACAGGTGAGTGTTCAACTCGCTGAGCCATGCTGCCGGATTAAAATAAGTATACTCTGTGAACAGGCTCTAAATATATCATAATCTCCTTTCAAAAATCATCATGTGCACCATTTTATCTGTGTAAAACCACCCTCCCGTCAGTGCTCTGCTGCTTTGCACAACATGTCTGGCAAATTTGTTTCCAGGTCAGTAAATACAAATGCTGAAATACAAGACCCTTTCAACCCCGAATAGCTAATGGTCCCCCAGCAGAACTGCAACATACCTGCCGAGTCCTTGCATGGACATGGAAAATCTCTGTGATTTACAGTCGACCAGAACCTGCCTCTCGCTTTTGCCCTTGTAGACATGATGAAACCTGCTCCTTGTCAGCTTTCCTAGCTGGGTAATGTTCATGTTTTTTCTGTAATGCAACACGTCAAAATAAATTGCTAAGGAGCGCGTGCTGCGGATGTTTCAAACCAATATCACATGAATCCAATTACAACAAACAATCCCAGACCGAATCCATAAAATCAATTAAAAAGAAACACCCAGCAAGGGGCATAATAAAGTGCAAATGATGCAAACAAGCTGAACATAGAGCGCTGAATGCCACACCGAACACAGCACACCACATACAGAACCTAAGGGGTACTAAACAACAGCGGGGCTTAATTTGAGCCGGTGGCTGCAGGTGGGGGCCTAGCACTCATTTTAGGGGACTACTACAGTTTTTGAACTCATTAGACATTGAGATTCAGCAAGGGAGAAAAACGCCGAAAGAGTAAGATAAAGTGACAGGGAGGGTGTGGTGGTGGACTAAAGAGGCATGAGGTGGAATCAAGACTACACTGCCTTGGTATTCGGCACGCTGACATTCGATAGCACCGGCCACGGGCTTCTGAACAAATCTTTGGGCACTAGCCCTTCTTCTAATACTTATTCTTTTACAAATTAAACACTGAAACAGAGCCACACATGTTACAGCAGAAAAAAGACCATAAACATGGGAATACACACGCCAGTGAAAAATTTAAACAAAAGGGTTTACAAACATCTTAACAAGCAAATATTGGGACCCTTGAGGAGACTGCTTGTCTTTGACCACGCCTTCCAGTGCCTTTGAGCTAGGTTCGTGCTATAGGAATTCTGTACGCATACATAAATACAAAATCTATAGGCCAGGCATTTGCAGAACTAATGCTAACAAGTTTCCTAAATTTGTGCCAGATACAACTATGTCCAGTATTTCTTATACACACAGTCAGGGCAAGACTGGGAACGCAAACCGGTCCTGGCAATTGAGTGCGGCCGGCCGCGGTAGGGGGTGGGAGTTGGGGGGGGTGCGTGTGTAAAACACTGCATCTGTTTTTGTTACAGGGGGCAGATATTGTAGCTATGCTGCAAAACCGGACCCCGGTAACAAAAACGGCCCCCCAGAGGTCCAAAACCAGCCCACACCCTGGCGGCCCAACAGGGAAACGCCCGGTGCCCGCTACGACCAGTCCGGCCCTGCACACAGTGTGGTACAGAGCAAGCAAATCGGAGTAGCAGAGATTCCTTGTGGGTTGCTAACAAACAAATCCAGTGCATGGACAGCCTACTTCTACCAAGCGTTTTCCTGGGCAGAATTAAAGTAAACAATCATAGGGATTTATTCAGTGTTAAGCCTTAAGGTGCCCCACTTGGGGCCTGCCCTACACCAAATAAAGTTCTAAAGCAACATTTAAAATGTATATACTGATTTTCTAAGATGCTGTACGCTCATTGCTTACGTTATCCTTGGCTTGATACACACATCTGTTTTAATGAACATTTAAGTCCTTTAACTAGGAAGCAATTTTTAGCAATTAGGAGATTATTTTGAAGATTATTTTCACAGAAATCTGTAGTTCTGAGAGTCAACTTGAGTACTACCTCCCAGACAGATTCGATGGACGTTGTATTTTAATGATTATGATTTTGTGATAAACAATAAACTTGGTCGAGGTTATGGTAACACAGATGCCATATTCCACCAGAAAATGACAATAAAGTGGTCAGTGAACCTCCACTGATTTTGCCTGCTGAAGCTCAATAATAGCTTTGGTCAACGTTGAGCCATTTCTAATAAAGGTACATGCATGGCTACAGTCCATTGGAAAAGAAGCCTGGCTCAGAGAAAAGGATGTTGCAATAAATGAGTTGAAATGTGAAATATAATGTGCAAAATGTATTTGTGTAATCTCCGCTCCATTTACTCCATTTTTGTAGATCGTTTACGAAGGTCACACTTAATGTACAGAGCTCTGGTGCTTTCTACCTCAGTTAACGCTGTTTAAATACCTATACATGCCTTCCTACATACACAACAACCAATTCTCTTCAGGTTTTTAGGTCACAAGCTATTATGAAGCTTTAAAAAGAGGATATACAATTTTAAAAGAGATCATATCACCAACTATGATAATAATAATAATCCACATTTGTAAAGCGCGAACAATCACCCGTAAGGGTCTCTAGGCGCTGGAGGCCGTCGGGAAGATTAAGCAAGCTATTGCCCAGAGTCACATGGTGCTGGGCTAATCTGCTGCCGGCGCTGGGGATCGAACCGTGATCCCCAGATTCTGGAGTCAGTCGCCCTGGCCGCGGCGCCACACCTCTGCATCTATGGACGCACAGATTCCGAAAGCACCTCGAGGCTGGACAAATGGCACCTAGAAAATGGTGCTAAATAAATTCAGGGATCTTAGAATGACAATGAATCGATCTCAGCAATTCTCTGACTGGTCTTTCCCATCCTCAGGCCTCAAACTCTTTCTCAAAATGTCCGCGGTCTTGACAATGGACACTGGTAACTATAAGTCGGACAACAAAAATCAACTCCCTGCCCCTGCTCAGGCCTCCATGAATACCCGTAACCTCCTTGTCACCGGCACTCACAGAATTGCATTAAACAAGCAAGCCTAGATACTTTTTCTTCTAAGAAGCCTATTTCCTCTTGAAAGAGGATTTTGCATATTGTTATATTATGTTAAAATATCTTGTAAAGTGTTTACACTCCAGTGGTTTCATAGCGCTAAGAAAAACTGACATATCGGTGTTCAAGCTCACAGGATGAGTACATAAGACGACAGCAGAGATCAGAAGGTCTGGGAGACTAGCCAGGATTTCAAATAATGTCTACATTTACTCAGACAAGAAACAGTTCTTAATCCAGTTGGCAGACAATTCCAGTGATTAGCAGCAGGAGCAGTTAATCTGCTCCCTCCAACTCTACATTTGACAAAGAAAATATATCTTGCTTAAAGGTACTACTCCTGCACAAATGTAAGACTTTGGTTGAACAGGAAAAAGCACCTGCCATTTGGAACTCCTGCCCCATATATATATGCATGCAACCACAAAATGGCCGACATGCTCAGAAACAATGAAGCTCACCTCTTCAATTTACACCTGAAGCATAGCCCTCTCCCCACATACTCTAGTTCGGGATGTGCAAGTGTGGCAATGTTAGCTTAAGCTGTCTTCATGAGCTCTTTTTCTAAAAAAAAAAAAAAAAAACCTTAATTAACTTCACAGCATTGATAACATTTTATAAAAAAAGTATGTATAAAAACATCTACGTTTGCTGGAGAAAAAGACTGCAACACTCACTTTTTACATGAGAATTCTCCCATAAAAACAAGTTTAGTTAGAAAAAGCCTCTGAAAAAACTTTTTTCTGTGAACCCCACCACTAGATGAAGTTGTGCGAAATTTACAAATGTCGCCCCCTACTTAAACGGTTGACATTTATCAACTTTGCCACAGAACGTTTATGATTGCACACCCCCAAAACTAATCCCACATCATCTTCCTGTTTCCCACCAGCCCCACTTTCTGCACCAAGATAAGAGCTCCTTCTGGACTGGGATTGTACCCATTGATTCATTTAATCAGTGTTAGGCTTTCTGGTGCCCGCTTGGGGCCTGCTCTGAACCAAATAAAGTTCTAAAGTAACATTTAAAACTTATACACTTGTTTTCTAAGAAGTTGGACGCTCATGGGCTATGTGATCCTAGGCCTGATGCTCACATCTGTTTTTATGAAGACTTAAGTCGTTTAACTAGGAAGCCACTTTGTGGCCTTTACTATGATATCATATCGGACACTACATGTGGATTGCTAGCACGGACGCCCTTTAGGGGGGAAACAATGCCTATAGAAGTGCCTTCCCAGTGTGTTTTTGTGTTTTGAGTGTCTGCCATTTAGTGCAGTATTATACCTCTACTTGTACTTTGTACTCTTTTGTAACATGCACACGTCACCTTTCCTTTTGTAACGTATCGTTTGCTACCTCTTGTATTTTGTTTGCTTTTGATACATGCACAACGGCCACCTCTGCCTCATGTAACGTAACTTTTGTTTTAGTGTTTTGAGTGTCTGCCATTTATTGCAATTTTTTACCTCTACGTGTACTTTGTATGCTCTTGTAACCTGCACACGTCACTTTTCTCTTTTGTAACGTATCGTTTGCTACCTCTTGTATTTTGTTTGCTCTTGATACATGCACAACGGCCACCACTGCCTCATGTAACGCAACCTCTGTTTTAGTGTTTTGAGTGTCTGCCATTTATTGCAATTTTTTACCTCTACGTGTACTTTGTATGCTCTTGTAACCTGCACACGTCACTTTTCTCTTTTGTAACGTATCGTTTGCTACCTCTTGTTTTTTGCTTGCTCTTGATACTTGCACAATTGTCACTATTGTCTCATGTAACGTACCGTTTGATTTTGTAACATGCTCACTTGTCATTTTTCTCCTTTTGTATCATTACTGTTCCAATTGTGAAGCGCTCTGACACCTTCGGGTAAAGTCCGCGCTATATAAAAACGCATAAAATAAAATAAAATAAAATAAAGAGACTCCTGGTTAAAGGAGGAGACGTCTGATTTATGAGCCAAATTAACTTTATTTTACCTTTCTCTCACTTAAAACATCCTCCATTATGCAGGCTAATGAGAAAAAGAAATCCCCAGATTGTTTTCCCTAAATCTCCCTATTATCTGTTCCCAAATGTTGCTATATATTTAATGATGATGATGATGAGACATTTATAAAGCGCTGCATATACCCTGAGGTGTCTAGGCGCTCCCTTCCAATAGACAGAACTATATATTTGCCCCTGTATTGCCCCAATTCTTTAAGTCCCTGAATGTGTCCAGTTTTTTTTTAGCCTGATTCACTTTCCCAATTCTGCACCCATTTTTTTGAATCGTGCCATATTTTGGGGTCTTTTTCTTCCCTCAATGAACTGAATGCAGGCGTGCAGCTCGCTGGAGCGGTCGCTTTGCAGTGCATTATGGGTAATGTCTTCGCTGCACGAGACTCTCTCCTCACTGTGAATGGGAGGCTTTAATGCATCCCTGGTGATTCGTTTTCTGCGGGCGTAACCTTTATACCTCGAGGTTACTCTGGTAAGAGTTAAACTCGAGAAGGTCGCTCTAAATAAGTATTGAAATGTTTACATGATGTCCGCTGATTAATTGCTCTGTCATTGGAGGCTTCTGCTGTGTCACGCTCTCCTCTCATTTCAAAGCAGGCTGCGTGCGCCTTGAAGCTTCGTCCGCGGCATCATGGGGTCTTAGGGAGGGGAAAGATCAAAGCGAGATGTCAGCCTTCACGGGTTCTCTGAACACCCAGAAAAATGTTCGTTTGCAGTTTTGTTTGTTTGTTGCAGGTTCATATAGCGCGAACCAGTGCTTTAAATGGTCCGGTACTGTCTGGTACGGAGTACTAGCACTTTTCTATTTTGAAAGGGAGAGTACCTGCACTTCTCAAGAGTGACATGATACTTTGGATTGGACAGTATCAGCACTTCTCCGGAGTGACCTAATACTTTTGATTGGACAGCACGGCACTTCTCAGAATCAAGCAGGTACTATGGCACAGAGTACCAGCACTTCTATTTTTCCATTTCAAGCACTGGCGTGAACTCGACCCGAGGGTAGTGGAGTGCCTTACATGAGCACCAGTTACATTACGCAAGGAGTAGGACACATTCATATTTGGTAGGCACCGGAAGAATCAGTGTTATGCTCACAATCAAAGGATGTTGAGCCGACACTGAGCATCGCACCTGGTTCCCTAGCTCAAAGGTCAGCAGCTCTGGCCAGTATGCCACATCCTCTCCCATTTAGAACAAGCATTTACAATGCAATGGTCTCGGCATTGGTAAAGTTAGAGCTATTGGCATTGCTCATGACATTATTTTTGTTTATGTTTTTGTTTTTAAAACATTTAAAGAAACTGCATTGTTATTTACAATGTCAATAGCTTAATCACCCTCAAAAGCGAGACCTATTGCATTTGCACCCACACACAGAGCCACCTACACACACACTGATTAAGATATTGACATTGTAAATAACAATGCCGTTTATTTACATGTTTTAAAAACAAAAACATAAACAAAAATAATGTCATGAGCAATGCCAATAGCTCTAACTTTACCAATGCCGAGACCATTGCATTGTAAATGCTTGTTTAGATAGACGGTGACAGGCACATGCAGATTTAGAGATACGGTGAGAGGCACTATACGTTACCACACTGATTGCGATATGCTCCGTGCGCGCGCAGACATGCACACACGCGCGAACAGGGTGACACACCCGAGGGAAGAGAAGGAAGGTGTATGTGGCGGGATGGACTTTTTTTCTGACACTACTTTCTTCCTTCCAACTTAGGCTCTGTAAAAACTTAGCAGGCGAGCTAGTCTCCCAAATCACAGGATTCCCACTGACACAAAGACAGGCAGAGGAAAGAGAGAGAAAGACAGTAGCAAGAGCGGGCGAAGAGACCACGAAGAATGAGGAAACAGGGGCGTGGGAAGTGATCGCAGATAGAAGAGCAAAGAGAAATCAAAGAATGTGGAGAAAGAGAAGGGGAGAGAGAGAGAGAGAGAGAGGGGGGGGAAGAGATGGGAAAGAAAGACAGCAGCAAGATGGACCGAGGAGAATGGAATGATAAGTGGGGATCGAGAGAAAAGGGTAGACGGGCAGCAGAACAGCAAAGAGAGAGGGGGGGGGGGAGAGCGGGAATAGGACGGAGAGCAAAAGAAAGAGAGGGAGGCGGAGGAGCAACACAGACCAAGGGACACATAGGCACACAACAAAACAAATAAAGAAGAAAGAAAGTGCAAGGTAAGACAATGAGCGTTGGAAAGTACAGATAGACTGCGAAAGAAATGACGCAATATGCAATGGAGAAACGAGACCATTGCATTGTAAATGCTTGTTGGTAGTGCCTCTGAAAATAGTCAGCAGCACTTTCTTCCAAGCGCTGGACAGAGCGCTCTCACTCTCCTGGAACTGGCCTATTTTGAGGAGAGGACAGGGTCAACGACCTGGGTTTTTATTTTCACCCATAGCCCCCTTCCCTCCCTCCTTGGGCTGTGGGGATCTGAGAGTAGGCAATTGGGAGATTAAGGGGGGAGAGGGGGGCAAGCCGACACCAAACACTTTATTGTGTGTGAAAAAGGCCGCTTTATTGAAACAGGTGCATATCACAATTTTAACTCCTTGGCCACTGCCTTACAAAACTAACGCATCGCTATACAATAACCTCCTGACCCCTTGTGTTTTCCCCCCACCCCTACGATCCCCACATCATTTCCCCCATCCCCCAAAAATACAACATAACATTCCTAACCAACATATAACCCAATCCTACACCATGTAGCCTTTCCCAACTCCCAAACTCCCCTGACCGTAACCCCTACCTGCCTTTATTGCAACTGTAACTATCCAACCTCTAATCTAAACTTATCCAACCTGTCTACACTTTACCTGTCCCTGGACCCACATTACCAAAACTCTAACAACAAACTCTAGCCAATCCCGGCCAACTGTCAACCACCCCGCTTGCACCTGCTCCGAGCGACAATACATCCAACCGCCCCTATGTACCTGTTCCAACAAATGCTGCCCCAAACCCGCAAAAATGCAACCCCAACACCCCCAGTACCAGGCCCCCTAAACCCCACAAACCATAGGGAGGGTGGGTGGGAAAAACTTTTAAACTAGCGCACCCAGCCACCAGGTCACCAAGTCTAAAATGGTGGCTGGGATATCGCGCGTTTTGCCTATATACCCCTTGGGCTACTGTCCCTGGATTTGGGCTACATTTGGGCTATCCCTCAAATGTAGCCCAATTACTACAAAATGGCCGTTCGGCCACGCCCCCCTCTCCCCCCTCCCAACCTGCCCGGGCGGCAGACCTCGCGGTGCTCGGCTGCCCCCCAGGCTCCCATTGGGAGATTAAGGGGGGAGAGGGGGCAAGCCGACACCAAACACTTTATTGTGTGTGAAAAAGGCCGCTTTATTGAAACAGGTGCATATCACAATTTTAACTCCTTGGCCACTGCCTTACAAAACTAACGCCTCGCTATACAATAACCTCCTGACCCCTTGTGTTTTCCCCCCACCCCTACGATCCCCACATCATTTCCCCCATCCCCCAAAAATACAACATAACATTCCTAACCAACATATAACCCAATCCTACACCATGTAGCCTTTCCCAACTCCCAAACTCCCCTGACCGTAACCCCTACCTGCCTTTAATGCAACTGTAACTATCCAACCTCTAATCTAAACTTATCCAACCTGTCTACCCTTTACCTGTCCCTGGACCCACATTACCAAAACTCTAACAACAAATTCTAGCCAATCCCGGCCAACTGTCAACCACCCCGCCACCCAGGAAAAGGGGGGAAGTGTCGGCGACTGCGCCTCTTCCTCCCCTTTTTCTGCCCCCCCCACGCGCCGCGACCCCGCATGACCTAACCTCTGTAAACTCCCGTCCCGTCGTTAGCTGTCAGTTTCCACGGCGCGGCCCTCGAGCTTCTAACACCATTGGATGAGTGTTTATGCTGATACATTCAGCCTTCCCTTGTCTCATTTTTCGAGCATTGGAATACTACACCTTGGGAGCACTGACTGGCCCCTTCCCAATTTTTCCAGCGTGACATTTGCTGCTGATGCTGGTGTAAGCCCTTCCCCCGGTCCTGATGAAGACCCCAACCCCAAGCAAACCAATTTGCTGGCTCTAACAGGGGTCGAAACGTCGACTTTTTCATTTCCTCAATCAACACAGGAGATTGTCAGTGAATGTACAACTGCTGTCTTAGTCTGTGTTATCTAATTTAAGTTTTGTGGCCATTTAACTGGCAGGTCAGGTTCTTCAATTGAATTGTGGATGTTCCTAAATCTTTCACAACCTCCCTCCCTCACTACGCCCTGCACTAATCCCTAAAATCCTGCACTTATCACGTACCTTACACCAAGATACTTTTGAAAATGTTGATATTGTGATGCTTTTGGCGCTGTGTTGAATTACTGATCCTTTTGTTGGACTGAGAAACTGGACATTAAATAATGTGCATACATGCAAGTAACAGGTGTTGTCGTAAAATTTGTTTGTATTGCTAACAGATGTATGGCTTTTTTACATTTCTAAATGTGTTTCCACTGTGACAGTTTTTTGTGTATCTCTGTAAACTCCCAGCAGACGCGCCAACACTTCCCTCAACTCCAAAAGGTACAGGTCCATTCCCATCCTGGACAGGTGCACCCCATCGTCCCTGAACATCTCCCGCGCATCGTAGCGAATGTCCCCATGTGCCACTCGGCCAATCCCCAAATGCCGACAAAACCTCACCATCTCCGTATTAAGTTTCCGCCGCGCCTTATCCACCGCACCTGGCTTCACCGCCCCCCTCCAACACCTCCGGGGGACAAACTCCGTCCACACAATAGAACAACCCGCCCATCTCTCCTTAATCAAAGCCAGGTCCTTCTTCATTGCCCGCATAAGTGCCAAACCTGTCTCCTTCACCATGTCGTTCTCCCCCAAATGGAGAACCAATACATCTGGGCACCGACCTGCCCGTAAGATCCCGTTCAACACCGGCACCAATTCCTTCCAACGCATCCCCCCCCTACCCCTCCACCCCACAGAGAACACATCTTTATTGAAACCCAACTGTTCCCCAAAATAGCTCTCCTGCGCCTGGGCCCTCCTCACGAACGAGTGCCCCACAATCCATATAGACATTTCTCGGGCCAGGGGTCCCATGACCGAACCTGAAAAGAAAAACAAGAATGAAAACCTAGCCACACCCCTTGAAACGCTCCACTGCCCTTTGCTAAGTCCCCCTTCTGCTTTTTTTTTTTTTTTTTTTTTTATTTTGTCACCCCACCCCCCGGCTCGCTGCGCACATAACGCTGGTAGCAATTCGAAGACCACCTTCCCAAACTCATGATTTCTTCCCTGTCCCAACCCCTCGCATGTGCCTCTGACGCTGCCCCAATGCGAAAGGAGTGCGTGCCAAAACCCTTTTCCTCGACCCCCAGATTCCTAAGTGCCTTCCTCAATACTGCCAGCAATTGCGAAGCCTTAACGCCTCGCCCCTGCTGATGGGAGAAAACCAGTCCCCCCAGTCCCCCAGAGCACGCATTCCACCGCCGACCCCAGCGGAACGGACACACCCCCGGGGATCGCCCTTTCCTCAACGTAACCCACTTCCCCCGACTCTTCTGGTCAGTCTTCGCCTTCCGCAGCCAAATGCTCACTACCTGTTCCCCAAAGGATACCTCATCCCAGGCCAAACCCCGTTCCCCTTTCGACCCCAGCAGCTCCGACACCCGAAACGCCCTAAAGAACATCCAAGACATAAGCGTGGCGAACAGCAAGGCCTCCCCACCGTCCCAACACACCACGGGCAACACCCCCAGCACCCTACCTAACAGCTCCCAGGACAGTGGCCTCCGCACCCTGGCCACCCTTCCGCATTCCCGCGCCCAGCCCTCCAAAATCCGCGCCCCCAGCTCCCCCGCGGATGGCGCATAACCCCACAACAGTTTGCCGATGAACGCAACCCCCGCCAACTTGCCCACTATCGTCACCCTCGTCAAACCTCTCTCCACTAAATCCAGAATAAATTGCTCTACATCCTCCCGCCTCTCCGCCTCGGAAGCCCGCCATCTCGCCCCTGAGCGGACAAACTCTTCCCACGCCGCCCTGTATGCCAGTTTCGTCGACCGCGCTAATGAACCTAGAACCAATTGTAGCATCCGGTATTGCCTACTTCCCAGAGTTGGCTCGGCATCCTGGTCGGGTTCACGTCCGCGTCCTTGGCGAGCCCACGGAATCTCCCCCACTGTGAACGAGACAAGGCATCCGCAATGTCATTGTCCACTCCTGGCACATGCACCGCGCAAAAAGCAATATCATGCCTCAAGCACCCCAGCACAAAAACCCGCAACAGCTTAAGCACCTGCGCATCCCGCGCGGACTGCCTGTTCACCACCTGGACCACTGCCATGTTGTCGATCCTGAACGTGACCTTTTTGTGGGCCAACAGAACCCCCCACAGTGTAACTGCCACCACTAAGGGAAAGAATTCCAAAAACGCAATGCTCCTGCCTCCCTCCAACCATTCTTCGGGCCAGGGCTCCGCACACCATCTCCCCTGCCAATACAGACCAAATCCCTTGCTCCCCGCTGCGTCCGAGAAAATCTGTACGTCCCATACCATGTCCACTTCCTTCATCAAAGGCACCCCATTAAACTGGTGCAGGAAAAACTGCCACATTCGCAAGTCCTCTCTCACCCCTGCTGACAGCCGCACATGATGGTGTGGAGGCCTCTGCCCCTCCAATGCGAGCCCCAGTCGCCTGCAGAAAGTCCGCCCTACTCTGACCACCCTACAAGCAAAATTGAGATGTCCCAGCAACACCTGTATGTCCCTGACCGTCACCTTCTGTCGCGCTAACACACTGGTCAGCAAGCTCAACATGTTTCGCTTCTTTTCGTCCGGGAGGCGCGCCTCCATTTGGACCGAATCCAATTCAATACAGAGGAAAGCCAGTGCCGTACTGGGGCCCGGCGTTTTCTCCGGGGCCAGCGGCACGCCCATGTCCCCCATGATCTCATGGAATCTGTCCAGACCCTGCTGGCAGTCCGCGGAGTCTGAGGTGCCAAAAGAAGTCATCCAAGTAATGTGTCACGCCTTGGTGACCCGTTCGTTCCGTAAACAACCATTGTAGGAACGTGCTGAAACATTCAAAAAGTGCGCAGGACATGGAGCAGCCCATCGGCAATGCCTTGTCCACATACCAGTGACCGCCGAATTGTATGCCCAACAGATCCCAGTCATCTGGATGAACTGGCAGCAACCGGAAAGCTGATTTGATGTCGCACTTTGCCATCTGTGCTGCTGCGCCCGCGGACACCACCAGTGCCATAGCCACGTCAACAGATGAGTAGGACACAGTGGCCGCGCTGTCCGCAATAAAGTCATTGACCGACTCCCCTTCTGGCCATGACAGATGCTGAATAAGGCGAAACTGTCCCATCTCCTTTTTAGGTACCACGCCAACGGGCGACACAATCAAATTGGGCAAAGGCCACTCGCGAAAGGGTCCCGCCATGCGGCCCTCCTGTACCTCCTTATCTAGTTTCGCCTGAACCACCTGTGGATGCTCTCTCGCTGATCGCAAATTGTCTGCCCATCTACGGACCCTTGGCCCTTCGTACCCCAGCCTGAAACCCTCTTGAAACCCCAATCTCAGCTTCTCCGCCGCCGCCCTGTCCGGATAGCCCCCCAGCGCCCCTACCAACTGCTCTAACCTAACCGGAGTACGAGCCTTTGGCCCCAGACCCCCTCGCCCCCCTCCCTCCCCCTCCCTGCTGCGACTGCTGCTGCGCTCCAGCCTTAGGGGCTCCCGACTGCCATTGCTGACCGCTGTGTCCCGGACCTGGTGTCCCCCAACACTTGACCAGCGGATGTCGTTTGCCGCAGCCCGAGCATTCGTGCCGAAACTTACAGTACTCTCTCGTGCATAGGCCTTTGTTAAAGTCCCAGCAAGCCCCCTTGTCTCCTGTCGTCCCTCTGCCGGCTCCCCCCACCCCCCCGCGGGTGGGACCCCCTCGAAAGGGCTGATACACAAGCGGCAGCCCGCTGGCCGTAAATATAGTCTTCCCCGACCCAGCCAGGCCCATGGTATGCTGCCACAAATCCGTATCCAACTCTCCCCATTTTGCCTTCGCATCCCATGCCATGTGCGCCCGGAATTCCTCATCATACTGAGCCCAGGCATATCCACCCCCCGTAATCTGTGCCTTCCTAATGACGTCCATGTATTTAAACATGGCCACTGACCTCTCCGGAAACTTCTCGCAATACACGCTGGCATATATCAGAAAAGCCGCTGTCTAGTTTTCTATTGTCAGCGGCACCTTAGGCCTTTTTGCGAGCTCAAATTCCTCTTCCTTAGAACCCTCTTTTGCCCTGACCTCTCTGTGCAGGAGTTTGAGTATCTCCACATACTCCCCTTTCCAGATCCGTTCCTTCGTTGCCAACATCAAGTGCGCCCCCAAGGGCTTGGTCACTCCCATATATGGTAACCGCTTTATCTTCAATTCCTTACTTTCCAGTTTTGTCTCCTCTGCCTTTGCATCCCCTGTCCCCTTCTCGCTTGTCCCCTCCTTCTTGGTCTGCCCGCTGTCACCCTGCCCTACGCCGTCCGTGCCCACAGCCACATCTACCACATACGTACCTTTCCGCAATCTTTCCCCCACCCCCCCTCCACCCCCGCCCCCCCACTCCTCTCGACACCATCCTTGGCCGCCCGAGCAAATGTGCATTACCTGGCGCCAATGTCTCCGTCCGTCGCTCCTCCCGACGTCCAGTCCTGGGAGCCGAGCTGCTTTCCCACCTTGATGTCCGACCCGTGGGCTGCGCCTGGCGTCGTGACACCTGTAAGAAACTAGCCACAACATTACTCGGCCCCCCGTCCCTACCGTCTCCCACCTCACGCAACTCTCCTTCCTCCATACTCTCCTCCTCATAGTCCAACTCCTCCTGCCCTGTACCCCCAGCGCTGCCCGCTGGTGGTGCCACCTGCCTCCGCGATACAAACACAACTTCTTCTTCGGCGTTCCTCCGGCGCTGTCCCCCGGGGCGCTGTGACCCCGTAGGTGTTGGGGCTGGCGAGCCCGCCACGGGCCTACTTGTGCCAGCCGCGTCGGGATCCCTCGCAGGTACTGGGCACGCCGCCCGAGGCTCCACCCTCCCTTCTCCTTGGCGTCGCCAGGCCGCTCCCAGCCCTGCCAAGTCCGGTTCCCCGCGCTGATCCCGCTGTCGCTCCGCTACCTGCAAGGAAAAGGAATGGTCTGGTGTGCTGGGCCTACCTACTTTCCTCCTGCCATCCCATCCCCGCTTGCCAGCCCCCGACGCCTCCGCGACCCACGCCGTACCCACCGCGCTCATATCCGCCACTTCGTCGTCCTCCCCATCGCCGTCGTCCCCGTCGCTCCACTCCCCCTGCCTGCTCCACCCTGCACCTAGTCCGCTCGGTCCCCCCCCGTCCGTGCCACCCCCGACACGCCTCTCCCCCCTCCCTTCCGTCTCCCCCGATCCCAGGCCCCCGACCCCTACCCCCGACGCCCCCCCCAACCCCTCCGTCCATGACTCAAAAATATCCAGGCCGCCCCAGTCCCTCTCACTGCCCTCCGACTCAAATAACACTGGGGATTCTCCCCCTGCTGCTTCCCCCCCCATGGCCCCCTCTACCTGCCCCCACTCTACGTCACCGCGCCCCGCCAAACCCCTGTCACCTACTCTCCTCTGCCATGCGCCCGCGTCGCACCCCCCCCGCCCCTCCCCGGCTCCACCTCGTCCGCCTCGTGGCCCGACGCGATCGCCACCCCACTGAAGGCCGCGCTCCCCCCCCTCCCCTGGCCCCCCACCTTCTGTCTAACCTGCCTGTCAGCGCCTCTCCTATCCAGGCCCGTGCCGCCCGCCCCCCCCCGCCCCCGTCCCTCCCCACTCCCCAACTCCGTATCCTGCAACCACGGGGCCGCGCGCCTCCGCGCTGTGCCGGCCCCAGATATCCCCTCCGTCATTGCGCTCACCCCGGGCCCTTCCCCCATCCCCTCATCCTCGTCGTCTCGCTCCTCCCGCCCCCGCGCGCTCCGCGATCCTGCCTTCTGCCCTGCCCGGCCCTCTGCCGAGCGTCCCCGCGCCCCCGCCGTCACCATAGCAACGGCCGCTCCCCGGCTCGAGGAGCGGCCCGCGTACGACCAGGGCCTTCCCTGTGATGCGTCCGGGGCCTTCCCCCGACGCGCCGCTCGTCCCCGCCCCCTCCCCGCCTCCAACCCCTTCGCGTCCCCCTCCGCTACCGCCGCAGACCCAGAGGCGGCGCTCCTGACATACGCGCCGCCTCGGACACTCACCGCTCCACGCAACGGACTCCCGGGTGGCGAACAAGCCGCGACGGCGGCCGCCACCCCCGCGGACGCGCGCCTCGCCGGGCGCCTCGTCCAATTAGCGTCTTGGACCAGCAGGTCCATCCTCCCCGCCTCGCTCAACAGACGGATGGCCCCCAAGACACGGTAGTCACCTCCAGACATGACTCCAGGTACTTTCCAAACACCTACTCTACCTCTACACAAAAAAACCGCCAAAAACTTTTAAACTAGCGCACCCAGCCACCAGGTCACCAAGTCTAAAATGGTGGCTGGGATATCGCGCGTTTTGCCTATATACCCCTTGGGCTACTGTCCCTGGATTTGGGCTACATTTGGGCTATCCCTCAAATGTAGCCCAATTACTACAAAATGGCCGTTCGGCCACGCCCCCCTCTCCCCCCTCCCAACCTGCCCGGGCGGCAGACCTCGCGGTGCTCGGCTGCCCCCCAGGCTCCCATTGTGTTAAGTGGGGTTTGGTTTGGCGGGCTGGAGATGTCCGGCACGAGGGTGTACGACACTCTGTGTCTGTGGCACTGACTGGGCAGGTGATTCATACACGTTTTGGAGATGGCAGTTTCGGTTCAGAACCTGCCATGGAATCAGGAACTCGTTTGGATCACAGGTCCGGGACCGGACCGGGTCCGACTCAGAGGTCCTCATGGATTCCAGGGTTGATGCCAGAGGCGCAACTAGATCCAAATTTTGGGGGGGGCGGGGGGCTAAGAAAAAATCTCGGGGAGGGGGCTGAATCTTTGAGAAATAGGCAGAGTGGAGCTGCAGGGGCTCTTAGTAGGGGTGAAACAACCGCAAGGCCTCATTAACATGCAAATGGTCTTTTAAAGGCCTGTGAAGTGCTCTGGTGCGGCTGTGTGCGCGCCTGGGAGCTGTCTCATCCCGGGCTGCCACACACGCCGGGGGGGGGGGCTGAAGCCCTTTGAGTCCAATTGGTGCTGCGCGCCTGATTGATGCATGTAGCATGTTTCGACCTCGGAGGGGTGATGGCACTGGCGGCTAGTGGGTAAGTTACATGAAGGCATGATCGGGCCGCGGCCGGAGTCCGGCCGGGATAGCCCCTCCTCATCATCAATCAGAGCCTGGCCTAGTCCTAGACTAGAGCCAGGCTGAGCCAGCCACCACCTCGCTCCGCCCCTGCTGACTGCTCACAACAACAAGCAGAAAGCTTGCATGGATATCAGCTGCACATAGTCCATCCATTTAGCTAATTATGCGACACGATAGACCCATGTTTATCACAAAAAACATACTGGAGGAAAGGAAAGGGAGAAAAACAAAATCTACTCTGGAACTTACAGCTCCCCACTCCAGCCAAACCACCAAATCTCATCTCTGCACATCCCCAGAGTAACAGTTTTACAGTAGAGTGTGAGAACTGTAGATATATGTGTGAGAAAGTGCCATCTTTCTTGCATGGTATGCCCCCACTTTTTGCTAAATTGCTGAATGTACTTCGATTGAGTGTACCCTGGGTTCCTGCCAATCAGGTGCCCAGGGCCTATGTTCCTTCCTTAAACCACACAAACTCCAAATTGGCAAACCCTAGCCACATGTCAGCCCCTAGTAAATGGTACCCTAGGTACCCAGGGCCTTGTGACCAGGGAAGGCCTCTAAGGGCTGCAGCACTCATTGTGCCACCCTCAGAGGCCCTGTACCCTTACACACACACTGCCCTTGCAGGCTGAGTGTCTGGGTGCAGGACAAAACAAAGAGTCGACATGGCACACATCACTGTGTACCATGCCCATCACCTACACTGCCAAGGCATATGTCAGCCACCCCTCTAGCTGGGTGCATTACGCCTATGGTGTGGGCACAGGAGCAGGAGCCCTGTGCCCCTACAGTACCCGGGTCCATTCCTGGGCACTGTAAGTTCAGTGCTGTCATTTAAGAATACATGGTGCTGAGAGCTTGTCAAACACGAGCTCCACAGCACCATATTGGCAACACTGAAGCCTGGGAAGTTTGGTATCAAACTTCTCAGCACATTGAACCCACACTGATGCCAGTGTAGGATTTAATGTACTAAGCACCCCAGAGGGCATCTTAGAAGATGCCCCCTTACAGCTAACTTACAATCCACGTCTGCTCTGAGGCTGCCCAGGCTGCCACACAGCAGACTCGTTGCTGGACCCCTGGGTGGGAGAGCCCCTGCTCTCCCGGGCCTGCAACAATGCACATCCTGGGTGAGGTGAGAAATCTCCTCCCCCAGGATGAGCAAAGGGAAGCTTCAAAGGCATGCCGCCATTTGGAGTTTCCCCAGGCCACTGCAACCCCCCACTCTGGCGGGAAGCTTGGCCGGAAACCCCATACAAGGACAGGGGATGTGCCAGCCTGCCCACCCCACCCCTCAGGTGGGGGAGGCGAGGTGAAGCACATCTCCGGGCTCTCGCCATCTTGAAGATGGGAGGCCCTACCCTATCAGGATTAGGCTACTGCCCCCCTCCCACAGGAGAGAGGCAGGATAGGGGGTGTACCCACCCCAGGACAAGGACCCATTGGTCCCTGGCCTTCACCTACCTGTAACGCCCCTAAATCTAGTATTTAGGGGCACCCTGAACCTTCCTTCCTTAGATTCCAGATAGAAAACGACAAGAAGAGCAAGAAGAACAAAGACCTGCCCTGCAGCTGCTAAAAAGAGAAGAAGACACCAACTGCTTTGGCCCCAGCCCTACCGGCCTGTCGACTCTCGAACCTGCCCCAGCGCGGCATCCCCCGTGGCCAGCAACCTCACCAACCCCGGAGGACCTGGCTACCTTTTAGCTCTAAGCCCCTGGGACTCCCACGAGTAGAGGCTCTACTCAAGAAACCTATTTGCTATCCCTGGCACCAGCCCGGGACCGCGGACCCAACACACTCTGCACCAGCCAAGCCTGGCCAGTGCCGGAGTGGACAAAGACCCAGAGGACGACCCCACGGCGACTGTGACCCAGAGTCCGGCACCCAAGGACCCCCCTCGACATCCCGGAAGAAGCCTGCAGCCTCAGAACCAAGTGCCACCCCAGCCGCGATCAACCAGAGGGTAAGATTCCCGACGTCAAAAGGCACCCCTGCACCCGGCGCCCTGCGACCCCCTGTGCCCAATCCCGGGGTACCCACCTAACCTACAACTACCCAACTTACCTCTCGAAGTGGTGGTTGCACCTGAAACATCCTCGTCCCCAAGCCTGCAGCCTCTTTCCAAACCGGAACATTCCCATTGATTTCCATTGAGCGCCCTAAGGCTCAAAAGCACCCTGCACCCAGCCGCCCGAGTGGCCCTGGCAGTGCCCTCTCTACACTAACCTACTTCCCCACTTGCCCTGAGTAAGTGACCAGGAGCCCAGCTCCCACAGCCGCGTGGCTTGCCAGACAGCAGCCACCAACCAAGGCCCCCCTATCCCTCATAGGATAACATTGGGCCCAACTCTCTCTGCACCCGGCCGTCCTGAAACCGCTGAGGGTGAACCAACTGTACCTACCTGACACTGGGGGACCCCTGAGTCCATGCCCGGAATTTCAACACTACCAGTCGAGTACTTACCCTTAAACCGCTAACTTCGTTTTCCTCATAGGGTAACATTGACTGACTTTTTCTTCAAAAATCTTCTAAGTGTGAACTTTTCAAAACTGCAAAAATTCACCAAAAATCAGCCAAGTGTCAAAAACGAATTTACTCACCTGCTCCTAGGTGAGCTCCCAGTGCTGGATCTTGGTGCCCAGCCCTGAATCTGAAAAGTGTTCACAACTATACTTACCTCTAACTCATTTTTCTCCCATAGGAAACCATTGTCTGCTTTTCTGTGAAATTTCTTCTAAGTGTCTACTTTTGCAAATTTGAAATATTCTTTTAAAATCGTACCATTTCTGCAAACGAAATTACTTACCTGCTTTTGATAAGGACCCCAGTCCTGGGTCTAGGCACCCAGTCCTGGATTACTAAAGTAACGATAAAGTACTCTACCTGCAATTTGAATTTCTTGCCATAGAGATCCATTGAATGTTTTCTGTGAAATATTTTCTAAGTGCTAACTTTTGAAATAGCTAAATATTATTTAAAAATCATTACAGTTATTAAGTCGACTTTCATCACTTGATTCTGAATACTGACCCCAGGCTGGTTCTAGGAGCCAGACCTGGAATTCCAAAAGTAATCTGAAAAGTAATTTATTACAAATAACCTGAATTTACCATTGAGCTCAATGCATTGTTATGTTTAGGAAATAGGATTGTTTATTGCAACCAACTGTGACTGTTTACACAAAGTTATTGCTTAAAACAAAAGTATTTATATTCAACCTCTCATTCTGAGAAAGTATATTTTTACCCCCTTTGTGGTTCTAAAAATAAAACAAGCATATATTTTATATATACAAACCATTGGCCTAGAGTTCAGTTATTGAGTGTGTGAAACCATTTGCTGACTGAGTGTGTACAATAAATGCTTTACACTGTCCTCTGGTACTGCCTTACTGCTCGACCAAGCTACCACTTTTGAGAGTAAGGTCATACCTAACTTTGACCTCTATCAGCCTCTGGGGGACTGTGGACTCTGTACACCCTGTACCTATTAGGGAACAGTATATACAGAGCCACTTTCTCACATTGGTGGATCAGCGGTGGGATACAAACTTGCATTTGTTGGACTACTTGGTTACCATCTGATCACACGACAGAACTCTTAAAAATTGCCTTTAGAATTCTGATTGGTTTTTCCAAAATTACTAAAAGTCTTGCTAGGGCCTTGCTTAAGTCCCATTAGAATTTTAGAAAAATAAAAGTCACTATAGTCAGGGTAGAGGGTTAGAACTGTCAGGTTAGAATGTCTCAAACAAACCCAGCTATTAGTGATAATAATAACATGGACCTGGTGGAGGAGCTCGACCTCACACCTTACTTACACTTGTCTTTCAAGGAATTGAGGTCCTTATGTAAACTCAAAAATTTACAAATGGGTCAGCATCCAACCAAACAAGGGCTCCAGGAGCTCCTGGCTGAGTATGCTCAAGACCACCCATCTGAACATGGTGATGGCCAGTCAGATGAGGAAAGGGAAACAGGGGAGGAGGACAGCAACCTCCCCATACTATTCCCTAGGGAGGAGATGGCACCCATACCCTCCAACTCAAGACATAGCATCTGGGCACCTAGAGACCACACAGGTGGCTCTGGTCCCAGAGACAACACTGGGGGACCCCCCAGTGAAGAGGACAGCCTTGTGAGGCTGGCCAAAAGAATAGATCTAGAGTCCAGGCTCCTGGCTCTAGAAAAGGAAAGGAGAGAGATGGGTTTAGCACCCATCAATGGTGGCAGCAATAATAAAAACAAGGATAGGGAGGAAACTTCTGACCTTAAAATCCCCAAAGGGATTGTCCCTAAATTTGAGGAAGGTGATGATATCACCAAATGGTTCACAGCCTTTGAGAGGGCTTGTGATATCAGGAAAGTAAAGAAACCTCTCTGGGGGGCACTCCTGTGGGAACTGTTCTCTGGTAACTGCAGGGACAGGCTTCTGACTCTCTCTGGGCCAGAAGCAGGATCCTATGACCTCATGAAGAAAGCTCTGATTGAGGGATTTGGATTCACCACTGAGGAGTATAGAATTAGATTCAGGGGGGCTCACAAAACCCAGACCCAGTCCTGGATTGATTTTGTAGATTTCTCAGTGAAGACACTGGATGGTTGGTTAGCTGGACATGGTGTGCAGGATTTTACTGGATTGTACAATTTATTCATGAAGGAACATATTTTGAGTAACTGCACAAATGAAAAGTTGCATCAGCATTTGGTAGACCTAGGTCTAATTTCTCCCCAAGAATTGGGAAAGAAGGCAGACCACTGGGTCAAGACTAGGGTGACCAAGACAACCACTGGGGGTGACCAAAAGAAGGTGGTCACAAAACCTCCCCAGGGGAAAGGTGGTGAGAATCCCCAAGATAAAAAGTCTGAGTCTTCCAAAGGGCCCCAAAAACCTGTTCAGGTGGGTGGGACCCAAACTACTCCCTATGTGCCCCAACCATATAGGGGGAAGAACTTTGATCCCTTAAAGGCCTGGTGTAATACCTGTAAGAAGCAGGGACACCTAACTGTATCTTGCCCCCAAAACAAAGCCCCTAAGGCACCCAGTACAGCCACTCCTGGGGCAGCAAGTATACAAATGGGATCAGAGGTGTACCCTGAGCAAATCTGGGAACACACTGAAGCAAGTTTAGTCTCCTTGGGAGAAGTGGAGTTTGCCACTGTGGCTGTGTGGCCCCCCAACTAAAAGAAATACTTACAGTACCCCTGGGTAAATGGAACTAGGGTAGAAGCTCTGAGGGGTACAGGTGCCAGTGTCACAATGGTGAAAGACACACTGGTTTCCCCTGAGCAATACTTGATTGGGAAGTCTTACCCAGTCACCAACGCTGACAGTGTCACCACTAGTCATCCCATGGCCATGGTAACATTAGGCTGGGGGGGGGGTTACTGGCCTGAAACAGGTAGTGGTCTCTCCAAAGTTGCCAGCTGCATGCCTGCTTGGAAATGATCTGGAAACCTCAGCCTGGGCTGAAGTTGAGTTAAAGGCCCATGCAGCCATGCTGGGCATCCCTGAATTGGTGTGTGTGCAATCCAGAGCACAGAGCAAGAGGAAGGGTGAAAAAGTAGGTTTGGAGCCTGGAATAATGGCCCAACCAACCAAGAGGAAGGGCAAGGAGACTGGGGGACCAGCTTCTGTACAGCCAAACACTCAGAACACCTCTCCCCCTGGAGAGGATGTAGATACCCCTGAGGGAACTGAGTCCATGGAGCTTGACCCTTACCAGGTTGAACTCTTGGGCCCAGGGGGACCCTCTAGGGAAGAGCTGTGCCAGGGCCAGCGAGACTGTCCCACTCTTGAAAGCCTGAGACAACAAGCTGCTTCAGAAGCCAGGGGAGATGTCAGTGGTACCCACAGAGCTTATTGGGAAGAGGGATTACTGTATGCTGAGGCAAGAGACCCCACTCCTGGAGCCACCAGGAGGGTGGTAGTGCCACAGAAGTACAGGGAGTTCCTCCTAACTTTGGCTCATGACATCCCCCTAGCTGGACATCTGGGGCAATCCAAAACTTGGGAAAGGTTAGTGAGTCACTTTTACTGGCCCCAGATGCACCAAAAGGTGAAGGAGTTTGTCAGCTCCTGTGTTACCTGTCAGGCCAGTGGCAAGACAGGTGGCCACCCAAAGGCCCCCCTCATTCCACTACCAGTGGTGGGGGTCCCCTTTGAAAGGGTAGGTGTGGACATTGTGGGTCCACTTGAACCTCCCACAGCCTCAGGGAACAAATTCATTCTAGTAGTAGTGGATCATGCTACTAGGTACCCTGAAGCAATTCCACTTAGGACTACTACAGCTCCTGCAGTAGCCAAGGCCCTCCTGGGTGTCTTCACCAGGGTGGGTTTTCCTAAGGAGGTGGTTTCAGACAGAGGTTCCAACTTCATGTCTGCTTACCTAACACACATGTGGAAAGAGTGTGGAGTGCAGTACAAGTTTACTACACCCTACCACCCACAAACCAATGGCCTTGTTGAGAGGTTCAACAAGACATTGAAAGGTATGATCATGGGACTCCCTGAGAAACTCAAAAGGAGGTGGGATGTCCTGTTACCATGCTTGCTTTTCGCTTACAGGGAAGTGCCACAGAAGGGAGTAGGTTTCTCACCCTTTGAACTTCTGTTTGGTCATCCTGTAAGGGGACCACTGTGTCTTGTAAAAGAGGGCTGGGAGAGGCCTCTTCAGGAACCCAAACAGGACATAGTGGACTATGTGCTTGGCCTAAGGTGCAGAATGGCTGAGTATATGGAAAAGGCATCCAAGAACCTTGAGGCCAGCCAGGAGCTCCAGAAGCACTGGTATGACCAGAAAGCTGCACTGGTTGAATTTCAACCAGGGCAACAGGTGTGGGTTTTGGAGCCAGTGGCACCAAGGGCTCTCCAAGACAAATGGAGTGGCCCTTACCCTATCCTAGAGAGAAAGAGTGAGGTCACCTATCTAGTTGACCTGGGCACTAGCAGGACACCCAAAAGGGTCATCCATGTGAACCGCCTTAAACTCTACAATGATAGGGCTGACATCACCATGCTGATGGTGACTGATGAAGAACAGGAAGCAGAGAGTGAGCCACTCCCTGACCTCCTATCCTACAGCCCAAAAGATGGGTCAGTAGATGGTGTGATTTTCTCAGACACCCTCTCTGCCCAACAGCAGACTGACTGCAAGCAAGTCTTGCAACAATATGCTAGCCTCTTTTCCCTGACCCCTGGTCTGACAAGCTGGTGTACCCATGATGTGGACACTGGTGACAGTGCACCTGTCAAGAACAAAATCTATCGACAGTCAGATCAAGTCAAGGAAAGCATCAACGCTGAGGTCAGCAAGATGCTGGAGTTAGGGGTCATTGAGCCTTCAGAGAGCCCCTGGGCTAGCCCAGTGGTTCTGGTCCCCAAACCACATCAACAGGGTGAAAAGAGAGAGATGAGGTTCTGTGTGGACTATAGAGGGCTCAACTCTGTCACCAAGACAGATGCTCACCCTATCCCAAGAGCAGATGAACTGATAGACAAATTGGGGGCTGCCAAATTTCTCAGTACCTTTGACTTAACTGCAGGGTACTGGCAGATTGGCATGGCCCCAGGAGCAAAAGAAAAGACAGCATTCTCCACCCCTGATGGGCATTATCAGTTTACTGTGATGCCCTTTGGGTTAAAGAATGCCCCTGCCACCTTCCAGAGGTTGGTGAACCATGTCCTGGCTGGGTTGGAGTCCTTTAGTGCAGCTTATCTTGATGATATTGCTGTCTTTAGCTCCACCTGGCAGGATCACCTGATCCACCTTGGGAAGGTTTTAGAGGCTCTGCAGAGTGCAGGTCTCACTATCAAGGCGTCCAAATGCCAGATAGGGCAGGGCACTGTGGTGTACTTGGGCCACCTTGTAGGTGGAGGCCAGGTACAGCCCTTACAACCCAAAATCCAGGCCATCATGGACTGGATAGCTCCAACCACCCAGACCCAAGTCAGGGCATTCCTTGGCTTGACTGGGTACTACAGGAGGTTTGTGAAGGGGTATGGGTCCATTGTGACCCCCCTCACAGAACTCACCTCCAAGAAAATGCCCAAGAAAGTTAGCTGGACAGTTAGTTGTCAAAAGGCTTTTGACACCCTAAAAGAAGCAATGTGCTCAGCACCAATTCTGAAAGCTCCAGATTATGCCAAGCAGTTCATAGTGCAGACTGATGCCTCTGAGCTAGGGATAGGAGCGGTCCTATCCCAGACCAATGATGAAGGCCAAGACCAACCTGTTGCTTTTATAAGCAGAAGACTACTCCCTAGAGAGCAGCGTTGGAGTGCCATTGAGAGGGAGGCCTTTGCTGTGGTTTGGTCCCTGAAGAAGCTGAGGCCATACTTGTTTGGCACTCACTTCCTAGTTCAAACTGACCACAGACCTCTCAGATGGCTAATGCAGATGAAAGGGGAAAATCCAAAACTACTGATTTGGTCCATCTCCCTACAGGGAATGGACTTTGAAGTGGAACACAGACCAGGGACTGCCCATGCCAATGCAGATGGACTTTCCAGGTTCTTCCACTTAGACAATGAAGACTCCATAGGACAAGGTTAGTCTCATCACCTTTCGTTTGGGGGGGGGTTGTGTGAGAAAGTGCCATCTTTCTTGCATGGTATGCCCCCACTTTTTGCTAAATTGCTGAATGTACTTCGATTGAGTGTACCCTGGGTTCCTGCCAATCAGGTGCCCAGGGCCTATGTTCCTTCCTTAAACCACACAAACTCCAAATTGGCAAACCCTAGCCACATGTCAGCCCCTAGTAAATGGTACCCTAGGTACCCAGGGCCTTGTGACCAGGGAAGGCCTCTAAGGGCTGCAGCACTCATTGTGCCACCCTCAGAGGCCCTGTACCCTTACACACACACTGCCCTTGCAGGCTGAGTGTCTGGGTGCAGGACAAAACAAAGAGTCGACATGGCACACATCACTGTGTACCATGCCCATCACCTACACTGCCAAGGCATATGTCAGCCACCCCTCTAGCTGGGTGCATTACGCCTATGGTGTGGGCACAGTACCCGGGTCCATTCCTGGGCACTGTAAGTGCAGTGCTGTCATTTAAGAATACATGGTGCTGAGAGCTTGTCAAACACGAGCTCCACAGCACCATATTGGCAACACTGAAGCCTGGGAAGTTTGGTATCAAACTTCTCAGCACATTGAACCCACACTGATGCCAGTGTAGGATTTAATGTACTAAGCACCCCAGAGGGCATCTTAGAAGATGCCCCCTTACAGCTAACTTACAATCCACGTCTGCTCTGAGGCTGCCCAGGCTGCCACACAGCAGACACGTTGCTGGACCCCTGGGTGGGAGAGCCCCTGCTCTCCCGGGCCTGCAACAATGCACATCCTGGGTGAGGTGAGAAATCTCCTCCCCCAGGATGAGCAAAGGGAAGCTTCAAAGGCATGCCGCCATTTGGAGTTTCCCCAGGCCACTGCAACCCCCCACTCTGGCGGGAAGCTTGGCCGGAAACCCCATACAAGGACAGGGGATGTGCCAGCCTGCCCACCCCACCCCTCAGGTGGGGGAGGCGAGGTGAAGCACATCTCCGGGCTCTCGCCATCTTGAAGATGGGAGGCCCTACCCTATCAGGATTAGGCTACTGCCCCCCTCCCACAGGAGAGAGGCAGGATAGGGGGTGTACCCACCCCAGGACAAGGACCCATTGGTCCCTGGCCTTCACCTACCTGTAACGCCCCTAAATCTAGTATTTAGGGGCACCCTGAACCTTCCTTCCTTAGATTCCAGATAGAAAACGACAAGAAGAGCAAGAAGAACAAAGACCTGCCCTGCAGCTGCTAAAAAGAGAAGAAGACACCAACTGCTTTGGCCCCAGCCCTACCGGCCTGTCGACTCTCGAACCTGCACCAGCGCGGCATCCCCCGTGGCCAGCAACCTCACCAACCCCGGAGGACCTGGCTACCTTTTAGCTCTAAGCCCCTGGGACTCCCACGAGTAGAGGCTCTACTCAAGAAACCTATTTGCTATCCCTGGCACCAGCCCGGGACCGCGGACCCAACACACTCTGCACCAGCCAAGCCTGGCCAGTGCCGGAGTGGACAAAGACCCAGAGGACGACCCCACGGCGACTGTGACCCAGAGTCCGGCACCCAAGGACCCCCCTCGACATCCCGGAAGAAGCCTGCAGCCTCAGAACCAAGTGCCACCCCAGCCGCGATCAACCAGAGGGTAAGATTCCCGACGTCAAAAGGCACCCCTGCACCCGGCGCCCTGCGACCCCCTGTGCCCAATCCCGGGGTACCCACCTAACCTACAACTACCCAACTTACCTCTCGAAGTGGTGGTTGCACCTGAAACATCCTCGTCCCCAAGCCTGCAGCCTCTTTCCAAACCGGAACATTCCCATTGATTTCCATTGAGCGCCCTAAGGCTCAAAAGCACCCTGTACCCAGCCGCCCGAGTGGCCCTGGCAGTGCCCTCTCTACACTAACCTACTTCCCCACTTGCCCTGAGTAAGTGACCAGGAGCCCAGCTCCCACAGCCGCGTGGCTTGCCAGACAGCAGCCACCAACCAAGGCCCCCCTATCCCTCATAGGATAACATTGGGCCCAACTCTCTCTGCACCCGGCCGTCCTGAAACCGCTGAGGGTGAACCAACTGTACCTACCTGACACTGGGGGACCCCTGAGTCCATGCCCGGAATTTCAACACTACCAGTCGAGTACTTACCCTTAAACCGCTAACTTCGTTTTCCTCATAGGGTAACATTGACTGACTTTTTCTTCAAAAATCTTCTAAGTGTGAACTTTTCAAAACTGCAAAAATTCACCAAAAATCAGCCAAGTGACAAAAACGAATTTACTCACCTGCTCCTAGGTGAGCTCCCAGTGCTGGATCTTGGTGCCCAGCCCTGAATCTGAAAAGTGTTCACAACTATACTTACCTCTAACTCATTTTTCTCCCATAGGAAACCATTGTCTGCTTTTCTGTGAAATTTCTTCTAAGTGTCTACTTTTGCAAATTTGAAATATTCTTTTAAAATCGTACCATTTCTGCAAACGAAATTACTTACCTGCTTTTGATAAGGACCCCAGTCCTGGGTCTAGGCACCCAGTCCTGGATTACTAAAGTAACGATAAAGTACTCTACCTGCAATTTGAATTTCTTGCCATAGAGATCCATTGAATGTTTTCTGTGAAATATTTTCTAAGTGCTAACTTTTGAAATAGCTAAATATTATTTAAAAATCATTACAGTTATTAAGTCGACTTTCATCACTTGATTCTGAATACTGACCCCAGGCTGGTTCTAGGAGCCAGACCTGGAATTCCAAAAGTAATCTGAAAAGTAATTTATTACAAATAACCTGAATTTACCATTGAGCTCAATGCATTGTTATGTTTAGGAAATAGGATTGTTTATTGCAACCAACTGTGACTGTTTACACAAAGTTATTGCTTAAAACAAAAGTATTTATATTCAACCTCTCATTCTGAGAAAGTATATTTTTACCCCCTTTGTGGTTCTAAAACTAAACAAGCATATATTTTATATATACAAACCATTGGCCTAGAGTTCAGTTATTGAGTGTGTGAAACCATTTGCTGACTGAGTGTGTACAATAAATGCTTTACACTGTCCTCTGGTACTGCCTTACTGCTCGACCAAGCTACCACTTTTGAGAGTAAGGTCATACCTAACTTTGACCTCTATCAGCCTCTGGGGGACTGTGGACTCTGTACACCCTGTACCTATTAGGGAACAGTATATACAGAGCCACTTTCTCACAATATGTGCCCAAGAAAATAGAGAAAGAGGAGAGCGCACAAGTTGCTAATTAGATCAGATATCTGGAAAGGTCCGGTTCAACATTATTTTAGGAAGCAGTCCCTACTTGGCATACTACCACCCACGCTTTCCTTCTGCTCAACCTACCAGAAGGGCTGTAGTTGTTAGGGTGGAATTTAGAGAGTAGCAGTAAGCAAAGGTGTAGTTTTCGCCAGTCTGAGATGGAGAAAGTGATTCAGTGTGTTAACGCTGTTGGCCAGTGGTGATGGAGTTGTTCTTTTGGACAGAGTACACTGGCAGGAAGACAGCAGTGCCAGCGTACAAGTGTTTTACAGCCTGGGCCACATAGCCTACACCTGCAGGGAAACAAAACCATATAGTTATTTTGACTCAAATTTCGTTTACATTTATCTACTGGTCTTAGCTTCTTTTGCTTTATAGCTTTATTAATGAGCTTGGGCAGCTTGAGATAACTAGAAGAGAAGAGGTAAAGAGAGCACAAACACAATCACAATTTCAAAGACAGACACAAAATAGTTTAATGTGGCAATAGGCTCTTTACCTCCAACAGTTCCATTTGAGAAGAGGCTAGTTGCCCGGCTCCCCCGGTTACTGTATATGCAGCGCTGCCTAGTCACGCAGGATGTGAGAATTATATGCACACCAGCCATGTTTAGGCAGAGTCAATAAGAATATTTACCACAGCTCTTAACAAGTCAAAGATGTTAAAGGGGTGTGGTGACATCGAGCCGATTTTACAGCTTAACCTTTACATTTAAATTAGGAGGACTGGGGGAAATTCGAGATTTCAGAATTTAATTTAGCATGGTGGTGTACGATTTCATCATAGAACTATAAGATGCAGTTAGATCTGTTTGATACTTTATTTTGAATTATGTCTCCGACAGCTGCGCATTTAGATAAAAAAGGTTCTCCTTCCTATTGAACATGTATTGCATTTTAATCTCGCTCCACTTAAAACACCTTGTCTCGCATGAAAAGCAATATACCCAAATCTCCCTCCGCACACAAAAAATCGAAACCATCCAGTAAAACCAAAGCCTGAGATATAAATCTAAATTGCCTCTCAATATGTCTCGTTTTAATAAAATGCCCACCAAACACTTTCTCAGGGAAGGCACCTAGTGTCAGGAATGCCCATCCAACTCATCAATAGCGTATTTGTTACTGTAAAAGTTAAAAGGTAATCTAAGGGCTCTCATGCTAAACCAGCCCTTGTATCGCTAAATTTGTTCATGCCAATAAACTCACTATTGTCTCAAAAGCACACAACTTGTCAATTATATCACTACTAGAAACGTCAGATCAAGTTCTGATAACTACATACGAATTCCCTGTCTCATTCATGCACTAACTAGACACTGGCAACATACTGCTTATTACAAGAGAATACATTGTATGTACCTTGCTATTGTACTACTACTCTCCGTATGTTCAATAACGGACACCTACGAATATAGATCTCTCAAAAGCCCTACAATTATACTAATGCCAACCACGAATATATACAGCTATATCTTTCCCAATTACTGTACTTATTGTGCCACAGCCCTCTCACCTGCAGATGTTGAGCAAGTTCTTAGCCCTTTACCCTTTGTTGTAGTATGGCAAAACCTCTAAAATACATACCGTTTCCTATAAAGACAGCAATTACTATACATTTGTACAGGCTATTACAAAAAGCGTACAAGTTGGTCACACTACTCCAAGAGACAGTGAATCAACAGACTAGTGTAGTTCAACCTGGAATGACGCTTCGCGGTCTCTCCAGTGAGATGCGAGCGTTAGTCACCATCGTTTGAGGTAGGCAATAGGTAAAAGTAGAAGTCTTACAAAGACGACAATGCAGGGACCTCCGAGGCCTACATCTTTACCCACCGAAGCACCTCGAGCGGCAGCACGGGTTAAGGCTAAGCGGGTGCCTTAGACCATTGGAAAGCTGGGAGTCGGGGGGACCTTGGGGGTAATAGCGGGGAGCAGAAGTCAATCAAAACCCTAGTACAAAGTTAGCAGATAAGAAAGTAAATATCTTTATTACTCGGGCCCTCAGTTGGCCACCAGGAGCAGCTTCGTCAGCAGGACAACGGCCGAGCTTTAACAGTGGGGCTACAGCGAGCCCTCCTCAACATTCCACGGCACGAGACCCGGAGCTCGCGGACACAGCCGGGCGCTTCTGAATACAATACAACACCAGGCCGGGTGGCTCGCGGGTGGCGGATCGCGCCACAAAGGCAGCTGCGTGGCTAAGCCGGACACCAGTCAGTCGTGGCCTGCCTTGAGATGAGTACTTACTCACCAGCATTAGTCCCATTCAAGGGAGACGCCAGTGTCTTCAGGCTGGCCTCAGGCCTGGGCGCTGGCTCACTCGTACGGGCGGGCAGGCTGGGCCCCGGGCCGCAGGTTTCCACACAGAATAGTCAGTCACTCAGCATCTCTGCATTCCCGTCGCTGGAGCCCGCCCACTGACGGAAGGCGGGCAGAGTAGCCAGGCCTGAAATCCAAGACAAGCACGATTCACCTTGGAAAGACGCCCAAACATGCGCAAGTTTTACCAAAACAAGCCCAACGATAGGTACGAGGGAAGCCAAGGACAGTATTAAAACGACTTTACTTTCCGGCTAAAGTACTAACAGATACTCACCATGCAGTATAAACTCGATTCGCTGTGCTTTGTAGCTCGGTTGAAGGTTCTACCGAAAACCGCCAAAGACAGGAGCAAAAACCGTGCATTGAACAAGGTGTAGGTGCCCTGGAGAAACGTCTCTATTTTTACATTCTACATTTATTCACGTTACCCTTTAAAATGCGTTTGGACTTGATTTTACTAATTTTTATTTGTGATGAACTTGATTGGATTTGTGATGATCTGTAATGGAGCCAGTGCTGTCTGAGCTTGCCGAATTTAAAGTTTCACTCTTACCTAGTAACGAAGTCGAATTCCAGGCACGAGTTCTAAACAGAGCAGCAGCCGGACGCAGGGGGAGCGGACGATCACACCACTACCTTTCTCCGAGGCAGAGCAGAAATGCCTCGGAGAAAGACAGCGTCCTTTTCGGATTCGGATAGCGCTGGGAGGCCTCAGGGTAGCCATGCGCTCTATAAATGCCTCTTCTATTCTATTCTATTCTTTTGCTGTTGTCTCCTCCCTGAGACTTTTCGCAAAAAACACGCCCCCCGATCCGAAAAGGACGGGGCCTAATCGGAGTGACTGACCTCTTCTCCAGTGGCTGGCCAGCATTTAAGAGGCCAGCCAATGGAGAACAGGGGAGAAGAGGGGCGGGTTCAAGCCCCTCTTCTCCAAATCATTAAATCTCGGAGCGAGACTGCGCAAGCGCAGCCTTCGCAGCCGAGACCTAAAAAGGAAAGCTGAGCCCTAGCACAAGCAGATGGCAGAAAGATGCTTAAAATAGCAAATCTGGTCTTTATTTGCAGTGGCGGCTGGTGGTCTTTGAAACTGGTGTGGCTTAATACCCAGCAGGAGTTCAAAATTTGCCTCACTCTTACTCGCTCCCTCTCACATTTAGGAACAGATTAACAAACATTTTGTGCTTGATGCAAACCTTAGCAAAATGTTTTTTATTTACTTTCCAGTCCAAAACTTGTTTTGCTCTGGAAAGTTGCCTGAAAGTAAAGCAGCGCAAAGCTCTGCTTTGTGTTACTGTGTTAAGGGGCGTTCCATAGTCCATGGTTGGTAGGTGGGCGTTCCCATGCAATCACCTATAGTTTTTGATGCAAATCCCTATCTACCAAGAATAGAAGACAGGGTTTTGCACCAGAAAATAAAGCCACTTAAAAGCAGGTGTTAAAAAGGAGAAATGCTTTTATATATTCTAATCTTTTCCACTTTGCATACGTGCTGCACTGTACAGCGCACATCCGAATTAGAAAAAGATTTAAAGTTAGTCAAAGCATAGTATTTTGTCCTGGAAGGGTATCCTTCCAGTACAACATGTATGCTAGACTCACGCAGACACCTTTGCACTATGGCACAAAGGTATGTGTGTGTGGTAGTTGGCCACGTAATTGTTCACCAGCACTAGGGAGAGATCAGGATCGTGCCATATCATTGAACTTACATAGCACTTCCTTCTTTTTCCCTCTCACGCAGCGCGGTGCAGCAACGTTGGGTGCCGCTCTGTGTGAAAGTTTTCATAATCTGAGCCTTCATCTTTTCCCTCTCACTCACTCTAACTCACATTCTAACACTTTGATCGTTCTCACCCATACTCACTCCCATTCACTATTACTCACACAGAAATGTACTCATACTCACTGGTTCTCATTCTCACTTACACACACTCTCTGACTCATAACCCCAATCACTCATTCCAACACACTCATACTCTGCCACTCACTCCCTCATACTCACTTTCACTGAATCACACATTCTCAAACACAGATTCTCACTCAGGTTCACTCCATTGACACTCAAACACACTCACACACACACTTTCACTCAATTCCATCCACAATTACTCACAAACACATACATTGAGAAGTATATGTATTTTTTAACGTACTTTGAATACTTTCGCTGGCAACTCAAAGGTTCCATGGGAGCAGCAGAGCCGGAATCCGGGGCTAAACATTGGAACTAGCAAGCCATGATCCCAACAAGGAGCCAGACGGGGGAGCAGCAAGGGCAGGATTGAAAAGAGGAAGACCCGCCTCAATCCCTCTCCCAGCTTCTTGATAGGACTGGAAGCACGGCCCTATAAGAACTATAAGATACTGCTGGGGACCCTGCCCTGGCTGCTCTGTGTGACTTTTCATTGGCTTCAGCGATGCACTGACCTGCACCCTGACAGCCACATTTTAGCAAATATACTGTGCAGCCAGAGGCATGCGCAGTACGTCTGCTAAAGTATACTGTGCAGCCAGAGGCATGCGCAGTACGTCTGCTAAAATATACTGTGCCTGTCTGAGGAGACCGTAGTTGAACTATGCCCCTCTGACATGCACGATGCAGACATCCACCTACAGAGTGTTTTATTTTGAAGTTGGATCATGTCTCAGTCCCCTCAGCTCCCTCCTCCTCCTATCACCCGGAGCTTGGAGGCTAGGCAGTGAGGGCCGACCTGCGCACTCGCAGTGTCTTTGAAAGCATGAAACTTGGGTTTTCATGCACACCGCTAAATTTAAAAATGCACAGGGACCACACATGAGGCGGGGGGCTGCATCAAGAAGGCCCTGTTAAGGAGCTGCTGCTGTTTATTTAACACGCCTCTCAAAAAGAGACACTTTTGTGGATAGTGGATGAAAATGCTTCTGTTGTGTTCTGGACAACACTTTACCAAGATGGATGCTATTTGTAGAGGAAGACGGGTGAAAAGTGAGACAAATAAATATGATCTGGTATTTTTAGATTTCAAACAAAAACATAAGCAGGAAATTGATGAATGAATAATAGTGTTTTGTTTTGTGCAAAAGCTGCTCCAAGGAGCATCCTAGCGCTGCAAAGCGCAGGACCATCAAACACAGCAACCTTGAGGTTAGCGGGTTGGAGAACAACCAGGTTTGAAGACGTTTTCTGAAATGCCACTCATTTCACGCGCCACACCGAGATGCCAGGAGATTTGGTTGCCAAAAAAGAAACGGAGCAACCACCTCTCCAAGAATGCCTGAATCTGGGATTAAGAACCAGATGAGCCTCGGAAGAACGAAGCATTCTGGTAGGATTATAATATACACAACGATCAGACAAGCATTTGGGCCCAGACGTATGGAAAGCTCTAGTCAATAGTAGAGCTTTGAAAATAATCCTTTTTTGAACAAGGATTATTTGATGGTAATGTGGAAAAAGTTGATGCTGATATGAAAAACGATGCATTCATTTATATAAGTGAGACTGCGTCTTTATTAATGAATTTCCCGTTGTGAACTCCACATCAACCCCGACACGGAAATACATAGGCCAACACTGGGACCTAGGCCTGAGGTGATTGATTGATAGGTCACAAGAGGAGTGGCACATAGCCGGCAGACAAATGCACAGACAGGATACCATAGATCAATACCACAGACTGGCGCAGCGACACCATAATGGTCAAGGGAGATTGGCCCCAATACAGCACACATGGCTGGAGGCATTACGCGGGGTCCTAAAACAACATAAAGTCAGATGCCACATAAGGTTGGAACACATAGCTAATCAGAACACAGCACACGCAGTGATCACGCTCTCCCCATGCCGAACTTCTGGACACGTTACCTACTGGCCACATTGTGTCCTCGATAGGTCGAGACCTCACCATACAAGGATCATCGGAAACATTTTATTGCCTATAATGAACTGTACATAGGAAAATTGTAAATTGTAAAACAATTGTAAATTGAGACAGTTCTCAGACTCTGTGCCTGTAGCTGTTGTCCTGGCAGCAATGTTTAATTAAACAAACTGTTCCTGTTTTGCCAAACACCTCTTGTTGCTTTCTTTTCAAGGTATTTCATGTTCAAGCAACGAGATTTCAAATGATTCAAGACTAGTGCATAGCAGGGGAGGGCTTCAAAATTAGCCAGGCTGCTCCTTTCTGAATTGTCTAAAGATGTTCAGTCAAATAACCAAAACAAATAATGTTGGCATAGTCGAGCCTTGCTGTAATCGATACATGGACCACTGTTTTGTGAGTCTTTGGATGTAGGAGGTAAAGAAATTTTTTGAGTGATCATAGTAAGGCAAAGTATGTTCTAACCCCTGAGAGAATTTGAGGGCAGAATGATAACTTATTATCAAATTGTACTCCCAGATTCCTAACTAGTGCAGAGGGCTGGGGGGGGGGGCGGAGGCAGACCAGCAGGTCAGCAGTTCTCCAGCCAATTATCTTAAGGGGACCCAAAGTGTAGAATTTTGGCCTTAACACAATTGCATTTAAGATTGCTCCACCTCACCTGGTCTAAGAGAAATAGAAACCTCGAGGAGAACAGCTGTTCAAAACTGTCATCCATCTATATCGGAGGAAAAGGGAGATGCCATTGAATGGTACACATAAATATTGGAACTTTTCACCAATTTGTATACAGTTATGAGTTCCCAGCACTTGCTGAGTCTCAAAACAAAAAAGGTGGGTATTTCTCTTAAAACTATAACAACCCTTGTATGCATTTTGAGTTTTTTCTCAATAAAGTATCAAGCATTCAGTCTGTGAATCGCGTCCTGAATCCAGTGCGCAAACATGCTATCCGTAATCTTCCAGAATCCTTCACCACAGATTTTTTACTGGTTCTCAAGCTGGGTGAAGCAATGGCAAGGCTAACTGGGCACTCGGCTCGAGCGCCTCTATGTAGCGGATGGCGATACTGTGGCTTGCTTCTTTTTTGTGCTCGCACCCAGTCGAGGGGCCGGGCTGACTTTCTTGTGAGAGCAGGCATGTTGCTGGGTGATAGCATAATAAGGGTGTAAGATCGTCGAACAAGACGGCACTAATAAAACAATCCAAATTAATGGTAAATGGCAGCTTTCAGTAGAACAAAAGCATTACGGGCTAAACTTGACCTCACTAAAACAATATGAATATCCAACCATCCCACCCATTTGAAGATCTTAACCTGCTCCCCTCCCTATAACCCATTACCATTCACACACACCAAACCTGTCGTAGTATTCATGCCCAGACATGATATCACTACTTCCACCCCTGTTGCCCTCATCCAATCCATAACCTCAATCCCAGACCAGAGCCCCAACCCCACTGGGCTGTGGTCGCCCACCCTGTGAGAAGCCCATAACATCTATTGTAATGGTGGCCTTCGCCATCCAGACAGAGCCCAGATAGTATTTTCCTGCCCTCAGCTCCCCTTGCCTCCTCTCACCCTTCTTAAAACCACAACTTACGCCACATGTGGTCTCCCAAAAGCTGTGAAATTCTCTATTTTAGTTCCATCAAGTAATACTGGTTTCCTAAAAACGACAAGTGAATATTGTCATGACTGAATAATGTCTTGTCTTCTTGCACTATTTATCTCCATGATTCGACTCAAAATTTCCAAACCTCTACATAATCCCTCATTTCCCTTTTTACCTTCCTTCCCTGCTTCACAATTGAACTTGGCTTCCATGTACTCATCCAAAGTCATCCCTAAACAAACTCCATCCACAGTAAATAAGTTCCCGACCACAAGTCCTTCATTTGTGCAGGATCTGTTTTCATACTCTCGAGCAAACTGATCTCCGAGTGCTGCACTAAATCATTCTCTTCTAGGTGAATGACCAACAGATCCAGACAGCTCCTGCCCTCCATGTACGCTGCAAAGGCATAAAGAAGCTACCCCAGCCCATCCCACTTTTCCCTTCCAAGAAAGCATTACTCGAGAGCTGTCCAAACCAAGCTCCCCTCCAAATGGCATGATGTTGTGCATGCACAAAAGTGTCCGACTATTGACACTGAAACAACAGTGCTTCATGGTCTTGCGACGCAACCTAGGATACAATAGAAGCCAACATATGTTAAAAGAACTTGAAACATACCGCGTTTTACCATGGACACAAATTCACCGGAATGCCAAGGATAGCGGAAGTGACATCACATGCCCTTTGACCTCCATTTTCACACACACATATACTTACACATACACACAAATGTACACGTATACACTCTCTCACAAATAAACACACTCTCACCTGCAAGCACGCACACAATATACATTTAAAAGCATTTTTATTTACCTCAGCTGCCATGGAAGGGCATATTCCAGCTTATTGTACTCCATTTTTATTACACAATTAGAGAATAGTATATTTTAGTTGATAAAAGATTGAGAGTAAATAAAGGGAGGGGGCTCCAGCTGCCGCTTGTTTCCTGTCATTGAATTTGCCACCTCTGAGCCACAATGGCAGTGTTAAGGGTAGAAAAGGGCAAGCCAGGGGTCGCAGCTGCGACCCCTAAATGACATCCATGAGTTTTACTCATCTCACAGCTTGCTCAAACGCACATACTTCCTACAACACAGATCTCCAGCAACCCAACTGTTTCAGCCTTTCTTCCGACAAACCTGGCAGATTCAGTCACAGATTCTATTCTAAATAAATACGTACCAAACTGATTGGCATCAAACCCCAAACTGAACAACACCTTCTGCCAAACCAAAAGGTCTTAAAAAAACTGTCAAAGGCAATCCACACTCATGACAAAAAATGTATCAAGAAAAATCATCTGCAAACCTCTAAAAAGCGAAAACCGGTCCCTAACCCGGCAGCTCAACTCCCCCGTCAAGCGATGTAAAGCAATCTCCTGTCCTCTAACCTGTCTTAAGCTACCTTAATCCTTGGAAGTCTCAAAATGTTCTCTTCTCACACACCTCTTCCCTCTCTCCCCCAACAACTCTGGAACTCTGAAAGCCATAAAAAAAAAACAGACTCTCCACAGTTCTTCTTAAGTTGACAAGCAAATAACCTGTACCCTACTTAAAATATCAGACTAGTCAGGGGAGATTGGTTATCACTTGACTAACCATCATGCTAGAAAATCCTATTCTTCCTGGCCCAATGGCAACAAACTCCCGCCAAGTCTGTCTCTATGCCTTCCTGGTTGATGCCGCAACAGCTGTTTCAATCAGTTCCAATACCTTCATTTCCCTAGCTACCAGAGGTCTCCTGGTTGTATCCCTTTCTCCACAACACTATTGCTACAACTACAGAAAAACAATCCAAAAATGCAATGCGTTTCTTCTTCTTTTCCCCACTTATCAGTCGAAGACTCAGCCACCCACCTACCGCTCCAAAATAAACCAAAACCAGCTGACCGTGCTCCACAAACATTCATCCTGTATGGGCAACATAGCCTCACCATTGAAATCCTTCAAACGCGTGATCCAAACTCACAAATCCTCTCCAAACCTCTGCTCAGTCTCACGCCGTGGTGTGGCAAAACTGCCCCTGAGACCGAAAAGCCTAAGTGCCTGCAAAAAGCTCTCCCCAGCTCGTACAACCCTACATGCAAAATTCAACAGACCAAACAGAGATTTAACTTTTCTCAACTCTAGGTTTTTAGAAGCGGCAGCTTCTTTCAACAATTGCAGCAATGCACACACCTTGTCTTGCAGCACCCTCACCTCTCATATTGTCAGAGTCAAACTCAATGCCCAGAAACGTCAGCACAGCGGCCGGACAGCTGTGTTTTTCAGGTGCTTATGGGGCCCCTCGTTCGCCTACTTGAAGTACTTGCAAAAATCCACAATTACCAGGATCCTTTTCGCCAATGAAAAGATATCATCAAGATAATGAGTAATTCAGTGAACATCAGACTTTATAGTGAAAAACCTCTGCAAAAGTCAACTAAACAACTCAAATAGTGAACTGGACACTAAACAACCCATAGGTAAGACCCTGTCTTCGGAAATATGACCTCAAACTGCAAACCTAAAAGTGAAAAATCTTCTGAATGAGCCAGCAATAGCCTAAAAGCTGATTTGCCAACAGATTTCGCCATTTCTGCACTTCAGCCACAACGCCTGGCAAAAGCAATAGCATCATCCACCCATGTGTACTTCACTCAGCATCCTCACTCGCAATTAAATCATTGAAAGATTCACCCCCAGCGCAAGATTGGTGATGTATTAACCTGAACTCACCATGTTGTGTTTTTTGGGAATTTCTCCAAAAGGAGAAATGGATACATTCTCCAAAGTGCAAAAGGCAAATGTACCAATAATCCTTCTGCCTGCACTTCTTTGTCCAATTTTCTTCTGACCAACTTCGGACTAGCATCTGCGATTTCAAAACCTTTGCCTAACTCCTCATCCTTACGCCCTGATAACATATTCTGAAACCCCCTTGAAAACCCCATAATGAAAACTTTGCTTACACTTACCTGGATAGGATCACAACCAATAACTTAAATCCTCAGTCCTGACTGGAGTAAGCCCCCTTTCCCAAAACTGTTGTCTTCTACCTCTGTACTGATTCCCATGTGACCCAAATGATAATTGTCCCATATATTGCATCCCGAAACTATCCACCCCAAACTGGGTGGGATGACTTTTAAAGGGCTTTATGGAATTGATAGACAATGTGTAGTGTGAACTGATGGCACCAGCCTGGCCAGGACCATCCATTGCAGCCACAGTTCACTGTCAACTTCCCCTGTCCCCCACTTTAATAATATTCCTCCTGAATACTTCGTAGAATGCAAAAAATGGCTTCTAACGCAATGGATATGCCCATGTATTGCAAGCTGTTCTTTTTGGCACCTTTTTCCACGGAATCCTCACTTTCGCCCAATTACACTTCAGGCTTATTATCTCTGACTTGCCAGCCATACTGTTCTTCTATGTGTGATTTACCTGTACTTCAAACTCAACAGACACTGTACTCCCACTTTTCTTACCTTCCTTTCCAACATCCTCCTTGTCATCGACATAGCCTTTCTCCACTCCGACTAGTACCACCAAGAGCATCTTACTGTCACCATAACTCACCAGGGACCCCCATGGAGCCCACTGCTTCCCCTACCTGGTTTAATGGAGAGATAGTGCTTCCTCTTCCCTTCTTTAGTCCTTTGCCTATTCTTATTGGCAGCACTGATGACATCTCAAATGACATCACTGATTACATCATCCGGTGATTGTGACTGTTTTCTAAATGATAATGAGTGTTAAACATAAATACTAAGGTAAGGGGTTGTGGAACTGCCTGTATGGCTGAGTGAGTGGGTGTGTAAGTGGTGTATGTAGAAGTGAGTGGCTGTGTGAGAGACTGGATACATGAATGAGTGGGTGTATGAGTGAGTGAGTGGTTGTTTCAGTGGGTGTATGAGTAAGTGAGTGAATGCGTGAGTACCAGAGTTGATCTGTCAGTGGGTGCACCTGCTCACTCACCCATACAGCCACTTATGCACTCTCTCATTCGCCATTTACAGCTACTCATACACCCGCTCACTTTCCAATGCAGCCGCTCATGCACCCTCTCATTCATCATTTACAGACACTTACATACCCACTCACCCACACAGCCACACACACAGCCACTCACTTACTCATACAGTCACTGACACAGCCAATTACTCACCAATACAAAAACTCACTCAAGCACTTACTCATCTATACAGTCTCTCACATACCCACTAAATCATCCATAGACCACTTACACACCCACGTATTCACCCATACAGCCACCTACACTCACTCACACATGGAGATAGACAGTTACACAGACACTCAACTAATCTGTTTTAAAATAGAATCACTCATTAGTAGTACACAAAGAAAACTAATTTAACTTTTGTGATACCTTAGTATATATGTTTAACACTCATAAGTGTTTAGAAAACACTCACAATCACTGGATGATGTCATCAATGATGTAATTTGAAATGTCATCAGTGATGTCACTAACCATGTCATGAAGGATGTAATATGTGAGGTCATAAGCAGTGCATTGCGGGGCGTAAGGTATAATTAGCTCAGGTTACTATAACTGCTGAATTTCACTGGTTTTGTACGGGCGAGATCTGAGGCTGATTATATGTCTAAGAGACACACCACTTGGTGTTCGTCAGCCCCTCACTGTACGGTTTGTCGCTTGGTCTCTATTGACCAGCATGCCTCTGGTCCCAATTTGGAATTCAGGATGCACTACAGCTGTGAGCAGGGGGCGGAACAAAACACAGAGCCAATGAGAGCATCACAGGACTCATAACAGACCCCCAAGCCAGAGAGACTGCATGGAAACTCAAACCGGCACTGATTTACGCAGGAATGCAGAAACGCGTCTGCCTAGCGTTTCCAGAACTTTTTGAACTTCTGCATGTCTGTGCCTCCATTTTTATTGGAATAAATCCTGGTGTTGCCCTAGCATATGCCGGGCGCATTCTTTTTCCTGAGTGGGCATTGGTTTAGCATGTTTTTCTGGTAATGCAGGCACCGGCTACCGGAATGCCCTCTCTGTCTGGCGTGACACGCGAGCCAGCACCTTTTGAATGTTTCGTATGTGTATACAGCGTGTCACCTCCCCCAAGCAACTTAAACAGCATTCGCTTCGATGTGCCGCATATGGGGAGATAGGATGCAGTATTTTACTGCAGGGGCAACATCGGGTTCCAGCTATTACATCGCCGAAGTTGGGATCAGAGAACTAAAGGTCTACGATACACACCACTTGGTGTTCGTCAGCCCCTCACTGTACGGGTTGCCGCTTGGACTCTATTGACCAGCATGCCTCTGGTCCCAATTTGGAATTCAGGATAAACTACAGCTGCGAGCAGGGGGCGGAACAAAATACAGAGCTAATGAGAGCGTCACAGGACTCATAACAGACCCCCAAGCCAGAGACTCTGCGTGGAAACTCAAACCGGCACTGAAGAAAGCAGGAATGCTGAAACGCGTCTGCCTGGCGTTTCCAGAACTTTTTGGACTACTGCATGCCTTGTGCCTCCGTTTTGATTGGAATACATTCTGGTGTTACCCTAGCATATGTCGGGCTCATTCCTTTTCCTGAGTGGGCATTGGTTTAGCATGTTTTGCCGGTAACGCAGGCACCAGCATGCCCCCTCGGTCTGGCGTGACACGCGAGCCAGCACCTTTTGGATGTTTTGTATGTGTATACAGTGTGTCACACCTCAAGTGGCTTAAACAGCATTCGCTTCGATGTGCCGCATATGGGGAGAGAGGATGCAGTATTTTACTGCAAGAGCTACACCGGGTTCCAGCTATTACATCGCCGAAGTTGGGATCAGAGAACTAAAGGTCTACGATACACACCACTTGGTTTTCGTCAGCCCCTTACTGTACGGGTTGCCGCTTGGACTCTAATGACCAGCATGCCTCTGGTCCCAATTTGGAATTCAGGATGCACTACAGCTGCGAGCAGGGGGCGGAACAAAACACAGAGCCAATGAGAGCGTCACAGGACTCATAACAGACCCCCAAGCCAGAGACTCTGTATGGAAACTCAAACCGGCACTGAAGAAAGCAGGAATGCTGAAACGTGTCTGCCTGGCGTTTCCAGAACTTTTTGGACTTCTGCATGCCTTGTGCCTCCATTTTTATTGGAATAAATCCTGGTGTTGCCCTAGCATATGTCGGGCTCATTCTTTTTCCTGAGTGGGCATTGGTTTAGCATCTATATATATTCACTGAAAAAACCATAGGTTTCAGGGGCGTTATAGTTAGCTAGACATTTCCCTTGTACAAAAACCTAGAAATTCCCGTTATAGTTAGTTCAGCTAACTATAACTCACGCCCCCGCAATGCACTGCTGATGACATCACATATTACATCACTCATGACATGGTCAGTGACATCACTGATGACATCACTGATGACATCTCAAATGACATCACTGATGACATCACTGATGACATCAATCATATGATAAATTACTGCATCTTCTCACACCCTAATTTAACCATTGATGCAGCAACTCAAAATTTCAGACGTCCATTCTCAAAACCATAGATAATCAAATACCAATAACTACATACCCACTTATTAACTCTTAGGTCTACATACACCTCCACTCATTCACCTGTACAGTCACTCATACTTACAGTCACTCCGTACAAGAATATCATATGCATTAAGACACCTACATAGACACTCACACACCACCAATCATCCATAGAGGTACTCTCACACCTAGTCAGTCATGCAAATAATTAATTACACTCCCATTTACTCACCTATGCAGTTATACACACTCAAGTTCACTAACTCATACAAATAGTACCACATTCTTACGCTCTTATACAATCATTGATACAAGCACACACTCATCCATACAGCCACTTTCACAATCACACACTCTCACATATACCCACTTATATACTCTTACACGCATATATACTGCCTTTCACATATGTAGTTAGTCACAAATGTACCACTGAGATATACATGCAATCCCTAACACACCCATACATACACTCACTCAACCATACAGTTCATCACAGATGCACTCTTAAATCCATGCACCCATAGAATCACCCACTCACACATCTATGCACAGAGTCACACACACCCTACCCACACAAACACTCAGGCACCCATACAGATACTCAGACAACCAATCAATAACCCATATAGACACTCATATAGCTATTCACAAAACCATACAGCCACTTATACACCTACACACAGACACATACAGACATTCACACAGTTTAGTCACTAGTCTGCAGTAAGATACATTTAATGACTCACTTATAGAGTCAGTTACGCACCTAGAAAATCATCCATTCACACACTTGTACAGCCACTCATTCTTCCACAGGCCTTTCACTATAAATATATAAAACATATTTAAACTTTACAGAAACACACTAGATGACGTCATCAGTGATGTCATCAGTGATGTCATTTGAGATGTCATCAGTGATGTCATCAGTGATGTCACTGACCATGTCATGAGTGATGTAATATGTGACGTCATCAGCAGTGCATTGCGGGGGCGCGAGTTATAGTTAGCTGAACTAACTATAACAGGGGAATTTCTAGCGTTTTGTACGAGGGAAATGTCCAGCTAACTATAACGCCCCTGAAACCTATGGTTTTTTCAGTGAATTTCTAAGGTTTTTTAAATGCCAATTCCTAACTATAACGCCCCTGAAACCTTTGGTTTTTTCAGTGAATTTCAAAGGTTTTTTAAATGCTAATTCCTATCTTTAACTCATCTCTGAAGATATCATATTTAATGATTTTGATTGGATTTCTATATTTTTCAAATTCAGTGTGTTAATTTCATGAATTATTTTTTTTTTAAATACTTTTTACCACCATTTTTTAAACTTATTTTTTCAATTAATTCTTTTAAAATTTTTAAAATATTATTTGAATTTAATGGGTTTTTCAAACACATTTTAAAATATTTTTTAACTATATGTTCAAAACTTTATTTTATATATTTCTTTTCCATGTTTTTGAATCCGCGCACCTTATGCGATCCGCTCCCGATCCCTACGCGATAGCATCTGAGCATGGTATGCGTCGGGTACGTGTTTAGTGCGCGATTGCAATGCGACCGGTACGCGACTCCCAGTCTATACGCAGCACGTTCGATGTACGTAACGTGACGTTTACGCGCTTCCGGGATGCGTCTATGATGCGGTAGGTGCACGGATCCCGCGAAATATTTAACATTTAAAAAAACATATATATATGTATTTCATGTGAATATTAATTGAAGACAAACTCTAAACTAGTCTTAAAACTAATATATTTTTACATCTAATCCTATAATTTTTTTTAATTCAATTACGTGTATGCATGCTGGGTGCGTGCTGCGTATGCGCAGGGTGCGCGGATCCCATGTGACCTTCAAAAAAAGAGATTTGATTGGTTCATTACACTTCCTATTCTAACTATTGAAATACCCCACCCATTTCAATCATTCTTTGAGCTTCTTTGGTGGAACATCTCACACCTTAGAACTAGAAGAAACTTTTTGGGGAAGATTTCCACAGCTGCAATTTTTCTGCAGACAATGGCTTCTGCACAGCAGCCACCATCTGAATCAGACCATTCGTCCGATGAGGAATTTGTTGTGGAACCTCCACGCCCAGAAAGATACACCTCTGTGGTGTGGACATTTTTTTCCTTCCCAGAAGGACAAAATAAAACTCATTCAACTAAAGTGACATGTCAAATATGTCAAAGAGTGCTTTCCAGAGGAGGTCCATCAAAAAAATACTCTTGTGGGACTGCAAGTGTGTTAAAACACCTGAAGACTCTGCATTCCGTGAACCTGGCCAAGCAGGAATGCAGAAGACTCCAACAGCAGCCTCAGCCAGCAGTGGCAAGCACTTCTGCAGCATCACCATCAAGCACTCACCTGGACATACGTCCAGAATTTGGAAAACTAAACATTAGTTGCATTAAATGCAACAAACTACTATGTTACGGCGAGCAGTCAATTGAACTAATCTGCCGAGCGCAGCAAAACCACAAGTGCTAAACTTGTGTTTATTTTTTTTTTTTTGCAGAAGTTGACTGTTTCGTTCCTCCTGTTGTCTTTTTTTCCTTTTGAAAAAAACAAAAAAATAACAAAATTGTTCCAAAAAGTACAACAAAATTAAAAAACAAAAAAGAAGAAAAAAAAAAGTTCTTCTAAGAACTAACTTTCCTGGTTTAAAAAAAGAGCTAAATGTCTTTGTTAGTGTTAGTTTAGATGAATCTATGTGTAGTACGTAATTGACTGAATGAATGCATTAGTAGCGTATGGTGAATGTATAAGTGCAGAAGTATGTGGAAGTGCTGCAGCATCACACAGTAACCTCTTTAACTGCAGTGTGCTGTAGTACTTCCGAAGCACAGGGATGCAACATATGTACATAAATATGTTGCAAATCTATGCTTCTGTCTGCACGGCTGCTTAAACTGCAGCCATGTGGTGACAAAGGCACCCTTGCACCATAGTGCAAGGATATCTGTTTCATGTGCTGTTTGTTTTTCTGCAGGAAGACACACAGCTTCCTGCACAAAAACAATGAGAAAATGCATTTTTCTCCTTCAATGTATGCTGAACATTTCAGCATGCATTGAAGATATGCAAATGTGGAGAAATGAAAACAATTCTCCTTGTTGTGCTGTCCTACACCAATTTTAGAATGGTACACCATTCACACACATATCGAGATTTATGATTTATGATAAATCTAGACATGTATCTTGTTCTATGAGTATTCAGTGCAATCATGCACAACAACACTTATAGATCACCCTTTCAAAACAAAGTGGTCTGCATGATGAGGTTGTATTTACATGGAGTATAAAAAGTGCACAGAGTGCCTTTTCCTCTCTTTGTAAATATGAAAGAGTATCTTACACAATAACTATGTTACAAAAAGTGACATATTTCCGTTTTTAAAATTCCTTGCGTATGATAAAAGGTAAGCACAGAGTTTTGTCTGCAAAGATGTTCAAAGAAGAATGATTGAAATAATTGCGGTCCTTCAATAGCTAAAATAGGAAATATTATGAACCCCTCAAATCTCTTTTTTTGCAGGTCACATGATATCTGATTATGGTCAGATTTCAAAACTACATATGTATAAACATAGTGTTTTTAGAAAAATGTTTCCACTTTGTAGCTTCTTGCAGACCTCCTCATTCTGCATATTGAGACTTAGTTAAACTTACCTTCACAGTAGTTCCCCATACTCAACTGTTTATAGTGCTGGGATGCCTCAGGGTAGCTATCGCGCTCTACAAATGATCCTTCCATTCCATTCCATTCCACAGTAATAGGAATAAAAAATGGTACACATTTTTTTCACATTTTCATTCCAATCTAAATTCTTAAAAATTGCTTATTTTAAAATTTGGATCTGTGAAAGAAAAGGAAAAAAAACATATAACATGTAATAATACATTTTTTACAACACAGCATAATTTCCACAAAGTAATTTTTTTGCCTTTTTTGCTTTTCTCAGAATATATTATATTTCACTAAAAAAAGTGATTTCAATCGTACTCATCACTTAACAGCGGGCAAAAAAAAAACAATCACAAAGATTGTTAAAAAAAACCAACATGCTATTCTCAACAAAATACCACAAGATACAACTCACAGATATATAAAATGCTTACAGCTAACAAAATTTTATAAGTTTAACTTACAAAAACTGTAAATGTTGTCGCTTTAAAATATTCACCGAATCTAAGGATGAATTTTTGGAGGACGCACCACGCCCACAACGTTTTCCTTCAGTGATGTGGAAATTTTCTACTTTTCTCGAGGGGCAAACAAAGACCCATGCCACCGTTGTCACGTGCAAGATTTTCAAAAGAGTTATGTTACGAGGGAATCCTAACAAAAAAGACTCGAGCGGCACAGCAAGTATGATGAAACACCGAAGGACCCTTCATCCAAACAATCTTGCACGAGAAGAGTGCAAACAGATGAGAAACACTCCTGTTCTGTACCTGTAAAAAAGAATCACAAATAAATGTATATTAATAACTTTCAAATTTATACTATTCCATTACTGTACAAACACATTTTATATAAATACTGACTAAGAAACTATAGCCCTGAACCACAAGTGTGACGATGGTTAAAACACTACATGCATAGTGCATACTACTTTGAAGCAGTTCATGCCCTAAAGCCTACCTCACTAAAACACTACATGCTAACTGACTAAATGATTACAGTACTATAAGGAGACACACTGGGTGAGTGACAGGGTGTTTGTTAGAAGTGTATGAATACTAACTAGGGAATTGAAGGTGTGAAACACAACTCTGTAGGTGATTAGAAGACTGCATCTATACTGCATAGGCATTTAAAGCAGTCCATGTGGTAAGGCCTGACTCACTGCATGACTACTTGGGTACTGACTGAATGATTAGAGTGCAGCAAGGAGAGTGCCTAGGTGAATTTATAAGTGGTAGGCTTTTCGCACAGGAAATGGATTAGTACTTGGTACTGAATGGGTCACTAGAGGAGTGCAGAGGGAGTGACAGGATGTTTGCTGGACTATACGGAAACTGACTAGGGAACTGAAGGTGTGAAAGACAAGTGTCTAGGTGGTTAGAAGACTGCATACATAGTGGATAGGGGTTTGAAGCAGTCCATGTGCTAACGCCTGGCTCAGTGCATGAATACTTAGGCACTGACTGAATGATTAGAGCACTGCAAAGATAGTATCTTGGTGAATTTATAAGTGTTTGAGTTTTCACACAGTGAATGGATTAGTACATGATGCTGAATAGGTCACTAGAGGACTGCAAAGGGAGTTAGATGGTGTTTCCTGGAAGTGTATGGATACTGACTAGCGAATTGAAAATGTGAAATCCAAGTGTATAGTATGTTAGAAGACTGCATGCATACTGCATAGACATTTGAAACAATCTATGTGATAGTGTATGGTTCACAACATGAGGACTTGGAAACTGACTAAATCATCAGACTACTACTAGGTTAGTGCCTGGGTAAAACTTTAAAATGTTCAGTTCTGGCACAGTGAATAGAATAGTACATGGTACTGCACTTTAGTGTCAAACCCTGACTCATTGTATCAATGCATAAGCAAAGAATAGCTTCTAAAGCTACTAAAACTTGACAACATGACCGATTTTAAAACAGTTATCTGTCATCAAATACACTATGTTACCAAATGCTTCTCTCACAATCCTTACCCAAATGTACACAGACTCACAGTGTGATTTTAGACAAGCAACACTATCCCTAGCAGTTTACCAAAACTCATTCACTAGTCTAGAAGAGTTAATGGTACTGCACACAATCTACATATTTCAGGACTGCGCTTTTGTGTCAAAGCCTAACTCATTTAATCAACGCATAAGCAAAGACTGGCTTCTAATCCTACTAAAACTTGACAACCTGACAGGTTTTAAAACAGTTATCTGTCAGGAAATACATGATGTTACCAAATGCTTCTCTCACAGTGGTTCCCAAATACACACTAACTCACAGTGTGATTCTAGACAAGCACCACTATCCCTAGCAGTTTACCAAAACTCATTCACTACAGTGCAAGTGGTAAGGGAACTGCACACAATCTACATATTTCAGGACTGCACTTTTCTGTCAAAGCCTGGCTCATTTAATCAAAGCATAAGCCATAACTGTCTTCTAATGCTACTAAAACTTCACAACATGACAGGTTAAAACAGTTATCTGTCAGCAAATACACGATGTTACCAAATGCTTCTCTCACAGTGGTTCCCAAATGCACACAGACTCAGTGTGATTCTAGACAACAACCACTATCCGTAGGAGTTTACCAAAACGTATTCACTACTATGGAAGTGGTAAGGGAACTGCACACAATCTACATATTTCAGGACTGCACTTTTCTGTCAAAGCCTGACTCATTTAATCAAAGCATAAGCCATAACTGTCTTCTAATGCTACTAAAACTTGACAACAAGACAGATTTAAAAAAATATATCTGTCAGCAAATACACAATGTTACCAAATGCTTCTCTCACAGTGGTTCCCAAATGCACACATACTCACTGTGTGATTCTAGACAAACAACACTATCCCTTGCACTATACCAAAACACATTTCTTCACCTAGAAGAAGTACTACATTTTAGTATAGAAACAGAACATAACTCATTTCACAAATTCATAAACAATGACTGGTTTCTAATTCTACCAAAATATAAAAACTGCACAGTTATCTGTCTGCAAACACTAGAAAAACACAAATGCTTATCACAGAATGGTTTCTACATGCACACACACTGTCAATAAGATTGTAGAGAAAAAAAAGTACTCCATACGCTTTAGCAGGAGAAAAACATTAGTCTGATTAAAATCAAACATCTCCTCACAATTAAATAACTCATCTTTCAAGTTGTTTTGTAGATTAAGAAGTATATCAGTCACTCACCATATTTTCTTTTACAGAATCTCTGCACTGTGCACCTCTCAGCAAAAACAAAGAATGGAAAAGTTTCCCTTTCATTTTCCACACATATACATGTAAACATCAAATCACAATCCTTCACACATAAACTCAAAAGCAAACACACATTTCTATTGGTTAAACATTTCAACCCTTTCCAACTGAAATACATTTCAACCCTTCCCCCAATCTGCCTTCTGCCTGTTACCATAAAAACAGGTCATGGAACACTGCACTGAGCACACAGGTCAGAAGTTCAGCACACAATGTTGCTAATCAAGAGAGGAAGTGTGCTTCACTTTTCAACATATCAGCTTATCATATATAATGTTCCTTACAATCTGTTTTTGTTAACCAATAAGAATCATACCTTTAAAAAACAGAAATATACACCCTACCTTTCAGTGTACAAAGTCGTCATACAACCAATGATTTCTTGTCTTTTTTAAAAAGAAAATTCAGTGGATCCGCGCACCCAACGCGATAGGATGCGCGCACCGTGCGCGCATTTTGCCGTTTTTTTTTTTTTTAAAGGGGGCCCCAGAGCACCTCTAGAGGGTCAGAGTATTTCTACTCTGCCCCCTTTATATGTTTTACACACTTATTCCCCTTGCTTCTTCAGACTCGCTTCTACCGAGGCAGAAAATGGCACCAACAGTTCCTGTTTCGAATGTAGAGAGACACTCGACAGCCAATTAGCATTCAGCGCGCGATCGGGAGGGTGCACGCTCGGTTTGGGGAGGGTGCGCTTACGGTGCGTGTAGGGTCCGCAGATCCTCCCCGGCCATAGATATTTATGTACTTTTAACTCTATAATCTTTTCAGGAACTACTGAACGGATTCACACCATTTATGCAAAAGGCACGAGTCTGAACTGAGGACTACCTCTTTGCCAAATTTGGTGTAATTCCGATCAGCAGTTCGGGCTGTAGCTGCAACAACAGATCCTATGGGAAATTGCATGGGGGAAACGTTTTTTGGGATCCCCTTTTTTCTCTGCCCCCGCTTGACGAATCACCACGAAACTTTCAGGGTAGGAGCGGAGCAGAGCTGGCCAAAAGTTTGGAAAATTTCACGAGGATTCGTCAACCGGCGCCAGACTTATTGGGAATAGAATGTTGCAGATTTCCTATGGAAAATAGGTCCTAATTATAACTATCTACTGGCGACCGCCAGTAGATAATATGTGTATGTATATATATATATGTATATGTATATATATATAGAGAGAGAGAGAGAGCTATAGATATATATATAGAGCTATATATATATATATATATATATATATATTATCTACTGGCGGTCGCCAGTAGATAGTTATAATTAGGACCGTGTTTCCATAGGAAATCTGAAAATTCTATTTTGAATAACTTTGGCGCCGGTTGACGAATCCTCGCGAATTTTTCAAAATAGGAGGGGCGCTCTGCTCCGCTCCTACCCTGAAATTCTCGGGGTGATTAGTCAAGCGGGGGCCGAGAAAAAAGGGGGTCCCAAAACACATTTTCCCCAAGCATTTTTCCATAGGGACCTTTAGTCCAAGGTACAGCCCGAACAGCTGAACAGAATTACTTGAAATTTGGCAGAGAGGTAGTCCTCTGATCAGAGATGTGCCTTTTGAATATCTGGAGTCAATCTGTTCAGTAGTTCCAGAGAAAATTTCAGTTAAAAGTACATATATATCTATAAGCGCGCACCGTGCGCGCACCGTGCGCGCACGGTGATGTGCGCGAGCGCAATTCTGATTGGTTGTTATATGTCAGTAAACATTCGAATCGGTCGAAATCAGGAAGTGTCGGCCGCCATTTTGTCTCTCACAGTCTGAGCCAGTGAAAAACAAAGGTGGAGAATGTGAAAAGGGGGCAGGGTGGACAGTTCCTGACCCCCTAGCCTTTGTCAGGGGGTCACTGAAAGACCCCCAAGGGTGAACAAAACATTTATTTTTTTGACGAAAAAGTGCGGGGTGCGCGCACCGTGCGCGCACGGCACGCACAACGCATCGTGGGCGCTCGGTGCGCGAAGCGCACCATGCGCGCACGGTGCTCGCACGGTGAAAAACCTGAAAAAAAAAAAATATTAATAAATACATAACTTAGCATTTAAAAAACCGTACAAATTCACTTAAAAAACCATAGGTTTCACACACGTTATAGTTAGGAATTAGCATTTAAAAAACCTTGCAAATTCACTTAAAAAACCATAGGTTTCACACATGTTATAGTTAGCTGAACATTTCCCTCGTAAAAAACCAATGAAATTCCCCCGTTATAGTTAGTGCAGGCAACTATAACTCACGCGACCGCAATCCTCTGCTGATGACATCAGATATTACATCACTGTATTTAGACACCTATTTACCCATGTCTTCCTCCATTAATCTTTAGCTATACATATATTACAAATATTTATTTTTCAGAAAGACACATATGTAATCAGTGATGTAATATCTGACGTCATCAGCAGAGGATTGCGGTCGCGTGAGTTATAGTTGCCTGCACTAACTATAACGGGGGAATTTCATTGGTTTTTTTACGAGGGAAATCTCCAGCTAACTATAACATGTGTGAAACCTATGGTTTTTTAAGTGAATTTGCAAGATTTTTTAAACGCTAATTCCTAACTATAACGTGTGTGAAACCTATGGTTTTTTAAGTGAATATATATATATATAGATGTATATATATATATATGTATCTATTACGAGTGTTCCCCCGCTGCTTCTTCCCAGACGGCTCTCCCGAAGGATGGACACAGACCCGATTTGGTGCAAAGTTTCCTTTATTCCATAGTCGCCATTACGCGTTTCGGCTCAGCAGAGCCTTGATCACATGTATCTATATATATATATATATATATATATATATAGAGAGAGAGAGAGAGAGAGAGAGAGAGATATAGATAGATAGATAGATAGATAGATAGATAGATAGATAGATAGATAGATAGATCGATCAGTGGCAGACAGTAATTTTACCAGGAAGGGAGGCATGCACCAAACTTTAAAAAAAGCCCACATAAAACTTACCTCAACTGCAGCTCTCCCACAGGGAAGCGTTGGATGTCCCAGGAGGGTTGAAACTGCTGCCTTCCCTTATTGGCTTACAGGTCACCCAATGAGGGAAGGCAGCATTTGCAATATCGTCACAGAGTTGTATGGGGTCAGTGAGACTGCTGACCCCACACTACACTGTGACAATACCAATGATTGACACTCGGTCCTGGGCACTTCAGGGCTTAAAACTGAAGCACCCAGGTCTGAGGCAATAGGTCATTTTTCAGCTCAGCGTAGATGGCACTTGCTAATCCTATGCATAATGACGTTGCTGTAAAAATGGCGAAAGACTTTGCCACTCTCTAGCTCGGAGTAGATGGTACTATGCAAATCCTATGCTTAAAATCTCTGCTATAGAAACAGACATTTGAGGTGAGCAGATTTAGAGTGTTGGTGTTATTGTAGGATGCTCCATTCAGAAGCTACTCTCCATCTAAACTTGTTTGCATGTATATATATATTACCTACTGGCAGTCCCCAGTAGGTAGATATAGTTAGGACCTAGATTCCATAGGAAAAGCTTTTTTTTACTTACCTATAACTGTGGCGTCGTTTGACTAATCTTCATGAAATTTTCCAAAGTGACAAAGTAGGTTGTGTGCGTCATGGTAAGTTTTGGGGTGATCCGTGCAATGGGTACCGAGAAATATGTGCATGAAAAAACTGTGCATTTGTAACGTCAATTCCCATAGGAACAAGTTGCCGACCCTATAGCCCGAACCGCTGGATGGAATTACACCAAATTTGGCAAAAGGGTAGATTTTGTTATGCAGATTGTTTTTTTGTCATGTGGTGCCAATCTGTTTAGCAGTTTTTGAGAAATTTTAGCTGAAAATTATAGATATATCTCTGGCTGCGTATATTTCCCAAAGGTTTTGTGATGAATCGTGAATGCACGCGCCAACAGGAATGCTCAGATTGGCTGGACGCAACCTAAACAGAAAGTTGCCGCCGCCATTTTGTCATCGGGAATGGTTCCTGGGGCTGAAGATTTGTGTGAAAGCTAACATAAGGGGTCAGGGTGGAGATACTCTAGCCCCATGTTTGAGAAATGGGTGAGTTAGTGACCCAAGTCATGTGTCCAAAATTGATTTTTTTAATCGCGTGCGTTATTCTTGACTATAACGCGATTTCTAGCATGGCTCCCCATGTACTGTCACAGGGTCATCGCTACTATCATGCGAACATTAGTGGAAACATAAAATATATATATATATATATATTTATGCACACTCACCGGTCACTGATACAGACTTATGTATCTACTCACATATCCACTCAGACACTCACACACCCACTCACATACCCACTCACACACTTATATATCAGTCACATATCCACTCAGATGCTCATGCACCTACTCACATACCCATTCAGGTACTCATGCACCCACTTACAGACTCACTCCAAGAGTGACGCACCAATGTACAGACCCAGTCAGACTCATGCAACCACTTAGAGAAAAAGTCATAGACTCATGCATACTGCCTCATACCCATGTGGAGACTCTAACACCCACTCACAGACCCACCTGGGCACTCATGCATCCACTCACAGACCCACTCAGATACTCATGCACCCACTTACAGACTCACTCAGAGAGTCGCACCCCATGTACAGATCCATTCAGAGACTCATGCACCCACTTACAGACCCACTCACTAATATACTCACAGACCCACTGAGACACTCATAAACCCACTCACAGATCCACTGAGACACACATACACCCACACACACACCCATACAGTCACTCCTACACTCAGTCACAAACCCTCTCAGAGACTTATGGACTCAGTCAGTCACTCATACACTCAGACAACAAACACAGATATACACATACTAAATCACTCACCTAGTCAAGGATCATGCATCCACTCACAGACCCTCCCTGACACTCACCCTCCTAGTCACAGACTCACTCAGGCACTCATGCATGCACTCATTTACTCACCCACTCAGACTCATGCTCTCACTCACAGACCCATTGAGACACTCATACACCCATTCACAGACCCACTCAGACACTCACACACCCATATAGTCACTCACACAGCCACTCATAGACCCACTCAGAGACTTATGCACCCAGTCAGTTATAAACTCAGAGACTTGTGTACCCACACAGTCATACTCAGAGACCCATGCACCCACTTACAGAACCCCTCAAACACTCACACTGCCAGTCATAGACCCATTGAGAGACTTGTGCACTCACTCTCAGATTCACTCAGATACTCATGTATCCACTCACTCACTTAGACACTCATTTATCCACACACAGATCCAGTCAGACAGCCATATACTTACTTACAAATGCACAGAGGCACTCATGCACCTACTCACAGATTGAGTGAGAGACTTATGCAACCAGTCACTCACTCATAGATGTACTGAGGCACTCACGCATTTCATTATAGAAGTATTGATAGACTAATGCACCATCTCACAGATCCTCTCAAATACTTATACAGTGAATGAGAGACTTAGTGATACAGTGATGCATGCAGTCATAGATTACACAGAAAAAGTTATGCATTGTGTTATAGGGATATTAAGAGAGTTGTACATGCTATTATACAGTCATTTAGATAGTAATGTGTTCAGTGTGTTGGTTATAATCCATTTTGCAGTTATAAGTTTTAAATGTGGTGATGGCTATTAAATGTCTGCATTTGATTTTGTCATTTCGCAACATATTCGCAGTGATCGAGGCTGCTGATATCATCACGACACCCGGCGTCACTGCGGAAACAAAAAAACGGTTTAAGTGGTTGTTTTAATACAAACTGCCTTCAAAAATATGAGTTTAAACGGTGCAGAATTAAACCCCTAGTGTCTGAAATACTGTAAATTGTGTTCATATAAGTGTTTTACACCCTCTAAAAAAAGGGGCGATAGTGGCAGGTTACCGGAGTCATCGTGACTCTGTTATCGTAAAAACGGGAAGTAGGGTTTAAACAGTTTCTTAAAAAACGTACTAGATAAATATGTGAACAAATATGTTTTTAAAGCAGTGATGTGGTTAGTAATGTGTGTATTGTAAGAGTAAGAATTAATTTAACATTTTTTAATGTGGTGGTGATCGTTGAATGTCTGCTTTTGTTCTGCAATTTCACAACGTCATCACGATCATCACAAGGTCATCGCGAAATTCAAAGATTTTTTTAAAAAAATTATTTGACAAGAAAATGAACAAAAGTTAGGCCTGTATGGTGGCTCTGACAGGAGCTTTTGTGTTGAGAGTGTGTATAAGACAGCTACAGATAAGACTAGTCTCAAACATCAATTACAATATCTGTATATATGTGTTTTAGAGTTTCTGAAAAACATGCGATTTCCGTGACTAACGACGTTGCGATGCCCGGCGTCATAGCGAAAACAGAGAATAGTCTTTGTAGACTATTTCTCTGGAAATGCACTACAAACATATACGTTTGAAAAGTACACTAATAAAGCTCTACTGTGAAATATACTGTAGAATGTGCCTATATAAATGTTTTACACTTTGTACAAACCAAACACTCTTCGTGACTACTGACTGCACCACGATGACGTCGGTAGTCGCGAATAATAATATTTTTTGTAAAGGTGGTTTTCTCCTAAATTGATCATAGAAAGAAAAGTAAAAACAGTATCTTACTAAATATTTAGACTTCAACTATATTTAAAAAATGTCTCTAAGTGTATTTTTCAGTATGTGAAATACATTTGCTGATCACAGATTCTCCACTGTAAATGCAACAATGTTGTGCCGACTCAAAAAAATCTTAAATATAAAACCAGTTATCAATGTACAATGATAAAACCAAAGGATACAGGAACATTATAGTTAGGAAATAGAATTAAAATAAACCTTAAAAGTTCACTGAAAAAGCCAAAGGCTTCAGGGAAGTTATAGTTAGGCTGACATTTCACTCGTACAAAACCAAAGAAATTCAGCAGTTATAGTTAGCTCAGCTAACTATAACTCATGCCCCCGCAATGCACTGCTTATGACCTCACATATTACACCACTCATGACATGGTCAGTGACATCACCCATGACATCCCAAATGACATCACTCATGACATCATCCACAGAATCTCTGATGCACCCACTCACACCCCAATATAACCTTTCATACACACAATCCATCTTCCACTCTACCATTCTCAAAACCATTGACACACCCATACCAGTACTTACACACCCACTCACTGAATCATATGTCTTCACACATATCCAATCGCCCATACAGCCACTCACACACTAACTCACTCACTAATACAGCCACTGATCTATCCACTCATACATCCATACAGCCACTCATACAGCCACTCATACACTATCAGTCTACTCACAAACCTACACACTCACCCATAGAGTCAATCACACAGCCACTTACTCACCTATACAGTTATACATACACCCAGTCACTTATTCAGTCAGTCAGTCAAATAGCTTTATTTCGATAACCAGCATCATAAAAGCAATTTCATTCATACAAACCAAGAATAAAAGGTAAAAGTTATCATAAAAACAGTAATAAAAACAAGTATATACATTAGATCCAGGGATAATATACAAAACATTAATCATCTTGTTAATACTAATACCTGACCCAATACATTTCGTTTGTATACTTGATAAGTTTTAAAATGCAATTTAGTAAGTGAATTTAATTAAGAAGAGAATAAAAAAGGATACTTCTTATACAGCTATTTGATATTTTTAAAAAAAGAAAAAGGGGAAACCAACATATGGAGATGCATTAACATTTCCTTTTTACACCTCCCCATGCAAGAACTTGGACCTAACAAGCCAAATACAGCCGAGGTACTTTGCCACACCACAGACAAAGAGAGCTCTAGAGTCTGATTTCAAGATCTGCAGGGCAGTAATATGAGCAGTAGTGCCCAGCTGTCTGCAAATTGGTTTGAGCCACTTTGATCTGGCCCTTGAGTATACTGGGCATGCAAACATAAGGTGGGCCACGCTCTCTTTTGGTGCCTCACAGCAAGGGCAATCCGCGATTGTCTGACGCGGAGGGCTCCATTTTGCAGTTAGCTCACGTACTAAAAAGGAACCGACCCTAAACTGTATATAAAGTGCCCTATCTCTTGGGATTCAAATAAAATCTAAGTATGGCTCTAAAAATATGTGTTGTTTAAACTGATAAAAATCATCTGCCATCCTGCCTAGATCTGGATTACTAAATTTCTGCGTGTCGACCCAGAGCCAGTATGCTTTTTTAAGTTCATCCTTACTGGGTGGGATCTGACCTTCCCAAGAGTTTCTGAATCCTAATGCAAGCACAAGTTTCTTGACATTATTAAGCCAACTAACCCTGTGATTGCAGTCTAGACCAATTACTTCTTTGAGTGCGACAGCGTAGTTGGCGAGTTCGGCAGTTTGCAGCAGCCGGGCCCAATAAAACAGCGGCCTTGATATAGCAATATCTTTAAAGGAGCGTCTTCCCATGTCACTCATCAAAGGTTTAAGTGGAACATTTTGGGGAAGGCTCACAAGCTCTCTCAAAAACTTATGTTCCGAATTGCAGATCTCTTGCACATTGTTAATCCCCCACAGTTCCGCACCGTAAAGGGTGGAACTAACTGCCTTTGCAGCATAAATCTTGAGTGCTGGGGCAACAGGTCTGCTATATGAGCGACGATGTTCCCTACCTATTGCCCCAGCCACACGTCTATGGTTCAAAAGCATCTTGTTAATGTGGGGATTCCATTGCATTGTATCAGAAAGTCGAATGCCGAAATAATCAAAAGTACTAACTCTTTCCAAAGGCATCCCACCCAGAGAAAAAGTGTGCCTAAAGGGCTTGTAGGAGTTGAATGTCATTAATTTAGTCTTTGTAGTGTTAATAATCAACCCCCTTAAGAAGCAAAAGAGATGGAACCTGTCTAAAAGCTTCTTCAGTCCGACCGGGGTCTTAGAAATCAACAAGGTATCATCGGCGAAGAGGAGTGTAGGTACCCTGTCTCCTGTCAAGGCCGGGCCGTCAGCTGGAGTTTGCTGAAAAAAACTAACCACCCCGTTCACGTAGAGGGAGAACAGGGTGGGCGCCATAACACAGCCCTGGCGTACTCCTCTATTCACTGTGATTCTGTCGGTTTTTTGCTCTTGTGACCCCATCTCACTTGGGCATAGTTGCACTCGTGCAATCGGACAAGCAGATTCAAAATAAACACAGGCATACCCATCTCGCCCAAGACTTTCCATAATTGCTCCCGGGGAACCAGATCGAAGGCAGTCTTTAGATCGATGAAGGCAAGGTAAAGACTGCCTCCACCTATCATGACTACCTTCCAATAGATAAGGAGCAACCTGAACACCTGATCCATTGTTCCAGTTCTGGTCCTAAAACCCGCTTGGTATTGGGAAAGAATGTTCTCGTCCTCAGCCCAGGAGTGGATTCTCTGCAGCAATACCCTACCAACTACTTTTTGAATAGCATCAATCAAACTAATCGGTCGGTAGTTGGCAGGGTCCTCCCTAGCACCCTTCTTAAAGATGGGCACTACTTCGGCTCCCTTCCACAACTCTGGTATGGGGCATCCTTTGGAAAAAGAATTAATTAGAAGCATGATGTATTTCGCCCAATCACTGTGGCTCGCACGAAATAGGTTCCCCGGGAGACCATCCGGTCCAGGAGCTTTTGATGGTACTATTCTTTTGATTGCTCCTTCTACTTCATTTAGGCTAAACTGATCATCAGTGTTAGAGATTGGCAGAGAATTGACTGGACACAAGGTCCTCCCTGTTGTATTATATCTGTCCCAGCGTATAGATTCCTAAAATGATCAAACCAATCTTGGCTAGATATATGGTTGGGGATTAAATCTGGATCTTTCCTATTAGCCCCCCTAACAAGATTCCAGAATAAATAAGCCTCATTTACTAAACTAGCATTTTTTTAAATTCTGCCAATGTGACTCTTCCCATTTTAATTTAGCACGTTGCAACGTCACTTTGTACTCCTTCCTGGCACACTGGACACGAGGAATATTTTTACTTTTAATAGCTAGGGCTAGAACTTTTTCTTTTTTGTCTACAGGTTTTTGAAAACCAGGCCTGGGTGCTTTTTGGGCATGCTTTTTCAGTTCTGGGGCCAGCAGTTGTTTTGAAAAAAGATCCCATCTGTTCTGCAGTGCTCATATAGATGTCCAAATCTTTCTCTGGGGCATCAGGATTAAGGGATGCTTCTTGTAGATCTATTAAGTTTTCAACCAGTGCTCGATTGATTCCAGCCATTTTTAGTTCATTAACAGCTACTTTAGGCCACTTGAGGTGTCTTCTGCTATTAGAGGGGACTACTTCCTTGGTCACCAGGTTATTAAGTGCCTCAGGGGCAGAGCAGAAAGAGGTCCAAAGGGCCTTCATGGTCAAACAAAGGGGGTTATGGTCGCTGTCGATAGTGGGGACAACTTCCATATCAATTGTACTTCTCCACAATCTTACATCGATTTAAAATATAATCAATGCGAGATGGGCAGCTAAATCTATTATACGTACAAGCCCCTTCAGGGTCTGATGGTGTTCTGCCATTCGCAGCCCTTAACCCAAATTCCAGGACAAGTGCGTTTAACTGTATTGCAACCTGTGACCATATTTTGATAGGGGAAATACTTAGGGGGGGAATACCCCATCTAGTATCATCTTCCTCCAACCCCAACATATCCCCCGAGCTGAGGGGCTCAAACTTACAATTAAGATCTCCCGCTATCATAAGATGCGAGTCAGGGTGGCAGCTAGACAGCTCTTGCTCCAAGGATGAAACAATAGCTGAGGAGGCACCCCCTTTCGTCCCCCTTACATATACATTAAACAGCTCAAGGGATATGGCTCCTTTTTCCCCAGTAATAGTGAGCCTCATTATATCAGGGTTTGCACAGTTGCATTCAGTAATTCTACAACCCAGAGCAATATTAACCCAGACAATCAGGCCTCCCGAAGGGCGACCTCTCCCTATAGAGACAGCTGGCAAGAAAAAACAGGTATAGCCAGATTTATAGAGGGGGACTAGACTCCAAGTTCCCTGGAAGAGGCAGATGTCTTGGCCTTCTATTAGTTTGTTCCAGTCGGGTAGTAACAGTTTACTGCTAAGTCCGGCTACGTTCCAGGAAATAATCTTGAGCTGCAGATGTGGGGTCGCAGGAGCTACCTCTCATGAGGATCTTACTTGTGATTGCAATGGTAAAGCAAATCGAGCAATAGGGGTTGCCCTATCTATGCCCGTGTTTAATACTATAAGCTGGTCCCTCAGTTCGTCGATGTTGCGGTAAGTATTAGGAATGTGGATTAAATTTGTCGGTAATTGGCCAGGGGCAGTTGAAAGGTGTGTACAGAGGGTTCTTGGGTTGCTATTATGACAGGTCTCCTTAAGCTCTGGGTAAAAAACAGGGGCTACTCTCAGTCAGTCGTTGGCATCTGTGGACCTGCCCTCAGCACTCGACTCTGCTACTTTGCCCTGTGCCCTGGTGTCAGTAGTTATTGGGGAGCTTCTAAATCGAATAGCTGAAGACCCTGAAGTCCGATATTCTAGTGCTAACAAATTTGCTGCCAGATCGGGCTTTGTTAGGGTGAGTTCAATATAGTCCAGGGATCAGTTATGGTGTATACATCTCCGCGCCCTAGCTATATCGTCCCGTATCAGCGATCGACAGCCCCTGACGTGACGAATCCAGTGTGTAGCCTTATTTTTTAAGGAATCTTCGTTTTCATGGTCATCACATAATTTAAGCTTAGGAACATTGACCATGTGGACTGTGCGCGTCTGTACTGGGGTATATTTCAAGGATTTTTCTGAATAAGTGGTCTTTAGAATGCGGATAGGGATCTACTAGTGCATGGGTACTCACAAACTTTCTCTCGGGGGCCAAATTTACAGTGTGGTTTGTGGCTGAGGGCCGCACCGGTGGGGACGGGGTCAGAGGAGGAGGGGCGGGGCTAAAGCAAAAAAAAATTGTGACCATGTGGTTGAACACAGGTCCCTGCAGCAGACGCCTTCGTCCACTGAGCCACCAGACCCGGCATACACACATCTCTCTCTCTCCCTCTCTCCCCCTCTCTCTCTCTTCCCCTCTCTCCCCCTCCCTCTGTCGCCCTCCTCTCTCTGTCGCCCTCCTCTCTCTGTAGCCCTCCTCCCTCTGTCGCCCTCCCTCCCCGTCTTCCACCCCCCGTTTCCCTCCCCCGTGTGGTAAATATTTCATTACCTGTACTATTTTTATGCGGTAAAGTCTAGTAAGAATAACTCAGTAAAAATAAGAGGCAGAATCCGTGGTATTAGAGGTTCTGAAAGGCTTTATTCCTCTACAAAGGAATTATGGTTCGAACCATAGGCATCAAATTCCATCACCACGAGGGTTCAGGAAGGGAAGGCAATACATTATTGACAAGTAAAGATATTTATATGAAAAGTATTACATTAAGACAGATGCAGGAGGCGTAACAGCTGATAATACAGATAATAATACACATACGTAATGAAAAAAGGCGTACATATAGGCGTAACTAGAAACGTCATTAAACATGATGTCACAAGTGGGTGGATCCATAAGAGAATCCTGCAATGTCAGCAGAAATATTTGGCAGAGATGCGCGCGCAGCCGCATGACGTGTGATTGACGTGCAACTAGAGGGTGAAGGGAACTTGACATTTAGCTCTACATGTGGAGACAGAAGTCTGGGGGGTCATGTCAACCTAATCCCAAATCATATCTGATATCTTATGTTTAAAGAACTGTATTATCCAAAAGGAAAGGTCTCTCGGACGGAATCTATTCTATACTGACTGTTAGTGCGTGTACAAGCGTCTAAGTGTCTACATGAGATGCGAGGGGGCAGGAATCTTCCATGGTAACAGGGGCTATGAATTACTTGCATGAGGACAGCGAGGCCTGGCCCTTTGCTCGGTAGCTGGAAGAATGTTTACCTAAACTACTAGACAGGAATGCATCGGATGAGGAGCGGAGCAGATAATCTTGAAGGTGAAATACAGTTTTTGGCAGGCAACAGGCCGGATCAGGCACCGTTAGCCGCGCAGGGAGTAGGACAAAGTTCATGGATACAGATGCGGGCTCAGACTGGAGCTTTCAGAGGCAGAAGGCAGGAAAAGGCTTGATGGCAGAATTCAGGGCCTACTCGCCTGAACTGTAAAACGTGGAAAGTGAACCACATAAAGTCAGTGGCCTTTCATACTTAGGAATGGAATATCTGACCCATTCATGGCGGATCTGAAAGAGGACATGTTGACGGTGGACGCACATGTATTTGCGTCTTCATAACTGGAACTGGAGGGAACATACATGTACTTGTAGCATGCACATGGAGCCGTTGGGGTCTAAGATAGGGGACATAACTGATCATAAAATTCATATTTCCTCATTCCCTCCTTGTCCCCTACGGACCCTCAGGAGATATCGATCTTCATCAATCCATCAATCTGTTCATATAGCATCATTTGTTCTTCTTTCTTCTTCCGGGATCTTGAACGAAAACTTGGATGCGGAATACACGATGTGGCACACAAACCACAAATCGCTGGCCCACATTGTAGACATAAGCAGCAACTGAATAGTATGAGAAAGCCAATACCTAGGAAGGATAGAATCCTCCATCCCCAGGCTGACAACACGCTCCAGAACCAACCGGACCAAGTCCAGGTGCCTGGACTCTGGTGTATCTGGCTTATAATCTTATGAAGGCGAGTTATGGCTTTATATACTGACGGCGAGTTTTCTGGTATGAAAACACAGCAACTTGATCCGATGACCCTACAAGCTCCGCCCCTATCGGCCAGGATGACGTCAAGGACAAGACGATTTTGAAGCACAACAATCCGCATCGCAGACTGCTCCTCTGTTAAGTTGCCTAGGGCGGAAGTAGTCTCATTCACTACTGCTTCAAGGGTTCTAGTTAATCTACGTATCAGCTTACTATTAGTGACCGTACCTATATAGGGAAAGAAACCTTTATTGAAATCTGTGTATTGCTCCCATGCCGTTTCAGTGTAATCGACAATCGGGAGATCTCTCTGCTGTCTATTGTGTACTAAATGGGTATTTCTGTGATAATCAGGAGGGGCTAGGAAAACAGGTGGCAGAAGGAATGCTATGTAACAGGTACCATCCCAATCTAGAGGTAAACGTATATATGCAGTCTGGCCACATATGAAGTAGGAATGACGAGAAGCTCTGAATGTAGACTTGCCTTGATCACTGAATTTTATTACAGTGGTACATTTACTATGGCCCATGTGTATGGAACCATTCTTTCTTACACATAATTCACCTTTAACTGGAAATACTGACATAGCGGGCAAGATTGGTGTAGCTTCGGATTCAACATTCAGAATCATGAGGTTAAGTGTAAAGTTACCTAATCCATATACTTCATTTTCTAGATCAGTTCCTGTTCTTTTGGGAAGTCCCTCCTTGTTAGGGTAGCAGACTTTAAGCAAAACTAGGTTCAGGTTTCCCCATACCCAGTTGTCTTGATAAACTATGGAATTTGAATCTAGGGAATTAATCAAACTAAACCATGCTCCACAGGAGCCATTGTGTGTGAACGGATACGGAAAGAGAGGCAAAACTCCCTTATAGTTCTGATAGGGAGGGAGTCGGCCACATATCCAACAATTGGTAGCATTGTTGGTCTGATGGGAATGATGTAACATACTTATGAAAGTGTTATTGCGCAGCGCAAATCTATAAGACAACTCATGCGGAGGTAATTCGCTAAAAGAATGTTCAGCAGTAGTATTGTAAGCACGCTTAGAAATAGGGTAATACATATGTAGCAATACACTAGAAATGATGATCAGAAGACTTAGAAAAAACAAAATTAATAATGTCACTATGCAGTGACTACGAAGCGATTTACAGTACGCATGTTTTTTAAGCTGTATCTGTCTATTTCTCTCTCTATTTCGGTCTAGAGGATACATGTCAGAGACAAATTCAACCGATTCACCTTGGAGAGGACTTAAACAATCAAATTGTCTGACTTGCTAGACCTTAGTTTCAGTTTATAGAGTTCGTTCTCCGTCCTTTCAACCAAGGGGAGCTTTGAGTCTGTCTGTGAGGGAATGCAGGGCTGAGTGTTCACATCGGACGGTAGTCCATAAAATTTCTTGATATGGCTCGAGTGCAACCACCCTTTACGTCCCTCAATCTTCACGGCTGTCCTTGTGGTCAGCAAGACGAGTTTGGGCGACTGCCACCTGGGCTCCAGCTGGGTCTTCCGGTCGAAATTCCTCACAAGAACCAGGTCACCTGGAACCACGTCATGGGGCTTCACCTCAGTGTTATCGGGAAAAGCTGCAGCTACCTGTGAACGACAAGATTGTAGTGCAGACATCAAGGAAGCCAGGTAATCTGTCAGCATATTACAGTCAACATCAGTGATTTTACGAGGTATAGGCGTCCCCCACATATTTGGTGGTCTACCGAAGATCACCTCATACGGGGATAGCCCTGTTCGAGAATGTGCTACCATTCTCATGTAAAAGAGCGCAACTGGTAAGGCTACTATCCAATCGACACCTTTTTCTCTACATATTTTGGACAATCTAATTTTCAGAGTTTGATTATGACGTTCCACGAGACCTGCTGCCTCGGGATGTCGGACACAGTGGAATTTCCATTGGTAACCTAACAGAAGTGAAACGTGTTTCATTAGTTCGGTTGAGAATGGTTGGCCGTTATCTGAGTACACGACACGAGGCAAACCGTACCGTGGGAAGAATTCTCGAACTAGCTGTTTGGCAGTAGTCGGGGAAGTGTAATCTGAAACCGGGTAGGCTTCTGTCCAACGGGAGAGAGCACAGACAACTACGAGAACATATTTGAATCCTCGACATCGTTCCATCTGGATATAATCCATCTGGAGGACTTCAAAAGGGTGATCGGGAGGTTGAAATCCACCCTGCTCTACGGGGATGCTTTTACCTGGATTAAACTGACAACATATCATACAGGTACGTACTTTCTGTTTGGCTGCTGCTCGCAAGTGTTTGTTGAACCAAATGTGTTGAATGCTGTCTAGCATAGCTTTTTCTCCTAGGTGGGCTGGACTATGTATTGTGTTAATGATGACTTGAACCATGGAGTCGGGAAGAAACCATATAGATTTTCCCTTCGTCATCCATCCTTGATCCGTTTGGATCCCTCCTAATTCAGTCCATTTCTCTATTTCTTCTGGTGTAGCATGTGTCTGTATGTCAATTACATCAAGGGCGGGATCCTTAACTGTCATGCAATGTGTTGGTGTCGGAACTATTGTCTTTGTCGTGTCAGTTGTATGAGTCTGATTCTGAGCAGTCTGTTTAGCTGTTCTGTCAGCTAGGTCGTTACCCTGAGAAATGATATCGGTAACTTTTGTATGGGCTTTGCATTTCATAATCGATATTGCAGTAGGTAGATGAATCGCGTCTAATAGAGCTTGAATGATGGGTCCGTGTTGGATGTGGGCACCGTGAGAAGTTAAATAACCTCTCTCTCGCCACAGTACGCCGAAGTCATGGACGACTCCGAATGCATAACGTGAATCTGTGTATATGTTGACTTTCTTATTTTTGGCTTGAATACAGGCTTGTGTCAGAGCGATGAGCTCTGCTGCTTGAGCTGACAAAGTGTTAATACAATTTGTTTCAATGACTTCAGTGTCTGTTGTGACTGCGTAAGCGGCCACTAACTCTCCTGTACTTGTTCTCATACATGAACCATCTACATACAATGTCAGGTCCGGATCTGATAAAGGGATATCTGTCAAGTCTTGTCTGGGTTTCGTCGTGATAGTAATGACTTCAATACAATCATGTGCTAATGGATCTGTTCCGTTTACTGGCAAAAGTGTGGCAAGATTTAATGTATTACAACGTCTGATTTCTATGTGTGGCTGAAACAATGTTAATTCATAACCGGTGAGTCTTGCTATAGTCAAGTGTTGTGTTTGTGTGCGGTTCAAGAGAACCTCTACTGCGTGTGGTACTTGTACTGTCAATTGATGTCCTAACACTATGGCATCGCTTTGTCTGATTGCTAAAGCTGTTGCTGCCACTGATTTCAGGCACGCAGGAAGAGCCTGAGCTACGGGATCTAATGTACTAGAAAAATAAGCACATGGTTTGTGTGATCCTGCTTGTTCCTGAGTGAGTACTGACAAGGCAGTACCTTCGCGTTCTGTAACAAAGAGTGTAAAAGGCTTACTGTAACATGGTGTTGCTAAAACAGGTGCTTGGCATAAAGCTTTCTTTAAGCTTTCAAAGGTTTGCGTATGTTCTTGAGTCCAAGGGAGGACAGTCGATGTGGCTGCCTCCTGTGTTGTCAACTGGATGAGTGGTTTTGCTAGAAATGCATATTGAGGGATCCACTGCCTACAGTATGAAGTGAGACCTATAAAAGCCCGCACCTCCTTTTGTGTCTTAGGTGGTGGCATGTTAGCAATTAACTGGATGCGATCAGGTGTAAGCTGTCTGACAGCAAGTGCCCAAGGTAAACAACTTGCTGGACACAGAATTGCAGCTTAGAAGGGGACACCTTGTGCCCCTTGTCGGCCAGAAATTGTAAAACCGTCAGTGACGCTTCTTCACATTTACGTTCGCTTCGGGCGGTGATCAGCAGATCATCGACATATTGAAGCAGGGCAGTGTTAACTGGCATGTGGATACTGTCAAGTTCTCGTTTCAGTGCTTGGCTATAGATGCTGGGGCTTTCTGTGAATCCTTGAGGAGCGCGTGTGAATTTAAAACTTCGTCCATTTAAACTGAATCCGAACAAATATTGACTTTCCGGATCTATTGGGACGCTAAAGAAGGCATTCTTGAGATCAATTACAGTAAAGAACGTTGCTTCTGAATCAATAGCTGTTAGTAATGAAGAGATATCTGGGACCACAGGGTATTGTGGTACAATACATTTATTTAATTCGCGCAGATCAATAACTAATCGATATACTGGTGGTGCTTTTGGATCTGTTCTTTTAAGAATCGGAATTATCGGGGAATTACATACATTGGAGTCGGTTTCCACAACCACTCCTTGTGCAATGAGCTCGTCAATGATTTGCAGCAAAGCCACGACAGCATCTGGTGGTAACTTGTATTGTCGCATTCGTGGTAGTACTACTCCTGTTTTTAGTGTGACTCGATATGGTGTAATGTGCATACAACCAACATCAGTGGGGCCTTGTGCCCATAAATGTGTAGGTAAATTCTGCAGCCGGTGATCCATGTCTCTGGACACGTAGTGACCTTTGAAGTCACGTAAAAATAATCGTACTCCTTCCGGAGAACAACATATTATAGCTCCTAGAGCTTTCAATGTTTTTATACCTAACAAGTTTTCTGGACATGATTTAGTAAGCAATAAATCTGTAGTTCGTGTCAATGGACCAACCGTAAGTGGAAGGGGTTGCGATACTTCATTAATGATAGGCTTTCCTGAGAATCCAAGGGAAATATTCTGTGAGCCTGAGAGGGGTGCCCCTGGAACTTCACTGCGTCGTATAGTTGTTCTGCTTGCCCCTGTATCAAGTAAAAACTTTCTGTCTTCCCCTAATAGTTCACTATGTACATAAGGTCCCTCTTGATCTACAGGAACCTCGATAAGGGGTAAGCCAACTTCCCTCTCTAGGCTATTTCATGTGTATCGCTGATAATCGGGATAGTCAGTTTGTGCATACTGGTACATCTGTTGTGTCGTTGCTTGTGTGGCAGCAATAGGCTGCTGCTGTGATGTGGCTACGGTCTGTTGTGGAGCTGCCTGTTGCGGAGCTGGCCTAGATTGTGCATGCTGAGGGATTTGTGGTTGGTTCTGATCCTGTCTAGGTGGACGTGGTCTTTCCTGGGTTTTACCCATGGCGATATTATGTTTCAGAACTGCACAATCGTGTATATAATGACCTTGTTGTTTACAATAGTTGCATGTCCCTTTCACCGGACCTGCGGAATCACCCTTTTTATGACCATCAGCTGGAACTGACTGAGCCACAAGCATTTTCATTTTCGTGTCTTTCATACGTCTTTGTTCATGTTCTTGTTCTTCTCTAATTCTATTGTGGTGATATTGTAACATCTGTAACATCTGTGACGGGGTGTTACCTTGCCAGGTACTCTCGAATTTCAATACTCTATTCTTAACTTGCGGTAGGGAATTTTCAACTAATTTTGTCACAAACAGATGTGGATATGACTCGCTACTTGCTTTTATGCCACTATTTATACCAAAACATTTTTCAAATCGGGAATAGAAATCACTAGTGTCCTCATCTTGCTTTTGTTTACAGGCTGAGATTGCACCCCAGTCCTCCTTTTTCGTAGTTAATAAACGTGGCAGTACCTGCACTAATAATCCTGGTAGTGCTGTAGTCTTTTCCCCAAGCCCTGATCCTGCAGCTCGGGCCTTTTCTTCGTTTTCTAATGCTGTCCAATCTATCTTTTGGTCTCCCACCTCCCATTCCTTTTCTTTGAGTTTCTCGTAAATACCGGCAGGCATTAATACTTTTAATATTTTCATAATGTCGGGGTAGGTATACTCTCCCATGAGTAACATGTCTTTTATCTCACGGTGGAAACCTGCTGGATCCTTGTCATGGCTGGGTACTACTTTCTTCATTTCTAATAATTCAATTTTAGTTATAGGCGTGTACACAAACACGCGTTTAAAGGTATTATCTTCACCTCTGATTGGGTGTACTTCGCGTAAGGGATTCTGTCTATCTATGTGATACATTTTTCTTCCCATAGTGGGAACTGGAACATGTTCTGGGCATACGAAAACTATATACTGGTTTCGAAATTCTAGAATTTCTTTAATTAGATCAGTACCTGAACCTCTCCATTTATTCGTGAGTAATTCTGTCAATATGTCAGGTAGGGGTCCAGGATCGGAGTGTTGGCTTTTATATAATATAAGGAGGTGTTGAATCATGTATATACCAGCTAAACGCTGTTCGTCTGGGGCAAGGTTCAGAAACGTGTGTGCTAGTGCATCATCACTGTATTTGCCGGGACTGTCAGCCCATTGTACTGCTGACCTGGCTAATTCTTGTTCATCCATGGAATCGAGCATATGGTACCCCCTTCGGTCTCGGAGTAATTTATCAGCAGCTTGGAATAGGTGTTCAGGAGACCTTGTATTTAACATAGGGGCTTGAAAATGTCTGTTACATTCTGGACGTATCGGACGTATCGGATCATTAAAGCATCTGGTATTATTAAAAGATCTTCCTTTACCTACATAAGCCATTGTCTCTAAGTGTCCTGTAGGCATCTCTGATTCCTCGTCCTCCTCTCCCTCTGATTCATGTTGATCTGTCTCTAATCTTTCTTTATGTATTCGTTCTACTTCTTTGCGAATCTTTCGGCACATAACTACTATACATGTCTGTTTATCATGTTTCCCTTCTGATATATTCTGACCCCATCTGGTAAGTACTTGCATTTCCTTCTGCTCTACCTCAGGCCTGTCTTGGTTTCTGATCACACAGTTTATGAAGAAGCGTAACAGTTGTCTCTGTACATCCACTTTCTGGTATTCCATGGCTTCGTCAATACTTTCAGGGCCTCGCCCTGATTGTACAAAATGATATATATTGTCTAAATGTGCCACCATTCCTGGTAGCGTCGCTAAATACCTTGAAGCTCGTCGTATACGTAGTGATGACAGCAGCATACCGTCCCGTCTACTGGGCACAGGATCATATCTACAATCCACTAGATGCTCTTTAAACATGTCGGAAGTTGCTAGTTGGGGTGTACGTTCGTATGCTAAATCTCTAAGGGATAATTTATTTCCTCGGGGTGGCGTGGCAAAAATTTCTGTCGTACCTCCTGTCGCACCGTCTGAGGTGCTAGGCACGAAAGGATTTGTTGGATGTAAGATAGAAACTGTAGATGCAGGGAAAACGGTAGAAACAGATGGACCTGTGGGAATGTGCGTAGGAGTTTGTTGTTGCGGGGATACAGACGGATGATCTTGGCGTTGAGCACCATCGGTGGGCGGTGTGTGTGGCGGAACATTAGCATATTCAGGAGCTACATCATCTAAATAGGAAGAAAGGAAAACATCTTTTGCTGTTTTGGGATGTGCTTTTATCGGGAGTAATGGAGGTGTCAAGTCTTTCGGTATTTCCGGGGTGGCCTGAGGTAACCCTTCGGCCAGAAGAGGATACATACCATTCATAAGAGTGTTTCGTTGTCTGTCTACTTGTTCTGCTTTTACTCGGGTACCTTCCTCAATTAATATATTTTCTTGGGCTTTATTCGAATTCTCCCTACTTTTCTCTTCCTGTCTGAGCGCTTTTTCTGTACGTCTATATGATTCTTTACGCCATAATTCAATGGCATCTTTCTGTGACTGTCTGGCTTTCTTTTTCCATAATTCTTCTTCTACTCTCATGATGCAAACTGCATCCCAGGTCCCAGCTGCGGGCCACCTCTGACTTTCTGGTAAATCCTTGGTGTAGTCCACCCATAAATCAAGAAATAATACGGCATCTAGGCCATGCTTATGATACATAAAGTACCCTGGAGTGTCCCTAGGTGGAATGGGAACAGCTTCTTCGAGTACCCCTTTTCTGGTTTTGATCTGTCTTAATTTTGAAAAGAGCGGCATTTTTAGACCTTATTACTTAATCTTGAACACACTTAATACAATAAACACAATAATGAACAATCATTCACACCACAATATGTAGAACGTATTAAAACATTTAACATTTAACATTTAACGAACGATGATAACTAATAGAAAACTAGTTACTGACATAATACTAACACTGGATAATACTCAATTATATGCAAGACATACTAGATATACTGCTAAACAGTACAGATACACTGCTGAAACAGTGCAGACCGGATTTGTGTACCCAAACCCGTCTTGACCGGCACAACCTAATGTGCACGTCTAAATGCCTCCCCGGCAACGGTACTCACCGGGTAGCACGGAACGGAAGGCCTCGGAACTGAACTGAACTGGACCGGACTGGACTGGACTGGACTCGGAACTTCGGAACCTGGTGGGCCTCGGTATACCTCGGATCTTGCTCTCTCAGCTAGGCTCTGGTCGGGATACTTCGCACTTCTCACCGCCTCGTCTGGGTGTTGATCGCAGCCTCAGTCACCCCCGCTTGGCCGGAGGGAGATACAGGAAATCCTGTGGGTACGCGTTGTTGTCCGTCCAGCTGTGGCAGGAGACCGGGCCTGCAACGCACCTCCGGCGCGTGAGATGAGAAAGTGTCCCTGTTCGGGCGCCAATTTATGTGGTAAATATTTCATTACCTGTACTATTTT